>NC_030678.2:100716480-101916480 GCF_000004195.4 Xenopus tropicalis | reverse complement strand
AATTTACGCTTGCTTAGTGAACATGCCTGAATTTAATTTTATACCAATTGTCACAAAACCTGACACAATGTTAGAAATGACACAGCAAAAGCAACTAAATTTAACACAAAAAGTTTGCTGGTGTTTAAGAAGGTATTTAAATGTAGATCTGGTAGAAATACATCAGAATCCCCTTGATAAGATATATACAGTAGTTCCGAAATGTCAGGGTTTTCTCATTTATCCAGCATATCTTTGCTCGCTTTGTATCTTTTTGCACTGTGCTAGGTATATTGTAATATATTTATATTCTATTATTATACTTTTTTTGACTATATAAAGAAATTGTTGCATATAGTATATATTGTACTCTTTCTTAGGGTGTGCATTTTGCCTTATTCATGGCATCCTAAAACACATACTGACAGCAGGGTTCATAAGCCAGCAAAAAGTTGTGACTTAGCTGACGGTTGTGATGACAGCATAGTGTTGTGACTTCTATAACCCTCGAGTCAAGCTTGGAAAAGCAGGAATATTTTAAGAATAACTTTTTGATTTCAAAAGCAGCCAGCAAGAAGCTATTTGTTAAAGGAGTACTAACACTTACTTTTTTATGTCATGCTGTTTAGAGTTACTTTTATTAATTTACATATGTTTATTTATTAAAGGTTCAGACAAAACCATTGTTTCCATATGCTTCTTAGTGCTGTGTGATGCTTTTCAACATGGTGCATGTTGGCCATCTAAAACACCACACACCATGTACATTGGCTTATATTCACCTGAATGAATAAGTGTAAAGGTGTCCATACATGGGCAGATTTAAGATGCCTATTCTGAATCCCAGTCCAGACCTGGAGCACTGCATTGGCTCGTTGATGCAGTACTCACTCCAGTGGCTCATAGTCCTGTCTTTGTAATCCAATCATTTGGCCTTGGGCCACACACCCAGATTAGCCTGATAGAGAAAGATCCACTCATTTGGCAACCACTTTTGCACGTTACGTTTTTTTTTTCATTAGTTTCTGTGATATTAGCAGTCAATTACTACTAATTTCATGAATATGTATCAAAAGTGCTACTAAAGTTTAGTTCAGTCGAGAGCATTTTGAGCAATTTTACATTATATTCTACCTGAGAGTAACTGTCCGCATTAAAAAAAAAACCCCATAGTATCCCTGTACTCTTTTGGTAACACTTATTTGCATGCCATAATGGGATTTTTTATGTTTAAAGGAAAAGGAAAGGTTAAAAAAAAGTAAGCTTTATCAGAAAAGTCTGTAAATACAACCATAAGCACTTACAGAAAATACTATCAAAAGAAACTCAGGGTTTTTTCAGGTACGGCAAGGTAAAGCTTTCTGCAGAAAAAATATAGCTTTCTAGCTTGCATTAATGTAGATAATCTATTGGCAGTAAAATAGACAAAATGCTTTTCCTTCTCCTTTAAGCTAGCAGAAGGGTATTTTAATAAATAATGTTTTAAACAGTTTTATTTTGTTACTCTGGTTACCGATTTGTGCACATAAGGGTGTAGGAGTGAAAACAACAGGGGAACAGTTGTTGAGAGGTTTGAAAGGTCTACAAGATGTAGAGCAGAAAGAAAAAAACATTTTAGTGGCCTAGCATCACATTTATGCTATTTTTACTTACATGATATGCAGGGCTAATTTTTGTACCTGTTTTTCCCAGTGACAAGTACATCCTGCCTTTCATCCATTTCACCTAGACTTGGCCTTCTTCGCTAATAGGGACATAGTATGGCAAAGTGGGTACTTGAGTATGTGTATGCAGCATTTATGTTGGTTTTGGTTTATGTGTATGTAAACTCTTGTATGCAGTTTTCAGATGGATGTAAGTGTACCTAAAAAGATTAATTGCTTTACAAAGTATTCGTGATACTGTGTGACACCCTGTGATTTAAAAAAAATGAAAAACACGCTTTTTTTTAAAGATTGCATTGTATCCTTATCTGTATCAAAGAAATTAAGAAAAATACACACAACACTTTTAAAATCCATTTAAACATGTAGCATGGCCTTCTTAATTTGAGTCAGTTTCCAGTTACTTGGCTCCAAAAGTTTCAAGTACCAATGCAAACAAAACCTCAGGTGAGAGGCACAGTTGGAAAGTTGAAAAGGATTCCGGATCAGCCAATTAAACATAAAGTGCTTCCTGTTCTGGAGAACTGTACAGTTGTCTCTAGCCACAGGCTGAATGTGAATCCAGAAGGTACTTGAGGTGAGTTCCCCGCTCAGCTGCATTAGATTGTTGGCACTGTTTCTCCTAACCTCCAAGGCGTTGTCCCTCACCCCAGGCAAATCCTCCAGGACGATCTTCTGGTAGTGGATTGTAATTTGGATCTTCTTCTTGTACATCAAAAATAGCTTTCCTGCAGTTGACATCATGGTTAAATGATTAATTTAAGCATAACTAAGTTTTATACTTTATGTCGTAGATTTACAATTCTTACAGGATAACACATCTAAAGTCAGGATGCATTACACTTTTGTAAAGAAAAACTTAACTTTGCTTTTAGAAGAGAACTTTATTGCATATTATAGAGAACTTAAAGAAGACATGTTGGCTAAATGAAAAAAAAACACCCTAATTTTGTAGGTAGTTATGAATAATATATGGTGCTGGTTTTATTTTGGACTAAAAATGAATCCTATCTAAAAATGGCCCCTTTATTGGAGCTCTCTATAGATCCTCTCAGGTCCCTGTCCATGTTTCAAATGAGGGGTGGGCGTGTCCTAACGGTCCCTGCCAGAAGCACAGTAGGAGGGGAGTAGCCAGTCACAGCCCTGCAGTCACACAAACAAAGACAGGCTTCAGTTCCCTATCAGGTCAGGTGATTGAGCCTATCCTACAGTGTGCCGAGTGCCGCCAGCTCCCCTGCACATCCAGAGTTTTCAGCCTCAAAAAGTGAAACAGATGGGGCGGACCAGTAAGGTTATGGGGGAATTTCTGGGATGCACCGAATCTCGGATTCGGTTCAGGCTGAATCCAGGCTTTTTTTAAAGGATTCAGTTTCCGCCGAATCCACGGTCCCGGCCAAACCGAATCTGAATCATAATTAGCATAAATTAGCATATGCTAATTAGCATTCGGAAAGGGTTAAATGGTCAGGGTAAAAAATTTTTAGCCGTGCGCATATGCTAATTAGGATTCGGTTCAGGATTCGCCAGAATCCGTCAGGGTGGGCTCGGCCGAACCAAAAAAAGTGGGTTTGGTGCATTCCTAGGAGTTTCTCAATAAATCAGTCCAAAACTTTTTTTTAAAGCACAACCCTTCTATATTTACAGGAGTATAATGCACTGCTACATTCTTAATTTTTATATGATATGTCTCCTTTAATATTTCAATACCTGATGCATTTTTAGCAATCTGGTTTTGGAAAGAGTGTTTGGCATGGGAAGAATTTACAAAACAGGTCTAAATTCTGCTCTGTAGTGGTTACCCTTAGCAGACAGAATGTGCTTTCATCTAAGCAGCAATGTCATGATTAGAAATTTTATTAAGTTACCACATTTAAGGGTCAGTATATTCCTAGCGGGAAAGAACAGACTTTGTATGTGTAGGCTCATTCATCAAAAGAAAAATAAATAGCTGGATCATAACCATACTGCAAGCACTGTACCCGAGCGCAATCAGACATTAATATGGAAGCCTAGCACAGGTACAGTGTGAAGTACACTGTTGAGTAAACATCATTATTTGTTGTTGTTGTTTGGGGGTGGTCTTTGACTCCTGTCTCTCCTTCTCTGACCATATTAACACCACTGTCAAAACCTGTCACTTTTTCTTATGCAATATTGCCAAAATCCGTCCCTTACTTTCTACTGTAACAGCCAGGCTGCTCATGCATCCTCTCATCCTATCCCGACTGGACTACTGTAACCTGCTACTAACCGGCATCCCTAACTCCCATCTTTCCCCCCTACAGTCTATATTAAATACTGCTGCCAGAATTCTCCTCCTCTCATCCAGGAGAGTTAAGGCCCTTCCTCTGCTAAAGTCCTTATCGTGGCTTCCTATTAAACAAAGAATATCTTACAAACTCCTTCTCTTAACCTTCAAAGCCTCCATTCCTCTGCTCCTCACTACATCTCTTCCCTTACGTGTCTCCTTACGTTCCTGGCCGACTCCTTCGTTCCTCGCAGAGCAAACGCTTGGTTGTGCCCCCCACTACTACTGCTGTTTCCCGCCTGAAACCTTTCTGCCTTGCTGCCCCTTACATTTGGAATGCCCTCCCTGATTTCCTCCGGAGATAATCCTCCCTCAGTCTTTTTAAAACTAAACTACCTTTTGGAGCACTCACCCAGCACCTCATCTGGGAACTAGCACTTATATTGTAGTGTCACCCACTGTGACCTAAAGCACTTATATTTTCCTATTTGTGTCTGTAAGTTACCCTCCCATCTAGATTGTAAGCTCTACGGGGCAGGGACCTCCATCCTCTTGTGTCTTTGACTCTTAACTTATTGCAACTGTATCTTGTATTTATTTGTATTTATTGTTATACTGTGTATTTATCCATTATTATCTTAATAACCCCCTGTTTGTATTAATGTATTTTACTGTACAGCGCTGCGTACATAAGTAGTGCTTTATAAATAAAGATATACATACATACATACATTTTAGCAATAATTAATATACATTTTTGTGTACTATTTACACATAACTGTACTTACAAAATATATGGCGTTTTAAGAATTCTACCACCTCCAGGCTGATTTGGAAACACATCTTCTAAGAAGAAATATATGTGGCCAACTGCAATCCCTAAAACAGATAAAACACATTTTTAAGTGAGAGGCATATGGTGAAAAGGGGATACAATAACAACACTTATACACTATGAAGTGAATTATTGTGGCTCAATAATAAGCATTACTGACTTGCAGCACTGGGGCTGGGAGTCTGATGATGACCACAGAACTGCCTACAAGATGTTTGTATATTTTCCTCATGTCTACCTAGGTTTTCTCCCATACTCTATAGGTGAGGTTAAGGCTGATGGCAGACGAGGCATAGGGCGGATATTTTGGCCAAGCGGAAAAGCGCTTTTCCGCTTGCCGAAAATATCCGCCCTACTCCTCGTCTGCCATCATCCTAAACTGCACTTGTAATTGAGACACCTATGCTTTTTGAATATTGTTATCAAGTATGATCTGTAACAATGTTTGTATCCAATTGCTATGGAAAAACCTTTCCTTAAAAAAAAAAAAAATATTATGTAAAATAGCATACCAAATTATAATTATGCACACTTGAATAACCATCTTGGCCATGATGGTGTCATGAATATGCCTAGTAAATACAATTGCTCGACTCCTTACCTAGCAGATCGACAATAATAGAATTTCCCAGTAGCAGGGAAAAACCCATAAGCACCCACGGTAAGAAAGGTGCTTGGAAATTTAGGAGACCAAAGAAATTCATTCGAACATAAGGATTCCTTCTGCTCCAAACGTACACAAGCATTATTGTAAAAGCTTGCCCTAAAAACACAAGATTGACAAACAACCCAAATATCTGGAGAGGAATATTAAGGAGCATTATATGGGACATTTTCATTGCACAACTAAACTGAAAGGCTTGTTAACATTTACTACAGTGCTGCTTGAAAAGCCTTTGGTATTCCTATGGCGGTGACAAAGGAAGATTTAGCCAAGACAGATAACACAAGCAAGAATTAATTTAAATGTTTACATATACAAATATAAACGATCAAAATGCAGTTAAAAGAATATGTGTTGATTTGAATATCAAAAATGTGTATGCTATGCTGCAGTGGTAGAACTGCAAAATGTAACCTTGACATTTCATAAATATGAAAAAAGGAAATAAATGATATGTTTTAAAGGGATAGTTCCCATTTAGTTAACTTATAGAATACTCTATTCTTAGAAGCTTTTCTTATAGTTCTTGATTTATTTTCCTTCTTTTTCTTTGTCTATTTCTAGCTTCCAGATGGGGGGATGGGGGTCACTGGCCCACTCTTCAGTGGATTTTTATTTTTTTTGTTATGTAGCATTTTATCTCTGATCATTCCAATCACATCCTCTATTATTCATATTTCATTCTCTTGTTCAAACCACTACCTGGTTGCTAGAGTGAAACAGACCCTAGCAACCAGAGAGATGCTAAAAAACTTAATTCAAACGTGAACTACCTCTTTAATGATTTCACAAGGTAAAGTATTCAGCCTAATAAATCCCATAGTGTCTGGTTGCAGATGAAGAGAAATCTGTCAGTTTTTTGTTTTCCAGCTTACACTAGAACAGGGGTAGGGAACCTATGGCTCAGGAGCCAGATGTGGCTCTTTTGATGGCTGCATCTGGCTCTCTGCCAAATCATAAATAAAAAAAATAACGAGGGGCGTGGCCTGCGCTCGGCAGATAGAAGACGTGTTCTAAGCCTTAGAACACGTCTTCTAGCCGCCGAGCGCAGGCTATGCCCTCCTCCGCATCGCATCCGGTATCCTTGGCACCCACCCTACCTTGCCCCTGTGCTCGGCAGATAGAAGACGTGTTCTAAGCCTTAGAACACGTCTTCCATCTGCCGAGGCCAGGCCACGCCCTCCTCTGCATCGCATCTGGCATCCTTGGGGCCCACCCTACCTTGCCCCGCAGCATCCGCGGCCAAACATAATGTATGGCTCTCACGGAATTACATTTTAAAATATGTGGTGTTTATGGCTCTCTCAGCCAAAAAGGTTCCCGACCCCTGCACTAGAAAGTCTATCTTTAGAATAGACTTTTTTTTGTAAAATATATCTGAACACCTATTTCTTTGTTATATTTCCTTTTCTACAAGCATATATAATTCTTAACCTTTCCCTTTATGAATTTAGCTAGGGATTAGCTGTATTAGCATACAAATGGTAAAATGTCTATAGAAAAGGATACAACCATCAACAGACCACCAAAGAGGAACATAAATACAAAATCTGCTGTTCGACCACGGAATGAACCTTCTTCAAGCATCCTGCAATATCTGTATCTGTGGCAAGTATCCAGGTCAAAGAAAATACTTCAGTCAATAATACAGAATAACCAATGACATCACCCACAGTCACACAGGCTTAGGCTTAAGGCCCCCATACACGGGCCGATAGAAGCTGCCGATATCAGTCCCTTGGACCAATTCGGCAGCTAATCGGGCCGTGTATGGGCAGAAACGAGCGGCCTGGCCGACCGATATCTGGCCTGAAATTGCCCAGATATCGATCGGCCAGGTTAGAAAATCCAGTCGGATTGGCCCCAGGGCCAAACGATCGGATTATTTTTTTTTAAAGCAGCTTGTTACACGATATCGCCCACCCGTAGGTGGTTATATCGGGTAAAGATCCGCTCGCTTGGCGATCTTATAGTGTATGGGGACCTTTAGATATGAAACACTAGCCTTATAGTTAACATGCCAGATTTTACACACTAATTAGATTATTTTGGCTTTTCCCAAGACAATGAAAAAAAGCCATTAAAAAGTCTATAAAAGGGGTTGCTTTTTTTGACCAGTTTTCTAATGTTGGCATTTAAACCTGTTCTAATTTAATATATTAGTTGGTACATATTTGGCCCTGCTCAGCATAATCCCTGAGTCTCATTAAGGGTGTTGTTAAATCTGGGCTACTACAGGCGACATATCTCCACAGAATGCCTTCCCACCAGTAAATTGTCAGTGCCAAAAAATATGTGGCGCTTCGTTTTCCAAAGTTTCCCAAAGTCTCCCATAGTTACAATTTGCTACATTAGTTGATACATTTCTAAGCAGCATCAGTAGAATTTAAAAAACTATTGTATCAGTGATAAAGGTGCCTTAAGGGCAGGGCCGCCATCAGGGGGGCACAGGGGGTACAATCGTCCCGGGCCCGGACGATTTTAACTTTAAAAGGGGGCCCGGCCATGCTAAAGTTTTCTTAGTAGCTCAGGCCCCCTTTAATCAGTTCCGGGCCCTGTCATTGGTGGTCAGCGGGGGATCCTATTGGTCGCGCCCCGTGCATACATGCACGTCAGTACGCCCAGGCCGCAACCTTATAAAAGGGCCTGTCATCGTTCGGCACTCAGAAGTGCAAAGGTGTCATCCAGGAAGGACCTCGCCGGGGGAGTCCGAATCCACCGCCACAGAAGACGCCAACGCCGTCGCTGAAGGAGACGCCGCCGATGAAGAAGGAGACGCCGGAGGAGCTGTGCTGTCTACCAATGTACTTGGAGGGGGGGGTACAGCTGGCTACCAATGCATTAGGGGGGCCCTGCTGGCTACCAATGAACTAGGGGGGGCACTGCTGGCTACCAATGTACTAGGGGGGCCCTGCTGGCTACCAATGTACTAGGGGGGCCCTGCTGGCTACCAATGTACTAGGGGGCCCTGCTGGCTACCAATGTACTAGGGGGCCCTGCTGGCTACCAATGTACTAGGGGGGCCCTGCTAGCTACCAATGAACTAGGGGAGGCACTGTTGGCTACCAATGAACTAGGGGGGCACTGTTGGCTACCAATGAACTAGGGGGGCACTTCTGGCTACCAATGTACTAGGGGGGCACTGCTGGCTACCAATGCATTAGGGGGGCCCAGCTGGCTACCAATGTACTAGGGGGCACTGCTGGCTACCAATGTACTAGGGGGGCACTGCTGGCTACCAATGAACTAGGGGGGGCACTGCTGGCTACCAATGTACTAGGGGGGCACTGCTGGCTACAATGTACTAGGGGGGCACTGCTGGCTACAATGTACTAGGGGGGCACTGCTGGCTACAATGTACTAGGGGGGCACTGCTGGCTACCAATGAACTAGGGGGAGGCACTGCTGGCTACCAATGAACTAGGGGGAGGCACTGCTGGCTACCAATGAACTAGGGGGGGCACAGTTGCCTACAAATGTACTAGTGGGGGCACTGCTGGCTACCAATGCATTAGGGGGGCCCTGCTGGCTATCATGCATTAGGGGGGCCCTGGTGGCTACCATGTATTAGGGGGGCCCTGGTGGCTACCATGTATTAGGGGGGCCCTGGTGGCTACCAATGTCTCATGTCTGTGAGTCCTTTGTACTGGTGGGAGGGGGGCCCAGAAAATTTTGTTGTGAGGGGCCCCGTGATTTCTGATGGCGGCCCTGTTTAAGGGTGATGGCACACATGGAGATTTGTCATCTGCAGTTAAACCTGGGGAAACATGCGCACACTAGTGATGTGAGGGACAACAAAAAGTCGACCTGACACGGTGAGTCACATGTATTTTTACCCCCTTGTCACACATCACTAATTTATACACGTGCATTTATAGTCACAGTGAAAAGGCAAATTCTGAAAAAATGTTCAAAGTTAAATTAATACAAAGTTATATTATAAATGTATATATCAATTTCCATTTATAAAGGATACAGAAAAATCATATTAAATAAAAAATTAAATCCAACTGGTCCAAAAAATAAGAAGTTTGTAACTAGCCGCCATATCTGTTACAAAACAAAGAGAGACAAAATTATAAATGTTTATTCACAGTTCTGGCTTGCCAAAATTACAGAGTATACATACTGCTATTTAGGTGTTCAGTGCTAGAAGAAATTTAATTCTTTTCCTGTCATGTTATGTATTGTCAGTAACACACAGCAAAGCATCAATCAAAGAGAAATTAAAAACAATACAATCTATGTCCTGGATGCTATGGTACTTCTGTGTCAATATTGTAGGTTCAGTGGAAGCCACTAAACAAATTGATTTCAGTTGCTATTGCATAGAAAAAAAAATCTATAGCTATAAATGTACACAGAGCAGGCAGGATTCTGATTGGATTGGGGACATTTTTACTGGTTGTTTTTTTCTGTACAGCATTGCTGATATTAATGTGTTTACCCTTGAAAATATGTTAAAATATGCTGGGACTTCTAGTGTAACAACTATGAAGCTTTGTATTGCTTTGAGATTTTTGTTTTGTATTGGACCCACGCTCTGAGAAACAGCCAAACAAGATCTGGATGTAATCTTATGGATAACATCATATTAAAGAATCAATTTGCCTTACATGTAATGACACAGAATTTTTCAGCTGTGTAAGTATGGGCTGTGCAAACTGCCCTCTTTCCTATGCAGACAACTTTGTGCTGCTGCCTTTCCAGGGTATAGGTGAACTTTCCTATGCAGTGCAAACAGCCTTTCAGTTGGCCCTACTGGTGACAGACCCTGATGCAGGCATATGACCTGAGCCTTTGCAGTGATCTGAATAGGATTCAACTAATAGACATGCAATATGATAACATTGCAATACAAATCAGCTTTCTGGATGACAGGGTAAGAGACCAAAAGTTACCAAGAAAATCTTACAGCTATGTAGCTGTTTAATCTCCATGCTTAAATGTGTTTATTAAAATTTTTCCCTAGAGGCATAGAGGAGTCTATTGCTATTTATAGTGAATTTGGAGTCCTCTAACCTTTGGCATTCAAAAACAACATACCTACATATTATACATACCTGATAATGCCTGAATATCAACTCTGGGTTGAAGTAAAGCTGAAATGGAGTAATGAGTTCTAGTTGCTGTTAAGAAAACGAAAAACAAAATGCATGAGCCTTAACATGATGGAATGCATTTTAGACAGTGTGCAAAAAATCCTGTTATTAGATTAGGGATTACTGTATGTACAATACTATTTCAAAGCTGTCTAACATATTGGTATAAAGAGTAAGAGAGACAGTGAAAAAGCAGCTGTAAATGGGTTAATATAACAATTACATTGCCACACAGTTGTACCATACCCCTCATTAACAGTACTGGAATAGACTTTACAGAAGGAAAGTACTGTACATGTAATTTTATTACTGTTAGCTATGAGACCAAATCACTTTCACTACTAGAATACGTTCCCTCCTTACCACCACTGCAGTAGTTAGAACACACGCTGTTGTATATGCTCGTGTCACCGGTGGAATCTGCATATACTCCTGCCGGAATGTCTGGTACGCCATCTTGCTGTCTCCCACCGACTCCTCCACTTAGGCCCCCCACCCCCCTCAACTCAGTGCACCGTACGGAAACATTCAATTGACAGTACGCTCTGCCTCCAATGGGCGCAGAGGCGCGCCCCCTCAGTCTAATATCATTGGCTGACACAGCTATAGTTTCCGCCACCTAAGAACTGGCAATGTCACGTCTTGTAGCCATTGGTCCGCGTAGCGGTCCGCTCTCTGTTGTGATTGGCTAAAGGGAGCTCTTCTTCCACGTCATTCTTAGAATTTACTACGTACTACTGTTTGCCTGAATCAAAGATGGCCGCTCTTTACTGTCGTTTGAGAGACTGTTTGGAATATATTTTTCTATGACAGGAAGTTTACTGACGAAACAACAATTAATGTATTTTCATTGGTCGGTTGAATCTACCAACCAGAGGTTGGCTTAGAAGGGACCTCCTGTCCAGAAGTTTAGTTTGGAGCTTCTCCGGCGGGAAGAGACATCGTTATGTAGTAAAGTGCAGGTCTTAGGTGTTTTGTGAACGTTTCAAGGTAAGTTAATTTCAATGAGCATGAATTGTATCGCGCTGTGTACTTCATGCTTCATGTGCAGGAGCAGGATTATCCAGCCCGGCAGCTTCCTATTCCACATTTCATATCAAAATATATCGTACCGTGCATAGTTGACAGGCATATATTATATGATTCTTTTTATTTCTATAACCCTGAGAATCAGGATTTTAAAATTTTCGTATTTGCGCAGAAATAATGCACGAACCCGTGGTGTCCAAACAAAACACTAATTTGTGCAAAATTAAAGAATTTTTGACCCTGAAAGTGTTAGGGTCAGATCTGGGGAGGGTAGAGACTAGCGGTATTTGAGCTGAATATTCCTGTAATTGATGTCCTTGATATTTTTGGATGTTGGAACTATAATTAAATGGCTGAATCTGCATAATTTTAATATATGTCCCCTTGTTATGAGCTAAGGAAAACTGAGCAGAATGCTGAACCCCTTTAACCCTTTAAGTGCCAGCAGAATTTGACATTTTGGTAGGCAAACTATATATTGGTTTTTTCAGGAGAACCTGAGCTTTCCAAATATGCCTGAGTTTTTGTGTATTTCCACTTCTGGAACAAGATTTAGAGCTTGAAATACAAAAAAAAAAAGAAAAAATGCTATTTTTCATGATATGGGGATTTATACCAGAAACATATATTTTATTTTATGGACAAAAATTCAACTGATTTGGAAAGCCTCATGTCTCCCGAACGTGCCAATACCTGATATGTATAGTTTTATTGAGATTTCTGACTTGTATAGATCAAAAACTCCCAGCAGTAAATTACTAAATTTTCAAAGCATTACAGCAGAATACAGCATACTTTACATTCCAAAGCCAAAAATCCTGGATCATTAAGTTTACCCCAGGAAACCATACATTTTTGAAAACTACACATTCTGACGAATCCGAAATGGGTAACTATGTCTTCCAACTCCTAAGTACCAAACGGCAATGCTTTACTGAATTTAGCATTTTCTATAAAAAATTATGAAAATTCAAAAAAATCGCCTCAAATCTTCCACTTTCAAGCACCATATCTCCCACATAATATTAGGTACCAAGAAAACACCCTAAATATGAAAGCCAAGGGTCCACTGAACAGTTTGATGCCCATTGTGCAAAGGATCACTGATGTATCTGGCATTTAGAGACCCCAAAAGGAAGTGAGTACATACAAATTGCCCCGGAGATCTATTTTAGCTACTGAAAATTCAACACATCTACTGCATTTTCTGTGGGGTAAAAACACAAAAAAATACATTGACCCCCCCCAAAACCATATATTTTTGGAAAGTACACATTCGGGCGAATTCAAAATTGGTACCCATGTCTTTCTACTCCAAACTACAGAGTTGCAGTGCTTTCCCAAAATTGCTAGTTTTGGTGAAATACCTAAAAATCACATCAAATCTTCCACTTTCAAGCACCATATCTCCCACATAACATTAGGTACCAAGAAAACACACCCTAAATATGAAAGCCAAGGGTCCGCTGAACAGTTTGATGCCCATTGTGCATAGGATCAGCACTGTATCTGGCATTTAGAGACCCCATAAGGATGTCAGTGCATAGAGATTGCCCCAGAGGTCTCTTTAGCTACTGAAAATTCAACACGTTTACTGCATTTTCTGTGGGGTAAAAACACAAAAAAATATATTGACCCCCCCCCAAAACCATATATTTTTGGAAAGTACACATTCGGGCGAATTCAAAATTGGTACCCATGTCTTTCTACTCCAAACTACAGAGTCGCAGTGCTTTCCCAAAATTGCTAGTTTTGGTGAAATACTTGAAAATCACATCAAATCTTCCACTTTCAAGCACCTTATCTCCCACATAACATTAGGTACCAAAAAAACACACCCTAAATATGAAAGCCAAGGGTCCACTGAACAGTTTGATGCCCATTGTGCATAGGATCACTGATGTATCTGGCATTTAGAGACCCGAAAAGGAAGTGAGTGCATACAAAGTGTATACACTGTAATATAAGCTACCGGCATATGCATTATGCAGCATAAGACCCCCTAACAGTAAGGAGACCCTAGAAAACTATACATTTTCCAAAAGTACACTATATCTATAATATATATATATATATATATATATATATATATATATATATAATATCTAGAAACGAGTTGCTGGAAAGCTGCACACCATAAGAACAAGATAATACCTGGGTGCTCGTGCAGGAGGTATAGATACTCAGGGTAGGATTGACAGCACACGCAGGGTTTTCATATGAAAAATCACAAAGGTGTAGATGAATAAATGTGAGGCTTTATTCAGTCCGACGTTTCAGTTCCTATCTGGAACTTTCATCAGGGACAGCCTGTGTGTGCTGTCAATCCTACCCTGAGTATATATATATATATATATATAATCTCATGCTTTTGCTTTTATCTTTTTAGGTCCTCTGTGAACTCTACCTAGAAAAATGTCTGTTCATGCAATGTGCTACGAAAGTCAGTTCTTCGAGTTCACACCCCAGACATGCATACTCAGGGTGTACATTGCTTTCCAAGACTACTTGTTTGAGATGCTCTTAGTGGTTGAAAAGGTCATCATGAAAAAACTGGAGAGCATGGAGGGGAGCAAAATAAGCCATTTCCAGATTCGGGAGAGCACAGAAAAGTATCTTAATTTCATAAAAGAACGTTTCAACATTCTGTTCCAGAAAATGGAATCGTGGCTTTTAAAGCTAGTATTGAGTATACCTAGCAATGTTCTGTTATTGGAAGATAAAGTCCACGCTCAGTACTCCTACAGTAAAGAAGAATTTGAGCATCTCCAAACTGAGACCGAAACTCTACAGAAGAAATGCAAAGCAGAAAGCCTGGCAAAACAGAGACTGTTGGCAGAACTGGAGGAACAAAAACAAGTGCAAGCTGAATTGGAAAAGACATTAACTTGGTTTGATGGCCTTGACAAAATATGTAGAGAGCATGGAAACATAGACTTAAAGGAAAGCTTTGGTTTTATGACTCAGACATCAAGGAAGCTGCAGGACAAAGTAAAAGAAATAGATATGAAACATAAAAAGCTTAAAGTGGATGGGTCTACATTGACTCCAATTTGTCCTCGAATTAGAAAACTAAAGTAAGAGGAAAAGTGTGTTAGAGGGTTTTGATGCCTGTATAATTGTAAACACTTAAACACTGCATTGTTATAAAATGTATGTATTTTTCTTTGTGTGTGTGTATATATACATATGATGTATTCTATATATAAACTAATCTGACAAGACAGCATTCAGTTGGGAAATAAACTCCTGATATTTGTTATATGCAATGCAAAAAACTGTATTTTAAGCATCTGTTGTTCAGGGAAGGAATGCATCATCTGACTGGAAGACAATTTGCCAAATATCTTATCTTAGACTGATCAAGCCTGGTAGAAGATGGATAAAGGGATATCAAGGCAAAACTGAATTTAGCATTTTATTCTTCAAAAGGATTTTGTATTTCATATTAAAAAAGAAGCAATTTAATTGCTTAACTCCTTGTATTAAAATGTGCTAGACAAATTACGATATTAATTTTAAACTTTCAACAAAACCCGTGTATAAACTGGGTGCTTTTGATGTAACACATTCTCTTTACTACAGGCCTTTTTGGGTGCCGTTACCATAAATCGCACAATGTTCTTTATTAACGGTGCCCAAATGGATATGTCAGACTGTAGGTGACAATTTGAAGGAGTTTTATGGCCCATTGCTTGCCCTAGGACTATGCATAGATACTTTTCCTTTTGGTTTCTTACTTTACATTACATTAACATTTAGTTATAAAGCACCAACATATTCCGCAGCGCTGTACAATAAGTTCTCTAATCATTAACAGTAGCCTTGTACTTGATGGTAACTAAGTTGCATGTTTCCATATTAATTGCAAAACAATCCTATTGGGCTTATTTCAAGCATTCCTTTTGAGTGAATTCAAGCAGACTAAGTGAATTAATTAAGAAAGATTTCTTATCCAGGTCCCAAGCATTCTGGGTAATAGATACTATACCTGTATCACTTTAGTACAGCCTGTTCTGTAAACTTGTGCTGTGTTAGTTTATTAACCACTCCTGTATAGTATGCAGTATTATATGACCAGTGTATTTGTATGTGACTTTTCTTGTAGAGTAAAACACAACTTTTTTTTTCCCTGAAGAATTGTTTTTATTGTACATAAACATAAAGCAAGTAAGTTAAAGGGGATACATACCATAAATTTTTACAATGCACTAAACAATGTAAAATAGAAGGAAGTGCTTTTATTTTAATACCTTTGGGTTCAAATATGTCCACACCTGCTTGAAAACTGTGCTCTACCCAGCCCTTAGGCAAGCTTCCATTTTAGACTTTTCAGTATACGGCCCAAATAGACTTCAATGACACAACCTCACCTACTTAAAGTGAAGTGAATATTCATAGAGTGGGGCTTAGCGAGCTCACAGACAGTCCTTTCCTGCTCTACTCGCTCAGAAGGAGGGAGGGGTTTTCCCTGTTGCTGCTGAGTAAACCCTGACAGTCAGTGCTGTGACCACTTCCTGTGGGAGACTGAAGCGACACTCCCATGTCTCATTTGACTCTGACTTCTGATCAGTGAGGTTGTGTATGCAGCTCTCATATAATGGCAGTTTTAGGAGGTAAAATGCTTTCAAAACATCTTTCTTTCTGCATCATTTCACATTTTGAGGGAGGATGAATATTATAACTGAATATGAACTTTATATAAAATGTCTCCTTTAACGGATTTAAGTTGTCAGCGTGATGTCCATGTACAATTACACTTTAAACTTTACAGCTGTGAAGGAAACAGAAGCAGTGAGAAATAGAAAGGACAGTAGAAGCAAGGTTTAGCAACTTTTTCCAAATGGAGTATGTAATTTTCTTCACAGTACTTTCCTTGGTGAAGGAATAGCATTCTCAGAAGGGTACACTTATACCACACAGGAACTGGTTTCTGCAGACCTCCAGAGATTTAATGTTTAATATGATCTGCATTTTCATCTACTTGAAAAATATATGCCCTCAAATTTAGAACCCTGCAGGGAGCAGAGCCGGAACTAGGGGTAGGCAGAGTAGGCGCCTGTATTTTATTAGTTACCTTTGCCTTTAATAAACTGCCACCAACCCACCTCTGGCACAATGTATCACTTGTAGTCGGGACACAGAAGCACTCCCCACCCCTCCGTATTGACGTTGGCGCTGTGTGCATGCGTAGAAGCAATGGTGCGTCCTTACGCATGCACGTCATTTAAACAAGGGGGCAGAATTGCTGAGGGACAGAAGCTCTGGGGTGCCGCGCCTCGCGGGGAAAACCTGAAGCCCGAGCAGGACCTGGCTGGGAGTTCTCTGACGCTGCAGGCTGCTGGTACTGGAAGGGGGCAATTCTTGATTGCTGCTGCTGGCACAGGTACATATGATTTGGGGGCAAAATATAGAGATTGTGGACACAATTTGGATTGGCTGCCTGCTAGCATATATACAGATTGGCAAATTGGGCAATATGAGGGATTGGCTGCTGCTGGCACAGTTACAGATGGGGGGCAATATGAGGGGTTGGCTGCTGCTGGCACGGGTACAGTTGGGGGGCAATTTGAGTGGTTGGCTGCTGCTGGCACAGGTACAGATGGGGGGCAATATGAGGGGTTGGCTGCTGCTGGCACGGGTACAAATGATATGATACAAATGATATCCCTCATACAATATGAGGGATTTAAGCTCTTTTGGGCAGGGCTCTCTTCACCTCTTGTATCAGTTATTGATTGCTTTATATAGTTACATTGGGTTGAAAAAAGAGTCCATCAAGTTCAACCCATCCAAGTAAACCCAGCACACACAACCCACACCTACCAATCTATACACTCACATACATAAACTATATATACAACCACTAATACTAACTGTAGATATTAGTATCACAATAGCCTTGGATATTCTGATTGTTCAAGAACTCATCCAGGCCCCTCTTAAAGGCATTAACAGAATCTGCCATTACTACATCTCTGGGAAGGACATTCCACAACCTCACTGCCCTCACCGTGAAAAACCACCTACGCTGCTTCAAATGGAAGCTCTGTTCCTCTAATCTATAGGGGTGACCTCTGGTGCGTTGATTGTTTTTATGGGAAAAAAGAACATCCCCCATCTGCCTATAATCCCCTCTAATGTACTTGTACAGAGTAATCATGTCCCCTCGCAAGCGCCTCTTTTCCAGAGAAAACAACCCCAACCTCGACAGTCTAACCTCTTAGTTTAAATCTTCCATCCCCTTTACCAGTTTAGTTGCACGTCTCTGCACTCTCTCCAGCTCATTAATATCCTTCTTAAGGACTGGAGCCCAAAACTGCACTGCATACTCAAGGTGAGGCCTTACCAGGGACCTATAAAGAGGCAAAATTATGTTCTCATCCCTTGAGTCAATGCCCTTTTTTATACAAGACAGCACTTTATTTGCTTTAGTAGCCACAGAATGACACTGCCTGGAATTAGACAACTTGTTATCTACAAAAACCCCTAGATCCTTCTCCATTAAGGATACCCCCAACAAACTACCATTCAGTAGATAGTTTGCTTTTATATTATTTCTACCAAAGTGCATGACTTTGCACTTATCAACATTGAACCTCATTTTCCAGTTTGCTGCCCAGTTTTCCAATTTTGTCAAATCGCTCTGCAAAGCGGCAGCATCCTGCATGGAACTTATAGTTTTGCACAATTTTGTGTCATCAGCAAAAATAGAAACAGTACTCTCTATGCCCACCTCCAGGTCATTAATAAACAAGTTAAAAAGCAAAGAACCAAGGACTGACCCCTGCGGTACTCCACTAACCACACTGGTCCAATTAGAAAATGTTCCATTTACCACCACTCTTTGTACTCTATCCTTCAGCCAGTTCTCTATCCAATTACAAATATTATGTTCTAGGCCAATATTCCTCAATATGTTATTCTGTATGTCCATTGTATGAAACCCACTTATTGTACTGCGCTGTGGAATATGTTGGCGCTTTATAAATAAATGTTATAATAATAATTGGCTGCTGCTGGCACAGGTACAAATGGGGCAATATGAGGGATTGGCTGCTGCTGACACAGGTACAGATGGGGCAATATGAAGGATTGGCTGCTGCTGGCACGGGTACAGATGGGGGGCAATATGAGGGATTGGCTGCTGCTTTCACAGGTACAGATGGGGGGGCAATATGAGGGATTGGCTGCTGCTGGCACAGGTACAGATGGGGCAATATGAGGGATTGGCTGCTGCTTTCACAGGTACAGATGGGGGGGCAATATGAGGGATTGGATGCTGCTGGCACAGGTACAGATGGGGCAATATGAGGGATTGGCTGCTGCTTTCACAGGTACAGATGGGGGGCAGTTTGAGGGATTTGCTTCTGCTGGCAAAGGTACAGATGGGGGGCAATTGTATTATCTAAAATGCTGAAAAAAAAATTTTGAAACCATATAATGGTATGGTGGGAAATTGTACCGCGGGAGGGGGGGCCGCTAATTGAAGCCCTTGCCTAGGGTGGCAAAATACCTTGGCCCGGCCCTGGCAGGGAGCATGACCAGTGTGACATTTTCTTTTTCTGGTTACTATCTGCTTTGCCAGATTAGACCAATACTACGCACAGGAAAACATGGGTGCCATGCAACTGAGGTGTTCAGGTACTGCTCGTCCATCAGAACATTTCCCCTCAGCCTCACAGTTTCGGTCAAAACAACGTTCCATCTGTGTCACCTGTTAAATTTTTTTTAAAAAAAGTCACCCAGCCTGAATTGCATTGTTAAGGCAGCTAAAGGAATAGCCATTAAAGCAAATTATTACAGTGTTTATTGTGCATTGCAAATGATTTTAATGGTAGAATAGCCTCCCAATTGAAATTATTAAAGGTTTCTAATTTAATAAGTTTGTGTATACAAAAATACCTAACCGCAGATCTTTGCTAAGTGTAATTTTTTTTCTTTAAATGACAATGCTTTGCAGTATTATTTGCCAAATGTTTTTGAATGCCATGGACCTTCTGAATTGTTTGTTAGCACCCACGCATATGATTACCCAAACTATGTGACGTGTAGCGACCTCTATATGAATAATCCATATGTGATTTTACAAAAGAATACACTATACAATGCTTTTTATGCGCTGATGTTTGATATATATGCACGCTTCCATGTTATGGTGCTGTGGCATATATTGATGCTTTATAAAACCTGCTAATCATAATTTATACGTTTTAGCAATGTTTGTCTCAAAAATGGAGATTTGGATAATTTGTTCATTATACATAGTAATTCCTGCTCTTCCTATGTTAATAATGTGCCCATGGGAATATATTTTGTGCTAATTCTACCACTCTTGTCCGAACTGTCAGCCTGTGTACGGAATAAGCACTATTTTAGGGTGGGAAAGAAAAAAGCACCACATTTAGAACATATATGAAGGGTGTGGCCAATCACCCTACTCACTAGGATCACCCCAAATCTGGCTAAAGGAAAACTATACTAAAATTGGCTATTAACATTTATTTATAAAGCGCCAACATATTCCCCAGCGCTGTACAATAAGTGGGTTTCATACATTGGACATACAGAGTAACATATAACGCAATCAATAACCAATACAGGAGGTGAAGAGAGCCCTGCCCAAAAGAGCTTACAATTGGCTAAAGGAAAACTATACCCCCAGAATGAATACTTAACCAACAGTTATATCTTATGAAATGGCCTATCTTACCCAAGAATCTTACCCAAGTGATTCCGCTGTTCTTTTACATATTTCCCTTGATCGACCATTTAGTGATGGGCTGTGTGCTTCCTTTGAGATCAGCTGACCAGAAATAATGCAGCTTTAACTGTAACAGGAAGAAGTGTGGGAGTAAAAGACCTAACATGAATATGTTACCTTGGTTTCTTTTTATGCACTGTGAATCATACGATCCAAGGGGGCAGCCCTTAATATTGAAAATAGCAATTTTCTATTTAGGGTTATACAGTGGCACATACAACCAAAAAATATATTTTTCTGAAAATGGGGTGATCTGTTTTATGCAATATATTTTTAATCAGACCTACATTGTTCAGGGTATAGTTTTCCTTTAATGTTTAAGGTTTTTTGGAGTTTCAGCAGGTATCTCTAATTCAACAAGACTACTCTGTGCAGTTTCGACTTTCAATAAATGAATCCACGTTGATGTATAGAGCACAAAGCCATACATAAAGGTCACATGTTACCAAGTGCATGTATTTGATTCCGAAGCAGCTTTAAATGTATAGTCTGTAGTTCAGATCTGAGATGCCCCTGGCTGGCTGCAGCAGAATCATGGAAACCAATTAAACTGTTATTACTTTAACTTTTGTATAAAAAAAAAAAAAAAAAGTTATTACTTTCAGTTATGGATGAGTCACTGTGCTTGAATATTAGTAAGAGTTTGGTGCTGTAGATGAGTTCTTCATGGAAGCTGATTCCCACATTGACAGCAGTTGTTACCATGGAAACATATGTTCAACTAATACAACTCGTTAAAATAAGAAAAAAATATACCGCCATTTCTCCCTGTAGAGTGTTTACTACTCACTATGACCTTGTGATGCAGTCAAGTTGTGACATTGTGTAAGAGATGAATAGTTGGAAAATCAGTTGGCTTTTGGGTTTTTTTGAGCTGTTATTCATCAATACTGTTCTGATTAGAGGAATAGTCGTTCAGAACGTATCAGTTAATAGAGCTTCTCCAGCAGAATCCTGCATTTTTTAAAGGGCAAATGGATTTTTTTTTATATTTATTTTTGAAATTTTACAGGGGCTAGCCATATTCTTCATTTCTCAGGGTGCTACAGCCATGTGACTTGTGCTCTGATAAACTTCACACTTTAATGCTGAGCTGCAAGCCCGCTTCCTCCCCCCCCCCCCAGCAGCTGTAAACCAATGGGAATAATAGCAAGATAGCATTAAAACAGTACCTTGGACTTGATGGTAACTAAGCTGCACAAATCCATATTGATAGCAAAACAATCCGATTGGGTTATTTAATATTTAAATTATTTTTAGTAGACTTAAGGTCTGTTAAATTACAGAAAGATCTCTTATCCAAAAAAAAAAAAAAAACAGGTCTCAAGCATTCTGCATAAAAGAACCTATACCTGTTATAGAATTTTAATTTAACATATTCTTGCCTTTCTCTTCTTTATAATAAACATCCAGCTGGAAATGCCATCAGCTGAATACATTTAGGCGACTGGATTATATAGCAAGAACGGCCAGCTTCATTATGAAGAGCACATATATCCTATTGTACTAGCACAGTCATAGTGAACTTGCAAAGATGGTAAGTCCGAAATGCAGCTGGAAGAAGCAGTAGAAGATTAATTGAATGGGTTTGGTCCAGTTAGAAAGAACTCATGCAGCTTCCTGCTTTATTGATCTGCACCACGGGGAGGGTATTGGCAGAAAGACATTTCTTTATAGAGCCCATGCTTTTAAATTGATTACAATGACTGAGGAGCAAAGTGTAGAGACTAAAGGAAACCTGTAACTAGAAATTTCTTTTACACATCTAAAGTGGAGAGTACAATGTTGCTATAATTCTAGAGACGAGTACTTATGGCATTTGATCACAAAGAAAGTACCACACATGACTGCCTTTTATTATGTTATCTGCTTGGCCGTTTTCTCTGAACAAAATTGGTTCTACATTAAATATATTTTAGTAGAGTCTTACTTGGAATAAACTATAATAACTAACTTCCATTATACTTTAGAGAATGGTGTAGGGGGAAAGAAGCATGCCCTTTGTACACCTTCCCAACTGTGGCATGTGGTGCAATGGCTAGTACTGCTGCCTTGTAGCCATGGGGGATCCTGGCAGGTCGCTTACCTGAAAGGGGTTGTTTGTTTTCCCTTTGCATGCGTGGCTTTCCTCCCACACTCCAAAAACATACAAGTAGGTCAATTGGCTTCTGATAAAGTCATTTTTTTTAATTTTAATATTTGAATAAACTTGTTTTCTCAAATTTCTGACATTTACTAAAAAGTTTAAACTGAAAAAAACACAGAAACCAATTCTAGTAATATA
The DNA here is from genome assembly GCF_000004195.4 of Xenopus tropicalis. Lineage (NCBI taxonomy): Eukaryota > Metazoa > Chordata > Amphibia > Anura > Pipidae > Xenopus > Xenopus tropicalis. The sequence goes on along the minus strand of NC_030678.2, from coordinate 101,893,911 downwards.
ACTACTGATGCATGGGTCACTGTCTATACATCTGAGGAGCCAGCTAACGAAGGCTTCCCTTTTAATATGCCCAGTTCTAGTAATATAGCTACCGACGCATGGGTCACTCGGGAGGAAATTCAAAAGAGACTTAAACATGTAAAGGTAAACAAAGGTCCAGGGCCGGATGGGATTCATCCCAGGGTATTAAATGTGCTGAGCGCTGTGATTGCCAAACTTAATTCTTTAGGATTCATTGAGGTCTGGCATGGTGCTGAGAGACTGGCAAATTGCTAATGTGGTGCCACTGTGGTAATGTGACATTGTAATTGCAAATTACAATACTATGTATTTGTGCCAGCATACTTTTATGTGTAACAGATCTTGTCAAACCAGTTTCAGTGCCTTTTATGAGGGGGTGAGCAGGAACCTTAACTCTGGGATGGGAATGGATATTATCTGCTTAGATTTTGCTAAAGCATTTGATACAGTAGCACACAGAAGGTTATTGGTTAATTTAAGGAATTTTGGGCTGGATGCTTGGATAGAGAATTGGCTGAAGAATAGATTTACAAAAAATGGTAAATGGAACATTTTCTAATTGGGCCAGTATTGTTAGTGGAGTACCGCAGGGGTCAGTCCTTGGTCCTTTACTTTTTAACTTGTTTATTAATGACCTGGAGGTGGGCATAGAGAGTACTGTTTCTATTTTTGCTTACAATACTGAATTGTGCAAAACTATAAGTTCCATGCAGGATGCTGCCGCTTTGCAGTGCAATTTGAAACATTGTAAAACTTGGGCAGCAAAATGTAACATATTGATAAAAGCAAACTTATGCACTTTGGTAGGATTAATATGAATGTGAGTTATACACTAAATAATAGTCCTTAATGGAGAGGGATCTAGGGTTTTTTGTAGATAACAAGTTTTCTAATTCCAGGCAGTGTCATTCTGTGGCTACTAAAGCAATGAGAACATACATTTTCCTATTATTAGGTCTCTGGTAAGGCCTCACCTTGAGTATGCAGTGCAGTTTTGGGCTCCAGTCTTTAAAAAGGATATTAAAGGAGAAGGAAAGGCAAAGTCACTTGGGGGTGCCAAAATGTTAGGCACCCCCAAGTGACTTTAATCGCTTACCTTGTACCCCCTGGTGCCCCTATTAGGAGAAAACAGCACCAGCCCGGGGTACCTGGAGTGCAGCGCTTCCCCCTTCCTGCTTCCTTTCTGAAAATGCCAGCGACTTTTCTGTTAAAAGTTCGGCTTTTCACTCTACTGTGCATGCGCGCGCAGGGAACCCGGAAGGAGGAATCGATTGCTGTTACCCTGGGCTGGTGCGGTTTTCTCCGTACAGGGGCACCAGCCCGGGGTACAAGGTAAGCGATTAAGGTCACTTGGGGGTGCCTAACATTTTGGCACCCCCAAGTGACTTTACCTTTCTTTTTCCTTTAATGACCTGGAGAGAGTGCAGAGATGTGCAACTAAACTGGTAAAGGGGATGGAAGATTTAAGCTATAAGGTTAGATTGTCGAGGTTGGGGTTGTTTTCTCTGGAAAAAAAGAGCTTGCAAGGGGACATGATTACTCTGTACAAGTACATTAGAGGGGATTATAGGCAGATAGGGGGTGTTCTTTTTTCGCAGAGAAAGGGATCTTTTTCCAATTAAAATGATCAGCACACCAGAGGTCCCCCTTAAGATTAGAGTAACAGAACTTTCATATAGTTTATAAATGTGAGTGTATGAATAGGTTGGTGTCAGTGTGTGTATATATGTGCACTGGAGTTAATTTGAAAGGGATGGACTTGGGCCTTTTTTCAACCAAACCTAACTATGTAACAAAAGTCTCTCCCATAACCCATGTACAGCACATGTATAATTATATGTATTCCCTATCTTAGGGCTATCCAGTCTCATGCCTTCCAGGTTACATAAACAGGAACGAGTTACCTACTGTGTCCAGTTAGAGACTCATGTAATAATTTTATGTGCTGCTCACCTTTTTAAAACAAAATCAACCTCAATGTAGGGTTGTTGAGAAGCTACTACAAGGGTCCCACACTATGGGACTGTTACACTGTGTGAAAATGTAAACATTATATGATTTATTTATTAAACATAGTTGCAAGCTCAGACACAATAATGGGCACAAAAGTGAGTTTATTAACTTTCTATAGCCTAGTGCCTGACTGCCTCCCTGTACTCCTCCACTTGGCTTAGTGGATCAGATGCAAAGTGTAATGTCCTCGGGAGCCCTGTACTTAACATCTATTTTTTTCTCACTTAAATAATTCATTTCTACACCCTGGAGGGAGATTCAGCTTTAGGTCAACTTCAAGACAACTGGTCCAGTACGCTGCCACAGCAACTTTCCTATAATTAATGCAAATGTCTGAGCACCAAAGAATGATTGGTAAGTCTAGGTATGTCTTGTCAGCCAGCAATTGGACAGTATCTTTAACTGTGCACCTGCCCTTATCATGAATCTAAATACTGTTGCATTGGGAAAGTTCTGACTATAAATAAGAAAACTTCTAGAAAACAGTTGCCTGGCTAAATGTGTATCAGCGTGTATGTATGCATAAATGTGGCCACGTGGTGGCACCATTCTTTCACATTTCCCTGAATTATGTCCTTTTTGCACTCTAATTACAGTATTGACTTACTGTTTCCATTTGCAGACGGTACCCAGGACATTTGCAGATTTACTTTCGATTTTATTTGTTTTCTTTTGTATGTTGCAAGTATAATTAGTCAAGACTGAGACTGCTAAATCTAATTATACTGAAGTGCATTGTACATTAAAATAGCTTAACCTACTAATGCACTGAATATAAAGGGGAGCTTTAACTGAATGGCAAAGGCTATTTTTTGTTACTCTGCACTGCTCAAGTATTACATTAATCTGACTCTAATTTTGCAGCAGAAATTTAGTTTTGAGACAATATCTTCACTAAGAAAAATTGAGTGAAAACAGCTGGTGCTCGGATATCTGCTGCAATTGATAAACTCTTTTGGATTAATTATGGCCTTGTGTGGGCTGTTCATTAACTAAGAAATGTTCTCTTAAAGCAGCACATTGATCTATAAAGTAGAATTCATCCTCACTGTTGGCAATTTGAAAAGGAAAATACCACAGTCTTTTTTCTACCTAGCAGAATGCAGAAAGACAGGACCTGTATGCAGGATTGGCTTAAAATGTTATCAGTCATTTGAGAGACAGTGGAATTGCATATTATGCTATCATTATTAATGCTCCATCATTATTAGTGCATAATTGGAGCAAGAAATTCTTCAGAGCAGCTTGCTTCATTATCATTGTGTGACCATGGAGCTTCATAATACGGAGCAGCATGTCATTATGAATGTACTGACGTGAAGAGGCAGTTGCCATCAGTACAAATAAGCAGCTGAGTCAGTTATGCAGAGTGGTCATTATTCGAGTTCAGAACTAAGTCATTTTAACTGGTTCATTATTTAACTCATCGTAGGCTGCCAAAAAACTGATTCTATAGTCAGCACATATTTCTGTTTATACCTTATCAACCTTAATCCTGAACAGATAGAAGGGCTAATGCATTTAATTGGTCACTGACTATTATCAGTGTTACCTATGGGCAACGTGAGATCCTTGCCAAAGGCAGTGCCATTCCAGGGCCAGCAAATATTCCCCCTCTGGGAAGTTTAAGAGCATAATTTCCATATCCCTAGTAATATAATTTAGCCTGGGACATTTGTACATGACATCTTGTATGAAAATTCTGCTTTAAAATAATATGTTTCATTGTTTTGACTTTCAGCAGTAGAAACCTGAGACAGCTGCTTCAAGAGGTATTTGGATTAGGGTTTAGCCAGATAAGCCAGCTATCCGCTAAGAAACACAATGCGAATGAGATAAATATACTGTATATGTTCTCTTGGGGCTGCATCCACTTGGGCTTTGCTTGCAACCTAAGCTACATGGTTTGCTCTAGATTTAACCAGTTTATAAATGATGTAGTGCGGGATAATTTTCTTTTTCAAGAAAGGGTAATACATAGAGATGTTATAAAACAGAATAGCTACTAATAGTTATTTTGAATTGAAATAACAGAGACAGAACATGTCTATCATTTTAATTCCAAAATCCTTGTATTTTCTAATACCTTGAAACTGCTTTTCTGTACTACTGTGTTTTGCTGATGAGATTGCATTACTTTCATACGCTAAAGAGGATGTATTATATTTCTGCCTTGTCTGTTAAATCCATGATCTTGTGACCCCCTGGATAGACCTATAGTGTTTTCCTAGAAAGCTTTTAGTACAAGCAAAGTATTTATTTATAACAACATGATAACATTTCCCTTTGGCTCTTGTACTTTAGTATAAATAAACCCAACATGGACAGACTGTAACCTTTCATTTTCCCTCTCTGCACACTTTCCAATTGCATAATGCCCTTTAAAGAATGCACACCCAGAATTGTGCATTCGATATTCAAGGCTTTACCGGAGCTTTAGAAATAGGCACAATTATACCTCTATTACCTTGTCTGGCCTTTATATACGGGATAATATATTACTGATAGTGTATGCAGAAGTCAAAACTTATAATGCAGCCTTTAGTAGTGAGAAATAGTGGTATCGGACCCCTTATTCGGAAACCCATTATCCAGAAAATTCTGAATTACAGAAAGGCCATCTCCCATAGACTCCATTTTAATCAAATAATTTACATTTTTAAAAATGGTTTCTTTTTTCCTCTGTTATACAGTACCTTGTACTTGATCCCAACTAAGATATAATTAATCCTTATTGGAGCCAAAACAATCCTATTGGGTTTAATTACTCTATTAATAATTTAATTTAGCAGACTTAAGGTAAGAGATCCGAATTACAGAAAGACCCCTTATCCTGAAAACCCCAGGTCCCGAGCATTCTGGATAACGGGTCCCATACCTGTACCTATTCTGCTGGCAGAGAAAGAGAATTAGCTCAGTGCAAAAAAACAAGGCATTTAAGGGAATTCGTTTGTAACAACCAACGGCTCCTTGAACAACCATTTGTTTTTGCCTGTAAATGTAGGGATAGAGGTATAATAAACCCCAGATGACACATTTGTCATTCACAAGCTAATGCCTTGGCCTTAAACCATGGAGACAACGTAGTTAAATCACTATAGCAGTTACCTGGTGTTATGTTTGCATGTACAGCATATCATTTGCATGTGTCATAATTGTAATTATTACATGCTTCGTGCTGGGCAGGTCAGAGATATTTTAAATTGTATTTTTTAGCAGCAGAATGCATCGAAAATGCTGAAGACTCTACCAAGGCACTAACATTTTATGCATAGAATCTGTATAAATAAATAATTATGAAGTTATATTATTTTAATACATGAATTTGGTGCTTGGATGCATATACACCCTGCATTTTAAATAACCATTTCATTATTTTATTACAGAGTTAGCTGACATTTTATAACAGAGGGATATCCCAAGGTAATGCAGATAATTAGGTTGTCTGTACTTATTAAACCAAGATCACACTTTGTGACTTTTTAGTAGCAATTAAAATGTCGAGGTCACTGAACTGTGATGGGTACAAGAATTCTTAATGCCACACTTTCTTGTAAACACCATTGTCTCATTTTTTGTAACACTTGATTTTATAAAGCCCAGCCAGCGCGATATGACTTGTAGCCCAGGAGCCTCAGAGATCTGTGCTTAATTGCTCACATTGCTTGGGGATCAACCAATCAAAATTAACCTAGAGAGATTTCTGGTGTGCATTCTGTTTTCCTGTGGAATGGTGAATTCTAGTGTGTAATTGGGACACATTTAGCTTGTCCCTGGCAATAGGAAAGTCATTGTCTTCTGCATACTGCTCTGGTGGGACATGCAGTCTTTGGAGGCTTATTATTTATTTCAGAAAAGCTTTGGGCAAGATGCATAAAGAGGCTAATTTCTATGCAAACACAATAAGCTGATGCTAATTTACATTGCATATATTTGAATAGCAAAGGTCCACTATATCCTCAGGTTGTCCTGCAAAATTGAAGCCAAATTTAAATAATTTTATTGTACCTCTCTTCCCAAGCAATGGGTATACCTGTGAAGAGGCCCAATTACTGCCCAGGGAGGCAGTGGTCAGGTAACTTGGAGAACAACAAAGAACAACAAAAGTAAAACCTCCCAGGCAAATTTTTCATTTTAGCAGCAGTGCCCCCTCTTTAATCACTTCACTGACATTTGCCCCAACTTATTTGTGCCAGAACTAGCATGTCCAGAACTACAGAGCTGCTTAACAGCATTGCCCCCCCCTTTAGCTGTGTTCCTTCTGTTCCCAGCCGCCATCTTGGTGATCAGCAAGCAGCATGCACACTGTCACCTAAACTGGAATATTGGGGTACAAGGTTGTACTGGCCCAAACGGGGCACTGGATAAAAACCCAGTGGGCCCTAGTCCTGTTGGACCTCTATTCAACGGGCATGTTGGTGTGTGGGCCGGATTGATGTTGACCAGCAATAAGTAGGGGCTAGAGAAGATTTATACCCTTAAATCTTGTTACAGAAGTGGAATTACAGAAATATAGAAAACATTATAAAGCCCAGCTTGTCCTGAAAAAAATGATGTATAGTTTCCCTGGGAAAACTAAAGTTACCCTTCAGGAAATGAAAATTGGCACATGAAATGCAAAATCCTGCTGGTAAAATCCTTACCCCAAGGCTCGTGTAGCTGTGGGACTGGGTTTGATGGCACAGACAGATTTATTAAGAGCTAAAGGCAAATTCATAAAAAATGAAGGCAAAATGACAAAATCTGAAAACTGTCTGTTTAAAAGACAAATTCACAAAAAGTGGAGATAGATTTGTGAATTAGGTGGAAAATCCGACAAATCTATCTCCACTTTTATTTTGTCTCAGCACTTTTGTGAATTCCCCCACCAGGATACCAGGAAAACTCCCAGTGGGCCCAGGTGTCAGTGGGCCCTCCATTTGGCCTCATGGTCATTTTCTATTTCTGAATGGAAACAAAGAGGAAGAAGAAGGATAGATGCCAGCATGTAATTAAAAATAATAGCAGAATAAAGATGTTGAGGGAGGAAAACTATTTTGGAGAGGTTTTCTGGTGGGCCCTTGGGGTTCCAGTCCGACACTGTGTAACCATATAAGATCTCAGATTCACCAGCTGATTGTTCCAGAAGACACATGGGGATACCTTGAAATTAAAAGAAAGGAGGTCCTATGTTACAGTTTGAATGCAATGAGAGATAGGAGTTTGATTAAGGGACTGGTCTGATTGCCCTTTCAAAGGAGCCTCAGATGGGCATTTTGCCTTTCCTGCATTAAGGCAGTTTCTCTTTTTAGCATGACCTCCTTTGTAACTCCTCCACAGAAACTATACTTTTACTTCAGTCAGAAGTAATAATATCTAATATTTCTATCTAATGCTGAGATAAGTGCCTAGCCCAGTTATTAGTGTATATGGTATTCTGTAAAATATACAATTATTTCTGCATAAAAAAACCTCTTTAATCCACTTTTATTATTTCTCTATACTTTTTGTATTTTTTTTAATATTTTTTCTAAGCATGATATATTTCTGCAGTTGTCTGTACCTATCAAGCTTGCATCCTGGGGGTGGGGGAGGAGGTATTTACTGTCCCACCAGTTGTCATGGAAACCTGTTCCAAACACGCGATGAAGAAGCATTCAGGGACACATAAAACATTTTTCAGAAGAGAGAGAGACAGCAGAGGGAAAGGATAGCAGAAAGCCACTCATTAACAGCTCCATATCAGTGTCATTTAAATAATTCTCATTTTACTGTAAACAAACTTGTAAGAAAACACGGTGACATCTGCTTTCTCATTTGTAAAGTGTTACATGTAAACTAAATAACTTCTTCCCTGGACGGTTTTGCCTTGTTTTTTTTCCCCCAAGTTTGTAAGTTTAACAATAAACATTTACATTAGAGGGGATTATAGACAGATAAGGGGTGTTCTTTTTTCCCATAAAAACAATCAACACACCAGAGGCAACCCCTATAGATTATAGGAACAGAGCTTCCATTTGAAGCAGCGTAGGGGGTTTTTTTTCACGGTGAGGGCAGTGAGGTTGGGGAATGCCCTTCCTAGTGATGTGGTAATGGCAGATTCTGTTAATGCCTTTAAGAGGGGCCTGGATGAGTTCTTGAACAAGCAGAATATCCAAGGCTATTGTGATACTAATATCTACAGTTAGTATTGATGTTTGTATATATAGTTTATGCATGTGAGTGTATAGATAGGTCAGTATTTGTTCCAAGTGGGTGGCCCATGCCCTCCTTAATCAACTGGCCTTTTGTGTGAAAGTACATACTGTACCTACAGTGTATAACACAACCTGACAGTTTTCAGCTTGTCTGTCTGGGTCTTGGCTGAGCATTTCTAAATCTGTCATTCTGTGTTTCTCTTGAAGAGTCCTGAGGGTCCTGGTAATATTAAACATGGTCTGCAAGATGGTAGTTAATGGTAAAAGATGTATGGGCTCTTTTATCAGATTTTGTTTTTGGGAATTATAGTTATTTTCTAATTTAAATAAACTTACATTTAAAAAAAATGCAAATGCTTGCTTATTTTAATGATAAACTCATTAGCATAAAAAAACTCGAGTTTGATCTTACAAACTCGAATAAAATACAAAAAACTTGAATCTCTCAAATTGAAAATATAGTTTGACTTTGCCTGGTACAACTCCCATTGATTTCTACATGAACTCGCAAGCTTTTAGCTGCTGAATTTTTTCATTTGCATTTTAGGGATTGTTGTACTAAATAACAGTTTTTGCGCTAAAATTCGAATTTGTGTGAAAAAATTCAAATTTGAACATTGGTAATTCCCCCCTGTAGTGTTATTGGATCCCACCAACTTAAAAATATATATATATATTACCTTTTTAACATCACTCTTATGTTTGATTATTGCCAATTAATCATTGTTACTAGTGAGGAACTAAATATATATTCTAATAATGTATTTAAATCTCTACCAGGGTTTTCACCCGGTGGGGCCCAAAGCAGGTGCTTTGTTTTCCAGCTGACAGCAGGACTACATTTGTGCTCCATATTGATATAGTAAAAACCAGATCGGCTTCAAATAAACAACTTAATCCAGTTTAATTTATATTTATTATGTTGGTTTGAAAAACTCAACAAACTGTTCTTCGACTTCAGCTTATACTTCCGCTTCTTCTTTTTCTTAATCTTAGCGCCCCCCATTTTCTAAACGCTACTCCTCCTACAGTTTAAGGGGTACAACACCCAAACTCCCCACACTTCTTCGCCCTATAGCGGAGCAGGTTGCTTGTGCTTTTCTAAGCGATCCCGCCCCCCGTCTTTTTGTGGCGCCGCTCCGAACACCCCAGTTTTTCCACTGACTTTGACAGGGAAGATTTTCAAACTGCTGCCACACTTACAGCCTTAAAGCTACTTGAATAACATAATCATGGAGTCACCCCGAATGAAGCAGCAACATTTTTTGGATGACCCAAAGTGGGAGGAACCAATAACAGCCAATCAAACTTCACCCCTTTACTTTAATGGAGAAATTTAAACTGCTGCCAATCTTACAGCTTTGAGGTCACAACAGACAATCTGCTACGAACAGCAAATCAGATTTTATCTATTGGCTTTAAATGGGGAAAGTCAACCTGCTGCCATTCTCAGAGTTAGTCACCAAGTAAATGTGGTTCAAGTTTAGAAAAAGTGGACGGAGCCACCAACAGCCAATCAGATTTCTTTCATGGATTTCAGTGGGGAAATTTTAACTGATTCCATTCTCACACATTCTCACATTCTACCAAAATAGAATCAAGGCAAGAAGCAATTAATTGCAAGGTCCCATAATTAAGCTGTCAGTTTTAGCAGAACTTTGTCATGACAGAGCATCAGACTCTTCAGAAAGTTTATGAAGAAATCTAGGGTTTCAGCTCATAAAAGAGATTCAGAAAACTTGGAGCTGTTATATAATAAATACTTATTGGAGTGTATACAAAGGCTGCAGCATTGGTTATTGGAGCCCTGTGTATTATGGGCAGCCAAGATTGGTGAATATATTAACTGCAATGTTATGTTTATTTGAAATGTTCATTTATAAATAGATGTATTTTAAGCTTATTTATATAATAGTTTATTTTTACCTCCAGATGCAGGGCTATATTAACCATAAAGGGGCCTGAGGGCTTGTGCCTAGGGTGGCAGCTTTAAGAGGCGGCCCTTGGGTGCCTATATAGGAAGTACAAATTTTTCTAAAGAAATCTCCCCAACCACCACCAGGCCTCTCTGGCTGGCCCACGGCAGGTCAAAAGTGTTGTTATATGCATGGGCGCTACGTCACTTCCGCACATTCGCATTATGTCACTTCCGTACAACGCCTACACTGGTGGGGACCAAAATACAGCATTGCCCTTATTTATCAATCTGAGTTTTTCTATTCACTTACTTTTTTAGGTTTTTTTGCCTTCATTAAGGATAAAGTTGAGATCAATTACAAGGTACTGTTTAATTATTACAGAGAAAAAGGAAATCATTTTTAAAAACTTGAATTATTTGATGAAAATGGAGTCTATGTGAGATGTCTTTCCATATTTGGTACTTCCTGAGTGAGGGGGTTTCCAGATAACAGCTTCTATATCTGTATTACTCTATTATCTATGCTAAATGTATGCAGTACAATTCAGTCATTTTGAAAGCAAAGGACCAACCAATATTTTTTATTTTTTTACTTATTTAATCCTATTATTTAGATTACATCAGCAGCGGGTTCAGTGATGTCAAGAAAAAAACCAGCACCTGACTCTAACCCGCAACATATTTTCACACGCACCCAAACCATACCCACCTTGTACACAATTTCTGTGTGTGTCTTAGGCTGATGCCAGACGTGGCATTTTTACACTGCGTATTTTCTCCGCCTAAAACCACCGCACAAGCCACACAGCCCCTGACTATGGCGTTTTTCAGCCTAGTACTGGTGACGTAGTAAATCCCGTTTCCCATGGTGCTAATAGTGCGAAATAATAAAAAATGCTGCGTATTTCCTCAAGGTCTGGCATCTGCCTTTGTGTATACATAGGAATAGGTTGCTGTGCAAATACTAGCGTATTTCGGCAAACGCATGAAAATTTCGTGGTAACGCGTTTTCTAGTATATTTATGCATAGTGTGTTTCCATCGAGACTGTTTAAGTTATTTCTATGGATGATGATATCGTGCGTTTTTCAGCCGCCGAGAGAATTAGAAAATACGCAACGTAAAAACGCCACGTCTGGCATCACCCTTAAGTTCCAAGAAAGGGTCATTTATATTAATGTATTCTTAACTTATGATTAATATATTCTACAAATGGTACCTAATGAGACAGTAGCCATTCATATAATACCCTGACTGATTCTTTTGCAGATTCTTTTTCAAGCAGAGCAATAGTTAAAGTTATACTTGTGTTATGTCATGAACTGAATGTTCTACATTCTTTTGTCATGTCTAACAAGCTTAAGGTTCTTTTGGTTCCTAGGTTATATTCTGTCTACTTTTGCAGCAGGAAGGCTGAAGAGTCAAAATAGTACCTCTATTTTTGGAGAAAACAAGAGGTGATTACTGCGCTCAAGTACAATGTTATAAACATACAGAATATTTTCTTTACATTATATATATGAATATATCTGAAAAAGAAAGAGAAAGAGCACAGCTAGTGTTCGAAACAGTGTGTTTCTTCAGTAAATTTAGATTTATTTATAGGCATTCTTGTGCAGTACTATGTTCTAACTCTACATGGTGGAGGGCTGATAATGGAAGCCAGCTTTGACCATTCCCCTTTTTTAAACTGCACCCACTTCAAACCACACCCATGTTCTCACAAGAGGTTTTAAGACCATACCCACATTAATGGTGGAAGTGAGCAAAAACTGAAATGGTTAGTGCTCACTGTAGGGATATCAACCCTGTGAAAGAAGTTTATTATGTCATATGACATACCTTTAAATGTATATGCCTCCTCCTCCCCTGTGGATAGTGCAGCAACCCCCAGCACAAAATTACACACCTTAGGGACCATATAATTACTATTTCCAAATGCTAACAAACTCCCAGAACAGCATAGGGCAGGCAGAGTATGACACATACAGGCAGGGTAGGGCAGGCATAGCATGGCACACACAGGCAGCATAGAGCAGGCATAGTATGGCACACACAGGCAGCATAGGGCAGGAAGAGTATGGCACACACAGGCAGCACAGGGCAGGCATAGTATGGCACACACAGGCAGAGTAGGGCAGGCAGAGTATGGCACACACAGGCAGCATAGGGCAGGCAGAGTATGACACACGCACAGGCAGCGTAGGGCAGGCATATTTGGCACACACAGGCAGCATAGGACAGGCAGAGTATGGCACACGCAGCCAGCATAGGGCAGGCAGAGTATGGCACACATAGGCAGCATAGAGCAGGCAGAGTATGGCACACACAGGCAGCATAGGGCTGGCAGAGTATGGCACACACAGGTGGGGTAGGGCAGGCAGAGTTTGGCACGCATAGGCTGCATAGGGCAGGCAGAGTGTGGCACACACAGGCAGCATAAAGCAAGCAGAGTATGGCACACACAGACAGGGTAGGGCAGGCAGAGTATGGCACACACAGGCAGCATAGGTTGGGTAGGGTATGGCACACACAGGGAGAATAGGGCAGGAGGAGTATGGCACACACAGGCAGCATAGAGCAGGCAGAGTATGGCACACACAGGCAGGGTAGGGCAGGCAGAGTATGGCACACATAGGCAGGGTAGGGCAGGCAGAGAAAAGAGTTTTTGGCTGTTTTTGACATTGAAATATTGCATTTTGTCTTTGTAACAATATTACAATCATATTTCTCACTTTTAATTTTCTGTAACTATTTTAGTAGGGTCTGCTATTAAATATTTATAAATTGATTTATTATCTAATAATCTCTTTATCTATAATATTCACAGTGCCCCATACCCCCCTCTGCTTTATCTGGAGTACATATAACCAATTTTCTGTTATTTTGCTACTGTTTTATAGCTAATGCTTCTGCTTTAGTGGTATTACTACTCCCCCTACAGCAAGCGCACTAAGGGGTGCTGCTGAATTGCAGTCACATAAAGCTTAAATATTGTACTTCTCATTTTTTGCAAATTGTAGTGAGATGTGCTTTCCATAAAGATACTCACAAATGGTATGCAAAAAAAAAATTGTTGCGTAACTTGGACGCAGAGTGTGTATAAAAGTGTTCACAGTTGCAATTATGCCATATTTAAAAAGCTCTTAAGGACACCACAGTGTGAATAAAAAGACATAATTATATAAATACACTGATTTTGTTCAGCATTATAAATAAACAGGTACGGGGCAAATATGATGATTGTGCAAATCATTCTGCCCTGAGCAAGTGTATAAATGAGTCCCAGTAAGTATATGGCTCCTTTGTGGCACATTTCAATGATGCCCAAGTTAGGGGGCAGGTGGGCCTTTGTACCCACTGCCTGCCCCTTATAAATCCAGTGCTACTGAATGCAGGCAGCACTGTGTTTATGGGGAAGCTGCATAGACCCGCGGCTATTCTGCAGGGGACAAAGGTGCAAGAAATGTTCGCAGTTTACACCATGCCCTTTGTAAAGAGCCTCCCTGTCTTAAAAATCAAAGAGTGTTTAGATTAATTGTATTTTTAAAATGAAATTTTGAAGTAACCCATCAGTTCCACAATCACATCAATCAAGGCCACTAGTGATTTCTAATGTCCTCATATTTTTACAAGAAGGCGTATTATTTTGTTTTATAACACGAGTTTCAGTGAGTCATGTGACACAAGCGCTAATTGCCAGTTGTTCACAGCTCATGTATTACTGATGCCATTACCATTTTTCCGCTTGTTTTATCTCCTTTTACTTTCTCATTTATTACATTTACTAAAACACTAACACTTCTCATTTTTAATGTCTGAACAGAGAAAGTCTGCACGAGAAAAGTTGCATAAAACTTCAACTTTTTCCGAAACTTCTAAAGTTTTGAAGCAAAAGAAGGATCCTCCTGGGAATGGAAGGGGCATGTGCCACATGATCTCGCCAAGTGTTAGCTGGTGAATTGCGGGGTTTGGATTTTTAGCCATTTGGATGCACAACTTTTTTAGTAAATGGACCCCTTAATGTTACATATGGACATATTGTATAATAGAAGTCATTTTCAAATGAAACATGAAACCCAAATTCACTCACGTTTTAGTTGGTGCAGAAACTGCCTCCGCAGTAGTTTATTTGGAGCAATCAGTGAGAAGGATACAAAGTTTCGGGAACCTTGCGTTCCCTTTTTCAATGTACATCCTTTTTGCAGTTGCACATGATATGTCTATAACCGGAAGCCACGGTCCCTAGGAATGTGCACTCACAGCTAAGATAACTACTGACTTTATTTTGGAGAACACAATCGATTTTTCTTTTGAGAAAATGACCTTCACTGTCCCCCTTCCTCTTTACCTGTAAAACACGTGGCCTTTAACAGAACGTGTGAGAGCCCAGTTTTTGTTTTTACATTTTAATGAATAAAGAAACAAATACCAGTGTTCATTAAGTATTTTATTATTCCTTTACCCCTATGGTACAAAAGCATGCAAAAAATAGCATCTCTATGAATGGTACATATTTACATGTAACAGATCCGCCCTGCTACTTTAATGAGTGCATATACGTCATGCTTTATCTCTAATTCCATAACACACTGTTGATGCAGCTCAGGGCCAACAAATATACACACAAACATATAGAGCAGCGTATGAGTCGAATGTGTACAGCAGCGGTACAGCTGGATTGTGGAATATAGCAGATTCTTTTTGGATACAGTGTGCATATGAATGGCATATGCTATGGCACATTGCAGTTTATAGCTGTATACAAGCTGGATTTATGAACTGACAGAATCACTTTCACACATTTTGTTGTTGCTGTTGCTGGCCCTAGGATTTCAATTGTGGACAGGAATAACGTTACCCAGTTGGGTGCAAGCTGACAAAATCATTCAATAGGACATCCTTACACTGTAACTAAGAAAATTCCTTAGAGTTACCCTGTGTTTTGGCTGCAGTGATTTCTGTTGGGCCTCAAGAATCCTTTATACATGCAGAGATTTCTCCTGTTTCCCACTCGCCTTTAGGACAGTTTTTCAGTCTCAGAGAAGTTACTGTACACAGGTCAGTAGAAATTCCAACTTATTATTCACTCCTGGCCATGCTGAGGTATTTTCTGAATAATTTTTACCAGGAACTGCTTCCTATTCTCTCTAGCAACTTTGCCTTACACAAATAACCTTTTTGATGATTGTACCGCAGCCTGGGCTGTGCCTAATCCTCTTCTAATGATACATTATAAAAATGACTGACCCCAATGTCTAAGACGTTGACTTGTGCAAGGGCACCAATCAGATTTCAATTCAACCCTTATTTTGGCAAATTAGTTTTGTAGAAAAATAGGCCTTGTATAGACTGCTGTTTTTCCTCTGCTACCCATCAGTGGGTGAAAAACGCAGCAGAGGAAATGTGCGTAAGAGGCATTTACCAATCACTCTAAGGTGGCCTCACAATTGTTAGACCATAATGGAAATGGAACAATTGTGAAACCTCTCCTTGCCATGTATTTCGTTAGTCTCATTCTTTAAATGGAAGGTACAAGGGATAAACCGGTCCTGCAGATATTCAGCACAATTGCTTCTCACTCTTTAAAAAAAGAAATAAAATGTGCTGTATTGGTTGGTACATGTGTCTGCCACAGTCTTTAATAATCAGAATAACAATACCTCTCACCCCCACCCTGACACACACCTTACATGGCCACATCTTCAGCAAACATTGAGCAAAAGGTTTACTTTAAGAAAAAAAGTCCCATGTGAAAGCACAACGATTATAAAGTTACAACAGGCTACGGAAGAAAAATGGGACTGTCAGCTTTGGCTGGAAAGTAGGTTATTCCTTAATCTGCTAATTAAAGATTCAAGTACTATCAGTTTTCCCTCTAGACATCTGGATTTAGACTAAACAGTATAATGGGTGCTCATTGCTGGCTCTGCGCTGTGCCTGCTCTGTGACTCAGTGCCAGTATCTGAATGGAGGTTCTGGAACACGCTGAACAGCTTATTATTAGAAACATATCCAATATATAAATGTGAATTCCCATTAACATTAAAGGGAAAGTTCACCCAGGAATGAAACAAAATGTACTGTAACTTAAATCCAAGAGAACTTTCCAATGCAGGTAAATTTAAACTTTTCAATGATCTCAAAGGTATTAGTTAATGTAACTGTAATTAAGATCATTATTTACAAGCTAGTTCTAGTCCTCAAGAGCAATAATAGGACAGGTATTAGTCTTCTTACATTTAATGAAGTCAGAGCTCCCATATAGTTACATGTGTGGTTCACCATTAAGTTAACTTTAATTATATTGTAAAATGGCCAATTCTAAGCAACTTTTCAATTGGTCTCCATTATTAATTTTTTATAGTTTTTGAATTATTTGCCTTCTTCTAACTCTTTGCAGCTTTCAAATGGGGGTCACTGACCCCAGCAGCCAAAAAACTATTGCTCTGTGGGGCTACAATTTCATTTTTATTGTTACTTTTATTACTTGTTTTTCTATTCAGTCCCTCTCCTATTAATATATATATATTCTCGATCAAATCACTCCCTGGTTGCTAAGGTACTTTGGATCCTAGCAACCAGATAGATGCTGAAAATCCAAACAATTCCATACAAAAATAGTTGGAGACCAGTTGCAAATTGCATCAGAATATTACCCTCTAAAGCATATTAAAAGTGAAAGGCGAACAACCCCTTTAAGTGACCAAGATGCTTATAAACTATTTCATACTACTTTATTATGGTAAGAAATCTGGTTTATTAAACTTGTAACTGATACCAGTTTGCAACTGATCATGTTTTGGTTTTAGTTTGTAAAATCCCATCATGCACGGAATGTATAAGCCAGTTGATATGGTCCTCTCCCAATGGATCTGCATATACCAACATTTGATCTTATCATAGGCCCAGGGGCCCTATATGGCCTAGCACTTGGGTGGCCAAATTGTGTAAAAATGAAATCTGTTAATGTGGGACTTTATATAGTCCTGCTTCTCTTTAGCTTAGTATTAGAAATGCCCTTAGGTTAAACCTAACAACATTGGCATGGTTTTACTGACAGAAGGCAGTGGTGCAAAGAAGCAGAACCAAAAAGCCTTAAATTGTCAGCACTAAAAACTTGTACTAAGAAGAACTTCCCATTTAATCTTAAAGGACAATGGAAGGTTAATATAGATTAAAAGTAAGTCTAAAGGCATTCTTTTTAAGTACTTACTGCATATCTAAATTCCCAGATCCCTGCTTGCTTCTCTGAGATATGGTGCTGGCAGCCTACAGCAGTGTGAAGACTACAGTGACATCACTGAAATCTCTCTCCCCTTCCTGTAGGTGCCAGCAGCAGCCTTCCTATTCTTTGAGCATGTGTGTAACTTGATCCTGTCTCCTGTTCTGAGCTACACATGCCCACCAGCCAATCAGAAGTGGATCTGGCAGAGGGGAGGGGGGGGGGAATGAAACACACGTGCAGTATGAAGCAAGGAGGGAAAGGAAGGGAGAATACCTTTTTAGAGATGGCTGCCTGTTCAGAAAATGTGAAGTAAGTGTGACTGAGTAAATATTTGATTAGGTGAGCCAAAAGTGTGGCGTTTTTAATAAACAATAGGAGGACTATTGGGCAGTATGCTTTTTAAATTGTGACTTGCATTCTCCTTTAAAAGAAATTGTAATGAAAATATCATGTAGATGTGAGATGACTATTAATCAGCAGCAAGATATATTGGGAAAATAATCTTGGACCTGGTTGTCTAGGCAAGAAGAGAGCAAACCAGTGTTAGTTGCTACATAATCCCTCTGGCCATTACTATAGCAATACATGTGAAGGGGATTAGTATAGTTCAAGCTTATAAAAGAAGTCATTTACAAATGGGCACAGTGGAAAGCACATAGTGACACAATTCATTAAAGTACTTCAATATCAATATGCACGAATGCCCTTCTATGTAGTTGCCAGTGTGTCCATCCTTCCTCTTCTGATGAATGGTGTGCTACTGAGCCAATAGACAACAAGGAACACATCCTGTACACAGTGGTAGTTCCAGAGTTGTGTCAATAAGCGTGAATCAGATTCAAATGCTGGTTTGGCTCCCTAAGTGATGCAACCACCACTCTGAAAATGCTAGATACAACTCGCACCCAACAAAACGCAACTGCAAATGCATTCATTTTGACATATCAGGTGCAATTGTGTCAGACGCAGCTCAGGCCTTTGCTAAAGCAACCTAATTAGCCAGTTAAGCTGATTATTAATTACATGGGAATTCAGACACAATGGCATAACTATAGAGGAAACAGAACCCGTGGGATAGGGGGACAGGATCTTTTAAGCTTTAGCAAACCCTCCTACCAACCGCTCTCTTACCTGCGAGTTAGTTGGTGGAGAGGGGGGGACGTGAGGAATGGGCAGCTGCGGAACAGGAGGGGTGGGTATTGACTGCACTGCTTGCTAGGCCCCTCTTAAGATTTTTTTGTGGGGGGGCCCAGTGCATTCTAGGAATTGCACTGTTCAGACTGCTGACTGGCTAGGGCCTAGATCAGAGTTTCCCAACCTTTTTTTTACCCGTGAGCCACACAGGCATTAAAAGGTGTTGGGGAGCCACACAAGCATTAAAAAAGTTCCTGGGGGTGCCAAATAAGTGCTGGGATGTTTGATCGCCCAATGTAAAGTACAAGCCTGCAGGAGGCTGTTTCTAGTGTCTTTATGCCTCCAAAACACCTGAATTATTAAAATGAGCACCTGCTTTGAGGCAATGGAGAGCAACTTTAAAAGGGGGTGGAGAGCAACATGTTTCTGATGTACCACAGGTTGGGGATCACTGAACTAGATAGTGAGTGCTTTTTGCTTTCAAAGCATGAGGGAAAGGCAAAGGCATAAACCTTGACAGATCTGCTGTATTAATTTTTTCAAGGCAAATGTAGGGACTGTAGTCACCTGGAGAAATGTATTAACAGCAGTAATACATTCAAGTGCTGAGTATACACACTATCATTTGCTTCCTTTTTAAGTATTCATTTTAAAGGAAGCTCATAACTATGTCTGAATGCAAAGCAGGTAAATAACACACAGTCCACTTGGTGCTACACACTGCATTTCAGCCTCACTCTCCTGTGGGATCTTAGCAACTAAACCTAAAGCTGTTACACTCATGGGGTCACACTCTGTAAGCTTCCAATTAACTGCATGGCAATGCCGAGCTGTTCTCATTAACCATTCCTTTTCTACCCATTTAACTGAATCCTCTTAGATTTTCTTCTGTTTACTAAGCTGTAGAATCTATATGTGGTTTTCCTCATGCTATAGATTGTAGTAAAGCAATTATATTACTTTATGCTGGTCATACAAACAGGGCTGCTCAGTAAACCCAGCTTACCAAGTAGATCTTGCATCATATGGCCGGCCTGGTCAGAACTGACAGCTATGGACAGAATGAATGAGAACCAATGAGGTTCTTAGCCAACAGGATTTTCCAACCGTTCCTATCTGCACAAATCCAATAATATATACGATTATACACAGGTCAATAGGCAGCTGACTCAGTTAAGAGTACCCAGATCAGCTGCCTGTGTATGAGCAGTTAGCTGCAGCAAGCCCTGTAATCCATGCCTATGGTGCTGCAAACTGTGTTGGACTGGGACACCAAGAGCCCACCAGCAATCTGATATCAAGGGCTCACCAGCTGGAGCCCTAAAACCTTTTCGACCTTTATAATCATTGGGGGGTCCCTAGCATTTTGCCAGTGATTATACCTTTCATTTTAAAAGGCTTCCATACTTTCTAAAGGCTACACGAATTAGTAAAATGACTTCCAGGCCCTGCACCCTGACAAAGCTTGTATTGCCAGATGAAATACTAGAGGAGACGTAGTATTCCTGTTGTGGATCTAAGCACGGCTACCGTGAGATTTCTAGGAATAGCTCCGCTAACAATTAAAAGCTCTGGTGAGTCAGAGTCTCGGCGCTGCATTGTTACAAACAAGACAAAGGAAATGTTGCGGCAGAGCCTGTGAGATGTTCTAAGTTGTTATTCTCTCCAGGGAGGAAATTCCCTACCGACCTCAGAGAGGCTGAGTAATGGTTGCAGATCACTTGCTGTCCCCAGTGGTTTCATGAAATCAGAGGAAGGTTGTTGACTGTAATATCTGCTGAACAGAAGCACATCTTGCTGCATCCCCCAGCATTCCCAGCATCAGTACATTTATTATAACAGGGCAACTAGATTTAATTTGTTCTGTGGGAGAATTGCATGCAGTTTAATAGTCTATGGGCCAAGGCTTATAAGATTTCACAGTCATCAACAGAACATGGAATAATCATGAATGCACTTGTATACGCGTAGTTTTTTTACATTCATTTATTTTTGTACTGGTATGGGATCCATTATCTAGAAACCTGATATCCAGAAAGATCAAGATTATGGGAAGGTCATCTTACATAGACTCCATGATTTTCTTTTTCTCTGTAAAAATAAAAGTACCTTGTACTTTCTATGTCCTTCTAGGACTAATTCATGTTTAAATGATTTTTTTTTAGGCTTAATGTATTGAGATCCAAATTACAGAAAGGCCCTGTATCTGGAAAAGCCCAGGTCAAACATTCTGGATAACAGGTCCCATACCTGTATTTATATTATGCGATGAGTTCACAGCAATATACAAAGGTGTCTATATATATATATAAGGTGTCTTGTGTGTTTCTCAAAGCACTAGGAACAATTGCTGTATGTGCAACTCAGTGTGTGGCTTAGGAAAAAACATGACATTGTTTTTTTTGGAATTTTAATTGATATTAGGTTGATGACCTGAAAAATATATAAGCAAGGAAAAAATAACAATGACACTAAAGTCTCACAGTCAGGCTGTGTTTGCATTTTTCCTTTAGGCTAATGACGTTATGATAAACGCAGGCCAAGAATCCGCCCCTATGCGCCTAAAAGCTTATTAATGTGCCTGTACCCACAGCCATTGCGTGGGCTCAGGTGCAAGCACATGAAGCAGAATTTGCTGCAAAACTGCTCATGTATGCAGTTTTCGCAGGCTGAGAATCTGTCCCATGTGGCTTCAGCTTTAGTCTGACTACAGTAAGCTTACCAGATAACTAGAGATCTGACTTCTAAAATATTCTGCCAGAAGGGCTGCACAGATTGTACTCCGGGCAATGCCTCCCAAGTGGCCCTAATGTTCCTCATCATTTGGTAACTATACACCATACTGCTATGGAAACTGCTTCTATGATGGAAATTAGAACTTTTACCCAAAACAAAAGGAATGAGGGCACTTAGGTAGAAGGACTACTGCATTTATTGCCACTTAGAAGTGGCAAGTGACCTTGTAATTCTTTTTCCAAATCCATTTCCTTTCTCACTACACAGTCAGTAACAAACCCGACTTCTACGTCAAGAACACAGCTCTGCTTCTTCACAAGTAACCTTGGTGATGGCTTGCTGCCTGCCCAGTATGCACCCTCCAGCCTTATGCTTGTGATTGTCATATACTAAGGCTATGCAGAATATATGCTGCTGCTTATTGTTTATAATAAAGTATATATATATATATATATATGAGAATTACTTGAATAATGCATAATGCAAAAGCCAATTTGATCTAAAGGGGTTTGGCATTTTGTCTCCAACTGAGTCCGCATTTAATGGAAAGGACAACAAAAAAAATGCTAATTTCTACTAAATACCAAGATGCCAGAGAACAACGTAAATGAGCTTAAATGGCTTGTTTTCAGCCTATGGGAGAAGATTATTCAAATTATATGCAAAAAGACAAAGGGCGGTATATTTGCCTGAGAGCTGCAATGCAATACAACAAGGTATCGATCCTTAATATAAACCTTAGTGATTCTACTGTAATGCTACATTTTCAGCTACTGATGTTTATTAACTGCTGTCTCTACAGCAGGGGGCAGCAGCTTCACAAAAAACACTGAGAATACAAAAACAAATCTGACGCAACCACCAGAGAATAAAAAAAACAAATCTGTGTGCCCTATAGGTGCAGAAAGGAGTATGCATAATCAACATTGTAATTAGGTTATAGGAGGTGCTCCTATACATAGAACTTATTTGCCCTTATTCATTCAGATATTCTGTACTATGACACATTAGAAGACAGCATCACAATACAACAGGGCATATATAGGATGTCACTTTGCTCCCTCCCTTATGTGGCTCATTTTACATCCTTCTGTTGTGTGAGAGATACATGTGGGGTAAGGTCACCACCAGTCCCTGTTTCAGATGCCCTGTTCCCTTGGAAAACTGACCCCATTTTAGATCCCCCGTCCCAACAGAAAATTGACCCCCGGCAAGCATCCTCCTCGCCTCTGAAAGCTGTCACCCATGCAAGAGAGTGCCCTCAGCCAATCATTGCAGGAGGAATTAAGGTGCGATCTTCTGTCACCTGACCCCCTTCCCTTCTCCCAAGTCCTCCAAACTTCCCATGGCAGCTTTTCTGTTGCTAAAGGAAGTGCCCCCTCTCCATTGCACAGGCAAGCAATCTGCACTTTAAGCATTGCCTGACACAGCTGAGATCATTGGTTTTTACTGTTGGCTCCCTTGGTTCTGAACTTTGGAAATATTGTTTTCATTATAGTTTTAGGTCTGCTAATATGTACAAAATTATTTTGTAGCTTTTCTATGAAAATTTATTAAGATTAAAATGTGTGGCTGTGATTCAGTGTATGGCAGTAGAGGAGTGGCCAAAAAGTGGGAGTGACATACTTAAATATTTTTTGTGAGTATTTTATATCTCCAGTCCAGTGTGCCTCTATGATTCTCCACTGTTGAGGTAAGCTTAAAAAAATAGAGATACTCGGCAACAAGAGAAGCCAAGGCAAGGACACACTTGGTCTGCAGGATCTCTGGTACAGCTGATCCATGCAGGGAAAGGGGGAATCAAGGAGGCTGAAGGTAAAATGACTTATTTTGCATAGTAACAGAGTTAAAGGGCTTCTGTAAGTTTCCCATTAACTTTAATAACATGATATGGAATAATAAGCATGAGAGATTTTACAGATTCTGAAAATGTTGCCACTCTGAAGATAATATAAAGCACCCAATAGAAAAGGCTGCATGTTGGTAACAGTTTCATTCCTGGATACATGAACAAAATTACATTTGTCCCTATTTCTTTCTAAGTTCACTTTTTGCCACATAAGTAATTCTATCTTGTTTTTTTGCTTATTTATTCCACAGGATTACAAAATGTTTTACACGGTGTGGATTTAATGAAGCAGAAGGGATTTGTTGATCTAGTATGGCAAGCTGTGCGTACCCTGTTAAAGAGGCAGTTTGAAAAAATTCTCATGAGTTAAAGATAGAGCATTTCATTTCAGCAGCAAGTGCGGGCACACAGACTGGCACAAGATTGGTTGCCCTGGTGCTTATAAGAGAAGTGTCATATTTTCTTATGTATGTTCCAGCTAGCCGTGTATTACGTTACATAACATAATGCTGGTTTCTGTGTGTCAGCTGATCCCTTTTGTACAATTCTGTAATTCTCGCATTGCTAATCTTTTCATTGGCATTTACTCAAATTGTTTATCTTACATGCTTCTCTCTGTGCTATAATATGAACAAGGCAGTGTCTGTGTTTTGCCAGTCTTGCCTGAGCAGCAGCAAATTGTATCTAATCTCTGGCATGAAATAGGATTAGCATCCAGTTTTGGATCAGTGTGATGCAGCAACAAGTCATGTCTAAGAAATAAGCAAAAGGCTATAATGTGATAAAAACAAACAAATAAATCCCACTGCAGGTGCAAATACATTATTAATCTTTGTACAGTCCACCAAGCCATCATCAAAAAGCCATGAATATAAACACAAGGAGTGCTTGGAGGCAGTTAAAGGGACAGTATACATCCCTTTTCACCATCTTAATGAATAGAGATTATGCTGATCATACTTTTTGCCTATTTTTTAAATAAAGAAATATCTATGGTTTGTTCTTTTCTGGCACTAAAAGAGAATGGAACCAGTTTCACTTTAGCACTTCCTGGTTCTAACGAGTGAAGAAGCAATTGATAGAACTAATAACCATGCCACTGAGAAGCCCTTTGATATTGAACTGCTTAAAGGCTGTGGAGTGGAGGAGGGATTTGTTTGTTCAACTTGGAGCTCTGAACAAAGTGCTTTGTTTATGATGGGAGACGAGGAGGATGTTCAGTGAAAAACAACAATTTCCAATTCTTTATAATAGCAAAATATAGGAACTATTAATTAATTTAATTATTTTAATTAAAAATAGGCAGAATGCATTTTCAACACAAGTTCTATTTATTGTGCTCTTTATTAGCATTGTGTTTATAGGTGTACACTGTCCTTTTAAACCTCCCTGTATGAGGAATGCAGTGTGCAATGCCACGTGATTAGGGCTAACGCAAAAATAAAATTAGCAAAATCACTACTACATACCCAAGTTTTTTTATCTCTGTCACCACTTTTGCTAAGTTAAATAAAAAGATGAAAGCTGTACTAGAATTGTCACCATCTTCATTGATGCCTCATGGTTCTACCCACTGTAACGGTACAAGTATGAAAAAATGTCAGGAATCTTTATAGAGTCATGTACAGAAATTACAAAGATTTGAGATTTGTGTAGGGTCAAGATTCAAAGTGCCTGAACCCACACACACACATGGGTGCATTCATTTATCCTGATGAAGTGAGTACAACACACTGGGTTTAGAATTCAAGTGTCTTTGCAGGCGTAAAGCAGGCATTTAGTTGCACGCAATGGTGCTGTGTCCGATTCTTGTACTCTGCACCTGGTGTAACTGTGTCTGATTTTTCAAAATGGCTTCAACTGTGCATGTGTTTTGCTGTAAGTTGGACTTGAGTGCTATGCACAATTATAAAGAATAATATAAAACTGTAGCGATATATAAAGATATACATCTATACCTCAGTAACTATGCAATGGTGTTTGATGTGAAATAACAAGAGGCCCTTTTCTTTATTTATATAGCACTGCTGTTTTCTTGGCAAACCAGGTTTTATAGATTATAAACCTGAAAGCCCAAATACATGTGCCCTATTAATCCTTACATATCTGTTTCCTTATGTGCACCAAGAAAATGTTCTGCACCCAAGTTTTGCGAATGCAGTGTAGAAGGATATAGGATAAGTAACACAAGTCTAAATGTGTCTGAAGGGTATTCAAAAATAAATGTTAAAACACATTCTGCGTTCCTGCAAGTGTCTGTGGTTATGGATACCCAAAGCTTCCTTTCTAATTATTCCATATTCCATAAGGAGAACAGTGAGCATGGAAATAGTGGGAATCCCAAACTTATTCTGGTTATGCATTTTATAACCTCAAAAATCATGTTATATAGCAAAAACCTTCTGATTCAAAAAATAATATTCTATTGAACATGCAAAGATATGCTCCTTGTACCTAAGGGGCACATGTATTAAATGTTGAGGATAGAGATTTGTGTATAATGTAGGTTGCTGTGAGCTTATCACATCTCTGTTTGATTAATGAAAGCTTTTCAGATCAATGCGCTGCAAGTCAAGTTTTCGCAAACCATAGTCCAAGACTTAGAACAAATTTGCAGCAGTTAGAAGTTTTATCTCTCCAGTCAATTGTTTTGGTTTACCTTTTTGTTCAGCAGCCTAAATAGTAATATTCAAGGCTATAATGATCTTAATAGCTACTAATAGTTTAGTATAAGTACATATGGATGGGTTTTTAGCAATTAAGAAAATACAGGGATCCTGAAAATAACTAAAAGTTGATCCATGGACTGGTCCCATTACTATCTTGTAGTAAGAAATGAATTTTGACAAATTGGAAAGGCTTCAGATGGGGTTTTTGCCTTCCTCTGGATCAGCTAAGAGTTGGGCAGGTTTCATTTATACATAAAAAGTTAACTTCGACAGACATGTTGTTTTTAACCTAAGTTACTATGTATGTGTACTATATATTTATATCTTTATATTTGTAAGTATAATGAGCGATCAGTGTAGGTATTTATATATATATATGTCCTAGGGGGGTCATTTGGAGTGGTTGAACTTGATGGACTTTTGTCTTTTTTTCACACCTATATTAAATATGTAATTCCCCCTATAACCCAATTAAAATTTTGTTAAAATTCATGGAAATTTGCGACTGCAAAAGCAGATGTGACAATGGTGAAGAATCATGGTTATAAGTAATAAATGAACATGACTGCCCAATTTTTAATAATCAGTTATATCAAACGCAAGGAGCTGAAAACTGAGTACATACGACAGCCATACAGGAAGAGTAATAGCATTAGTAGGTTTTCACCTACTAGCTCCTTTGGCTATGTCATTTGGTATGCTGCATGCAAAATTATTTGCCCTAGTGCTGATTCTAAGGCATATAATGAATGGGTTGTGAAGTGAAACCCATCACTGACAAAATATTTTTCAATTAAAAAAACAACCTAGAGTTTTTTCTTTACAGTGAAAAAAGAACATAACGTAGGGAGAAAATTCTCTCAGACTGTGCAAAGGAGAAATAGCCCTTCTTTAGCATATGTAAACATTTCTATACATTAAACAAGTCAGCTGACCTGAATTATGCCAAGATTGGCTACAAACCTGTTCTCCTGCTTAATGGCAGGCGTCTTTACAAGTTTACACTATTATGACACATTAAAGAATTGATCTCAGCAGCAAGCATGTTTCCAGAGTATGTGTTGAGTCCCCATAAGGGTCTACACATACTTCAAGGAGAACAAAAAACGTAAAGTCATTCTGTTAGTATAGTCTGAAGCTACAAAACTATGACATGTCTCTTGCAGTGACTCCTGTCCATGATCCTTTTAGCTTGGTCTTGATTCCCTATAAACGGCTTTTGGAGTTTTTTGTTTTTTTTTACAAAGAAAAAAAACATTCATTGGTCAAGCAATCTTCAAGCAACTGTACAATGACTGCTCAATGCAGAAGCACAGATGGAGATGAGGCACGTGGTTGGTGTCCTTGTGCACACATACACACAGGGTATTTGAACATACATGCAGACTGACACACTGAGCACAAGTAACTTAGACAGATGCTATTAGGTGATATCATTCTCCAGAAAATTTGTAAACCTTTTGCAAAGACCTTTCAAAATATCTGTTTTTGTGTATTTGCTTCATTCTACAGACCGCAAGCTTTGGTTCTTTATGATCATGAGCCTACAATTCTGTGCAACATAGTTATGCGAGGGCTGTTGCAGCCAGTGAGCTGGATGTAGACACGCATGTAATTCAGGAGGTTCCTTCATCTTCTTCCACATCCGGGAGCTCAGAATCCTTTGCACCTTCTCCACTCACTTGTTTTCTACAAGAAGAAGACGGTAACATCCATCACAAACCAATCCATAGCAAAAACATTTCATGAATTCAATAAAATAATAGTGCTGGACATCCTGTAAATGTTATTGACAAGGTTAGATGGACTAAGGGGCTGATTTATCAACGTATGAATCAGAATTTTTTCTGCAATTCAAATTTTTTGTGCTAAAACACCAGAATTTGAATCAAGGTTTCCAAAACTTGAATGTTCTATGTTTATTAAGTACAAACAATTTCAAAACAACTGAAATGTAGAACTTTGGCTTATAAATGTTGTGAATTCATGCAAAGTCAGTAGTAGCTGTCCTAGTTGTAGACCCACTGAAAATGGATAGGATATGAAGGTTTTTTCAAAGTTTTATTTGATTGTATTTTTTATTCACATTTTTTAATAAATAGTGAACATTCGACTTTTGTAAAATTTGGAGTTTATTCATACTAAAAAAAAACTCTAAAATTCACAATTTAGAATTTTGATAAATAAGCCTCCTCATCTTCTGCAGAATATATGAGATTACTGCCCCTACAAAATGCAGTAGCTGTCTGGAAAAAAAATGTTTGAAGTAATTCTGCCTTATACAGGGCTTCTAAATGTTTTAGTTTGCTGCCTCTAGTTACTGTCTAGTTGACAGAAAGAACTGTGTCACACCTTTCAACACAATTCAATAAGCTCTTTTTCTGTGCTCTAATTAGAACCTGTTAGGAAATATTCAGCTGGAGGCTGTGGACAGAAAAGACTGCGGCAAACTGATGATGTGTTGTTAAAAATATAAATCTAAAGGCAACAACAAAACATTTTAGAGTTTACTAATGGCCGCATGCTTTTATCTGGAATAAACAGTGACATGTTGCTGCTATTTATAATACAAAGCTGAATCAAAGGCCAATCCTGCTTCTCTCACCACCCTTGTCCTGACAAGTAGTGCAGTTTAGTTCAGGAGAAAAGTACATATCAGCCAATTGAAACAACATTTAACACTTTTTTCCAAGTTAAGCCCTTGGGGTCCCAAACAAATTCCCTTTCTTTAACAAGACATAGCAATTTCTGCTAAGAATTTCTGAAGTAACCTTCAGTTTCTGACCATTCCCTAAAATGGCTCCTTCATGTCATGTATCAGGATTACAGTAAGATTTTCCCACTGCTCATGTAACAGATGAAGCTTGTGTCTGGTGTCAGAGATGCTTAAATTATTCTTAGGAAGCAAAAGTTGACCTTAGATAACCTGTCAAAAAGGGTTTTCAAAAGGATTTGATTCCTAATACTAGGATTTGCCCAGATGGGATAATTCAAAATAGTGAGACTGATGCAAAACGTAGTTCAGATCCTGCTTCTTATTGCTTCTGTGTTTCCAACATCTATAATTCTTCTTTGAGTTACAGCCACAGTATCATTAAATAAATGATACATTTGGAAAGGGACTTAATGCATCAGCTTCTCATTCTCCGCATGCTCTTCCACTCCCCCTTTTATTCATTCCCACTGGTTGTTTCCAAATCATAGGATAAGTTTAGGTTATTCCCAAAAGCTGAAAGGCACAAAATAATTCTTCTAGTCTAGTGGTCTAACTAAGGAGGCCTAATTTGAAGGTTAAGTTTTATCCATTATCATTTTACTCTCTCACATGATAAAGCTGATAAAAATCAGCTTTATAACTATGTTCATTGCAGAAAGGCATTTCACATTGTTTAGGCATTGGGAACCATTTTAAGTCCCAACCCATAGGTTAAGAATCCTGTCATTGGCAGCTGCTGTTTGTGCCTGCTGCAATAGCTTATTATTTACTGTACACCTAAGCAGTACCTGGTCTAAGTGATCCAGCAATTATTCTTACATTTATTGCTCTACAGCTGTCAAACGTAGGGGTTAATTACCATAGCAATCATAGGGCAGTTTTGAAATGAAACGTAAAAATGAACAACAGAGCCTGAAATTAAAAATAAGCAATAAAAATGCTGAACAGCGAAATACCTAAAGCCGCAAAGTTAGCCTGTTGGTTGTTTAGCAGCAAATAGGAAAAAGCTAGAGTAGGAGGGAGAATGTCCAGTGCAGCAGCACACCTCCCAACATTTAAGAAATAGAAAGCGGGACAAAAAATTGGTGCACAGTGTGGCAATTTTTTTTACCATACCAGACACAGTTACATTGGGTTGAAAAAACACTAAGTCCATCAAGTTCAACCCTTCCATCTGTACCATAAAACACCCCAGGCACGCCAGGATAATTACTACAGAAAATGGATAATGAGCATGTTAACGCTAGAAATGCTAGTATAATAACTGCAGAAATGGATAATCGGCATATTAACCCCAGGCATAACAGTAATGTCACTGCTGAAATGGCCAATGAGCACTCCACCATTATTTTAAAGGACATGTAAACCTCCCACACAAATATTTAATCAGTGAACAGCCTCTTTGAAATCTTTAAATACCTGCCACTCCTGCTGTTCAAAGGTTAATAGTAAGGCTGCAGCATCCTCTTAAAGGTACACCAAAAAAATGAAAGTGTTTTAAAGTAATTATAATATAATGTATTGTTGCCCTGCACCATAACACCATGTGTTTTTGTTACAGTCTACTATAGTTATTACAAATACCCTGCTGTGTAGCTATGGGGGCAGCCATTCAAGCTGGAAAAAAGAAGAAAAGGTGAAGGTTACATAGCAGATAACAGATAAGCTCTGTAGAATATAATGGGGCTTTATCTGTTATCTGCTATGTAACCTGTGCCTTTTTTTCTTTGAATGGCTGCCCCCATGACTTTGGCTCTTGGCTTACTGCGCATGCACAGTTCATCTCAACTCAGGTTACCAAACACACCCTCCAGTCCAGCAACCAATGAAGAGATGGCACTAACTGTGTACTCTGCTAGAGAAACATGTTTTCCCCTAACCTCCGCTCCTGAGCTTGGCTTAACCCAGTGATCCCCAACCAGTGGCTCGGGGGCAACACGTTGCTCACCAACCCCTTGGATGTTGCTCTCAGTGGCCTCAAAGCAGGTGCTTATTTTTGAATTCCTGACTTGGGGTCAAGTTTTGTTGCATAGAAATCCAGTATAATGCCAAACAGAGCCTCCTATAGGGTGCCAGCCGACATAAGGGCTATTAAATAGCCAATTATAGCTCTCATTGGCACCACCAGGAAACTTTCATGCTCGTGTTGCTCCCCAACACCTTTTTTCATTTGTATGTTGCTCACGGGTATAAAAGGTTGGGGATCCCTGGCTTAAACATTACAGGGCACAATCCAAGCAAGACTTTTTTTTTATCAAAGTAAGTTCTGCCTGTGTAAGCCTGCATTCTTCACTGCATGAACTTTAAAGCACACGTGTGCTGTTTGCAGTTGTAAAAGTCCCTGATAATGTGTGTGAGGGAAAATGGCTGCCTGGTAAAAGCTGCAATTTGTTTTAGGAAAATGTTATGGTGTTAGTGAACAGAGGAGATATATGCAGTACAAATGGTGTGGTTTGGGTGGAAGAGATGTGCCCAACTTATATACATGGTAGGAGAATGTAGGGTTTACATTCCTTTAAAAGGAAGAATCCCCTTTCTAATGAGGGCCCTTATACCTATGTGGTACTCAGACACAGAAGAGACAATTCACCATTCATTCTATTACTCTGCACATTGCTCCTGCCAACCAGTTAAAATGGTTCACTTCTCATAGCGAAGTCACTGTTTGCTGAGTTTTTTGAGTCTACTGAAACTGCTATAACTCATTTCTAGTACATTGAAATAATACTGCCTTAAATAATTCATTAATATAACATACAACAATTAGATAGTGATTATATATGAAGAAATGAGCAGCCGACTCTGTCTGAAAAGAAAACAATGTTAAAAATAATGAAAATAATCTTTAAAGTATAAGAACACATGTTCCTTGCGGAAAATAACCTAGGAAGGAAACAGATATGAACACTACGGTAGAGCTTTTGCAGCAGGAAAGCAGCCCAGCACTAGGTGGGTACACTAGGAGCACTAGCTGGAAGCATTAGTGTTAATTTGCACAATGCTGGTTATTGGCAGTGTAACCATATGTTATTTAGACCTATACACACCCCCCAAAAAAAGTGAACATTCTTAGTGTTGATAAAAAAGGAACATTTAGGGAACGCTAAAGAGTGATTTGCAGAAAGAAGGAAAAACACTGGTTAATTGAAAGGATGGAGTTTTACTAACACGCACAATGGTAAAGGGCTCAAGACAGACTTAACAAAATGTCAGTGGAACCAAAGGGAGAACAAAACACATAAATTACCTTACATGTGGATGCAATTTTAAAGATGACTTAAACTGGCACCTGTTCCATGTTGACACAATGATACAAACAAAGAAAGAAAGAAAAGAAAAATAAACTTGCTGGCAAATTTGGCAAAAAAAGCTCCAGATTTAGTCTAATAATATAGTAAGTTTGGTTAAAGGGTGTAGAAAATTGCATTTTTTCAAGCTAAAGGGTTTAGATGGTATGGGTGTTATCAGAGTGGTATGGAAATAAGGTATGTTTGCATATTATTAAAGAACACAGAATATAAGCCAGCATAACAATTAAAACTGGACACCCAACCAAAAAGTGTTTGTTTTAAACTATGAGGGGAAAATTTGTAGGTTAACAAACATTACAGCATTGTGCAAGTTGAATGGTAAAACCAAGCATGCAAGATTTTACACATTAGACACTGGGCCTCATCTTCATGGCACATTATGAAAAACCATCTGAAATGACACTATAATGAGTTATGAGAGCTACATGTCTATCAATGAAGTGAAATCATTTATTCAAAATGCAACACATATGGAAATGCAGTGATAAAAACGGAATCTGTGGCCGTGAACTTCAGATCTTGTTAGACTACAATCCCCAGAATACCACTGCTGAACTATGGCTTGCTTGGAATTCTACAGTGTTTTCAGTAAGTCTGTAAGTTTAGCTGTGAATGGGGCTTCTCACATGGGACCTACTCAAATCTTTTAAATTCCAGCTCCCAGGACACTGCAACCTGACAACCCCATTCCTCTTACAACCACAGAATAGATTTGTAGCCCGTATCACTCAGAAAATGACATTTATTACTTGGTATTGTGTACAAGATAAAGAAAAGATGGACTGACAATATAGAAATATATATATAGAGAGAGAATATATATAAATATGTATGTATTAATGTATATTTAGAGTCAACTTAGCACTTACAGTGCCCTGTAAAAGATCAAATTATAATATGAAAAAAAAATTTCAAGGATAAGGAAGATTTATTTTAAATAATGTATCTCTAGGAAAGTTTTGTGCTGACTCTTTTCTGAAACAGTATGTGTATGTATTATATATATATATATATATATATATATATATATATATATTCCCTTTGCATTATTAATATTTTGCTATTGAAGAGATGCCAATGGTAATCCTACACATTAAAGTGATAATTGCAATACAGCGGGAAAAACCCATTTGCAGATGAAAGCAGCTAGTCTTCTATCTATAATATGAGCCTTTATACCATTAGATATTCTAACCTAGCACAATTTAAAAGATAATTTTAATGCAGAGAATTAGCAAGAAAAAAAGCACTACTGAGCCAGGAACAGCTGAGCAAAGCAATGCAGCAGAGACATCAACACTAAAATGTATCAACTCTATATTTTGGCTTTTTCATGTAAAGTAATGTAATGTTCTGAGGCATTTAATAAAGCCAGTGGAAGAATAAAGCAAAAGGTTGTTACAGAGGCTCAAGCATGTCTTATATATGTGTGGTATATATACTTGAAAGGGAAAATATAACCCCCTTTTTGGCATAAGCTCATTTTGTTCTGTTATGTAAAAAAAGGTGCATTTTTTTAATCAGACAGAGAATCATGGTTTCCTCTCAATCTAAGGAATCATATATGTCTGTGTATGGTAGATAAATTCAGTTTATGCACCTTTTTTTTTTTACATAAAACTGAATGAGTTGATCCCAAAAAGGTGGGTATTTTTGTTTTGTTTGTTAGCGAAAGCTATAAAATAAAATAGTATTCTTCTTATGGCTGAGGGTGACCAGCTGTCCTAACAGTTTTAATGTCTGGATGGTGAAAAAACCAAGGTTTTTTTCTTTCTATCAGGGTCATTTACCAACACTGGGCAAGTTTGCGCCTGGGGAGTAACCCAGAGCAGCCAATCACTGAATAGCATTTTTTATCAAGCTGCAGAAAACACAGTTAAAGCAAAACTTTGGTTGGTTAGTACCCAGGTGCAGATTTGCCCAGTGATGGTAAATGAGCCCATAGACTCTTATGGGGAGCAAAGTTTGTTACAGTTCATCACCTAAAGTAACCAATCAGTAGCAAACATCTCATTAATTGCTAAGAGTTACTGCCTTTAATTACATTTGGGGGATAGTAAGCTCGAGACAATTAGGCCACATGAAGCACGATTGACAGAGAGTTGAAAGAAAGGAGTTGATTGGCTGAAGTAACCCTCCCAACAGGCCAGCCTCCCCCATCTTGGCTTATGGCCTATTTCAGTTTATCAACCCAAGCTAAATGTTCTTGTTCAGAACTGGCATAGCCCCTACTGGCCTCCAAGACTAAAGAACTCCAACTTCTCAGGACAAATATGCCAAATATGACAAGAACTCGAAAATTCCAGACTTAGAAACTTCAATTGTTTGCTGCAAAAACCTAGCTGTAAAAATTGAATGTTAATAAAAAAATGTAATGAGGAAAACGCCTAGTCTGTGGTTGCAGAATGAGATACTCTACCAACTTACTGACATACTGCACTGTAATAAATATAGGCTAATACCAGAATCAAATCTGTTTATCAGTGAAAAATAAGGTATGATATAGGCGTTTCATGAAGAATGTACATGTTAAATAGAGTTTTACATGCTGCAAGCTAGTAGTGCCTGAAATATTTTATGCACAGAATTCTGATTGTATTCTTGAATAATATATACTCTCATGGTTTACAATTTTATTAACAAGCTAAGGAAGGAAAATTAGGTATTTGGAAAATAGCCATAGTATATGTATGACTTGTAACACCTCACCATCTGTATCATAGTCTGAATGTAACAGCATGACCCAATCTGTTGCTCATGTGCCCAGTGCCAACCTAGGTTTCTCATATCTTTTTAGCTTTTAAGATGTGAATATTTCCTTCTAAAAAGTTTTTAAACACAATCTTTACATATGTTTTTAGTTGTATGATAGATTGTATATTCTATACTGGCACAGAACTGAACTATTAACATTAATCAAAAATAATTATAGGAATTTTTACTCAGCCATGCCATATAGTACGGCTCAAATTAAGGCCATTATACAGGACATTTTTTAGAAGCTTATTAGAAGAATAATCCTTCCTTGAGATTGGAACACATTGTTTTGGAAAGGCTGCACAGTTTTATGCCTGGTTTCAATCTTACTCTCTAACCATAGAAGCTTAGTTTATGACAAATTAATGAATAATATGCAGTTAGCACTCTGTGAGGCATGAGAGGAATACACTTCCTGCAAGAGCTGTCACTGGTATATTTACAGTTTACAGTATGCCTTGAGTGACCTAAAATTCACAAAACAGAAGCCACATGAAAGAATTGGCAGAAACATCAGAAACTGTATACCTTTTGGCTTAACGCTAAAAACCAGACAGCTCAGCCCATGGTGGCATGATTACTTACATGACTCTAATAGAACAGACAGATTCAGCACCTTGTCATTAGGGTACTGATAGGCTCAATAAGTATCCCTTCTAGCATTCCAGTAAAGACAATTAGTAAAAACTCTTTAAGTCTGCATTTGTTAACAGCAATGCTCACAAGCCCAAGCAGTGCCACTCCAGCTATAACAACAACTTTCAGCTATAAGATGGTAATACTGGGTGCTGGACATTTTTTTGTTGATCCAAATGTAATTAAAGTTGGGATGGCTTTTAAAGTATCTGGAACAAAGGGCAGTAAAGGTATTACTCTGAGGCTAGAGTGTCTCACAGTTGCCCAGCTGAAGACCAATTAAGCAAACAGAGCTCTGCCTAATACCCTCTAAACATTTCTTGGGTTTCAAGTGTATTGAATGTGATTAAACAGCTGTCATTATAAGACAGTACCTAACAGCAGATAAATAATAAAATAGTACCACGTGAATGATAGCTGTGCTGTAACAAAGTAATATTAATGGGCTTAGTGTTTTCATTGTCAGTATTTCATTGTTAGTGTCAGTATACTTACATTAAAAGGTTTCCAGGGGCAGACATTGACCGCTCCTCTCTCCTTGCACATTCAAATGGGTTTCCAAAGGAGCGCTTCCTGAGCATTGCCTTCACTAATATCTTTAAGGAGAAAGAAGAATGATGTCACTGCAGCATGAATTGGTAACTGAACATCTAATTAAAAAATGTAAGATTCTTATGGCTTGAACTCTTTGACACATGAGGTGCATATAAATAATAAAACTTTTTGACTGGCTACTAAAGGTACATGACCTGGTGCAAAGTTTGTGCCTTTTGTTACATTACTGTTTAGAGTCACCATGTAAATACTCTACCGATATCACTTGGCCATGATACAATATGAATCATGGTTTTACCTCACACAAAAAAGAAAAGTTTTCCAAGTGAACAAAACATTTTTCAGGTATTAGACTTCACCCCTTGATGCTTTCTGTTTTGGAAACTTTATTCATACAGTAGTAAGGAGTGTCAACATTAGCAGCACCTGAAGATCTAGATGAAGTGAATATTGAAGTGAAAATTTCCCATTACACTCAGATCACAAGTACATTTTTTACATTTCTGCAAAAACGCTTGAGTAATACGTTTGTGTGGGACAAACCTGCATTGCCCAACTGAAGCTCTGGTGGTTACCATGGGGGCAACATCAGCAGCAAGCTGTACTGGTGCAGGGGATGGCACCGGTGCATTTATCCAGCAATACTAAGTTACATCATTCTCCTTATTCTCCCCCAACAGATATATTTTTTAGGTTTTGTAAAATGCTTACAAAACTATGTACATATCCTAATGTCCCTGAGAAATTCCAAGATTTATAAAATCTGAAACTAGAAAGGGAAGTTTGAGAACAAACTTCATGTTGGTTTGAAAAACGTGAAGTCCTTGAATGATGATCTGTTGTTGGCTCTGCCCACTTTTTCTAACCCTGAATACGTGGTCAGCCAGTGACTGACTGTGTTAAGTTTGGAAACCCTGACATAAATAGTGTAAGAAAGGCAGCATTTTAAATTTAAACCAAAAAAAATCAATAGGTGAAGTCTGATTGGCTGTTGGTGGCTCCACCCACTTTTTAAAACCTAAAAATGCAGTCCCCTAGTGACCCTGGTGTTAATACTGTGAGAATGGCAGCAGGTTGAATTTCCCCATTGAAAGTCAATAGTTAAAATCGGAATGGCTGTTGGTGGCTCCGCCCACTTTTTCTAACCTTGAACTGCAGTTACCTGGTGCATAACTCTGTAAAGTTTGGGGACCCTGGCGTTATTACTGTGAGAATGGCAGCAGGTTGGATTTCTGCCAGGTCAATAGGTAAAATCTGATTGGCTGTTCACAGCTCCGCCTACTTTTGGGCAACCAACAATCATCATATTTTCATTCAGGCTGACCCCATGACTATGTAATTCAAGTTTGGGGAGTGTAGCCTCAAAGCTGTAAGATTGGCAGCAGTTTCAATTTCCCCATTAAAGTCAAAGGGTGAAATTCAAAGAACAGTATGTTGGGTTTTTCAACCCAACTTAATAATAATGTTTTGATGAGTCTACAGCTATTGTATTATTTATGTCAGTAAGATATGGAACAGTCAAATGCCATACTATGCATACATGGCCTACTTCTTGCTATATCCATATATATCTGTAAGGATGGAGTCCTTTCCAATGCTACAGCCTTAGAAGAGGTGTAATACTCTTTGGTTTGACTGCAGAGATGAGCATATTACCTTAATGCAATATAGTTACAGTAACAAGCCCACCAGCCCTACAAAGCAATAGGCTGGAAATGTACCATAGAGCTGTAGTACAAACCTGAAACTAGAAAAACACTGCACTACATGTTACAAAACTGAATACATTTATTAAATAATTCATTCTCAGTGCTGCAGATGAAGCTTGTTTCTACACATCATAAAGAATGACCTTATGTCCTTTGGTAATGTCTATGGAGAGGCTTTAAATGCGTTTACATTTATGATCATTTTTAGACTTAATCCCATACATGGGATTTATTCTCTGGCAACATTTTTGGCCGTGTAGCCAAACATTTTTAACTGAATGGAAGTAATCTGTAAATAGTGGTGACAGAGGGACTGGCTAAAATGAGTTCTTATTCTAGTTGATTTCCACTGAGACTCCAGAAATGAAATGTTACTAATTTAATGTAGAGATTAATGGAATTATTTTTTTTGGTGTTTCTGGCACTGGAGTCAAACACTTGAAACCTTCCTGTCCTAAACACTGATGAATCAAGGTGCCCACAGGGATAAGAATAACCCCATCTTGAATTAAAAGTGCCTTTCCAGCTAGTAAATGTAGAACATGGGTCACACTGGGCTACACTTCTCTGCTGCTTTGTAGAAACAAAAGTAGATTCTACAGGTTGTTGCATAAAAACAAAAGGAGTTTATCACAACAGGGTTAACACTCACAGATCACTAAAGGTGCCCATACACTATAAGATCCGCTCGCTAAGGCAGTATTATATGCAATCAAATATGAGCAGGGTTCTGTGACAACACTGTGGATGTGCTGGGTCGGTTAAGATACACCTTTAGGTTGGAAACTGTTCAGGGAGTTATACACAAGGGGATCAATTTATTCACCGAAAAAAGCTTGATATAGGGTTAGTTAAGCAACCCTGCACACTGTATATTGTAAATGCTAAGGGTATATAAGGGAAGTGACACAAGCAAACCACACCTCCTCTGATGAAGCACCACATGGTGCGAAACGCGTTAGGAGATTGGGATGCACCTAGCCATTGTTTGGTATAGTATGCTTTATATGTTAGTTATGTTTTTGTTAATTTGAGCCAATAAATGTTGTTGTTTTTATTCCACTGAAATTTTTGCTGTTTATTCTTATATTGATTCGGGGCTTATCAGTGGGATATAACTAGTAGATTCTCTTTCTGAAACCTTATTTACTATTTATTGATTTCAATTCCTAACCCTATGGGTCCCTATACAAGCAAACACTTTGTTACTGTTTGTACTATTTACCTTATTTATGCATTTGTATAACTTTGGAATGCTTCCTAGTCTTCAATTTACAGCTGTCCTTCTTATTTACTTTCCTTTTTTCTTTTATATTTACAATCTGCATTTTTTTCAATGATGACTTACTACTAGAGGCCAGCTGTTAACAATTGTGTCTTCAATGTTTAAATCTATTCTTTCTGGCCTTATGTTAATAAAAGAATTTTATATATAATTACACTGTCACAGTACAGCTATGTGACAATTCACTTGTATGTTTGCTGGTTACTTATTTTCTGACATATATTTTCTCTTGGTTTGTATATTTATTCATCTAGCTAGTACCCTGGGCTGTGCAGATATATATTATTTTTCTATAAGGATATTACTTTGGATTGAAATTCTTCAGCATTTCCAAATTCAAACATAATATTACTTCAAAGATTTAGCAACTGAACTTCCTTACAAGATCAGCATATGTATGTGAAAGCCTCAAAGGGATATGAAGATCACACTAATGCTTAAACAAACTGCTGAACTCTTAAGTTTAGTGGAGCTTAGTGCTAAAATGCCTACAGCAGTGAGCGGGCTGCATAGCTCTTTGGCAAACAGAAGACTATTTCGTGTATTTGAAGTTCAAGCTGTATTGACAATGTCAACATGTTGAAATAGTTTAGGCTTGGAAAAAAACTGCAAAAAAATCAGAGATTTTCCCACACCTCTACTAAAAATAAATAATATTAAAAAGCCATTTGAAGTATTTATAGAGGATTTGGAATACATATTTAATGACCAAACGGAGTACATTTAGAAATGTGCAGTGTATAAAATTAAGTATATGTGTATCATTTGTTAGACAGAGAATGGTATTCTATTATAAAAACTGTAGTCCAGTTAAAGCGAATGAACTATGCAATGTTATGACTCATATATAATAACTATTAAAACCACCATGCACCGCTTACAGGCTACTAACACACAAAGCTCTTTTCTTACTCACAGCTCTGAACAATACCGGTTGCCTTTCTGTTACTTTTTATTATTGTGTTTAAACATAAATGATGTGTTCAAGTTCCACAACTGCATTGCTGAAATATGAAAACATCACAGTTGGACAGAATCACTATAAAAAAGTAACAGATGAGCTGAAAAAGACACATGTTCATCAAGTAAACCACTGTCTAAAGGAAAACTACCTGTTAGTTCAATTCCTGTTAGTTAACAAAACCCTAAAGCCTTTGCGATTTGCAAAAATGGGTAAAAGGATAAAAAATTCCAATGACAATTGGGACAGTTCTGGATCAACTTACTTTTACTTTATAAAATGGCATTTCACCCTGTAATGTATCTGCCAGTAAAAGCCAAATTTTGTCCATACTGTCTGGCCAGATGGGAATGCAGCAACAGACCATCCATTCAATGGACAACCAGTTTTACCTTGAGCGCATTACAGGAAATTAATTAAGCATACTGCTACATATTTGAACTACTTGCAGTAATACAATCACTGACACATTTTAGAGAAAATGTTTTCATACCACTGTTGTCAAACTGGGGATAAGCTTGACTGAGTTTTTCACCTCCTCTTCAGTTACTTCTACAATGGTGCAGTGCTCTTCTTCCAGAGGCAAAGGATCACCCCCTCTGTTTGTTACCCAAGGATGCACCTTGGGGAGAGAAAACATGCACAATAAATTGTGTTCTTTGAACTACAGCATGTAAACTGCACCACAATAACAGCGAACAACATTAAAAGGTGAAGTGCATTAGCAATTTGAAAGTGTACAATACAACATTTTTCCTAACATAATTGCATTACGATGCAATTATCCCCATTATTAACAGTACAGATGTCCTTGAGAAAAAGAATAGATACAAAATAATTACTTTAAGAAATTTCCGAACAATGTCAGAGAAAAATTATACTTCAGTTAATTAAATTTGTCTGCTGAGGCGGAGGGGCCCTAAAATATGAGAAATAGTTCAATTAAAATTAAAAAAAGAAAAACCAAGGCCATCAACACAGCATTTTACCTATTATTAAAAATCAAGTAAATAAGATTCTTAAAATGAATTTACTATTTAACTTAATATGAGGACCTAGTCATTTTTTTCTACTTTTTATTTATATACATATGAAAACAACTAATCTGCGATATTGTGCCTTTAAAAAAAATCATGAATTGCGTCACTTAAAGGAAGACTATACCCCCAGAATGAATACTTAACCAACAGATAGTTTATATTATGTTAAGTGACCTATTAAAGAATCTTGCCAAACTGGAATATATATATCAGTAAATATTGCCCTTTTACATCCTTTCCCTTGATCCACCATTTAGCAATGGGATGTGTGCTCCCTTAGAGATCACATGACCAGAAATAATGCAACTTTATCTATAACAGGAAGTAGTGTGGAAGTAAATCTGTTGGCTGATGTGACCTAGGATGTACGTGTGCCTTGGCTTGTTTTTGTGTACTTTGAATCCTATGATCCCAGGAGGCCGCCCTTAATTCTTCAAATGGCAATTTACTATTTATGATTACCCAATAGCACATATTACTAAAAAGTATATTTTTATGAAAATGGTTTATTTAGATGAAGCCGGGTTTTACATATGAGCTGTTTTGTGCAATATATTTTTATAGAGACCTACATTGTTTGGGGGCATAGTTTTCCTTTAAAAACAATTGGGATGCCACAGAAATCAATGTCATATGTACATATATATACATTGTTGATATCCCATAAGTGTTGTTTTGCTTCTAAGAGGCATCTGAAAGCTTATCAAAATAATACAAGTATAAGCAAGATGTAAAAGTGAAAATGTGCTAGTAAGGCCTAATCGAAGAGCTAGCAGCCAAGCCTGAGTCCCTAATGAAATACATTTTACCAGCTGCTGTTCTCTGCAGATGCATTCAGAGCTCTCCCGTATCTACACTAAACAGTTCATTACTAAACTTAATTAAAACAAATTATAGGGCATAAACAATATATCATGTGCACCTTCTAAAACCGCAGTGAAGTAGAAGCAATTCATTTGAAGCCTAATTACTGTACACTGCTGCACACTAATACTGGAGATTACAAATTTATTACCAAATTATTTTTATGTATGAAAAGCAAACCCTTATTTATATCTTTCAACGCCAACTGTGCCACTCTCTATGGAAACACAGTAGAAACAAAATACTTTCACTGCCACTGTTATTGGAGTAACTTTGGTGCTAATGGACCCAGAACAAAGATACAATTTGTGGTATCCCAACAAGCTTGTGTCAGTACTGCCCTAACTCAACATTCTTTATATTAAGGCAAAATAAATGAAAAAATACATTAAGAGATAGAGAGCCTTACCAGACAATTAAAATGAGGAGTCTGCCATTTGTGGGTGATATTTTAGTAAAAGTTAATTACAGATGAAATGGTAGATAAGCCTCCATATCTAGTGCACCTTGGGCACCTTTTGCCAATTTATCAAAGCAAACCTGAAAATTTGCCACTAATCACCAAATTTATGTATTCCAATGGTAGTGAAAGAACATTGATTGGCTTAATTGGATTGAATCTATAATTTGATGTAAGCAGAGTGAGGTTTCACCTGTTTTTGTAAGAGACTGATTCATAATGAGGTGGGTTATTTTAAAATCTTGCCCATTCCTACCCATTGTGTTTCATACCCCTTTCTCCTTTTAGATTGTAGATTATTTTAAGCAGGGGCCTCTATACCTTTGGTATTTGCTGTGTTTTGTATGTAATCTGTATATTCTATATATATACAACCATTTATATTGTACAAGGCTGCAGAACCTAATAGTGTTATATAATATTTGTTAGAAAGACATTAGGGCTTATTTGGTAACATAGGTAATAGATATCACAAATGCAGTCACCAGTAGCAAATAATCAGGGCTGTGCTTTGATTTTAGAAATCTAGCAGACTGTACACAACGAATAGGAGATTGTTTGCTATTGGAAAGACACATACAATGTTGCATGCCTAAAGCTTATGGCACACAAGGAGAGTTGTCGCCTGCAAGGAAACTATGGGTAATTTTGAAAACCAAAACGCAGAATATGCTTTTCCATCACTGATTTACTTAATTGCCGGTGGGAAAGCATTTCAGGTAGATTTATCACCAGCAGTAGCCCAGATTTAACTGCAGGCAACAAATCTACCCCTGTGCCATTAGCTCAAGGGTGAAGACACACAGAGCTACTAGTAGCAGCTACTTGTCATGGCTACAAAAATAGACAATGATGATCATTTACTGATAATTGTCTCTACGTGTGTTTTAGCAGAGGCAGTTCTCAGTATTGTCTATGGCAGAGTATTCTAGCATTTAGTAGTCATGATAAGTAGCAACTAAGTAACTCCGTGTGTCTTCACCCTAATAATGGTCATACACAGGCAGATTTTGTTATGTGAAACTAACAATTTAGGAAGATCCGGTAAAACTGTCTACTTATTGTTACACTAAGGGGACGCAAATGATCTTAAAATTTACAGTCCCAACAGTCGATCGGAGAGGTTTAAAATTTTTCATCATGAAATTATAAAATCGGTCAGTGGATGGGATGATCAGATAATTATCGTTGAATGAACATTTACTGCACATACCTTTACTTTGAAGGATTGGGTTAAATGCAAAAGTAAACAAAGGAACGGATAGCTATTAGTTAATATATATGTATGATCTTAAAGCTTAGATAACAAAGATTTGACAAAGGTCTCCTTACATATCCGTTCCCATGGTTGGATCATGTTCATTCCTATAGCACAGAGGTTTTGCTTTAGAACAGAGGATGGCGAAACCTCATATATATGTTTAGTGCTACTGATAAATAATATCCCATAAAATAAGAATACACACCTTTATCTCTGGAACAGTTATCCTATCTTCTGGCTTTTTATCCAGCATTTTCAAAATTAAGTCTTTAAGATCATTACTTACGGAAGGTCTAAAAAACCAAAACAAATACAGGTGACAAAAAATACCGGTGCATTAAGGTAAATTCCATCAGGGCTACGTGCAGCAGAGAGGGATACCCTAAGAGGTTGTACACCCCATTCAACAACTTGATTAAATGGGTAGTTCACCTTTAAATTCAATTTTAGCATGATCTAGACATTGATGAGATTCTGAGATAATTTGGTCTTCATTTTTTATTTACCATTTTTTTTTGCTTTTTGTTTAGCAGCTTTCCAGTTTGATTTTTCAACAGACATCTGGTTGCTAGGGTCTTATTTACCTTAGCAACCAGGCTATGGTTTGAACGAGAGATAGGAATGTGAAAAGTAGAGGGCCTGCATAGAAAGATAAGTAAATAAGTTAACAATAACATTGTAGCCTCACAGAGGAATAGTTTTTGGCTGCTGGGGTCAATGACCACCAATTACAAAGTTAATAGGAATGGGGCATCCTATTACATACTAAAACCACCCCTTTAAATATTTCAAAACCCTGGCAAGGCAGGATTCTTGTGCTCTTCACTCATAAGGCTATCATCTTTATACAACTTCCTGAAGCATATTATTTCTACTCAAGTAATGGATGGGATTACCAAAATTAGGATGGAGCCTGGGATGGTCACAAACTATGGGCTGACAAAATGCTGTATAACAGTCGCTATGATATTTAAATTACGGTTACCACTTCTTTATGGGAATTTCTTATATTTGTTTTAATACCACTTATGGAGATAAATGAGTTGATCTTAAAGCCATACACCAGATGCACAATCAGTGGTAAAGAACATCATTACTTTTCATTTAAATATAAGAGACATGCTCCTGCAGAGTACATTTATGGCATCATAGGCAAGCTTCACAGTCAGTGAGTGCTGTACCATATAGTTGACTTTGAATGAGTGGCAGGAACAATTTCTTGACCTTAAGAATGCTCACTGCAATTAGGAGTTGTCATTATTTGTGGAATAAAGCTAGATTTTAAAATAAAGTAGTTTTGGGAAGTTATGGGAATATAAATAAGAGCACAAATAGATGGTAGAAATCATATTTTATAACCTAAGCAAAGAATGTTTTTTTACAAATGACTACTAAAAGTCTTCATTTGGAATTATGGTTGCCTGCATTAGTTTAACAGTGGGATGTTAAAGGAAAAGATGTAATTGATATAATTATAGATAATATAATAAATAGCATTTACTCCCACAATTTTTATTTGCAAATTCTGTTTATTATCCTTTCTGGTGCAACAAAAGCCATACTGTATACACTTTGCATGCTGTTTGCCCCCAGCTTTAAAACTGTTTGATCACGAAAATTTAGAATTACTTACTCTTCTGGAAACTCCACTGGTTTGTACTTGAT
Source organism: Xenopus tropicalis (assembly GCF_000004195.4). Lineage (NCBI taxonomy): Eukaryota > Metazoa > Chordata > Amphibia > Anura > Pipidae > Xenopus > Xenopus tropicalis. Next base: position 101,848,948 of record NC_030678.2, on the reverse strand, counting down.
TTTGTTATGCAAAGCCAGAATGAATTCATCCATAAAAGGACACTGAAGAGGGAAATGAGATTCTTTTTGTCACAGAAACATTGAAAAGTTGAATATTTTTTGTGCGGCTCTTTTTTAGCCCTTTGGTAGCTTGATTTGCATATGCAAATAAGGATTCAGTATTCAGCTGAATCTTTTACGAAGGAGTAGGAGTTTGCCCGAATTCCAAAATAGCATTCCATATAACCAGGCCAACATTACTACTTTTGTACAGTTTAGTTACCATACTTACTAACAAGCCATATTTCTAGTCTGTGTACAAGGTAAGCTTTCTGGACAAAAGTTTATTGGTCTCTTTTTAGGAAATTATTAGCGTCATTTTTTATTAACTCAAATAGAGGTGGCGCTTTTTTTCCAGTAATTTACTCACTAAAGTGAACAATCAAGTGATTTTTTATTGCACACGTAAATATTATCTTATTTGGTAAAAGTAACAATGGTACAAATATAGCTGATGTCCTTGTGTAAATCTTAAAATGTACTTAACAATGCTTATAACAATAAAATGTAATTGAAACCACTATATGTTTATTTTTCTACAGTGCCAGAATAGTACTGAATAAGCAAGGCCTTTGATACACACCGTAGTAAACGTTTCTACTATATACATAGTCTTAAAACCAACACCATAGTGTCCCACACTCACCTGATCCTCCTCCCCCTTCCTTTCTTAAATACTCAATATAGGCAGCCCAATTTCTAATGGTTGTCAATGTTAAAGAATTAAAGTAAAAATTACCTTTCCAAACACGAAACAATAAAGAGTTACTCCCATTGCCCACACATCAAGCGCCTAGAAGATAAACAGTAATTGCATCATTCAGTAGACTGTCAACAAAGCAGCTTCCATTACATGTAAATATGATGGGTCTAATTGCATGAAGAGAGTTTCTTTTTTCTAGCAGCAAGGACTTGACCTAAAGATCTGAGAGAGAGTTGCAGCAAAAAGCAGCTTTAAGTTAATCCATTCTTTGTATTTATGGGCTCATCCCTCCTTTGTAGTTGAACATTTGTTCAAATCCCACTTTGCTAATCACAAACTTGTACTTATATGAAGGCACAGCAATATCAGTGTATAACAATGGTTTACAACTAAGGGTTAGGCTTGCATGGAAAGAGAACAAAATTTTGATTTCATTAGGTTTTATAAGAATTTCAAAATATTTTTAAACAATTTACTTTGAATTCAATAATAATTAGATGAAATCCCATAATGTGGCTACTTGGATAAGAATTCTGACAAAATTAGGTATATCCAAATGTGTCCACAAGAGAAGAAATATCTGCCTGTTTACAGACTAGGACAAGATAAAATACAGTGTACATGTACAGCAGCAGTCAAGAAGCTCATTGTATAAATAGTAATACTTAGGTGGTGGATATTAAGTTGATGCTGATGCAGATGCAGTACTTTAAGTTGGAGTTCTAAGTTGGAAAATTCAGAAAAGCTAAGATGCATCTCTTTTAATCACTAGACTGATCATTAATGCGCTGAGAGCTCATTGACTCCGTTACTGACCCCATATCAACAGCTTAGCATCCCCACGGGATTCACAATGATATTGCCCCTTAATGATACCAAATTAAAACTTGGTATCATTAAGCTGGAATATAAACAAATGATTCCTCCCCCAAACTTAGAGTCCGTCTTATAAAAATCGAATTCTCTAATACTTGATTTTGTTTTTAAATTTAAAAAAAAAATCTAAATCTCAAAAATCTCAAATACATACTTATTGATTGAAAAATTTGAATTTCAAAAACTCCATTGCGTAAAAATGTGTCAACTCAAACACAGTGAAATTAAATTCTACCCATCATTTTCAATGAGCCAAATTTCGTATTTATCTCAAAAATAGCTTGAATATCCCATTGACTTCTACATGAGCTTGTCAGCTTTTAGATGCCAAGTTCTTTTGCACAAAAAAATTGAGTTGAAACTTGAATTCAAATTCACAATTTCTGTAGCAAAAAAATGTAAATGGTAGTAAAAAGTCAAATCTGTTAAATCTGCCCTTTAAAGTAAGTTCAACATTCTTTGTGGTTTTTAAACACAAATAAAAAAAATGTGTATATACTAGGCAAAACATAGGACTTGCTCTATAATTAGTAAAAAAGATTGTATGTTTGATTTTTCTTTAATAATATCCCTATAATAATTCCTCTGACATACATCAGTGCTTTCATTACAGATAACACATCTCTTTAGGCTCTCTCTCTCTCTTCCTCTCCCTCTCTCTCTCTGAGACTCTCATTAAAGAAAAAGGAAATACAGAACTGAAGAAAATGCTCAACTGCTTATTACAGTATAATAATGTATTATAATATATTTGAAATCTCATTAAAATGCTTTTATCCTGAACAGATGATTAAAATAGCAGGGTAATGCTGCAGATCATACCTTTCCACTGAACCCTTGGCCAGAATCTAAAAGTGTTTCAGGAGCCATAAAGGCTGGTGTCCCTGCAGTGCTTGATAGAAGTGCATCATTGCCTTCAAACTGGTTGCTCACACCAAAATCAGCTATTTTGATATGTCCATCATCTCCCAGCAGTAAGTTGGATGGTTTGATATCCCGATGAATGATCTTCTGGTAATGCACTAAAAATAAATGGCAGAAGCAATATGAAAACCATAGTTACAGGCAACCTTTGGCACTGTAGGTTGTTGCAAGACTAACTTTACTATGAGGCACCTGTTTGCTATAAAATGATTTCAAGGTCTGTATAACTAGCTGAATCCGTACTAATAATTAAATGATGATGATAGTCACAAAACTAAGCATTTGTATGTGCCCCACTAATTCTCGCTCTATTCTTTTTCTAGAGAAGTCCAACATTCCTTAGTTTTAGAATAGGTTTGCACTTTTGTGCGAAAGTTAATTTTAAGTTAATGTAAATTTAGGTTAATTTATGAACACCTTGTTTCCTAGGAGACCTGCAGCTCGCACAAATCGCTCAGAATGACACCCAAATACTTAAAAATCAGGAGTGAAAAGCACCAATACTAAAATATGTAAGGCATGAAGCAGCTCAGAAAATAATTTAGATATGTTTGGGTTTTGTAATAAAAGATGAAACATTTGAGACATTTTCTATGCATGTTTTTTACATCAAGCAGTTCAAATATTTTCTTAAAAGTGTTTATTTGTTGAGCGAGCACCTACAAATAAAATATTTCTTTTCAGCAAACCTCTTTTATTATATAAGAAAGGTTTTATTTTATAGTCTTGTAGAGAGCCATGAATGACATTTGACTCCTGTTTCTTACAGTGTAAGATCTATACCCATTCTTTTCTACGTATTCTGTACTCTTTGCTTTATTCTGCTTGATTGGCTGCCCCTTGGCTACACAGCAAATTATTTATTTAGAATGTAGGTTTTCTTAAACAAAACACAATTTTGTACCTGTGCTTAACAATACATTAAGTTAAATGCATATAAAACACTTTAATTTTCTGCTGTTACTGTTCCTTTAAGGGGTTGGGGCATTAGGTCATTAAAGGGTTCATGAAATAAAAAGTATTATGCTTGCCCACACTGAGTAACCTATAGCAACCAACCAAATGTTTTTTTCGAACACTTGACACATAAATGCTACCTTCTGATTTGTTGCTACATAGCAATATATTACATTACCCCTTAAAGAGCACTCTCTAACAAACACTGCTGTGAGCCTTGAGACTGGCATTAGCTTTAATTCCATAGAACATGATACAACAAATTTTCTTAGTTTTTTGTCTACATATTGGGTTTTATATAAGAACACAACAATCAATTAATAAACATTAAACATTTTCAAACAACAAGAGTGTCATGAGAACTGAGTCAATACACATACATTTAAGGCCAAGGGAGATTAGGAAAAAATGAAAAGGGTGAGGGGCACAAACTTTGAAATTATTTTAGCCACATTTTGTTTTAATTCTTAGGTAGAGCTACCATTATAACCATGAATACAATGGCTGTGTTTATATTTTGATATTCCTAACAATTGGTCCATTCTCACTCATTTTCTTTATCTATTGCTGTAGCGAGTAAGTAGTTTCTGATTTCTATTACTTAGATATAAGATACTTAGATATAATTAATGAAACCAAACAGCAAGTGAAGACGTACTGAAACTTGATCGATAAGGAGTGACAGCATTGTTAAGTTGTTGGCGACAAATTAAATATTTGTTACATGATTTAAAGGAGCAGTTCACATTCACAAAACCTGTTGTTTTCAACCAACACACTACAAATAATTACCTTTCTAAAATTGCTTTCTACCTTTTAGTATTTACAGTTTTTCTAAACGAAAAAGTTTTAAAATGAGTTAGTTAAGACTACCAAAATGTAATACATTTATTGATACAGTGCCTATCAGCAATAGGGAAACACTATAAATTAATTTGTAACTACTGCTCTGTTATAGACTTTAGTAAAGCTGGGGACCATACTTAGTGGCAAATGAAGGTGCTGCTGAGAATAGTACCATTTAATACTGAGCTGCTAATGAGAAGCATGAAATTAATTCCTTAATGGATAATAAAGACTTTTATCATAAAAACCCTCTAAAAAGACTTTAAACAGCCCCCAGTATAACATACCTTTTTCCCTTCACTCAGTCTCATGCAAATTCTGTACCACAAGCAGCTCAACTTCAGCTCTCAGCTACTAGTCTAGTGTGAAGCTCCGCTCCCTTTTCTTTGCTGAGCTTCTCTCTCTGACTGTGAAGATGAGAGCTGTCTACTGCCTATGCCTGGTTGATTTTCATTGGAGCAGAGGCAGCAAGCATGAGCAGTAGACACCTCTTTGATAGTCTGGGCAGGGAGAAAGGTATATTATTTTGGGCACTATTTAGAGTCACAATAAAGAAAAAAAAGGTTTACTTATTCTTTAAAACCTTTCATTTGAGAATCTGGTTATAAATGAAAAATACCAGTTGAGAAATGTAATTAGATTTGGCGTATTTTCTACTATTCCAAGAAATACAATATTGCTGCACTGGAAATCCCTATTCCTTTTATAAGTTTCTGAAAGAATTTGATCAACGACATCCTTACTAGTCAGAAATTAACATATAGAGCTAGAATGTGTCCTAATAAATATGATGCGCTATGGGGCACCTGGCTGGTAGCATGGTGGTGATCCTGCACTCTTGTTTCTATTCTACATGGTATGACAGGTACATGGTTACTTTTGTCTGGCCTTTCCCTCTTCTTTCTCTTTAATTTTCTACTCACTCTTTTTCCTATTTCTTTGTATAAAATATTGTATGTTTATGAAGATATGCCACATAAACTTGTGGTATAATAATTGAAAACAGTATGTTTTATGAAGATAAACTGCCCCTTTAATGAAAGAAGCACACTGAAAAGAAGGTTCTTGCAGTCATCATACAATACAAAGTAAGGGTCAATTCATCAAGAATCTTTCTAAATATTGAAATTTCACTATGTGGAGTCTCAGGATCAAGAGATAAAAAGTTCCCCAGTACAGCCTCTTATCATTACCACACTCAGTTGCCATGGAGAATATACAGAAAAGAGATATTTAACTATGGGGGTTTCAAATGAATTGCTGTTCTTTCTATGTATACTGATCATACAATCTTAATAGCTTATATTATTGGATACATTTATCTACATATCTATATATGAACTCTGTGATGACATGCCTTATTGTGAAACATCTGCCATAAAACTGCAGCTGAAGATGATATTAGTTCAGAAAATGCAGATGAAGATGCCACAAAAATAGCTACAATAAGAATGTATTTATATATAAATTAGTTGGGATTAACTTTTTAGACTACCACATCTGTTGCAATTAAAGGTTAGTTTTTCCAGATGCCATGCACTATAAACTGAAAAGATGACAGAAAGCTCCCACAGACATTTTGGACACATATCGCTGTAACTCAAGAAGCTAAACATTAATTTTACAAATTCAAGCTGTAGAATCGCTGACTTAAAGGTAACACCAAAAAATGAAAGTGTTTTAAAGTAATTAAAATATAATGTACAGTTGCCCTGTGCTGGTAAAACTGGTAAGTTTGCAACGGAAATGCTACTATAGTTTATATAAATGAGCTGCTATGTCAACACGGGGGCAGCCATTGAAGCTGGGAAAAAGGAGAAAAGGCACAGGCACATAGCAGATAACAGAGAAGCTTTGTAGAATATAATGGGGTTTTATCTGTTATCAGCTAAGTAACCTGTGCCTTTTCTCCTGTAAATGGCTGCCCCCATGGCTACACAGAAGCTTTATTATATGAACTATAGTAGTCTTTCTAAGGAAAACACACCAGTTGTACCAGTACAGGGCAGCATTACATTATATAGTAATTACTTTTATACACTTTCATTTTTTGGTGTTACTGTCCCTTTAATATTATTTTAGGTTTCAATAAAAATATATTCTTCACCCCGTTTGGGGGCCATGACTACATAGACATTTTACCTTAGATACTGTAATAGTGGTATCACAAGTATATTATGCCTTTTTTATTGTGTCAGCTAAGGGTAAAAACCCACGGAGCGGTTCAGTTGCCAGCGATATTTATTATGCTGTGTAAAATGAACTTTACCAAAAAAACTGTGTAAAAAGCAGTGTAAAATAAATGGAGAAGTTCGCCATCTGAATGCTAGATTTTACAACATTATTTCACGTAAGTTCTGGTAGAAGAAAAAAAATGTGTAAAAGAATTATGAAGATTTTACGCCGTTTTTTACATGGCGAAGCCTGCCGATGTGTGGAGAATTTTGTCACTGTTTTTTTACACAGCACATTTGGCATTTATTACATCAATTAATGGACAGTACCTTGGAGCTCTATAGAACTATGGATATGTCAACTCCTAATTCCCAATTATTGCATCATAATTAGATATCAAAATTCTAAACATACGCGGGTGTTTTTTTGTGTGTGAGGAACAGCTATGTAGCATTATCTCTGAGTTAGTAACAGTCTTTAGAAAGCCAAAGACTGCAGGTTTCCTTTAAAATAGTCCATCTGGGCTGTATCTTTACTTTGCTATACAGGTTAGCAACAATTAAATGAAAAAATAAAAAAACGGGGGAACAACGCAAGCATGAAAATATTCCTAGGGGGTGACCAATAAGGGCTGTGATTGGTTATTTGGTAGCCCAATGTGCACTTGCAGACTGCAGGTCTATACACAAGGTCTTTTTGCCTCCACAACTTGTCTCTAAGTCAGAAATTCAAAAATTAGCATCTGCTTTGAGGCCACTGGAAGAAACATCAAAGGGGCTGGTGTGCAACATTTTGCTCAAAAGTCACTGAATGGCGATCACTAAGTTAGACAGTTATGCCACATGAATCCCCGACATGTACTATTATTGTGCTAGATGCCCATTTTCTTTTTTTCCCTAATGCTGTCATATTTGTGTGTTGATATTATTATTTCCTAACTTCAAAAGTGGAAACCATTAGGTAGAGGCAGTGTGCATATGAGTACCACTTTAACAACTCCACCCTCCTACAGCCTCTACAAACAGATACAAAGATATTGTTATAGTTGACCAGACAAAGTCTGGTAAATCTATTGCAAAAACATCATAAAGGGGTTACAGATAAAAGTTCAATTTTTCTGACTTGTTCTGCTCCTTAATGGTGCTACTAGAAGGGGGATACCACATACATGCTGGATGCTACCCTATGTGCAACAGCCTAGGACAGGCCAGGTCTGGGATTCAAGTACACAGAGCCCCAAACAGTCCCCACCAGACAACTACATAGTGACTGCCTATGGCATCTTACAGCAGCCCCTCTGGCATTTACCAGAATCAACAGCTTGCCTGTAGGCTGTAGCCTCACTCCTGTTTAGAATAGCAGCTACCCTAAGGGCTCTGGCACACAGGGAGATTAGTCGCCCGCGGCAAAACTCCCTGTTCGCGGGCGACTAATCTCCCCGAGTTGCCTTCCCCTGCCATCCCACCAGCGAACATGTAAGTCGCCGGCGGGATGGCACACGCGGCGGGGCGATTTGCGCGAATTCGCGCCGCCGTGTCTGCCATCCCGCTGGCGACTTACATGTTTGCCGGTGGGATGGCAGGGGGAAGGCAACTCGGGGAGATTAGTCGCCCGCGAAAAGGGAGTTTTGCCGCAGGCGACTAATCTCCCCGTGTGCCAGAGCCCTTAGGGTAGCTGCTATTCTAAACAGGAGTGAGTGAGCAGATGAGTCAATACCTCAAGACTTTTGGGAAGAAAATGTGCTTCTTTCCCTAACAATAATCCACAGAATAGATATAAACAAGCTGCATCAGAAACATTTATACAAAAAATAATGTACTTATGCATAGCCAAAGTATTAGTGTTATCAAATAGGACACATTATACAAAGGCTATAGGAAAACCTACGCCTACTATATTCACTATGCTCTTTACTCAATATTTCAGACACACACAAAACACAATATAATCTGATTTTATCGCATGTAGAACACAGTGAGAGATAGGTTACAAGATGAGGACATGAGAGAGAGATGTGCCCAGCATCCTATTCTGCTTGCTTCCTCCAGATTCGATTATTCTGTTTTGTTTTTTTTGGTTATGGTGATCTGGATGCAGACCACGAAAGAGAACTCTGCCTTTAATGATTTCTCTTCAAATGCCATCACTTTTCATGTATGTCACTGAGAGCACAGATTAAACAGAATTGCATTGCTGAGTCATGTTCTAATGAAACTGATATAAAACATACAGGCTTCCCATATAGAAACAGACATTTGCTGGAGCATGCTATGGATCATAATAAAATAAATACAATTTTTAGATAGAGGCGTGAAAGACCATGGAATGCTGTATTGAAATAACAATTGCTTAATGGTTTTATTAGCCAATGGGACATCATACTTTCAGTGGAATGTGTGTTTAATTTAAATATTTTTACATTTTCACCCTCCCATTTAACACACTGTTTTAATTGCAGAAGAGTATATTATTATTCATTTAAACTTCAAAATAGGTAGAAACTCTATAAATAAGAAACACATAAACATAAATATATAATATACAAGATATTCACAGGATAAATATCTAGTAAAATATATCCTTAAAAGTGGTGCTTAGTGATGTATCTTCTGTCAGATAACTCACTGTAACTTGTGGTGACTTTATAGGTATGTTTAGGGTCATTTTCTTGTTGTAGGAGTTGTCCCCTTTTCAGCTTCAGTTACTTGGCTAAATATTTCTTGGCTAACTTATGGGTTATTGCCTAAAATATGAGTTAACCGTCTCTGTTCATTAAAATTATGCATAGTTATAAAGCTGTGTAAATAATTTTGTGTAGTGAAGTGTAAAAGTCTTAACTTTTATTGAGAGAAAGTTAGTTGCACATTTGTTTTTAACAGACATCCAGACATCCCAAAATTTTACTCTAAGGGCAGTGGCACATGGGGAGATTAGTCGCCCGCAATAATCTTCACTACCGCGGGTGACTAATCTCCGCGACATGCCATCCCACTGGCAAGAATGTAAATCACCGGTGGGATGGCATACGCATTGCTTTGGTCAAAAATTTTGTTGCAAGGTAACTTTGGGCGACTTTGGGAAAACGAAGCGATGCGTATGCCATCCCACCGGCAATTTACATTTTTGCCAGTGGGATGGCATGTGTGGGAGACTAATCTCCCCGTGTTACACTGCCCTAAAGGGGAATTCTCTAAAAGGTGTGTACCCTTCATATATATTTAGGTATGGAATCCCTTAGCTTAGAAAGCTCTGGATTACTGGAATTAGGAAATAATTCAATTTTTATGAAGATTTTCTTTTTTTCTGTAATTAAAATAATTCAATAAATAAATAGTAATAAATAATAATTAATAAAACAATACCTTATCCTTGATGGAAACTAAGGTGTATAGATCCATGCTGGTGGCAAAACAATCCTATTGGGTTTATTTAAAGGTAACCCATCAACCAGATAAAAGTCCTTTTCAAATTAACATTAAAACCTCAACTTTTTTTTATTAAAATATCCATATCTGTTATATACTCATTTAGAAATCTCAGCGTTCAGTCATATTTTGTGTTCCCCAACTTTACAGGAATAGAAGAAAGGCAGGCAAATACTTTTACTTTCCATTCAGCACTTCATATATGTCATTGCACTCCATTCATTCCTCCTCCTCATGGTGTATAATTGTGCAGCCTGTGCATGGGCATCAGGTCCCACATTCTGGCACATAAACAAGATTTTGGGATGTGCTTGTCTTAATAACAGTGTCCACAAAATGTTGCCTATCTGCTTGTTTTAATTGTGAATTCCATGACTAAAGGAAGCAAGAAAAAAAAATGTATAATGAATAAGTAGTGTTTATTTAGCCTGACTTGCAAAATAGAAAAAAAATTAGAACTATATCTTAAGGTGACAGGTCCACTTGCAAGTTTAAATGAAGCAGATTTAATGCTTGGTTATCCAAATTATAGAAAGACCCCGAAGACCCCCCTGGTCCCAAGCATTCTGGATAATACACCATACACCTGTGAGATTAAAGGAATTTACTTTTCCTTTAATCTCACAGGTGTATTATCCAGAATGCTTGGGACCAGGGGGGTCTTCGGGGTCTTTCTATAATTTGGATAACCAAGCATTAAATCTGCTTCATTTAAACTTGCAAGTGGACCTGTCACCTTAAGATATAGTTCTAAATGTTTTTCTATTTTGCACCAAAATATGAAAGTGTATAAAAGTAATTACATTATAATACACTGTTGCCCTGCACTGGTACAACTGGCATGTTTGCCTCAGAAATACTACTATAGTTTATATAAAGAAAACTGCTGTGTAGCCATGGGGGCAGCCATTTAAAGAAGAAAAGGTATAGGTTACTTAGCATATAACAGATAAAGCCCCATTATATTCTACAGAGCTTCCCTGTTATCTGCTATGTAACCTGTGCATTTTCTCCTTTTTTCCACTGTAAATGTCCCCCCCATGGCTACTCAGCAGCTTATATAAACTATTTCAAACACACCAGTTTTAACAGTGCAGGGCAACAGTACATTATATTTTAACTACTTTAAAACACTTAAATTTTTTGGTGTTCCTTTAACAACCTTTCCAAAAAATGTTTTGCAAGACAATTTTTTCTGTATCCCAAGGCAAGCCACAATCAATCGGGCTTACTAAGTGAAGAGTGAAGGAACATCCAGACTCAAAACACCCCTTACTCGCCACCTTCATGAATAAAAATGCTGTTGCTCTCTACTTGTGCTGGCAGCATCCAAACTGCTACCAGTAAACACTGTATTTTCCCCTCTAAGGCCCAAACCAGGCTTGGGTAGAAGAGACACTTGTGCTCCTCCGGCTGTTGAGTCCAGACACATGCCTCTCATGGCTTCCCCTAGTTCTGGCCCTGTACAGCATAACATAAAGTTCACATGCACAAAAATAAATGTTGCCAATGTTAACTGTTAAAATACATTCTAAGCAGGTTTATAAACTTTGTTGGCATGATATAAACTGATGCTGTAAGGATAGATAGTGTCTGTGAGTTGTCATCAGCATACACAATAACAAAGAAAGCCGGGGACATTTCCCAGATGTCCTTATACTGAGAATTGATTAAATAAGTGCTTGGCTGCCTCCAGCTAGAATCTGAATTTCTGTCTGAAAATGTACTCCTAGCCACGTTGCTGCAGTTTGTGCCATAACAATGTCATTTGTATGGGTACATGGGTACATTTCTTTCTTTTCTGCTGCAGGTATCGCTCTGCCATGCAGTCTTACATGTTTTATTGTACCATAGGATGGGTAGTTTTACGCAGCACTACACAGAAGTTTTTTTTTGTGCTGCACTGCAGACACAAGCAGAAAAACAAAGTTATTCCAGATAGAGGGAACGAGTCACAACAAAAAGAGTTGTATTTCGCCAGGGCAGTTCCTTGCCTTATAATTTTGCACCGATATTCCCATCATAGATATATTTATCACTGTCTAGGAAGTTATTTTGGCTAATTCCCTTCACATATTACAGAATAATAATATATTAAAACATAAAATATTAAATATACTTTCCCTAAATCAGACCAAAAAATCAGCCCTAGGCAACACTGCATCAGTGGTTGCTGAACTTAGATGGAAACTGTACCTGCATTAGAACATTGGTAAATTAAAGCCAAGGAAGAGCATATTTCAGATTTTTTCACAGGAAATAAATTGGATGAAAGCACGTAAATGAAGGGAAACTGCTGAGAGTGCTTGCAGGAGGCAGATGTCCTGAATGCAGAATTAAATCAAGGTTTGAGCATAATGTGATATTTAGAGTGATTCATGCACATTGGTGTAATGGTTTAATCACGCAGGACACTTGCCCAATAATTTCAGCTGTAAACATTAACCCCCTAATGATTACAGCAATTACAGCTGTGAATCAATTTCTATAGCAACCACTCATTTCAGAAATATGCAGCAGAACCTGTTAAGCCAGTGATGTATTCTAACACTTATATAGAAATATTCGGATGTCGGAAAACTCACACAGCTGTGGTACTGTTGTAAACATTTTATTTACATTCAGGTATATGCACACAACACCATTTTATAATTGCCAGGTTGGCCGATATTTTATTCATATGCTGAGATATGGTATTTAGTCATGCATATGAATAGGCTTTTGGAAGTGCATTTAAAGATGTAATGCAGTTCAAACTCAGCACTTTGTACTAACACATGGCAACTCCATGTATGCATTTGGCACTTCCGTTAGCCTCAGTGCAAGTACAAACCAACGTAAAAAAAACAGAACATATGGCAAGGCACAGATTTCTTGTATCTGTTCTAAATTTTGCATTATTTTCATCTAGAAAATATGAACACCCACATTTTAAGCAAAGGGATAATCATATGTATATATGCCAGAAGCAAGGCAGAAGTCATTCAGCTACCAGAATGATTTGGTTCTATGGCGCTCATTAACTTGTTGATTTGTCTCTATGCAAATAATGGTTTCTTGTACCTCCAATAGACAAATGAATTACTGATTAAATGAAAAAAGCCACACAGAAAAATACCTGAAAATGCTTCATATGTCATAAACTGTAATCTGTTTCTCCAGCATTCTTCCGTTTTACATGTTTGACACCCTCACCTGCTTTTGTAGAGATTACACTTTAACACCTGGTCGCAACCATGTACATCCTGCAGGAGAGGGGTTTATAGATGAAAATGATGGCATACCTCAGTTCCTGAAAATTAGAGCCAGCTGGCAGACTCATCAGCAATTTCAAGTCCCAGCCAAGCTGTCACCCATGGTTTAACTATTCACCTGATATTTGTCTGTAATAGCCATTTTAACTGCAAGCCCCACGAGAAGTACATGCTGTATCACATACACACTGAAACAATTACTTTCTGCTATCACTATTTACTATTATTAGACTATTAGAAGACTATTAGTACTGACATAGAGTTGTTATTCCCAAACTTGTGTAGCACCAAAGGCTGATTAAAGAATAAAACCCTTTAAAAAGCAATGTATAATATACTGCAGTGATCTTGGTGAACAAATCTTGTACACATGAGAGCAGTACTGGTGGAACAGAAACCAAAATGATTTAATTATCCACTAAAAACATACTACAGTACTAACCAGTACCAGATTTCATCACATAAATGGCAAAACCTAAGTCAGTGGTGTATGTTTACTATGCTAGCATCACATAGCTTCTGTTTTACTTCTGCTTCTACTTCACTAGTGTCATTATCTGCTTTGATTTTATGTTATCCTGTGGTTTAGGCAACAAAACGTTTATTTTTGACTCGGTGCACTGCTTTAAAGTTTCTGTGTCAAAAGTCTGCTTTAAGATGTCTGCCAAAACAAACACCGACTAAAAGTGCAGAAGATGCGATGCTGTGCAGTGCGAGTGCTCGGAGACAGTCAGTTATGCATTGCCTTTTATGCCACCCACGCCTCTCATTCTACTGATTCACATCAGGAGGGCTACAGAGGACTTACAATCAGCATGAAGCTCTGCCCTCTCAACAATGCACTCGCTCCTCTCATTATTGTGCTATTAACATCTCTGACCATGGCTGATGTGTTTTTTTAATCCAGAAGGACAGAGGTGGAATTTATAATGCACAACAAAACTCTAGGCCTGTACAAGCCATTCTGTTTATACCACATATACAGGTAGATCATTGCATGTTATATTTTCTAAGGCCATCACTCTTTGGGGGAGATTTACTAATCCACAAACGCTCCGAGCGTATTTTCCGCGACTTTTTCATCACAAAATTTGTGCGACAAAATCGTATTGTCGTGCCGAGTATGAAAGTTTCGGATTCATTCAAGCTTCGTTATTGTGACTTTCCTTGGGCCAGGTTGGAGCTGCAGAGTGCCATTGATTCCTATGGGAGGCTTCCAAAATCATGCACAGAAGGATCAAAGTCAGAAAGGCTTTCCTGCATTTTACGATAGTTCGGTACGAAAAGTTCGTGACTTTCGGATCGCCAATACGATATTATCATGACTAATACGATTTTTTCGTAAGCATATTCCTGATATTTGCGATATTAAGAAATTATCGTATCCAATCTGAATTTATCCCATTCAGGATTCAAACTCGTGTTTTCATGGATGTGCCCCTTTGTCTCTAGCTTTCAAATATTTGGATCTGTTTCAAAACAGCCCCTTTCCCTTTTCTTAGTTATATAGCACACTTTCTAAATATTTGTATGCGTTCTCAGTTATGTATGCCCTGTTACTGCTTGGCTTCGAGAACTGAAGGAACTAATTGAAATGCAATAGCAAAAATTCTGTAATGTGGATTTTAATACTGTAACTATCCAAACTGTACTTAGATACAAGTGTATGTGATGTTGGTCCATAAAATATCATTTACCTGCACTTCTTCCTGTCATGCAGACTATTTAAAGGAAAACTATACCCCCAGACAATGTAGGTCTCTATAAAAATATATTGCATAAACATAAAACCCTGCTTCATCTAAATAAAGGTTTTCATAAAAGTATAATTTTTTAGTAGTATGTGCTATTGGGTAATCCTAAAAAGAAAACTGCAATTTAAGAATTAAGCGCCGCCTCCTAGGATCATAGGATTCACACTGCACACATACATGCTAGGCCACATCATCCAATGAATGGACAGAGTTCTGTCTTTTGCTTCCACACTTCTTCCTATTACAGTTAAAACTGCATTATTTCTGGTCATGTGATCTCTGAGGGAGCACACAGCCCATCACTAAATGCTGGATCAAGGGAAATGATGTGAAAGGGCAATATTTACTGATATATATATTCCAGTTTGGTCAGATTCTTTAATAGGTCACTTATCATAATATAAACCATCTGTTGGTTAAGTATTCATTATAAGGGTATAGTTTTCCTTTAACTGGCAGCAATCAGAACACTACAAAAGATACAACTTTTCTATGCTGTAGTAAAAACTGTAGCAGAAAGTCAAACTTAGTTACTGATAGCAGCCTTTGGAGCTTCTATTTCTATGTACTACACTGCAATGTCTCTAGGCATGTAAGGTATTTTTAATTCAAAATAAAGTCATTGCCTAAAATTATATCAGTGTGAGTGCTTTACATTTGCATTCATAAATGAGCCCCTACATTTGATATTTACAACTGTGGAGGCCCTAATAACATGATTAACATCTATACAGCCAGAATCAACTCATATCACTTCTGTTTTCCGCTGAGAGCTTTTTTTCTACAGTATGGGAAGGTGTTGAGAGATAATTTGTATAGGTTAGTGAAAGAAATAAGACTTTCAACATATTTCACATTACAGGTAGTCACAGTTTCTAAAAACAAGATTAAATATATTCAGTCAGAGCAATCAAAACGACAACTCCTACTTCTATGATTAAAATCAAATATAGAAATAAATATGGCTTCCTTTGTAGAATAACCTATGCAAATGTGTTCTATTAAACATATAGGAAACAAAGGGATTGAATATTAAGCCTAATTTTAAACAGGATATATTTTCCTCCTCACTTTCACAGTCTAACCAGTTCACTATGTTGACTCTCTCTGATCTGCTATTGAGATGTTTACAATGAGTGAGATTGCTCAGCTGCTTCCCTGCCATTGTGTTCACAATTATTGTGTTTAGCTACATTGGGAGCACAGCAATATTTTAACCCTTTTATTGCCAACCGTTTTGGTCAAAGCGAAACTTGTATTGCCAGACAGTTTTTTTAACATTTTACACTGTTTCACTTTAGGGGCCTTTCCTCGGGGGGACTTTTAGTTTACCCAAGAAAATAATATATTTTTTTTTCAAGACAACCTAAGCTTTTAAAATATGGTTGAATTTTTGTGTAATTCCAATTCTGTAACAAGATATAGGCTTCTAAATGTCTAAAAATGAAAAATAAATTCAAATTTTCCATAATATAAACACACATACTAGAAACAAAAAATATTTTATGCACGAATATACAACTGGATTGGAAAGTCCCATGTCTTCTAAACGTGCCAATACCAAACACATATAGTTTTATGGAGATTTCTCACTTGTATAGGTCAAAAACTCCCAGCAGTACACTACCAAATTTCCAAAGCACTGCTTCAGAAAGCTGCATACTTTAGATTTCAAGGACAAAAATTCCACTAACAGAAGGTTTATCCCAGAAAATTGTACATTTTTGGAAATAACAGATTCTGGGGAATCCAAAATAGGCACAACTGTCTGTCTACTCCAAACTATCAAGTCGGAATGCTTTCCTAAAGTTATTGGTTTTTATCAAAATTTGTGAAATTTTTAAAAAATCGCTTCAAAGCTTCCAGTCTATAGTATCTTATCTCCTACAGGTCATAAAGTAACCAAATAAAACACCCTAAATATGAATGCCAGGGGTCCACTGAACAGTTTGATGCCCAATATGTATAGATTTACCTAAGTATGTGGCATGTAGGGGCCCCAATGTGAAAATACCCCCATATGTACTGTCATTTCTGTCATTTCAGCTCCAGCAAAATCAACACATTTACATCATTATATGTGGGATAAAGCTAGTAAAAAGTACACTCACCCCAGAAAGTCAGTGGGCCGGCGCTGGGGGGAAGGAGGAAGCAGGAACAAGCATGCGATTGCGTCTGCTGCTTGTAAGCCAGTCCTGCAACGATTGCGTCGCAGGACTGACATGACAGCCCCCTGGCTCGTTGCCCAGGGGGCTGTCATCACTACAAACTCTCTGCAGCGGCGGCACATGCCACCTCTGCAGAGAGAGTCCTTCAATCTGCCGACGACGTATGGGACATGCCCTTTTACTGCCACGACATATCCCATACATCGTTGGCAGTAAAGAGGTTAAACGCTGCCTCTTTATATTTCAGCAACAGTATTTACTTATGTGTAAATGAAAATTGTAATCTAATATTTTAGGACTAATATTTTAGGACAACATTTTAAAGGGATACTGTCATGATTTTGGTATACTTTTTATTTCTAAATTATACTGTTTACATAGCAAATAATTCACTTTACAATTTAAAATTTTATTCTTGAACCAACTAATGTATTTTTTTGTTGTTGTAATATTGATGTGTAGGCAGCCATCTCAGTGCATTGTGCCTGAGTCTGAGCTTTTAGAAAGAGCCAGCGCTAGAACTGCTTTCTGGTAAACTATTGTTTCTCCTACTCCCATGTAACTGGAGGAGTCCCAAGCCGGACTTGAATTTCTTACTATTGAGTACTATTCTGGTGGTCTTCTGTGAGCTGCTATCTTGCTACCTTCCCATTGTTCTGCTGATTGGCTGCTGGGAGGGGGGTGATATCACTCCAACTTGCAGCTCAGCAGTAAACTGTGACTGAAA
This sequence comes from Xenopus tropicalis, assembly GCF_000004195.4. Classification (NCBI taxonomy): domain Eukaryota; kingdom Metazoa; phylum Chordata; class Amphibia; order Anura; family Pipidae; genus Xenopus; species Xenopus tropicalis. The sequence goes on along the minus strand of NC_030678.2, from coordinate 101,831,100 downwards.
GTCACATGGCTGTTGCACCCTGGGAAATGAAGAATATGGCTAGCCCCATGTGAAATTTCATAATTTAATATAAAAAAAAATCTGTTTGTGTTTTTGAAAAACAGATTTCAATGCAGGATTCTGCTAGAGAAGCTCTATTAACTGATGCATTTCCCCATGACAGTATTCCTTTAAATATAGCTGCCAATGCCCAACCTAGTCTCTAGGCCTCAGATATACTTTGGGGCCCATTTATCAAAGTCCGAATTTCGGACTTCTAAAAGTACGATCGGATTAAATCCAATATTTTCTGATGTACGCCAAAAGTACGAAAATTTCGGATTGTGGTCGTACGAATATAACGTGGGATGATCCGAAAGTTCCAAAATTTTCATATCCGAATCATCGTAAAAGGTGCGAAAAACTTTCTGACTGAACCTTCTGTGCATGTTTTTGGAAACCTCCCATAGGACTCAATGGCATTCTGCAGCTCCAACCTGGCCCAAGGAAAGTCACGTTACCGAGCTTGAATTAATCCGAAACTTTTGTACTCTTTGCAACAAATATGATTTTGTTGCACAAATTGTCGCACAGCACAAAAAAGTCTCGCAAATTAACAAAAAAAATTGCAGAAAATATGCACAGTTCACAAATAATTTGATTACTAAAACACAAAAAATATTAGGTCAGTATTACATAATTTTGCTGATTTACAGTGCCCAGTAACATGAAGAAAAAGCCTGCCAGTTTGTGACACAGTTTATGGAAGCCAAGACAGTAATATTTCTGGATACACTAGTATGCCATTTATTGTTCAAGGGCATTGCTGTGCTGTGGGCTCTGCTTAGCATTACCCTCACATCATCTAGTAAGTGCAGGAATGATTTAACACTGCCAGCTGACTGTCGGCAAAAGCAAGGCTTAAAGGTATAATTGTCAGCGGGGGCCTTCGGCACCCACGGGGAGGGTGAAGTCAGGATCAAGGAGGAAGGCCGCTTCCAGCGAGTCCGAGCGAAGTACAGATGCAGGGTAATCCAAAAGCAAGGTCAGGTCCAGGCAAAGGTCACTTAAGGCAGGCAGCAAGGTTCAAGGTCGAGAACAGGCAAATAAACAGCAACAGGAAGGCAGATGAGACAAATAGAGACCCAGGAACACAATAGGTAAATTGAGCTATACTCGGGCATTGAACCTGGGTCTCTGGCGTCCTTTTAAGTTTGAATTTGGCGCCATAGCGCGTGACATCATCGCGCCGGCGTCCTTGCGCCCACGTGGAGCCCTGGGCGCTGCCATCTTGGATTCGCCGCGCCGGGAGGAAGGACGCCGCCGCACAGGAGCAGGTAGGGAGCGTCGCCGATCCATGACAGTACCCCCCCCCCCCACGGGGGGCCACTGGACCACTAGGCCGAGGCTTCTGAGGAAATTGATCATGGAATGCCTTCACAAGACGAGGAGCATGTACATCAGAGTCTTTCTCCCAGGAGCATTCCTCAGGGCCGAATCCCTTCCATTGGACGAGGTATTGGAGTGATCCCCTGGAGAGCCTAGAATCTAGAATCTTCTCAACTTCGTACTCTTGCTGACCATCCACGAGGACGGCAGAAGGAGGGGACTGAGCAGAGGAGAAGTGATTGAGCACCACTGGTTTCAACAGGGAGACGTGGAACACGTTAGGAATCCGCATCTCTGGGGGAAGTTGTAGCCGGACTGCTACGGGATTGATCACCACAGAGATGGAGAAGGGACCCAGGAACTTGGGACCCAGTTTTGGAGATGGTACCTTCAAGCGGATGTTCCTGGAAGAAAGCCAGACTTTTTCACCAACCTTGTATGGAGGGGAAGGCTTTCTCCGACGATCAGCGAAGGTCTTGTGTACCAAGGAACTTTTTTCCAAATTAGACTTGGTGGCAGCCCAGATAACAGACATGTGAGCCGCCAGGTCATCTGCAGCGGGAACTTCGGAGAGAAGCAAATCTTGAGGGAAGGCCAAAGGATGTTGACCATACACTGACAAGAAAGGAGATCTTCCAGTGGAGGAGTGACTGGCATTGTTGTGAGCGAACTCTGCCCACGGGAGTAAATCCGACCAGTCGTCTTGGCAAAGGGAAACATGGTTTCGCAGAAACTGTTCAAGAGCTTGGTTTACACGCTCTGCTGCCCCATTGGTCTGAGGATGATAGGCCGAGGAGAACTGAAGAGATACTCCCAGAGACTTGCACAAGGAGCGCCAAAATCTGGAAACAAACTGGGACCCTCTATCGGAGACAATTTCCACAGGGAAACCATGTAAACGAAAGATATGCTGTATGAAGAGATGAGCCAGTTCTACAGCCGAGGGGAGTTTCCTCAAGGGTATGAAGTGTGCCATCTTGCTGAAGCGGTCTATCACTACCCAAATGACAGTGTTACCACAGGAGGGCGGCAGCTCCACAATAAAGTCCATACCCAAATGCGTCCATGGGCGAGAGGGTATTGGCAATGGATGCAGAAGACCGCAGGGTCGAGAGTGGCTGGCTTTAGTGGTGGCACATACTGTACAAGCTGCGACAAAGTCTCGGACATCCTTGCGGATGGTCGGCCACCAAACTAGGCGTCGAAGAAGCTCAAGAGTTTTTTCAGAACCCGGGTGGCCAGCTTGTTTGGAGCTATGAGTCTGCTGGAGAATAGGAAGGCGTAACTCGGGAGGTACAAATGCCATTCCTATGGGAGTATCGGAAGGAGCGGCAGACTGGCTTAGCAAAATTTGTTCAGCAAATTGGGGCAATACAGAGGCAATGATCCTGAAAGGAGGAATGATAGGCTCTTGCTCTATAGGTAGACGATCTTCGGGGGAGAAACTTCGAGACAGAGCGTCTGCCTTCCGATTCTTGGTCCCAGGACGATACGTCAGGACAAAACTGAAACGGGAGAAGAACAGCGACCACCTCGCCTGACGGGGATTCTGTCTCTTGAGAGACTGAAGAAATTCTAGGTTCTTATGATCAGTATAGATCGTGACCGGATGAGATGCTCCCTCTAAGAGGTGTCGCCATTCCTCGAGGGCGAGTTTGACAGCCAGGAGTTCACGATTCCCAATGTCGTAATTCTGCTCGGCGGAGGAAAACTTCTTGGAGAAGTATGCACATGGATGGAGCTTACCATCAGCAGAATGTCTCTGGGAAAGGATAGCACCCGCTCCTACATCAGAGGCGTCGACTTCAATAAAGAAGGGTAAATGAGGCTCAGGGTGTCGAAGAACAGAGGCCGAAATGAAGGCATCCTTCAGGGACTGGAAGGCTTCAAGGGCCACAGGAGGCCAACAATTGGGTCTCCCTCCTTTGCGGATGAGGGAAAGGATAGGAGCAATGCGGGAAGAAAAGCCTTTAATAAATTGGCGATAATAGTTCGCAAATCCTATAAACCTCTGGATTGCTTTAGTACTCTGGGGAAGTGGCCACTTCTGGATAGCAGATACTTTGGCAGGATCCATTTCGAAGCCCCTAGACGAGATAATGTAGCCCAGGAAGGAGATCTTTGGTACTTCGAAAGTGCATTTCTCCAACTTGGCGAAAAGGAAATTTTCTCTAAGGCGAGAAAGGGCTTCTTTGACTTGGGAGCGATGGGTCTCCAAATCTTGAGAGAAGATGAGGATGTCAAAAAACATCAGAGAAGTCCCTGTAGACGGAGGGTACAGCTGAAAAACTCGTAGAGGAGACTGTAACCCGCTGGAGTGGCTGAGGAATTAAACAATGTCTTTGGCAGTACTGACTCCAACGGGAGATTTGACCCGATGACCAGTCAATGGAGGGGTTATGGAGTCGTAGCCATGGCAACCCCAGCACAACAGGAGACGAAGGACATGAGATAATCAGGAATGACATCTTTTCCAGATGTAGTGCTCCAATCTGGACAGATAGTTCACCGGTGGTTAAAGTGATGGTGTCCGTGGAGAGAGGTCTGTCATCGATGGCGAAGACCCGAATAGGAGGAGCCACTGGAAAGAGGGAAATGCCAACCTTTTTTGCGAATGCCAAGTCCATAAAGTTTCCTGCAGCTCCGGAATCAAGGAAGGCTGAGACTGGAATTGCCTGGGAGGACAACCGGATCTGCACAGGAACATGAAATTGGTGAGATTGTTCCACTGACTTAGGAACAATACTACCAGCAAAAGAAACAACAGTCTTACTTGAAGCAGGAGTATTCCCCAGCTTGACAGGGCAGGAAACCGCTAAGTGGGATTGTCCGCCGCAGTACAGACATAGGCCGGAAAGGCGTCTCCGAAGCTTCTCTTGTGCGGATAGTCGAGCCTTCCCAAGTTGCATGGGTTCCTCCGAAGGGGAAGTGGTAAACTGCGGAGAAGACGGGGGTATCATAGGGTTCTGGAAGCGCGGAGCCAGGACTGGATGAGACTTTTTACTCCGCTCTTTATCAGCCTGATGTTCTTTAAGGCGAGTGTCCACCTTAATAGCGAGAGCAATCAAATCTTCAAGGGAGTCAGGTAGATCTCTGGATACCAGGTCATCCTTCAGACGGGACGATAGGCCTTGGTAGAAGACTGCCTTATACGCCTCCTCATTCCAGGAAGTTTCCGCCATGAGGGTTCTAAAGTCTATGGCATACTCACTGGCACCGAGACTGCCCTGTCGGATTTGCAGCAGGCGTGAAGAGGCAGTAGCGACCCGACCAGGGGCATCAAAGATGGTTCTGAACATCTGTAGAAATTCCTTCACATCAAATGTCAGGGGTGACTGGCTCTCCCAGAGAGAAGTTGCCCATTCCAGTGGTTTGCCCTCCAGACGAGACATAACGTAGCCCACCTTTGCTCGCTCACAGGAGAATTGGGAAGGTTGGAACTCAAACTGAATCTGGCATTGAGTCACGAATCCCCTGCAGGCCTGCGGATTGCCACTGTAGCGCGGAGGAGGAGGTATTCGTGGCTCACGAGCAGGTGACATTGCTGGCAGAGGAACCACCACAGCAGGAGGAATTTCCGCGACAGCGGGAGTAGCGGGCAAACGGGACAAAATGGAATCAAGTACTTGCCCAATTCTGACTTGCTGGGATTCATATGCCTCCATACGGGACGCCAGCCCGCGAAGGGCTCTTCCGACGTCCGGTACCGCTTCCTCGGGATCCATGTCCCGAGTATAATGTCAGCGGGGGCCTTCGGCACCCACGGGGAGGGTGAAGTCAGGATCAAGGAGGAAGGCCGCTTCCAGCGAGTCCGAGCGAAGTACAGATGCAGGGTAATCCAAAAGCAAGGTCAGGTCCAGGCAAAGGTCACTTAAGGCAGGCAGCAAGGTTCAAGGTCAAGAACAGGCAAATAAACAGCAACAGGAAGGCAGATGAGACAAATAGAGACCCAGGAACACAATAGGTAAATTGAGCTATACTCGGGCATTGAACCTGGGTCTCTGGCGTCCTTTTAAGTTTGAATTTGGCGCCATAGCGCGTGACGTCATCGTGCCGGCGTCCTTGCGCCCACGTGGAGCCCTGGGCGCCGCCATCTTGGATTCGCCGCGCCGGGAGGAAGGACGCCGCCGCACAGGAGCAGGTAGGGAGCGTCGCCAATCCATGACAATAATTCTGCTCTGTCTTTGCTTTAATACTCTGTGTGGTTATAGGAAACATAAAAGTATTCCCTAAACTCAGGTAACTCCACAGTTGTTACAAGGCTGTTGTAGATCAATTGGTGCACCCACCAATGGGCTGAATTGGGGACAAGGGACTCTTGCACTTCTGCTCGGTGACATATCTCTAGACTGACTTTATAAATTGATCCCTACCTTTCTGTAATATTCCAGTCCATCAAATTTTCCCGATAGTTAATATCACTTTTTATTGATCCAAACAGGCTTGCTTCCTATCTAATATTTTTTTTCTTTTCACTGGCACTATTTTACAACAATAATTTAATATATTGCCAATTTCTGCACTTTTCTATGTATATTGCACAAGTTCACTCTCTTTCAACTCAGAGACAGCTAATACAATTACCTACTCCATTATCATTTCCCTTCTTGACTATTTTAATTCTTAAGGGCCATACACAGGCTGATGTTGTCTTTTGACTTGTCTTGACTTTTTGAGCAAAGTGACTGCCACCCTAATAATTTCTGGTTGGTGCTCTAGATTTAACCTCCTCTTTAATGGGTCAACAGATATTATCTCACTGATTTGGCCAACCACCTGGGAGTTCAGATCATGCAAAGATCTGCTTATTTCATTACTAGTGAAACATGTACCATAGCATGTTTGCCAAGCTTAACTCCACAGTCTTTCATTTCAGTTTGTTTTAAATGTTGGCACAAGATACACAAATCTGACCTAAACTTTATAACTAATAATTAGGCCCCATCTATAAATTATTGCCAACATTGTCTATACATTCTGCTTTTGACTTCCTCCTCTTTTATTCCACTCTTAACTTCAAGATTTCTATTGAACTTTTGACAGACTCTGGAATTCTCCCTTTCCCTCAAAACCTTCAACCTACCTAAAGAGATGCACTAAAAGAGCCATCATTCTATAAAAAAAAACTAAATTCATAGTTTAAAGTTGCAAGGAGCAGGTTTTAGCCACCTCTAAACTCCGTAAAGAAAATTCCCATAATGCCACGCTCCTGCACCAAGACCCCTGTACATGCACTATAAGGAAGCTTCCTGCTGAATGGCTCAGATCACACATTCCTAATGGGAGGGGGGGGGAGAGGAGTTCTTAGCATTTTTGAGGGAGGGGGGAGCAGGAGAGGGGAGGGAGCTGTGCAGACTCTGGCACAAGAATTACAGAGACAAGGAAGAAGACAAGAAATCCTTTTTCTTTTGATAGAGGACTCAGTTCAGCGTTTCTGTGAGTGCTTATAGCTGTATTTACATAGACCTTTCTAATACAGCTTACTTAGTTTTTATCTTTCCTTCTCCTTTAAGGGCTACCTGATGGAAGGATCTTACCTGCCTCATGGCAGAAAAGTCACTGAAGACATCAACAGACCATTAGGCCTATGCATCACTTTTCTCTAACATTAGCATCAGTTCCTCCCCAAACAATTGATCAGTAAGTTCTTGCAAGAAGTATCCTTTCATCAGCCACTTTTATTCTGAAACCCGCGAAGACCAAAACAGGAATATGCTTCCAACACCTTTTACACAGCAGTATATCTGATTTCTAAAAAGTAAAATCCTCTCTTGTATAAAGTATTGTCATTTCATAAAAATGAGTGACAGTTCAAGGCACAAGCTGGTAGGGAAGCAATTGTTTTGCAGTCTTTCCTCTATGCAGAACCAACTGCTGCATCTTTCATTTGCTTGTAACAATTGAGCACCGCAGGCTATTAATCAGAGGGCTTGTGAAGTTAGTTGTGCTAAGGAAAATTGCTCTCTTGCAACCGTTTAAAAATCCTCACAATTAAATGAAAAAAAAAAAAGACCATATAATTCATTTGCCAGTGCTACAAAATAATTTTGTACTAAATGGCAGGTTTCTTTTTTTAAACTTGATAAAAAACATATTAGATGCCAGCTATTCAGTCTGTGCATCTTGTTTAGTCCGGCTAACAAGAATGAATGATGCAGCTGTAGCTTGACATGCACATCCAGTACCTAAACAAACAGAGATGGATTGGACTTTAGGAAAGAATGACTCATGCCACACACATGCCCCACTGAAATGAAATAGTGTTGCCCATATGCATTCAGAAAGTCTGTTGATAAAAAATAATAATAATAATAATAATAATATTATATATATATATATATATAAAGCACCCTGGGCATTTGAATTCCAATAGGGTGTTGTGCTCCGTTCGTTCCTGTTTTTTATATATATATATATATATATATATGCACACACATACAGATGTAGTAGACTGTGTATTATAACAGAAATTCGTAATTTACGCTCTGCTAAATTAAGCCATGTTGTACCACTATCAACCAAAAAACACATAAATTACTACACTGCAGATCCTGAAATATGGTTTATTGAGGTATTTGTTCATATGGTCCTTTGCTGGTTTATCCATCCCTTACTTTCCTACTCTATCTTTCAGTTTTTTTTTGTATTTGTCTTGAACCTGACTGAATTAAGGGGGCAGGAAATACTCTGCGGGTTTGGGTAGCAAAAAAAAAAGATAAATGTAGCATTTACAGTAATTGTTTGTTTCCGATCAGTCATGCCCTTTTCATTTGTCAGCACTAAAAGGATCAAGCAGACATCAAGAAATGCATACATAATTGTTGTTTATAAAATGGTTTGCAAGGTTGTGCTTTAGTATTAGCAATTTAATACTGGTTCTCACTGTAGGGAAACAGAAATGGATGTTGACTTTACTCTTGTCTTAGATGCAAAATGTTCTTTGGTTCTACAACAGTGTGATACACTGAATAAATGTGAGCACACTGATTGTAGAAAAACTCACAGCATATCCAACAGGTCAGCATCAACATAGTTACATGTTCAAGCCCATTTACAGAGAGTATCTAGGAGACTGTTCAAATGGATGTCGCAGAATGAGGTTTGTCATTAGATATTAATGGACATTAACTAGCTAAGGGCCTTCAAAGGGTTCTCTGTAGAACACAACAATTTTAGCACAAACTTCTAATATATTACATAATCAGTGAAGAAAATGTTATAAAACAACTAGCAGGCCAATGTATAACTGTGGCACGTAACAGAAAATTCTTTAAAATCTTTTCAACTGGGATTAAGATATAAATACTGTAACAGGGGTGTCTTCTAAGATACTAATCTTCGGCTATAAAGGGCTACTAGTATAGGCATGGAATCCATTATCCAGAAATGTGTTATACAGAAAGCTCTGAAATATGGAAAAGTCATCAATTTTAAGAAAATATTCTAATAAATAAAAATGATTTCCTTTTTTTCTGTATTAATAAAACAGTACCATGAACTTGATCCCAACTAAGATATAATAGGGTTGATTCACTAAAGGTCGTTAAGCATTATCGCATGCTTTTTTTGCGTTAAAATTGACGCGAAAAATAATGCACGATTCACTAAATTATTATCGCATGCGTTAAAACGCATATCACATACGCTAAATAACGCATGATCGCAAGGCGTTAACTTTAACGCATTGCGTTAATTCTCGCATAGAAATAATATTAACGCATGATTCACAAACACATAAGAAGTGTTAGACATGCTAAATATCGCATTAGTCTGTGCGAAAATTAACACCTATTTGGGGCAGGCGGTAATTATAGAAAATTGTGGTTTGTGAGCTTCTGGCAAGACAACATAGACTTGGCAGTGGGATTTCTTCAATATGGGGGACAATTATTAATATATGAACGCTCCTAGTGTATTTTCTGCGATTTTCGCAACAATTTTGTACTTTGCGACAAAATTTGTGCAAAAAAAACGGATTGTTGCACCAAACACGAAAGTTTCGGATTCATTCAAGCTTCGGTATCGTGACTTTCTTTTGGCCAGGTTGGAGCTGCAGAGTGCCATTTAGTCCTATGGGAGGCTTCCAAAATCATGCACAAAAGAATCAAAGTCGGAATCCAGGATCCAGCCGTTTACGATCGTTAAATATGAAAATTTCGTGATTTTCGGATCGCCAATATGATATTATCGTGACTAAACCGCTCATCGCAAGTTAAATAACGGAAACAACATTGCGTCTAAATTAACGCAAGCATCCTATAGTGAATCGTGCGTTAAGTCGCAAAAAATAAGAAGCAATAAAAATTTTAACACATGCTACAAATAGCGCTTGTTTTTAACACACCTTAGTGAATCAACCCTATAGAATCCTTATTGATGCAAAATAATCCAATTGGGCTTATTTAATGTTGAATTGATTTTCAGCATATTAAAAGGTACAGAAATCCAAACAACAAAATGATCCCTTATCCAGAAAACCCCAGGTCCCAAGCACCCTGGATAATAGATCCTATACTTGTACTTTAGAGTTACTGCACAAACCTGCAATTTGCACATCCTAAATAATTAATAACGCTCTGTAACATTAGTCTACATGCTTTCTTTCCCTATGTCAGTAATAAAAATAATGTTATGATACTTTACCTTTAATGAAGTGCAGCTATATTATTTGTAAGGTGTCAATTTGTTACAAAGCTGAAGCTGAGCAGTTTCACACAATGTAAAGTGTTAAATGGTTTGTTACATGCTGTATCTTAATTGCTATATTAGAGTATCACATACTGATTGAGCCAGACAGTACAAAATGAAGCAGACTGTGTAGTATTACCCCATGAGCATCAAGCACTGACTGGTTATCTAACCAGTAACTTTAAGGTCACTTTATAATCATTATTATTAATAATAAATGTATAAAACGCCAACATATTCTGCAGTGCTGTACAATAAATGTTTGCATAGGTTGAACATACAGATTTAAATACTGTAGGAACTTGCTCAAGATGGCAGTGGCAGAGTGAATCCATCAGAAAACTGACCGGCACAACAAGTGTGATTGCAAGCGGGGCTTAGCCCCTCTGTGTTTATTCAAATTATAGCAGCAACAGTTCGGTGGCCGTACCCGGCAGAGTGAAGGCAGATGGGAGACAGGAGCACCAAAGTTCCAAATTTAAAGCGGTTTTCTCACTGCACAGTTCATCTTCCGCAGAACAATGTCATAAACAAAATCTCTTCTGCAGCTGCATTAGTTCAACAGAAAACAGGGCTCCTGTGTGGTCTACATAAGGTTTTCCTCCCATCCAAATAAGGTAAGGCATAGTACCTTAAAGCCCCAGCTCCTTTTGCTCTGCAGCAGCTCTTCATAGCAGGGGCGGGCCAAGCCGACCGGGCGCCCTAGGCAACCCAGTCGGCCACCTTGCCCCTGCACCACCCCCCCCCCCACAGACTCTCTTCTCCCTCCAGCCAGTATACAGACTGAAACACCAGACTTTCCCTAGGCTGTCTCTTTTACAGGTCTCTCTCAGGCTCCAGTAGCCTCTCACACATGTATCTCTCCTTCAAACACACAGGAAAGCCCATAGGTGTGGCAGCACACCCATTTTACACCTAGTAGCACAGGGATCCTCAACCTTTTTTTACCCATGAGCCACACTCAAATGTAAAAAGAATTGGGGAGGAACACAAGCATAAAAAATGTTTCTGGGGTGCCAAATAAGTGCTGTTATTGCTGATTTGGCTGTTATTTTATGCAACCAAATCTTGCTTCCAAGCCAGGAATTCAAAAATAAGCACTTGCTTTAAGGCCACTGGGAGCAACATCCAGGGGGTTGGTGAGCAACATGATGCTCACAAGCCACTGGTTGGGGACCAATGTAGTAGCAGCTCTAACCACATCTGCAACTTAATTGACTGCAAGGGATGATTAACCCTACCTCAACCAGGTAAATGTTTGCATCCCATAAAATATACCTTAAATCTACATCTACGTATTTTTGTAAACATTCTAGGCTGCCCTGTCACAATACAAAGAAAAAAACTGATGCAAGAGGTAATGAAAGCCCTGCCCAAAAGAGCTTACAATCTAAATGGGAAAGAGAGACAGAAGGTGTGGAGATGGGCAACTTTGAAGATAAAAACATTATTTAAAGACAGTTTATTATTAATGAAATATATCTTGCTGAAACAATATTTACTTCTGGGCTAGGTGCTATTTCAGCAGCTACAATTTAAAATGTTTGAGGAAGAGTTTATGAGGTGGTAAGTGAAAAAGAAAGTTTATTATGCTTGTCTGCCAGCAACATTATCCCTGCAGCAATGTTAACTACCAGAATGATTCACCTACAGTTGTCATAATTTTAGAGCACCTTATAAATCTTGCACTTGGTTATGAGGTTCCTGACCAATCTGACCTCCCTTTCCCTTAGTTACACCAAGAATGTATAATCCAGATGACTGTTTACCCTTGTCAGTACATGGCAACCACAACCTAACATATGTTAAATGTTAGCATAACACCAAACTGATAAAAAGTGAAGAACAATGCTTAAGTCATTCCCTAGATATTATATTTTTTCACTTTCCCTTTCCAATTAATAAATAATGCCTCATAACTGCATTTAAATTGCCTTTGATATAGATTAACTGGAGGCTGCAGTTAAGGACGGTAATGGCCAAAAAGTAATCATATATTATTTCATCACAAAAGCAGCAAACACAGCCCTTAAAGAAAAATAATAAAACTAACTGTATATATCAATTAAATATTTAAGTACACCTGAGACCCTAGTCATACTTGCTTGGTAAAATTCACATAAATATATTAATACCACTGTATTTATTTATTCTTTTTGCTGATGGTGACATTTTAAAAACATTACAAATTTAAACTGGCCTACAATATGAACAGAAGAGATTACAACTATACCATCTATATTGCTTCTTTAAAATACTCCATGAATATAATATTTTACCAGATGTTAAATTATTAACTTATGCCCATCAACTGGGCAGCGATATTGGGCAAAGATCTTCTAGTAGATCTTCTTGTCCATAATTATAAAGGGAATCTCCAAATCTAAGCAGGCCCAGACTGATACTCAATAAATGCCCTGGCATTTCAAGTATACAGAGCAGAGTCCTGTGGTGGTCGTTTGGGCAGACCAGTGCCCAACCTGGACCTACTGACCCACACCCGGCTCTCCCCTTGAACTGGCACACTCCCTGAACCCTCCCACAATGAATTTATTTACCATTCGATTTGGGACCCGCAAAACTGCAAGTGATGTCACCATGGCCCGAAAGTGACATCACTCTGGAGGTGGATTGACCAGGTAAAGAGGAAAAAAATGTGTTTGCTCATTGGGGGTGGGTGGAAGGGCTAAGAGTCACATCTGGATTCTCAGGCAGGGTACCTATAGACCGACCACCCAGTTGGTAAATTGGGGACTTCCTACACAAAACCTGACCACTTTGAGCGTATTCTGTGGCCCCCAACAACTGCAAGTCTCTAACACAGAGGCCCAAAAATCACTTCAACATGCCCAATAGTTATTGACTGTCTACGGAATCTTACAGCAGCCACTCTGGCATTTGTCTGAATCAACAGTTTATCAGTCTGGGCCTGGTTCTAAGCAGTTAATTAACAGAATTTCCTATGTTCCACTTGTCACCTGTAATTCCAAATGACTTCTGAACCTTTCAAGTATTTAAATTCTTTTATAACCATTATATTAAAACCATGTACACACTATTTATAAAAAATATTGATATGTATTTGATATAGCTTTGACTTTAATTGGTATATAGGGGCAGATTTATGATGAAGGGGTACGCCCCCGAAACGTTGCATTTTGAATAAACACGCAAGGGCTAAGCCCTGCTTGCACCTTACTTGCTGTGCTGGCTGAAATATTTTGACCGGACTGTGTGGAGAGTGCCGACTCTCTAGGCTGTGCACCAAGTAGTAATTCTCTGGAGGAGGTAAGGGTGTGCTGGTGTAAATATTTTTCCCAGATTTATGAAGGACCACACTGAGTATTTTAAGGATCTTCTTTCCTCGCAGTTAGGAAAGTTTTTACCTAATTGGCACATTTGTCAAAGCTGAAAAATTTGTCAGTTTGTCCAAATGTTTTGACTGCTTTGAGCAGTCTGAAACATTCATTTCCTTTAGGAAAGGAAGCATTGCTGAGCAGTCTAACTCATAGCAAATGTTAATCCCTGGAGCAAATCCCATGCAGGAATTAAGGATTTGGACAATTATTTCAAAATGTTGAATGTTAAATAGGAAACAGTACATCTTGCTACCGCTCGTAAAAAAATAAGACAAAAGGCATACTGACCTCATAGTTAAATTGTGAAAATAAAACCCAATCCTCTAACCTATAACAGCCAAATCAAGTTCAGTTAAAAGCAGAAAAATATAAGAACATTTTGGATTGAAGACTACAGTTTGATGAACTGAACTGCAACATATAATATTATATAATATTATATTATAATCAGTGATTATATGCCTGTGTGAGTGTGATTTTCAGAAAACAAAATCTACATATAAAAGTACTTTCACCTCCATCCAGGAGAAGTAGTATTAAAGGAGTATCGTCAGAATAAATATAAAACCAACAAATTTATATCAGAATAAGAGGCTTATTAAAGAATGTTTCCAAACTTGCATATATATCAGTAAATTTTGCCCTTTTCCTTTGAGGGATCATTTTGTGATGGTTTGTGTGCTCCCTCCAAGATCACCTGACAGGAAATAATAGAGCTCTAACTGTAACAGTAAGAAGTGTGGAAGTAAAAGACAGAACTTTGTTAATTAATTGGCTGATGTACCATGGCAGATATGTGTGCCCTTGGTTAGTGTGTAAGCAGAGTGATTCATATGAGCCGGTGGGGCTATTATAAATCTAAGAAAATTTATACTGAAAATCAAAGTACAGTCAACCTGTTACACCCAAGCTACTGTTTAACCATAATTTCCTCACTAAGGAATATAAACCCCTTTCTGTAATCCTGTACGTGAAGAACCAAGCACTGAACATATTCAAATTAAACAAATAAAACAGAGATTCTGCTTGTCATAAGAAATCCTTCATTTATGGCATTTTCTTTGTTTATTTCACAAATGCCCTCAGGGGGTTGCATCCTATCCAGTGAAAATGGAATTCTTTCTTCTAATGCCAATGTACGTTGAAACACAAATCCCGCTGTGCATGCCTGCAGTAATTAGCATAGTTGTCCATTCCCAATTGGCCATGAGCCCAGATTAATTTCTGGGCAGGGTTGTCAGTATCCAGCTAAGAACTGTTTAAAAAAGATTGAGAGTTTAAACAAATTGGAGAGACAAACCCAAATTAATGATTATAAGATTAACTTTAAACATACATTTGTTTATTTTATGTTGTTAATTCCTACCTTCTGTTCCAACTTAAGCTCTTCATATGAGCAATTCAAAATGGGTATATTGACTAGACACATAAGTCATGTGACAACCTAATTCCTCCCATCTCTTTGAAATTAGTATTTGTGTAAACTAATATTAAAAAAAAATGCAATGGATCTCCTAGTGCATTATAATGTGGATTAAGTCTAACCCCCTCTGTTATAAGCCCTTTGTACTAAAGCTTGCTAAAAAGATCTAAATTATTTGGGAACAATCCAAAAATGTGCTCCAGGTATACATATATTAAGATTTTTAGACAATGTATTGTGCAGTTAATAGCATATTCTTTTTTTGTATTATTATATTGGTATTAAAGCTCTCTTAATTTTATGGTAACTAGTAACTTATACTCACTTTGTAATTGCAGCTTACCAGAACCTTTAGACCAGGCAGTCCTCAATTCACTACCCTATTGCTCTGTCAAACATGTAATACTCATTAGCTAAATGTAGTATTATGGCAGGGATCCCCAACCTTTCTTACTCGTGAGCCACAGTCAAATGCAAAAAGACTTGGGGAGCACACAAGCATCATAACAGTTCATGGAGGTGCTATTAGGCAGCCTCTATGCACCCTATCAGCTTACAGGGGCTTTAATTGGTAGTAAATCTTGTTTTAATTCAACCAAAACTTGCCACCAAGTCAGGAATTCAAAAATAACTCCCTGGTTTGGGGGTACTGAGAGCAACATCCAAGGGGTTGGTGAGCAACATGTTGCCCCTGAGCCACTGGTTGGGGATCACTGTAGTAGGGAAACAGGACACTGCAGAGTTAAACTGCAAAAGTACAATTTAGCACACTACATGTTTCAAACTTTATGAGCCCTTTATCAAGTGACATGCACCAAAAAAAGTTGCGGTACCGTTTGCGTCAAAAAAGTTGCATAGTAGCCACATTTCCCTGCTTTGAAAAATTTACTGCAAAGTCAAACAGGACAGATTCACTCTTCACTAAACAGCACATAACTAATATAACAGGTAAAGAGGGCCTGACTCAAAAGAGCTCATGCTGGGCACCAATTTTGCTACTGATGGCACTTTGAAAATAATATATTGTCCCAGGCAATAACTCACAAATATAATATTGTTCAAAGCATTAAGATAGGTGCAGATTTGAAACTGTGTCAGGCATAAAAAAAGGTATGTGAAGACTACCAATAGCTTGCAAATTTGACATTTACTATGCCAGAAATTAACATAGCTGTAAATGGAACAATGTGCCAATTAAGAGACGGTGCTTTAAAAATTGGCCCTAGTCTGTAGTTCGAGCATTGTGCATATTACATACAGGTATTGAAAAACACCTTGAAAATAAGCTACAGCATAAAGCAGGGGATAGGGTATTTAATGGATTAAGAACTGTGTCAGCCATTAATAAATTTATAGACTTTGCATCATGCTTGTAGACAGGCCCGAATTTGCGGAGAGGCCGCAAAGGGCCGGGCCTAGGGCGGCACAAATTTAGGGGCGGCATGCTGCCCCGCCGCAACGAAATTTTTAAATTTTGCTCCGATACGGAGCAGTGGGGATTTCTCCCCACTGCTCCGTATGGGAGTTAAATGCCTGCGCATGCGCGCTTGCGTCGACGCGGCATGGGGGGCTTGTTCGCGCATGCGCAGGGGGCGCGAATGGAGGACGGCCTAGGGGCGGCTGCTTTTGAAATCCGGCGCTGCTTGTAGATTAGGTGATTATCCTACCAGCACAAAGGTAGATAGCATATTCTACAAATAACATTACGGCCCTTCTTTAAAAATCAAGCATGCTAAAGCTGGCCATACATGCACCGATAATATCGTACGAAACCTCGTTTCGTATGATATTCGGTGAGTGTATGGCAAGTCGGAGAGTCGACCGATATCGCAGGAAGCTGCTGATATCGGTCGACTCGCCGATTGGGCCAGTTAAAAGATTTTGATCGGGCGCCATAGAAGACGCCTGACCAAAATCTGCCTTCAGCACTGAATCGGCAGAAGGAGGTAGAAATCCTATTGTTTTTACCTCCTTATCTGCCGTTTCAGCCCTGAACGGTTTGTGGCTGATGGTCGCACAAAAGATCGCAAATCGCCACGTTTGTGTGGCCACCTTCAGCCCAGGCATTATCACTGCTGTAGTTTAGGCATCTTGTGAATCCCATTTCATAGCAGTAGTACACTGTAGCCTAGCAAAGCAAGCACTGGGGTTGGAGGCAGTACTGCTGTCCTTTGTGCACCTTGTCTCTGAGCCATCTGGCTATCTTTATATGCATAATGAACTCTTAAGAATTGAATAGATTTCCTGTGTTCTTGACCAGTTTATCTTAGCTTACTTTTAAAGCCAAAATAAAGTGCAACATGGTCAGAAAAAAACTGTAAGCTGTGTATTTAAATATGCAGTATTTCTGCATGCTATTTACATACATACCATAATAAAAGGAGCATAAAAAGAGCAAGAGCAAAAAGAAGGATTATAATGACATGATGGACTATTCCCATCTGTTAATCATTATTGCTTTTTGCTACAGTAAGAGGATTTCAGGCAGAGAAAAGCATTGGGAACCAGCTGCAGTTTCAATCAGGTGAAATGTTTTCCGTTATGAAGGAATATATATATCAGACTTTATTCCTGGCTCTCATTCTACCATTCAATTTTCTTATTTACAGCAGGGCTTTCTGATATTTCCTGACTTTCTGAGTGATTTGCTAGTAACAAGTAAACATAATCTGGAGTGATGGATGCACTGGGTTATTTTTCATTTTTTTTGGTAATCCCAGCCTGAAACAGATTTAACATTATATTCAGCTGCTATATTATATTTGACAGTATCAAAATGCTCACTGCATTCATTTGCAAGTAAAATGGCCACTGACAAAAAGGTGCCTTTTTAGTTTGTGGTTCAGTTCAAATATTCAATCTCTTGCCTGAAAAAAGAATATATGTGCCAAAACTTGTCTTTAATACATTGATAGCAAAGGAGAAGTTTTCATTACATGCTTAATAGTGACTAAACTATGGGACAGATATACTATTGATTTTAATATAACTTATTTGGTTCCAACTTAGAAAAAAATGAAGTGCATCAAAAAAAAATAATTTGATGCACATATTTTTTTTTGACGCACACAACTTTTTTTTGTCTTGCGGTGAATTTTTGCGTCCCTTTTGCAAAAAAATCCGCCAATGGCGAAACTCAGAAATTCGCTGTGAATCCATACCTGATGAAAAATGTTGCTTATCACTATTAACAATCAATGGTACTCATTACAACAATGAATCAGATCAGTACATCATTAATCAATCAAATTTTAATGATACCAGATCCAGTTCTGGAAAGTGTGGTCACAGTTTCAAGAAAGTGTATTCAATCAGTATTTATATTTTATCAAATATATTGTGGATTGAAGCTGTAACAAAAAAAGTTAACATTGCTCACTATCTACCAGATAATTATTAGATGCCTCAGGGATTTCACGACAGGTTTAGACAATATTAAACAATGGTTTTAATTAAACGGCACCAACTTATCTTAGATAATATGCCCAATATTTGGCAACAAGTTATATCTATCTATCTACATATATATATATATCTATATAGATGGAATAGCTGTAGAGAGAGTCCGCACTCACAGGTCTTACAGAAAATGTAGAGGTGTTTATTCAAATCAACATATAACGTTTCGGTTGCATCCACAGCCTATCTCAAAGACAATGTGAAACAAACAATGGTGCACTGAAAAAAACTAATTTGGCGCCAAACAATGACGTCATAGGTGTGAATACATTAGCATACAGTGTGAAAAAAACGCTCTCCAAATACATTGAATCGACAAAAAAATGATAAAATAATATGGATTAGGCATAGAACACAAACAAAAGGACTGTCAGGGGAAAGGAAAAGTGGGTGGTAACTGAGGAGAGACAGTTACTATTTTCCATCTTTCTCTTTGACTACTTTTCTTCCCATCTGCCTCTTCTATTCCCCTTGTCCTAGCTTTACTACAAATAAGTGTGTATTAAAAAAGCCTGCATATGTATCTAGTGCTGAACTGCAACTCACACATGTTGCGAAGACATCCCCAAGTTATAAGTTTATAAATGTACAAAATCGAACTGGCCCAAGGAATAAGAAATAATGAGGGACAGTAGGGCAAATATACATCAAGGAGTTGCTGAAAATGAGTAACTAACATGACTGTCCTGTGCAGCATGCATTGCCTGACATGACTGACGTCACTGTCAAATAATGCATTATATGGTGTGCCTTATGGGGAATTGGTTCGCTTATTTGTAGTAAAGCTAGGACAAGGGGAGTAGAAGAGGCAGATGGGAAGAAAAGTAGTGAAAGAGAAAGATGGAAAATAGTAACTGTCTCTCCTCAGTTACCACCCACTTTTCCTTTCCCCTGACAGTCCTTTTGTTTGTGTTCTATGCCTAATCCATATTATCTTATCATTTTTTTGTTGATTCAATGTGTTTTGAGAGCGTTTTTTTCACACTGTATGCTAATGTATTCACACCTATGATGTCATTGTTTGGCGCCAAATTTGTTTTTTTCAGTGCACCATTGTTTGTTTCACATTGTCTTTGAGAAAGGCTGTGGATGCAACCGAAACGTTAGATGTTGATTTGAATAAACACCTCTACATTTTCTGTAAGACCTGTGAGTGCGGACTCTCTCTACAGCTACTCCATCTATTATTTTGGGACTGCACCCAGGCTCCCTTGGACCTACTTATACGTGAGTGCCTGTCTTCTTGCAACATACTATATATATATATATATATATATATACTGTATATACTACAAAAAAGACCAGCATCACCAAGATTTCTTGTGAAAAACCAAAACGGGCACCTGAAGCATGGTATGCAGCGGTGTGCCATCCTTTGTGCAAATATATATTTAATTCCTAGAATACACCAGTAATAATTTCCTTCGTAACCTTTAGCCCTGCTGAAGTCTCTGCCCAAAGGGATTCCACACCCTCCCGATTGCTGTCCTTGATAATTTCTTTAGTGCATGGCTTTAATTCTGGCTTATAAATATATATAGACAAAACCCTTTGCGTGTTAATCCCTCAGTTCACAGTCCAGTCTCACGTTTCATCCCACCAGGTTTCAGTGATACCAATTATATCATAATTTTCGATACATGCAATAATCTCCAGATCTCCTAATTTACACAACAAGCTTGTGCATTTGCCAGCATACAGCGGAGGTTCCTACGTTTAAAAATACAATCCCAGTTAACCATTTAATCTAAAGGAATTTCACACATGCTGTGTGATGTGCAGCATGAAAGGTGGAAGGTACTGATAATTTCATTTTATAAACCTATGATAGACTAATGTAGTTAGTGTAACATTAAACTGAAGTGAACACATGACTTATCGGCAGAAGCTGTCAGCAGTAAAATATGAGGTCTATTAGAAAACATTTTAAAGTAAGAATACATTCTCTGTGGCTCAGTGTATGCATTGAGGAAGCTTAAAATCTGCTCCGTGAGAAATAAATCAGTAGCGTTAGACATATTAATATTGATTTTCTTACTGTAACTCTAATCATAATATCTTGTGTTTATTTAAGGCTTGACTTTAATACACTATTGTATATTTGATTAAAGGCCCAACAGCACAGGGCAACTCCTACATATGTCTTGTAGGCACATTCTAACAAACTTTATGTTTAAGGAAGGAGCGCACTATTTGAGCAAATGATCATTTTGAACAGCTCAGGTGCTCTTTGTGTTGATATTGGCAGTTAGCTCTCAGCTTGCAATTCTTAAGACATTCACAGTTGGTATTTTTAGAATCCAAACTCCAGTTCCAAGATTATTTCCAGATTATTCACAGAGGTGCCAGTAGTTTAACAATTGAGGAGGGTGGGGTTTGATTAGTTCACCTTTACAGACTGCATAAATAGAACCACAGGCAGTCCAGTGAGCTGCTTACTAACAGGCTGGTGGCTGGTTGAATTAACTTGCTTTCATTTCAACTAAAAAGGGATAAGTATTCTTTACTAACTTTATCAAAACCATTGTGTTTTTTTAACTGTTGGGTTTTATTTATTTTTTTCATAAGTAATTGTTGTTTTTGGAGCTAATTTACAAAGTTTGTGGGATCCATAGGCTTACAGCAGGTTACATTCCCTTGTAATTACCCTCAGCTTGAGGAGGGTGGGGTTTGATTAGTTCACCTTTACAGACTGCATAAATAGAACCACAGGCACTCCAGTGGAGCTTGCTCTGGTGGTAGGTGCTCTGTAAGTGATTGCTCTTTAAGTGGGGGCTCTGTAAGTGGAGTTATAAACTCTGGGAGTTAGTGGGGGCTCTGTAAGTGGAGTTATAAACTCTGGGAGTTAGTGGGGGCTCTGTAAGTGGAGTTATAAACTCTGGGAGTTAAACACTAAGGGAGTTAAAAACAAGGTAAAACAAGGTATTTACTACAAGTCCTTACACCTATTTTTGTTTAACTGTTCTTGTAACTGGGAGAATGAGTTGTAGCAACATTGAAGGTCTGACACAGTGGATAGCCTGCCACATGTATGCAGTTGTGGAACAACAGTTCCAAAGTGCATACCTCTGTTGTGGATGTGAGCGAATTGCCACTTTAGAGGCTCGCGTTAGAGTCCTAGAGGAACACGTTGCAACACTGCGTTCAATCAACAATCTTGAGAGGGGTCTCTTGTTAACTGAACAAGAACTAGTGGGGTCAGATAGTAGGGGGGGAGGGGAGCAGCAAAAGGATGATAGGGCAGTAAGCTGGGTGACAGTTAGAAAATCTAGTGTGGGTAAAAGGAAAAGGGAGGCTGCTCCAGGGTTTGCGCATCCCAACAGATTTGCCAGATTGTGTGAAGAAGATGGGAGTGTGAACTCTGGATTGGCGGTTCTAGCTGAGGCTGATCTCTCTAGCAGCCGGGAGACCAGTTTCACTAGTAGTGGTGGGGAGGAGAGCAGAGCTAGGCCTAAACAGATGGTGGTTATAGGGGATTCGATCATTAGGAAAGTGGACAGGGTAATCTGTCAGGCGGATCGCTTCAACCGGACAGTTTGCTGTCTTCCTGGTGCCAGGGTTCGGCATGTGGTTGATCGGGTTGACACATTATTGGGAGGGGCTGGGCATGACCCGGCTGTCTTGGTACATATCGGTACTAACGACAAAATGAACGGTAGGTGGGGGACTTTAAAGAGTGAGTTCAGGGATCTAGGCTCTAAGATTAGGCAAAGGTCCTCCAATGTCATTTTTTCGGAAATTTTGCCGGTGCCACGTGCAAGTTTAGGGAGACAGCGGGAGCTTAGGGAGCTAAATGCGTGGCTAAAGTCTTGGTGTAGGAAGGAAGGGTTTGGGTTCCTAGAGCACTGGGCTGACTTTTCCTTGGGGTACAATCTATACAGCCCTGACGGATTGCACCTCAATGGAAGGGGGTCTGCTGTGCTAGGGGAGAGAATGGTTAAGAGGTTGGAGGAGTGTTTAAACTAGACAAGGGGGGGGTGGGTGAGCTAGAATTCCATGGGAAAATTAGTGTAGACGGGGTAGGGGGACTAGCAAAGGGTTGTGGGGGAGGAGTGAGGGGGGCATATAGTTTATCAGATAAGGAGCTTCCGTTACAAGGAAAGCAGTCTCATAATTGCCTTAGCTCTAATTCTCCCTTAGCTAATGTAAACATCAGAGGGAGAAGTAAAAATCTCCGCTGCATGCTGGCTAATGCGCGTAGCTTGTCGGGTAAATTAGGGGAGCTGCAAGCTATTGCATGTATTGAAAATTATGATTTAATAGGTATCACTGAGACCTGGTGGGATGATAAATGCGACTGGGCTGCGAATTTAAATGGTTATACGCTTTTTAGGAGGGACAGAGAGATTAAAAAGGGTGGAGGGGTTTGTCTTTACGTAAAGTCAGACTTAAAGCCATGTAATAAAGACATTACCAATGAAAACGTTGATTCTCTTTGGGTAGAAATTTCTGTAGGGCTGAAGGTCACAAAGAAAATGATCATTGGTGTATGCTATAAACCACCCCGTATAGATGAGGGGGATGAGGCCCAGCTATTGTTGCAAATGGAGGAGGCTTCAAAACTAGGTCAAGTTGTTGTTATGGGGGACTTTAATTATCCGGACATTGACTGGAGTAATGGGGTGGCTAAGTCAGAAAAAGCTAGTAGGTTTGTAAATATGCTAAATGACAACTTTTTATTTCAGGCAGTTCAAGAACCCACTAGGAATGACGCTATTTTGGACCTGGTGATTTCTAATAATAATGAACTCATCTCTAACATTTGTGTGGGTGAGCATTTGGGGAACAGTGATCACAACATGGTCTCCTTTGAGATAATGCTGCAGAGACAGCGCTATAAGGGAGTAACTAATACGCTCAATTTTAGACGTGAAGACTTTGCCAGTATGAGGGCATCTCTGCAATGTGTCAACTGGGAAAGGCTTTTCATGGGGTTAGACACAGAAGGAAAATGGAACATCTTTAAAACATTGCTTTGTAGGTATACACAACAGTATATCCCCCTTGTAAGCAAGGAGAGGCATCGCAAAGCAAAACCTTTATGGCTGAATAAAAGTGTTATTGTCGAGGTTGGTAAGAAAAAACGTGCTTTTAGGGCATTCAAGTTAGCTGGGACAGCAGAAACTTTCATCAGGTACAAGGAAGCAAATAAAGCATGCAAAAAAGCTATCAAGCAAGCTAAAATAGAAATGGAAAGGGATATTGCTGCTAGGAGTAAAAAGAATCCTAAATTATTTTTTAATTATGTGAATAGTAAAAAAATGAAGCAAGAAGGGGTGGGAACTTTATTATCACGGGGGGGTAAGTTGGTTGATGAGAATGGGGAAAAAGCTGAAATTTTGAACTCTTATTTTTCATCTGTCTATACATCTGAGGAGCCAGATAATGAAGGCTTCCCTTGTAATATGCCCAGTTCTAGTAATTTAGCTACTGGCGCATGGGTCACTCGGGAGGAAATTCAAAAGAGACTTGAACATGTAAAGGTAAACAAAGGTCCAGGGCCGGATGGGATTCATCCCAGGGTATTAAATGAGCTGAGCGCTGTGATTGCCAAACCTCTTCACTTAATTTTTCAGGATTCATTGAGGTCTGGCATGGTGCCAAGAGACTGGCGGATTGCTAATGTGGTGCCGTTATTTAAAAAGGGATCCCGTTCTCAGCCTGAAAACTATAGGCCTGTTAGTCTGACATCAGTAGTAGGAAAAATTTTGGAAGGGGTAATAAGGGATAGGGTACTTGAATACATTGCAGTTCACAATACTATTAGTTTGTGCCAGCATGGTTTTATGCGTAACAGATCTTGCCAGACTAATTTAGTCGCCTTTTATGAGGAGGTGAGCAGGAACCTTGATGCTGGAATGGCAGTTGATGTCATCTACTTGGACTTTGCTAAAGCGTTTGATACAGTACCTCACAGAAGGTTAATGATCAAATTAAGGAATATTGGCCTAGAACATAATATTTGTAATTGGATAGAGAACTGGCTGAAGGATAGAGTACAAAGAGTGGTTGTAAATGGAACATTTTCTAATTGGACCAGTGTGGTTAGTGGAGTACCGCAGGGGTCAGTCCTTGGGCCTTTGCTTTTTAACTTGTTTATTAATGACCTGGAGGTGGGCATAGACAGTACTGTTTCTATTTTTGCTGATGACACTAAATTGTGCAAAACTATAAGTTCCATGCAGGATGCTGCCGCTTTGCAGAGCGATTTGACAAAATTAGATAACTGGGCAGCAAACTGGAAAATGAGGTTCAATGTTGATAAGTGCAAAGTTATGCACTTTGGTAGAAATAATATAAACGCAAACTATCTACTGAATGGTAGTGTGTTGGGGGTATCCTTAATGGAGAAGGATCTAGGGGTTTTTGTTGATAACAAGTTGTCTAATGCCAGGCAGTGTCATTCTGTGGCTACTAAAGCAAATAAAGTGCTGTCTTATTTAAAAAAGGGCATTGACTCAAGGGATGAGAACATAATTTTGCCCCTTTATAGGTCCCTGGTAAGGCCTCACCTTGAGTATGCGGTGCAGTTTTGGGCTCCATTACTTAAGAAGGATATTAATGAGCTGGAGAAAGTGCAGAGACGTGCAACTAAACTGGTTAAGGGGATGGAAGATTTAAACTATGAGGTGAGACTGTCGAGGTTGGGGTTGTTTTCTCTGGAAAAGAGGCGCTTGCGAGGGGACATGATTACTCTGTACAAGTACATTAGAGGGGATTATAGGCAGTTGGGGGATGTTCTTTTTTCCCATAAAAACAATCAGCGCACCAGAGGTCACCCCTTTAGATTAGAGGAAAGGAGCTTCCATTTGAAGCAGCGTAGGTGGTTTTTCATGGTGAGGGCAGTGAGGTTATGGAATGCCCTTCCTAGTGATGTGGTAATGGCAGATTCTGTTAATGCCTTTAAGAGGGGCCTGGATGAGTTCTTGATCAATCAGAATATCCAAGGCTATTGTGATACTAATATCTACAGTTAGTACTAGTGGTTGTATATATAGTGTATGTATGTGAGTGTATAGATTGGTAGGTGTGGGTTAAGTGTGCTTGGTTTACTTGGATGGGTTGAACTTGATGGACACTGGTCTTTTTTCAACCCTATGTAACTATGTAACTATGTAATTATTAGCAAAGGAACAATTGGACAATGCATATTTTGGCAATTTCCCTAGCATACTTTGTTAGATTTATAGATTACAGCTACTGCTTTAATAAATGTTTAAGGTAACAATCATTTTGAGGAATAGTGCATACAAAAGGTGCACTTTACAATAATGTCCCTTGAAAAGAAGCTTGGCACTTTTTATAAAAGAAATAGCTGGCTCAATAGTGAGAGTTAGGAATGTACCGCAAGTAGACAACAATACACAGCAAGGTCAGTAGTTTCACAGGATTCAATAAAAGTGAACAAAAACATATCTAAAGAGAGACTTTAACCCTTTAAGTGCCAAGGGACGTAGATTCTACGTCCTAGGTACCAAGGGACCAAAGTGCCATGGGACGTAGAATCTACGTCCAATGGCACTGTCGGGTTTACAAGCGCTGCGCTCGCTTTTAAAGCAGCGCAGCGCTTGTAAAGCCTTCACAACCCCCTAGGCAACGAGCGAAAGAACACATACTTACCGATCCGGTTGCCCAGCCGCACCGATCCGGTCCCTCAGCCAATGACAGCAGTGGACACGCATTGATGACGTGTCCACTGCTGTCCCTTTAAATATCGCCGCCCCCGCGTCGCCTCTTCACTCCTGCTGCGCACATGTGACTGCTGGAGCCCCCCTGCTGCCTTCCTGCTGGATTGGTCGCCCTGATTGCCTGCCTGCATTGTGTGAGCTGAACTACAACTCTCTTACCACTGTTTATTTTGCTTATTTCTATCTCAACTGTCTAAAAATTTTTTTTTTTTTCCCATTTCTTCTTCTATGTCATTATTACACTTTTACACACATACACACTTATTTACAACTTTCCCAAGCACACACAGACACTTACACACACACTTACACTTAGAAAAAAAAATAAAAAAAAAAAATCTTTCTTTCTTTTCTTTTCTTTCTTTCTTTGCTTTCTTTGGCAGTCTTTTTTTTTACTAAAACTTTATTTCTGATCTTGCTCTATAATTATCTGATTTATTTGGTTGCATTTTAGTGTTTTTTTTGCATTTTCATAATTGATTTCTGTTTTTGAATTATTCTATTGCACTGTAACTTTTTTATTGCTATTGGGTGCTGAATTTGCAGTGACGTTGGTGGATCCAGGGCTCTGGCCACTGATTTCATTGCAATTATTGTTCTTCTGTTGGTTTGAGTGGTTTTATTTGAATTTACTGATTTTATGGTGTTTTATCTTTGCATTGTTCTTTATTGTGTATTTAGTGCCCCTAAAAGGTTGCTTTTGCAGTGACATTGGTGGATCCAGGGCTCTGACCACCGATTTCATTGCAATTATTGTTCTTTTGTAGGTTTGGGTGGTTTTATTTGAATTTACTGATTTTATGGTGTTTTATCTTTGCATTGTTCTTTATTGTGTATTTAGTGCCCCTAAAAGGTTGCTTTTGCAGTGACATTGGTGGATCCAGGGCTCTGACCACCGATTTCATTGTAATTATTGTTCTTTGATTGCTTTTAGTGGTTTTATTCCATTTGGTTTCAGTTGTTCTAGAAAGATCCAGAGGTGCTAAGTTCAGATTGTTCTAGTAGTTTCTATTGCCAAAGGTTAACTCCTGGTCATCCCTTGCTGGCTTGAGTTTATCAAAAGGTTACAGTGAGGTTTTTTTTTCTAGCTTCTCCTATTACAAGTGTTGTCTTGCTTGCTGCTTTTTTTTTTTTTTTTTGCTTGCTTGTTTTCACTTTGCCTGCTGATTGCTAGATTTGCAGTTGTCGGTATATTTCTGGCACAATGGCCAAACGGTTTTACAGCACCGAGGAAGCTGCTAGGTATTGCATGGACTCCAGCTCAGAAGAATTTAGCGATTCTGGGTCTGAGTATGTGCCATCTGACCACTCTACTGAGGAATCAGAGATAGACGATAGTGACACGGTTAGCGCAGAGGTTAGTAGTGGTGGCACGCTTACTGCTGAAGAGGCAGAGGCTGGTGGTAGTGCCCAAGATGTACCCATGGAAGTAGAAGAGGGTGAGGGTAGCACTGATGCAGCAGTTGGAGAGCCTGCGTGGGGGCCTCCCTGTAATTATGTCCCTGAAATTCCCCCTTTCACTGCAGTCCCTGGCATCAGTGTGGACACCACTAATTTTGAAATTATAGATTTTTTTAATCTCTATATTACAGAGGCCATCCTACAGGACATGGTCCGTTACACAAATTTGTATGCTGAGCAGTATCTTGCCAGCAACCCTTTACCGGGTTTTTCAAGAGCCCAGGCATGGTATCCCACAAATATAAACAAAATAAAAAGATTCCTGGCTCTTACATTGGCAATGGGACTCGTAGAACGTAATTCTTTAGCTTCCTACTGGGATACCAATACAGTCCTTTCCATCCCTCTTTTTTCAGCCGTTATGCCAAGAAACCGTTATCAAATTTTATTGCGGTTTCTTCACTTTAACGACAACACAACGGCTGTTGCCCCTAATGAGCCCGGTTATGACAGGCTTTATAAATTGAGGCCCCTTATAGATAGCCTGTCTCAGCGCTTCGCAGAGGTTTACACCCCCTCCCAAAATGTCTGTGTTGATGAGTCCCTTTTGCTCTTCAAAGGGCGCCTAAAATTTCGCCAATATATCCCAAGTAAGCGTTCTTGCTATGGGATGAAATTTTACAAACTCTGTGAAAGCAGCACGGGCTACACTAGTTATTTCATGCTGTATGAGGGAAAGGACACTAATTTGGACCCCCCCGGTTGTCCCACTGACTTGACTACCAGTGGTAAAATTGTTTGGGAGCTCATAACTCCACTGCTGGGCCGAGGTTACCACTTATACGTGGATAACTTTTACACAAGCATCCCTTTATTTAGAGCCCTAAATTCTTTGGACACCCCAGCCTGCGGCACAGTCAACCGTAACCGCAAAGGACTGCCCAGGGAATTGCTGGATAAGAAACTGAAGCGTGGAGAAGTACATGCTCTAAGAAGCAATGAGCTCTTGGCCATAAAATATTCAGACACCAAAGTTGTTTTTATGCTTACTACTATCCACGATGAGACCATGATTGTCCAACACAGAAGTGGCGGTAGGCCCTCAAAAACAAAGCCACTGTGTAGTAAAGAATATAGTAAGCATATGGGTGGTGTTGATAAATCCGACCAAATACAACATTATTATAATGCCACCCGAAAAACCAGGGCCTGGTACAAAAAAGCAGCAATTTATATGATCCAAATGGCCCTTTATAATTCTTATGTCGTTTACAAGGCGGCAGTACCAGGCCCCAGATTGTCTTATTACAATTATTTGCTGCAGTTGCTCCCTGCCTTGTTGTTTGGTGATGTAGAGGAGGTTCCTGACATGCCAGGTAACGACAATGTTGCCCGAATGGTGGGTAAGCATTTTATAGCACAAATTCCACCAACACCTAAAAAAACATATGCCCAGAGAAAATGTAAGGTTTGCCGTTCCAAGGGTGTTAGGCGAGATGTCCGGTATTATTGTCCCAAGTGTCCTAGCAAGCCTGCTTTGTGTTTCCACCCATGTTTTGAAGTGTACCATACTGTGGTACACTATGAGAGGACTTGAATTTTGTGTTTTTATAGGTAGGTTATGGTTCTCTGGGTTTGTTGGTGGAATAAGGATTTAGCATATCAGAATAGTGAACTTGGCATGTTCTAGGTTTTTATGCACAAGGTTTCAGGACTCCAAACTTAGCTGTGCTGGCAAAGTGACGCTGTTTTTTATTTATTGAGTTTATCTATTCTGGCAGGTCCGTACTTTACTTATAACTAGGTTATAGATATATTCAAGAATGAAGAAAACAGCAGCACTCCGGTTGTTTTGAAAAATGAGAATCTTTACTAAGTGCCAAAGGCAACCGTTGCCTTTGGCACTTAGTAAAGATTCACATTTTTCAAAACAACCGGAGTGCTGCTGTTTTCTTCATTCTTGAATTTATCTGCCCGGGCAGTGGGTACAGCGTGCACCTGGGGCTGCAAGAAGCTATTTTCACTGTGTAAGCACATGTTAACCGATTCTATTAGGTTATAGATATATGTGATGAAAAGTTTGGTAAGGTGTGTCATATTGGCAAAAGTGTTGTTTTTTTTTTAGTAAAGTAGGGATTTATGGTGTGTGATTTTGTTTTTTGCACAGGTTGTCAGAAAAACAAAGTGTGCTTGTAGCTTGTGGTTGTTTAGACTTGTTCTTGGGCATTCAGATTTTTGTGTTTGAGCTATGGTTATTCAGGCTAGTTGCAGTGTTTCTTTGGTTATGGGGTAGGACTTATATTGTGCTGTTGGTATAGCGAACTGAGGTGCTGGGTGACTGACAGGGCGCATGATAAAACTTGTGGTGTGTGATGAATCAATGAGATGTTTTTATCTCTAAAGCTGATGCCACAAGTCCTTTTACTGGCACCTCAAAAGCTTGCCTGTCAGCGCAGTTATCTGTGCATAGTTTTGTATATTACTTTGTATTTCTGGGCAGCATTTAACTACTGTAAGTGTATGCCTTGAGTTTTTTGCAAAGGTTCTTGAGCACAGGATGACAGATACATTATGGTTTTTTGTGCTTGTAGTACAAATTGAATATCTACTGTATGTTCTGGTTAGGTTACACAAGTTGCAGTGGCTCTCTAAATATAAAAACTTTGCGTAATACTGGTGTGCCACTGGTGACTGCTGCACGGCACGTAATGGTGCACATAATTTTATCTCTGATGCTAATGCCCCAAGCTTTATTGTTGGCACCTAAATTCCTAACCTTTAGTGCAACTTCTAAGGACATTTGCATCATTTATGGGCCAAATTACTATGGATTTTTTGGCAAATATCCTTCTAAATGTGGTGCAGATTTTGTCATTTCTAAAGTAGTGTAGGAAGAAGCAAAAAACTGGTATCATAACACCACAGGAAAGATGGAACTCAAATCAAAGATGCTCCACAAAACAGAAATAGGTGAGTAAAGTACAATTTAGGGGTTTATTTGGGGGGGGGGGGGGTAAAGTAAAAAACTGCAAGGGGTGCATAGAGTGCATTTTCAGGTTTGGCGGCCATGTACTTATGTGCAACCAGACATATGGGGTGTAATTTTATTCAGGGTAACTTGCTAATTGATACTGAGCAAGTTTTTTGATAGTTGCCGTTGAGATTTTGGGGAGAAATCTAACTTTATATTTTTTTTCAGACCAAGAATGGTGTCTCTAAATAGCTGAAGTTGTCTATTTTTAATCAATGTATAGTTTATATGGGTTTTTTTTACAGTTAAGGGGCAATTTTGTCTGAAAAACTTTGAGATGTGCACATAAATTGCAGCCCCATTATTATGCATTGCCCCTGTTTTGGGGCATTTGGTGGCCACGTCTTTATGTGCACCCATACATATGGGGTATCGTTTTATTCAGGGGAACTTGCAGATTGATGTTTAGTAAGTTTTTGGTAGTTGCCATAGAGATTTTGGGGAGAAATCTAGGTTTGTATCTGTTTTTTCCTTGATTTCTGACCAAAGCACCGACTTCTGCAAGGGACTGCGGCCGCAATTTTCCATGTAGAAAGAGGAGAGTGGCGTCTCTGAATAGCTGATGGTGTGCACTTTTCAGAAATATATAGTTTGTGGGGGTTATTTTACAGGTATGGGGGGTTAACACTGAAAAACTGCAGGTAGTGCACATAGAGCTCAGTGAAATTGCCCTTTTGCATTGCCCCTGTTTTGGGGCATTTGGTGGCCACGTCTTTATGTGCACCCATACATAGGGGGTATCGTTTTATTCAGGGGAACTTGCAGATTGATGTTTAGTAAGTTTTTGGTAGTTGCCATAGAGATTTTGGGGAGAAATCTAGGTTTTTTATCTGGTTTTTCCTTGATTTCTGACCAAAATCTAGGTTTGTATCTGGTTTTTCCTTGATTTCTGACCAAAGCGCTGACTTCTGCAAGGGACTGCGGCCGCAATTTTCCATGTAGAAAGAGGAGAGTGGCGTCTCTGAATAGCTAATGGTGTGCACTTTTCAGAAATATATAGTTTGTGAGGGTTATTTCACAATTAGGGGGGGTTAACACTGAAAAACTGCAGGTAGTGCACATAGAGCGCAGCCCCCAAAATTTCAACTGAAATTGCCCTTATGCATTGCCCCTGTTTTGGGGCATTTGGTGGCCACGTCTTTATGTGCACCCATACATATGGGGTATCGTTTTATTCAAGGGAACTTGCAGATTGATGTTTAGTAAGTTTTTGGTAGTTGCCATGGAGATTTTGGGGAGAAATCTAGGTTTTTTATCTGGTTTTTCCTTGATTTCTGACCAAAGCGCTGACTTCTGCAAGGGACTGCGGCCACAATTTTCCATGTAGAAAGAGAAGAGTGGTGTCTCTGAATAGCTGAAGGTGTGCACTTTTCAGAAATATATAGTTTGTGGGGGTTATTTCACAGGTAGGGGGGGTTAACACTGAAAAACTGCAGGAAGTGCACATAGAGCGCAGCCCCCACATTTTTAGCTGTAATTGCCCTTGTGCATTGCCCCTGCTTTGGAGTGTTTGGTGCCCATGTCTTTATGTGCACCCATACATATGGGGCATCATTTTATTCAGGAGAAGTTTGTCTTTCAAATATGCCTTTGTTAGAAAATTTTTATGAGATTTTTTTTTGTCAAATCCACATTTGATCATGCGTCCAAGTTTACGTTTTAGAAAAAAAAAAAAAATGTCATAAAAAGTTCCAAATTTCACAATGCACTGACAAAAGGTATTTGGCTTTTGAGTGAAAACTACATTGCACCTAGAAACCTGAAGGTCTGTAGTTTCTAAAGATACCAAACATGAGGGGATTTTTTAGATTTACATATAAGTTATGCTGCATTAACTGTTACAAGCGCTTTTCTGCTTTGTTCTGGTGTGATATTGTACAAAGTATTGCTTTAGTTTGGGGGTTACTTCTGGACAGGAACTGTGGGGTACCACCACATATTTGGTATCGTTGGACTTGGGAGTATCAGGGCTTTTACAAACAACAAAAAAAAGTGTGTAAAATTAACTTTTCTATGGAAAAAAAACTCAAAATATACAGAAATTTTTCATAATTTTATTTTTTTTTTTACATATTTCACCCAAAATACACATCATATCTCCAGAAAAGTTATAAAATTTGGTATGTATGTCGAAGCCCAATTAGTGACGAAAAAAACGATATATAATTTCCCTAGTTTCATGGAGGTTTTCCTACCAAAAAACATTGTTAAAGTGAATGAGTACAAAATGCTTAAAAAACGTCTGGCACTGGGGGGAACCGAAATGACGAATTCGGCTGGCACTTAAAGGGTTAAAAGCTAAAATAAAATGGTTGTCTAAGCATTCACATAAAAAAGATAGAAACAATTGCCAGTTTATTATGTAAATCTCAGGGCCATCTTGGACATGCGTCCAATAGCATGTCTAATTTATATGGGGGGATGGAGGTCAAGCACATGGGAAATATAATAAAATACTACTGTAAGACCGCTGAGCTGGATGCTCATTCTCCTGTTAGTGCATGCATTTAGCACATTCTCGTGCATCTGGATTGCAGCGGGCTTGCAGATGTGAGAGTAAACAGTTGCACTTGTCTTGATCCTCACACTTGCATGTGTCATGACACACACACCTATGCAGGCGCGGTGTGCATCGATGCACTTGCTTCTATTAGGACTTTTAAGGGAGCCCAGACGTTGTCATCATTGCTAGGTTATCTTAGTTGTCTAAGAATCCCAGCGTTATATATTCAGATCCTCTGTATCCAACTCAGCTTTTCCTGACTACCAACTAAACTCTGCCCGTACCTGATTCCTTGCCTAAATCCTTTTATGAACCTTTACTGCCTGCCCTTGACCATGATCTGTCTGACTACAATTTTGTCTTATCCAAAGAACCTATTAGAGACTTTCCAAGCCCCTCTCACAGCATGATCAACCTATTTAAATCTTCAGCTTTGCTCTCTGCTTGTGTTGCTTGTAAAACCCTCATTCTATGCTTGATCCAAGAAAAATCCTTATAACTATATCTTCACCCACCCTGTTGATGCATGTAGTAACAATGCTCAAACACTGCAAACTTTCACCTTATATGTGCTATAGACAGTGCTTGTTTGTATGTAACTATATGTAACTATAAGGTCAGGTTTGATGGCTAAGGGACTGATTCAGAATGAATTATTATTATTGCTCAAGGCGTACAGAATGATTTTTGTTGTTATTGCTTGAAATACAGTTATTATAGAAATACTACAATGGATTTTTTAAATGAAGAAATATATATTTTATTCTGCTTTATCTCAGTAAAACATTTTTTTTATTCTTACATTGCACAAATACAAGAAAAAATAAATGAATTGTTACAAGACTATGCACCCTACTGCACAAGGAACCTTGGAGTGAGGTGGTTTTGAGAGCAGTTCTATTTACCTTGCATAGTGATGGTACACAAATAAAAGCACATATATTGCATAGTAGGGTCAACTGGCACTGGGTTGAATGTCTTAAGAGAGGCTGTTCTATTGAATAGCACTACAGAATATGTTGGTGTCTTAAAATGCTTGTTATACCTTATACATACATCTTTTATTTGTACAATAATGTTAGCTTATTATGATATATTTCATCACAATTCTACATATATTTAAAAACATATACATACATATATACATAAATTGTGATTAACAGGCTCTGAGCATCGCCTTGGAAGCATTCCGTACAAACCCATTCACAGACTTCGTGACTGCTACCAATCAACACTTCTGTCTACAGAAGGTACTGTAGTTATGATAGGCAAAAAAAACTGTAAGGATATGACTTACGTATTGAGAAGAGCAATACTCACAGTATTCAATGCCCAGAACAATGTCCCTGAAGTAAACTCTAGCTTGATGTTCTGCAAAAGGCTGCTCACTTGGTACCTCCATGACAGGCCTGGAAGGAAACAGTTTGAATAAACATCACAATATGGAGAGATTTTTAAAAATATCTTACATTTTTTTGCCTTACTCAAGTTTTTTTTCTCACAATTTCTGTTGTCAATTATTTTTTTTTTTCAAAACATCACCAACAAAAAACCTGGCACTTTTTATTTTTTTGACAAAAAAAATAAGGTCAACAAAAAAACATTGTGTAAATAAGCAATGCAAATAGATTATTCACATTAGTGCCACCTAGAACACTATATTTTTTCTGCAGAAAGCTTTACAATACCTGAATAAAGAGCCCTAGAAGCTCCCTCTGTTTGTTTTAAGATTGCAGCTGCCATTTTAGCTTGGTCTTCCTAGCTTTCTGCTGTAGTTCTAGCTGTTAGTAGTTCAGATTACAAATTCCTAAAGGAGGGGGGAGTGAGTTTTATGCATTCCTGTGGGAGGGGGGAGCAAAAGAAGGGAAAGAGAAGAAAGCTGTGCAGACTCTGGCCCCAGGAATGAAGGATTTTTCTTAGAGAGAAAGTCTGATACCAAAGAACATGTTTACAAAAAAGGAGACAAGAAACCCTGTGTTTCTTTTGATAGAGGGTTCAGTGCAGCTTTTCTGAGTGCTTATGGCTGTATTTACATATACATTTCTGATAAAGCTTACTTAGTTTTTACTTTTCCTTTAAGGCGTAAGGTAGCTTTGGTTAGGAACTATAATTCAAAAACAGCAGAAGACCTTCATACCATAATCTATTTTATAGAGTACTGAAATATATTCAAGTTGTAGCTCATATCAATGCACCAAAGATGAGGATTTTTCCAAAGTTTACTTTTTACATAAAAAAAAAATTAAAAACTATGAGAAATTCACAAACTTTTTTTTAAACTAAGTCAAGCAAAAGTTGCATATGTGAACCAATAGTTTAGTGTTTGTAATTACATTTTGCTTTTTATGTTGTTAGAGCTCACACTGAATATATAATATATGCTTTGATTTTGTTCCAACCCTGCCTATTTCAGATTTGCAGACACCAAGACCAAAAAGTAATTATAAGAGTTCCATCAACCCCAGAGATCCATTACTCACTAAGCATTTGTGTCTGGGGCACAGCTGCACTCTGCCCCGCATGCCCGAACAGGGCTACTTTGCTGTGCACCTACTGGCATTCTCTAACTTGCACAATTAAACATTATTTTACTTACCCTTTGCGAAAGAGGTCAAACACTGAAAAGAATTGGAAAAAACAGTATATTTAGAATCTGTGCATTTAACAGACAATATATAAATATGCATATGTATTTAACGCATTCTCAGTTTACCTGTACCTATCAATTTTATGTATGTTTATTGCATACAGATGCCTTGTTTCTATAACAGGTTACATGTATGGGTTGGCCTCCTGCATAGACATGCAAATCACTATTTAAATGCCTTGATGAACCTTAAAGAACAGAATCCATCTTTCCCAAAAATTAACACGATAAATAGGACCTGAAGGTGTTGAAGTTACATTCTGCCTATTGCTTTAAATTATAAAAATCCAGATGTTCCTATTTTTGCCATTATAAAGCACTAATTTGAAAGTTGGACTATTTTTACTGACCTTACCCCAGTCCTCCCTTTGTGAACAGTGCAATTTGCTCATAGCTACCTTTGAACTAACAAACCCATCCCTTCTCTAGGCAGCAGCCTTTCAGAAGCTAATTATCAGGGGCTTCTCTGTGCACAGGTAATTATTGTTATTGTCTCCTTTTAAGTTCTTTGGGATCAGGAAGTGGCAGAAAATGCTAAAGTGAAACTGGCTTCATATTCTTTTTAGTTCCAGAAATAGAAATATTTTAATTAAAACAACAGGCAAAAGGCATGTTCAGCACGTGTCCTATTTCTTTAGCTCATGCTGAAAAGTGGTGTATACTGTTCATGTAATAGTTCCAAAGCTAGGCAGGCAGTATAAGATGGCTCTAGCCCATTGCAGGTCTTTTCAGTAGAAAAGTTGCCTGAGTGCCAGTAAGCCTAAGAAGGGCTATCAAGGGGGTAAAGGCCTTACTTAAAGACAGAAGTAACTGTAGAGGATGTAGACCCTGCAACTGCTTGGGGGCCCTAATTATTTTGCTGGGAGGATCACTATTTTCTAGTTACGCCACTACTTAGAGTTAAGTTAGTTGTTAAAGGTGACTTATACCGCCTGCCTGGCTTTATAACTCTTTAGGTGGCTCCCAGGTCATGGAGGCACCCCCATGTACATAAAATTACCAAACAGAAAAGTTAAACTGATATAAACAGTGATGTGATAAAACAATAATTATAGAGAATCAGCATAGACAGAAACCTTTAAATAAGTGCAAGTTATAGTTAGTAATAAAAGAGGTCAGAATTAAATCACATGTACTCATATACACAAATAATTCAACAAAACCCAAACAATTATATATGTATTCAGCTTGCTTACACAAAACAAAACTTAAACAAGAGGCCTCATGCCAGAGGCAAGCATGATTGATAAACTTATAACCTTATTGTGAAAATATAATAGGTTGTAAAATTAGTCAAAATTGTGCATCAGTTTGATAGCTTGTTATCTGCCTTTCATAACATATGTATTACTTCCGATAACTTTACAATACAATACTGTGTGATATTGCATTATTTTGACTTAAGGATTTGGGCACATAACATTTCCTATGTGCACTGATAGAAATGCTTTCAACAGAATGTTGGTTCTCCATCCATGTTGCATAGGGAATATCCTACTTGGGAATTGCACGTTAGGCAGTCAGTGACTATGCAACAATGAACATGCTATGAATAAACCAGCTAGGAACACAAGCTAAAGTTATTAAATTATTACTTACATTTGTAAAATTAGTAAATAAAGGCACATAATAAGCTTTGAAAACTTTGATAAAGAGGTCACAAACTGAAACATAAAATTGTGCATAATTACAGGAACTTTCCAGTACACAGGTACATTTAAATTATTTAAATGATATTAGTAAATGTGATTGCTATTAAAAGCTATATGTGTTCTTTGCTACTGCTTCCAAAGCAGCTTCTGGCGTGTAGCCTTGTATAAATGTGGCAGTTTTGGAGTATTCAGCACTTTTTTTTTTAGCTAAGATCCTATTTCCCTCAGTGTCCTGCACACTTTTGTCATTCTGTAAGCCTTGGATGGAGGAAATATGACTACTGCAACACTGGTAAATGTAGTCTAAACCAGCACTTCCAGGATACTGCTTGTAATTTCATTTACATACATGTATATTGGAAATGTGCTTACAATAAAATTTGCTTTTGTTATTCTAGACTATGTATTGGTTTACAATCGATTTAATTTAGCTTAGGTTTTGATGAATAAAAAATTCAAGGAAATTCCTCGGCAGAGGTGCTGCTTATTCTTTCAGTATTTGACTTTGTTATTAACATGTATTCCTATGTACAACATTAAACTGTTGTTATTGAGGAAAAATGTCCTCACTACTTTAAATACACCCAACCCAGGCTTTTAGCAAGTTTAATTTCCCTCTGGGAAGAAAACACAGCAAGCAGATGAGCTTAAGGAATTTTTAGAATATAAGGAATATGGGCCAATGAAGTGAAGATTACAGTTGGCTTTCTACCCCTCACTAAGGAGCCAATACAGTTACAGCATATCTTGGCTAAAGGCACAGTTGATCCCACCTATTGGTTTTAGGAGCCTCAAGAGAGCCACTGGCCCAAATTATCTTACATCATCCAAAAAGGAACAAAATGTTCAGTCTTTTAGCACAGAGTACAGTGAAAAGCATGAGTATTTGGTTTTGTGACTATGAATCCAAGCTCTGTTTGTAAGGTAGGGAAATATGGAGAAATGCATGTAGCTGCTGCTGTGAAGTCTAACATGATGGAAAGACACGCTACTTCCTGCGCTCTCCATTCAGGTATGCCACAACTGCTATATCTCAAATATTCTCTGGACCGTAAAGGAGACAGGTTGTGTTACTAAATGCTGCATGGTCACAGAAAGGAAGATTATGCACCACAGGGGAAACATATACATGCAGGGCTAATTTCCATTCTTTCAGCAAGCTTCTTTCATCAACTGGAGAATCTAAAATTGACTTAATGGAACTGCAACAACTGTGCTATAAATGTTACTGCATAGCACAAGAAAACAGTGCCCCTGGCTGGAATGCTGCACATTCTGTTTGTGTTCACTACATATGAATAACAATGATATTCTTATACTGCTCACCAGAGGCGTGCTGCCACCAAAGACAGGTATTAACCACATAATAATAGATTATTACATCTGAATTGATGCCTGCAATTAGTGGCTGCAGCATTTTAGTCACCATTATACAAATATCCCCAGTGTTCACCAACATGCCAAATACAGGTATGAACTCTAATGTGAACATACTCCTAATATTCTGTCTCAGACAACACCAAAATCCTGAACTAAGGATTATACAAGATACTGTTTTATTAATGTTTCATATGTGAGAATACTAATTCAGATGTATAATTAAGTGCCTGATAACAGCTACTGAAGCAGTTTATCTGGATTACATAAACAGGGGCATTTAATTATGCAGTGACAAGCTTATGTTTGTTGTAATTACAAAAAAAGGCAGGGAGGATCATCCATAAATACAGCAATGGAATATAAATGAAAGAAATGTACAACTAAAATGCAGAAAGCAGCTCTATTCATATCATAATAGTAAAAGAGTACAATAGTTAACATGTAACACACAAAACCAAGAGGATTCTTTAGTGTTACTATACAAGTCTTATACTATATACAAGTCTTATACTATATAAGTCTATATATATACATATATATATATATATATATATATATATATAAGTCTTATACTATATACAAGTCTTATACTATACAACATCATTTAAACATGATCAAGTTATCAAGTACAAGGTATGACAAATAATTGGCCCGCTCGGTGTTGAACCAGGGCTGAAACTGGGGGTAGGCAGAAGAGGCACGTGCCATTTTAATATGTAAACTAGAGTTTTGTAAGTGTAAGGGTAATATCTTTTTGCAAAGAATTCTAATATGTTATACTTGGGGTGTTCTTTAAAAAACAAACATTTAAAATGTACATTTTACAGGTCCACAAATATACCTAGACTTTTTTTTCAACAAAATTGCACACAGAAGCAGTTGAAGCAAAAGTTATTTGTGCAACAATCTTAATGCATTTCATGTCTTATGACACGGGAAGGCTGTTGCACATAAAACCACTTTCATTAAAGGCACTTGCATCAAAACGTGCAACATGCATTTATGTATAGTTGAACTCGTACCCCCATGGCTATGTATAAGCTTATTTATATAAACTATAGTAGTCTTTCTGAAGCAAACACACAATTTATACCAGCGTAAGGCAACAGTATATTACATTTTAATTACTTTAAAACTTGTATTTTTTGGTGTTGTTGTCCCTTTTAATATCAGTTTCATTAAGGCCTAGAGATTAAAGGAGAAGGAAAGTCATTTTGGCATTTTACTGCCAATAGATTAGCCGCATTAGTGCCACCTAGAACACTATATTTATTCTGCACAAAGTTTTACCATACCTGACTAAAGAGCCCCAGAAGCTCCCTCTGTTCCTTTAAGATAGCAGCTGACATTTTAGCTTGGTCTTAGCAGCTTCCTTCTGCAGCTCTAGCAGTTAGTAGCTCAGATCACACATTTCTAAAGGAGGGGGAGGGAGTTCTTATGCATTTTTGTGGGGGGGGGGAGCAGAAGGGAGAGAGGAGAGAGCTGAGTAGACTCTGGCCCCAGGAATGAAGGATGTTTCTGAGAGAGGAAGTCTGATACTGAAGAACATGTATAAACAAAAAAAGACAAGACAATCTGTGTTTCTTTTGATAGAGGCATAGAGTGCAGCTTTTCTGTGAATGCTTATGGCTGTATTTACATAGACCTTTCTGATAAAGCTTTTTACCTTTCCTTCTCCTTTAAGACAAGCTTCTTAAATACACTACATGAGGAAAAAATTCTTACCCATATAAAGATTATCTTCAGCAGGATCATCTAGTACCTGAAAGATTGTAAGAAAAATGTATCATTTACCTTGTTACATTTGTATGACTGGTGTCAGAAGAATGATTACAGCCTACAGTGCAATAGGGGCACCAGGACATGATTCAAAACACTACATACAGCAGCATAATTAAGTGCTTTGGTTGCAGAAACAGGATTAACTCTCCATTGTGCAGCTCAAACTGAACAGGTTGGAAACTGCAACCTGCCTATGCTTCTGTTTCTCAACAGATACAAATTTTCTTTTGAATCTGTCCTTTAACCCTTTCCCTGCCAAAGATGTAGGTACTACGTCGGTTTAAAAAAAGCAGTTGTATGCCACCGACGTAGTACCTACGTTTTTGGTACTAGTGTAATTCTCTCTGCACCGGCGGCAAAAGCCGCCGGTGCAGAGAGTCAGCTGTGCCCCCAACCCCCTCGGCAAGGAGCCAAGGGGGCTGGCAAGTTGGTCCAGCGATGCGATCGCATCGCACACCTACTTACCCAGCAGCAGACCGATCGCAGCGTCTTCTGCTTGTCGAGTCTGTTCCCCAGCTTCTTGTTCCTCCTAGCTCCGCCCACTCACTTCCTGTGCTGCGAGGACTGCAGAGAGGACTGCCTGCCTGCGATCCCTGCTGGTAAGTGCTCTTTATTTGCCTAATACACACACTTACACACATTTACAGGCATTTACACACATTTACACACATATCTACACACAATTTAGCATACTTTTTTTTTTTTGTCCGATTTTGCACACTCTAGCACACTTATATACACACTTACACACTATCACACACATTTTAGATGTCTGCACACATGTATACACAATTTTTTGTGTATACAAATTTTTTTTTTTTTTACTTTTTTTTTTACCCCTTTGTCTTTAGTTTTTTTCCCTAAAAATTTTATTTTGACACCATGACTATTGGATCTATTATTCTGACCACTAATTACACTGTCATGTGACTTATTTTGTTGTGTCATCGATTTACACAATTTTTGTGGTTTCATTGCATTTTTATCCCTGTATAACTGTTCCTAATCTGTTTTTAGCATAGCTTTGCCATGCGGTACTTTGGTGTAGAAAAATAACTTTACCTATTTTGAATTCCTCAGAATGTGTACTTTCCAAAAATATATGGTTTTCTGGGGGTCCCTGTGTAGTTTGGGGGTGTTACACATAATACGCTGTCAGGGGTCTCTGTGTGCAAAAGCTGAGCTGGCAGGCGAGAAATCCTTATGCGCTATTTTCTTTTTGGGGTCAGTACATACCGCAGACTTTGGTATATCTATGCATATTGGGCATCAAACTGTTCAGTAGGCCTCTGGTGTTCCTATTTGGGGTGATTTGCCTTTGTACGCAAGAAATAGTGTGAGATAAATGCGGCAAACTGCAACATTTTTATGCGATTTTCTCAAATGTCATAAAAACCAATAACTTTAGGAACGCTCTGCAGATTGGTACTTTGGTGTAGAAAGGACTCTTTACCCTTGTTGGATTTGTCAGAATGTGTACTTTCCAAAAATATATGGTTTTCTGGGGGTCCCTGTGTAGTTTGGGGGTCTTACTGCATATAATACGCTGTCAGGGGGCTCTGTGTGCAAAAGCTGAGCTGGCAGGCGAGAAATCCTTATGCACTATTTTCATTTTTGGGTCAGTACATACCGCAGACTTTGGTATATCTATGCATATTGAGCATCAAACTGTTCAGTAGGCCTCTGGTGTTCCTATTTGGGGTGTGTTGCCTTTGTACGCAAGAAATTGTGTGAGATAAATGCGGCAAACTGCAACATTTTTATGCGATTTTCTCAAAAGTCATAAAAACCACTAACTTTAGGAAAGCTTTGCAGATTGGTACTTTGGTGTAGAAAGGACTCTTTACCCTTGTTGGATTTGTCAGAATGTGTACTTTCCAAAAATATATGGTTTTCTGGGGGTCCCTGTGTAGTTTGGGGGTCTTACTGCATATAATACGCTGTCAGGGGGCTCTGTGTGCAAAAGCTGAGCTGGCAGGCGAGAAAACCTTACGCGCTATTTTCATTTTTGGGTCAGTACATACCGCAGACTTTGGTATATCTATGCATATTGGGCATCAAACTGTTCAGTAGGCCTCTGGTGTTCCTATTTGGGGTAACTTGCCTTTGTACGCAAGAAATCGTGTGAGATAAATGCGGCAAACTGCAACATTTTTATGCGATTTTCTCAAAAAAGTCATAAAAACCACTAACTTTAGGAAAGCTTTGCAGATGGGTACTTTGGTGTAGAAAGGACTCTTTACCCTTGTTGGATTTGTCAGAATGTGTACTTTCCAAAAATATATGGTTTTCTGGGGGTCCCTGTGTAGTTTGGGGGTCTTACTGCATATAATAGGCTGTCAGGGGGCTCTGTGTGCAAAAACTGAGCTGGCAGGCGAGAAATCCTTATGCGCTATTTTCATTTTGGGGTCAGTACATACCGCAGACTTTGGTATATCTATGCATATTGGGCATCAAACTGTTCAGTAGGCCTCTGGTGTTCCTATTTGGGGTGTGTTGCCTTTGTACGCAAGAAATTGTGTGAGATAAATGCGGCAAACTGCAACATTTTTATGCGATTTTCTCAAATGTCATAAAAACCACTAACTTTAGGAAAGTTTTGCAGATGGGTACTTTGGTGTAGAAAGGACTCTTTACCCTTGTTGGATTTGTCAGAATGTGTACTTTCCAAAAATATATGGTTTTCTGGGGGTCCCTGTGTAGTTTGGGGGTCTTACTGCATATAATAGGCTGTCAGGGGGCTCTGTGTGCAAAAACTGAGCTGGTAGGCGAGAAATCCTTATGCGCTATTTTCATTTTGGGGTCAGTACATACCGCAGACTTTGGTATATCTATGCATATTGGGCATCAAACTGTTCAGTAGGCCTCTGGTGTTCCTATTTGGGGTGTGTTGCCTTTGTACGCAAGAAATTGTGTGAGATAAATGCGGCAAACTGCAACATTTTTATGCGATTTTCTCAAATGTCATAAAAACCACTAACTTTAGGAAAGCTTTGCAGATTGGTACTTTGGTGTAGAAAGGACTCTTTTCCCTTGTTGGATTTGTCAGAATGTGTACTTTCCAAAAATATAGGGTTTTTAGGGGTCACCCTACATTTCTGCAGCTTCCACCCCTCATAAAACTGCCATGTGTTTATGAATTAGGTAAAGATAAGCCATGAAATTAGTGTGCACAAGGTATATTTGGGGGTCTCTAAGTGCCATGTGCTTTGATAAACCTATGTACAGTGGGCATCAAACTGTTCAGTAGATCTCTGGGGTTCATATTTAGGGTGTTTTATCTTGGTACCTAATGACCTGTAGAAAATAAGATGCTGTATAGTGGAAGTTTTGAGGTGATTTTTGGAAATGCCATAAAAATCATCAAACTTAGGAAAGCTTTATGGCTTGGTACTTTGGAGTAGAAAGACATGGGTACCCATTTTAGATTCGGGGGGATGTGTACTTTCCAAAAATATAAGACTTTCTAGGGTGAATGTACTTTTTACTAGCATTATCCCACATATAATGATGTAAATGTATTGATTTTGCAGAAGCTGAAATGACAGAAATGATAGATCATATGGAGGTATGTTCTCATTGGGGCCCCTACATGCCACATACTTAGGTAAACCTATACATATTGGGCCTTAAACTCTTCAGTGGGCCCCTGGCATTCATATTTAGGGTGTTTTATCTTGGTACCTAATTCTATGTGGGAGATAAGATGCTGGAAACTGGAAGCTTTGAGTGGATTTTTAGAAATGTTATCAAAATTGCCAACTTTAGGAAAGCTTTGCGGCTTGGTACTGTGGAGTAGAAAGACATGGGTACCCATT
Organism: Xenopus tropicalis; assembly: GCF_000004195.4. Taxonomy (NCBI): domain Eukaryota; kingdom Metazoa; phylum Chordata; class Amphibia; order Anura; family Pipidae; genus Xenopus; species Xenopus tropicalis. The sequence continues at coordinate 101,786,901 of NC_030678.2, read as the reverse complement.
TTAGATTCGGGGGAATGTGTACTTTCCAAAAATATATGGCTTTCTGGGGTGAATGTACTTTTTACTAGCTTTATCCCACATATAATGATGTAAATGTTGATTTTGCAGAAGCTGAAATGACAGAAATGACAGTACATATGGGTATATGTTCACATTGGGGCCCCTACATGCCACATTCTTAGGTAAACCTATACATATTGGGCATCAAACTGTTCAGTAGACCTCTGGGGTTCATATTTAGGGTGTTTTATATTGGTATCTAATGACCTGTAGAAAATAAGATGCTGTATAGTGGAAGTTTTGAGGTGATTTTTGGAAATGCCATAAAAATCGTCAAACTTAGGAAAGCTTTATGGCTTGGTACTTTGGTGTAGAAAGACATGGGTACCCATTTTAGATTCGGGGGAATGTGTACTTTCCAAAAATATATGGCTTTCTGGGGTGAATGTACTTTTTACTAGCTTTATCCCACATATAATGATGTAAATGTTGATTTTGCAGAAGCTGAAATGACAGAAATGACAGTACATATGGGTATATGTTCACATTGGGGCCCCTACATGCCACATACTTAGGTAAACTTATACATATTGGGCATCAAACTGTTCAGTAGACCTCTGGGGTTCATATTTAGGGTGTTTTGTCTTGGTACCTAATGACCTGTAGAAAATAAGATGCTGCATAGTTGAAGTTTTGAGGTGATTTTTTGAAATGCCATAAAAATCGTCAAACTTAGGAAAGCTTTATGGCTTAGTACTGTGGAATAGAAAAACATGGGTACCCATTTTAGATTCGGGGGAATGTGTACTTTCCAAAAATATATGACTTTCTGGGGTGAATGTAATTTTTACTAGCTATATCCCACATGTAATGATGTAAATGTTGATTTTGCAGAAGCTGAAATGACAGAAATGACAGTACATATGGGTATATGTTCACATTGGGGCCCCTACATGCCACATTCTTAGGTAAACCTATACATATTGGGCATCAAACTGTTCAGTAGACCTCTGGGGTTCATATTTAGGGTGTTTTATATTGGTATCTAATGACCTGTAGAAAATAAGATGCTGTATAGTGGAAGTTTTGAGGTGATTTTTGGAAATGCCATAAAAATCGTCAAACTTAGGAAAGCTTTATGGCTTGGTACTTTGGTGTAGAAAGACATGGGTACCCATTTTAGATTCGGGGGAATGTGTACTTTCCAAAAATATATGACTTTCTGGGGTGAATGTAATTTTTTTCTAGTTTTATCCCACATGTAATGATGTAAATGTTGATTTTGCAGAAGCTGAAATGACAGAAATGACAGTACATATGGGTATATGTTCACATTGGGGCCCCTACATGCCACATACTTAGGTAAACCTATACATATTGGGCATCAAACTGTTCAGTAGACCTCTGGGGTTCATATTTAGGGTGTTTTGTCTTGGTACCTAATAACCTGTGGAAAATAAGATGCTGCATAGTGGAAGTTTTGAGGTGATTTTTGGAAATGCCATAAAAATCGTCAAACTTAGGAAAGCTTTATGGCTTGGTACTGTGGAGTAGAAAGACATGGGTACCCATTTTAGATTCGGGGGAATGTGTACTTTCCAAAAATATATGACTTTCTGGGGTGAATGTAATTTTTACTAGTTTTATCCCACATGTAATGATGTAAATGTTGATTTTGCAGAAGCTGAAATGACAGAAATGACAGTACATATGGGTATATGTTCACATTGGGGCCCCTACATGCCACATACTTAGGTAAACCTATACATATTGGGCATCAAACTGTTCAGTAGACCTCTGGGGTTCATATTTAGGGTGTTTTATCTTGGTATCTAATGACCTGTAGAAAATAAGATGCTGTATAGTGGAAGTTTTGAGGTGATTTTTGGAAATGCCATAAAAATCGTCAAACTTAGGAAAGCTTTATGGCTTGGTACTATGGAGTAGAAAGACATGGGTACCCATTTTAGATTCGGGGGAATGTGTACTTTCCAAAAATATATGGCTTTCTGGGGTGAATGTACTTTTTACTAGTTTTATCCCACATGTAATGATGTAAATGTTGATTTTGCAGAAGCTGAAATGACAGAAATGACAGTACATATGGGGGTATGTTCACATTGAGGCCCCTACATGCCACATACTTAGCTAAACCTATACATATTGGGCATCAAACTGTTCAGTGGACCCCTGGTGTTCATATTTAGGGTGTTTTATTTGGTTACTTTATGACCTTTAGGAGTTAAGATACTATAGAATGGAAGCTTTGAAGCGATTTTAAAAAAATTTCACAAATTTTGATAAAAATCAATAACTTTAGGAAAGCATTGCGACTTGATAGTTTGGAGTAGACAAACAGTTGTGCCTATTCTGGATTCCCCAGAATCTCTTCTTTCTAAAAATGTAAAATTTTCTGGGATAAACTCTCTGTTAGTGGAATTTTTGGCCTTGAAATCTAAAGTATGCAGCTTTCTGGAGCAGTGCTTTGGAAATTTGGTAGTGTACTGCTGGGAGTTTTTGACCTATACAAGTGAGAAATCTCCATAAAACTATATATATTTGGTATTGGCACGTTCAGGAGACATGGGACTTTCCAAATCAGTTGTAATTTCATGCATAAACTAATTTTTGTTTCTGGTGCATGTGTTTATATTATGGAAAATATGATTTTTTTTCATTTTTTAGACATTTAGAAGCCTATATCTTGTTACAGAATTGGAATTACACAAAAATTCTACCATATTTTAAAAGCTTAGGTTGTCCTGAAAAAAACAATATATAGTTTTCCTGGGTAAACTAAAAGTCCCCCCAAGGAAAGGCCCCTAAAGTGAAACAGTGCAAAATGTTCAAAAACTGTCTGGCAGTAGAAGTTCCGCTTTGTCCAAAACGGCTGGCAGTGAAAGGGTTAACAATAAAGCCAGTGGATTTGCTCTGTGTTGTCACAAAATATTATTTTAAATGAACTAATCAGTATAATAAGAAGCCAATACGAAAGCCCATAAAATGTGCCACTTTTGTAGGAATTAAAGGAACAGTAACACCAAAAAATGAAAGTGTATAAAAGTAACTAAAATATAATGTGCTGCTGCCCTGCACTGGTAAAAGTTGTGTGTTTACTTCAGAAAGTCTACTATAATTTATATAGATAAGCTGCTGTGTAGCCATGGGGGCAGCCATTCAAAGGAGAAAAGGCACAGGCACATAGCAGATAACAGATAAAACACTATTGTATTCTACAGAACTTATCTGTTATCTGCTATTTAACCTGTGCCTTTTCTCCTTTTTTCTAGCTTGAATGGCTGCCCCCATGGCTACACAGCAGCTTATTATATAAATTATAGTAGTGTTACTGTAGCAAACACACCAGTTTTACCAGTGCAGGGCAACAGTGCATTATATTTTTATTACTTTAAAGCTCTTTCATTTTTTGGTGTTACTGTTCCTTTAAGAATAACATTGACAGAACAAGAATACATACCTCAACCAATCTGACGATATTTACATGATCCAGTTTTTTTAAAATAGCTATTTCCTGATATACCCTGTCCAGTGGAGCCATTGGTTTTGTTTGATCTCCTGAACCAGTCTTTGAGCCTCTAGGGGGAGGTCGACCTGTATTAGAAGAAATAAACATTGGGGAAAATGTTAATTTGTTTTTATTCTACTATTGCTGCACTAAATTAAAAAAACTCAGCTATCAAAAAAGGCATATTTATTTTGGTGAAACAAGCTTTACCAGGTCATGTACAAGTCATGTAACATGGAGAATAAATGTGTATGAAAGAAGATCAAAGTTCTCTGCTGGGATTTAGAAGGAAATTTGCCTTCAGGCAAGGCCTACAGTAATCCCCAAATGTATGCAATATATATATTTATGACATGTGATCCTGCTTTAGCAAACAAAAAAAGTAAAGGAAAAAAAGATATCTTCTTAGCTGCCTGCTTTCGATAACACATTTTCCACAGCCCTGTGCCCACCCACTACAGCTGATTAAGCAATTACATCTGGATCCAAGCTTGTAAAAAATAATAAAGTTGTGATAAACACAACACAAGTCTGGAATCCTACATCCTGTTCCTTCTCCAGTACATTTGCCTCTACTAAATATGCAGAATATGAGAGAACTCTTCATCAATGCCTCTGACGTATGTCTGTATTAATGCTACCTCAATGGCTGTACCTTCCTTTAGCTGTGTGCCAGTTGCCCCAATCATGATCTCATGCTTACAAGACAGATACAGGTAGATGTATGGGACCCATTATTCAGAATGCTCGGGACCTGGGGTTTTCTGGATAAGGAATCTTTCTGTAATTTGGATCTCCATACCTTAAGTCTGCTAAAAAATTATTTAAACATTAATTAAACCCAATAGGATTGTTTTGCATCCAATAAGGATTAATTATATCTTAGTTGGGCTCAAGCAAAAGATACTGTTTTATAATTACAGAGAAAAAGGAAATATTTCTTAAAAATGTGAATTATTTCCTTAAAATTGAGTCTATGGGAGATGGCCTTTCCGTAATTTGGAACTTTCTGGATAACGGGTTTCTGGATAAGGCGTCCCATACCTATATTATGAAAACCTGCATTAAATGAGTCTTGCCTCTTAGCATAACAGCAACCACATACTATATATAAAAATTAAGCCAGTCCATATGCCATCTTATCTAATAGGAAGGACAAATAAAGCACAAGTAATGTCCTAAAACCAAGTCATATTCCATCCTAGTTTTGCTGACTAGCTTTCCAGTCAGTCAGAGAGACCCTCTGTAAGCTCATCACCACCAGTTGGGGGTGCACCTGCACTACACAAATGATACAGTTGAACTCTTACTAATAAATACACATCTAAAAAATCCCATAGGAATGAAAAAGAGTGGGGAATTTTACTGCGGTGAGCTCTAATTTCACACTTTGAATAAGGCCCTAAGGCTTTGGTTTTGGCTTAGCTTAACATGGTGTTCTGCCAAATATTAATTTAAAAATTCTATTTGCTCTAAATTAATCCCAAGTGTAGTACAGATATCTTTAATGCTATTCTCTAATCTGTAAATAAAACTGTTATACTGTACATTACTGAATCAGGAATGAACTATTTGCTAAAACTTCTTTATCTTTCTACTAAAAAAACTTCAGACAACATGAATTGAAATAATGACCTATGTTCTCCAAATAAAATAAATGTGAACTAGGGACAAGTAGCAACACACACACTGAGAAACACTACCCCTACCTATCCCTGCCTAACTATGATGCACTGCTACCCTGTTTGGTTTTGGGCCTTATAATGATGCAATAGTGTTATCAAATATTGCAAAATACACAGGCCGGATTTGTGGTGAGGCCACAAACGCCCGGGCTTTTTGGGGCGGCATGCTGTCCAGCAACATTGTAATTTTGCTAACACAGAGCAATGGGGACCGGACACATAAAACTTTAGCGCGTCCTCTCCCCACTGCTCTGTATGCGACCGAAGCGGTGCACATTCCCGCTGGGCTGGGATGAAGTGGGTGGGCCGGGGAGGGGTGGGCCGGGGAGAGGTGGGCGGGTGGCAAAAGGGGGTGGCCTCGGGGCACCCCATTCTCAAATCTGGCCCTGAAAATACATACACAATTTTACTCAGATTTTAGGATCAGACTGGAGGTGGTTAAACATACTGTATGCCCCATCAGTTCAAATGCATTATGAGCAATTCTAAATGTACATTAATTAGGATACATACGTGGAAATCCATATTGCTTTAGCAGCCTCTTTTTTGATAGAACCTTCATTGCCTGGAAAAAATAAACATAACGATCATAGCATGTTAGCATTTACAGGTCTCTTTTGAAAGCAAACACCTTAGTTACTATGGTTTATTAAACCTAAACAAAATACCATTTGTTATATCACTCTCTTATTTTCTAATAAATTGTACTGGGCAGATATAAAAAGGCTGTTTTGGCTAAAAGGATGCCTTTAATGTATTGCTAGGTGAAGAAAATGAAAGCATTCTATCATCTAGGCACAAACACATTTAACTGTGGCAAAATTAAGTTCAATAACATTCAGCTATGGGGGTTTTTCATTGGAATCTGAGCAAGCATTAAGGGGGTCATAAGGTGACATTTCACGCATTGAAAGATATATAATAAAAACAGGAAAAGTGCTATTAAATCATAAAACAGAACTCCAGGATTACCTAGTTTGATCCATCATGAATCAGCCTCTAGTTTTTTTTTTAAAGGTGAATTGAACTTTTGATGTCAGAAGAGAGATTAGAAAACACAGTACCATAGCATTATAATTCTATTTCAGACTGGGTTGATAAAACTGACTGGTTTTCGTCCTCCCAAGAAGTCAAGTTATTGACTGGAAAGAAATTCAGGGATTTTATCCTAAAGCATTTCAAGCACCTATATGGATTTACTGGAAAAACCTAATAAACATTAAAGGTGACCCATAACCAAAAGAATCAAAGAACCAAGATTTAAATAATTTATATAGTGTAAGCAAAGTTTATTTTGCTTGACTAATATGATATAATAGAATTTAGTATTATCTATTAGGGTAACAGGACCCCTTTAATGTCCTTGTTGTGGGCCTTGCTAGAACTCAGTTTTGAACTCAATATGGCTCACTAATGTCCGAATGTTCAGTTGCGGTTCCTACAATTTGCACCCCGTAAGTCATTGTTAAACCATTCACCCTTTTCTTTTTTCCATTTCAAATCCAGCTCTGCTGTATCTATTGATGCAGGGGAACCCTTGACCAGGCACTAGATGTAAGGTTTCAGTTGTGCACAGCTGCAATAGAATCGGGCGCAGAAGTCACTGGCACTCCAAACACCAGAAAAGATTCCAAGCAGACTTCCCCACATGTGCATTCATTTTGTGGTGAAATGTGCATGCAGTTGCAGTAATTTTAGCAACTATATTGTTTTTTTAAGAAAATATGACAGTTGAGATCAAAATTGCACTTTGCTCACTGCACTGGACATAGTTGAGCCCTTAACTACTTTTTGATCAATTTATTACATTTGTGGTTGATTTTAATGTTTGTCTTTTTAGAAGTGGCCAGAGTACCAAATGCCGATTACATATATTATGTGCTGTTACTATATACAGACCAATAAAACATTGGTGTCAGTGAATAGGAGGAACCAGGAGTCAGAATATCACCATTAACTGGCTCTTTCATTAAAGCATTCTACAAATAGTAAACCGAAATCCATTCTTTTTCCTTTACTGACATCTCATTTTGTGAACTGGCAAACTCATGAACAATGCACATTACTTTACTCAGGCCTTGGCTTATCGACCAACAAACCTATTTGCTGTGCTGTGATTTAGAGTGCACAAAAGAAATGAAGGTGAATGGGATTTCAGTTTCTAAGGCCATTTTTCACCATAGTGTTACTGTAATTACTAGTGAACACTTCACATATCCTTTGCTTTGAAACATGCCTTGGGCTTTTATTTCTCATTGCTCTGAATCTTAATAAAGAGAAAAACGACAGCACATAGAAACTATTTATGCGGAGAATAAATGTAATCTTCCTAAAAATATAGGCAATTAATATTGCATACATTATATATATATAACCATAAGTATATAGCAAGGCTGTATAATAGAACATATATTTATAGAATACAGAAAACATTATAAAAAAATATTAATTATGGATATAATATATTGATTACCCATACTGCCCAGTTTTTTAGTCATTATATGACATCACTCTGCAAATTTGAATCCTTGGGACAGTGATGCCTAACTTGGTGACCTACATTACATCTCCCAGTATACCCTAAAAATGCTCTGGCAAAAACTTACAATACTGGAAAATCTATTAGAATATTTTATATTTCTTCTCTAGTGGATAAACGCTAAATATCCATAAAACAGCATTTTTTTTTCTTTATGAACTAAGCATTACCAATCACAGTATATCGTTTAATAACGATCAATGGTTAATCTGCCCCTTGGCCTTAGGTCTCTAAACAAGAAGCCATGGGCATACACTTGTCCGACAGACATAGTAGCCATATTGTACTATGGTGAACTGTGGCAAGCCCTACTTTCAGGCTTTAATTCTAGGAAATGCAATTAACCATAGTTTGTAGGTGCAGGGTTTGTTTCTTCTGACCCTCCAAGTTTTTACTTCAGAATCCAGACTTACTTTACATTTATACAATCTCTAATGTGACGTTCACTTAAAAACTATCTCTCTCTGTGGATAAGGGTTCTATAGTATTTAAAAGCAGTGTATCCAGTAAATTCTTTTTATTATGTGCAGAAAACATTCAGTTTAAGGTTAGGTTTTAGGATTAGAGATTAGCTGCATAATAATCTAAATTTCCGGAGAAGTGGAATCCTTTAGGAAAATACCTAATCCTAAAAACTGAAAAATCTGTAAAAGTGTAATATATGTTTTCCCTTGCAGGTAAGAACGATGCTATCCAGAGACACAGTTCCAATAACAGAAAATCACTGTACTACAATTGATGGTACCTGCCTTGCCAACCAAGTAAGGTTTACCGTATATACTCGAGTATAAGCCGATCCGAATATAAGCCGAGGTACCTAATTTTACCTAGGAAAACTGGAAAAACTTATTGACTCGAGTATAAGCCTAAGGTGGGAAATGCAGCAGCTACTGCTAACTTTTAACAATCAAAATAAATACCAATAAAATTACATTAATTGAGGCATTAGTGGGGTATATGTTTTTCAATATTTATTTCAAAGAAAAACAGTAAACTAGCTCTGTAAGCGGAGAAGAAGGTCAACAAAAACAATATGAGTACTACCCCACACTCATTGCACATTGACAAACTGGCAGCACACCCAGTTCCGGAGGAGATGTAAGGGGAAATAAGTATTGCTAGTGGGAGCCTAGGCCAGGGCACTGGCGGTGTCTCAGCCTGCAAGAGCAGGGGTGCGCTACTTTAAAAACAGTGTTGTGTTATGTGGGTTACTAAATGTTTAAAGTTACAATATTCTGCATTCATGAAAAAAACTAAAACTCCCCTTTATGTTAATATCATGTTGTGAATGTGCATTTTTTTTTTGTAACATATATTTTATTTTTCAGTTATACAGAAAAGAAAGTAAAAATATAGTACAGTGTAAAATGAAGCATATGACCATTATCAGAATTCAATGAGTCAAAAAAGTCATGATATCGACATTTGATCTTAATCATTGTGTCTGGATATTCCAAAGAGAAATGAACAACAGTACTATAGTTTCAATAAAAAATAAAAAGAAGGGAAAGGAGAAAGAACTGTAGACATAAGTATGTTTAAGTAAACAATGGATGCATGATCGTAAAAGAAAAGAGAGAAAAGGGGTAGACCATTAAATTGTTGAGTATGAAAGGCCAATAGACATGGTGGAATGATAGCTAAAGAAAGGATAAGCAGGTGGGTGGGTGTCCCCTATAAGGCTTTTTAAGTGGCCAAGCCATGCAGTTCCCAGATGCTCCAGATTTTAAGGTATTGGGGAATGTTGTTGTGGAGAGTGGCAATTCCGTATTCGAACTTCCTGTTGGAGTTCACCCGGTTGATAACCTCATTCATAGTAGGTGCAACAGATGTTTTCCATTTAGCTGCAATGGCTAGTCGGGTGGCGGTAAGTATGTGATTAATTAATGCTTGGCCACTATTGCGCATTTTCGGGAATGGTTTCCCCAATAGCATAGTGGAGGGATCTAGAGAGACCTCATGGGTTGGTTCAGTAAGTTTGCTATGTCCTTCCAGATAGGTTGAATTATGGGGGGCAGTTCCAAAAAATATGTTGTAAGGTGCCATGTAGGCCACAGCTTTTCCAGCAGATTGGAGAGTGGTCAGGGAAGAGTTTATGCAATTTTTCAGGGGTATGATACCAAAACATCAAGATTTTGTGAATGTGCATTTTATTTGATCAGTGCTGTAACCAGAAGTTATGGGGCTATACCGCAAAATCATTAAGGACCCGTAAATGACCACAAGAACATACTGAAAACACTCCACCCATATTTAAAGGTTCTGGCTCATCTTGAGTTACACTGCTGCATTTCATACAGGATGCATAAATATTTATATACTAAACAACGTCATTTGTCTGAAAATCTATTTAAAAAATAAAGTAAAAATCTAATGATTTCAATATTTTTGTGCATCTAGAGACCTCTATCAAGAGAGAGATCTACTGAATACACAAGCACACCTTAAAGTAACACTTCTCACCCACATTTAACTAACACTCTACATTTACACATATATTTTTGATAAGCATTTGCTTGTAAGAACTACAGGACTCCCCTATTTTATTAGAAGGATTAAATGAACAATTGCATGTGCTGCTACAAGAACAAAATTCAATCTACAGCTCCAAGAAAAGAAAAAGTACAATCGGAAATGGATTTAATTATGCCAGGCTGAGTAACAGACATAGCACTGCATTTGTTCATTTCAATCAGCGTCAGGTGCTTTGCCATCCTTTACAGGGCGGAAGACTGAGATAACCTGAGAAGGGATTGTTCTAACTCGGCTTTATAGCACAAAAGGAAAATGACTTTAACCATCTCATCGAGGGAACAAATCTGATAAAAGCAGGGCTCAAATGATTTATTATGGCCAAATGCAAATTGATAAAATCAGAAGGCTGGGTTGCTTATTTGCTGAACTCTGGAGCAAACTGGAGTATAAAAGAAAAATGATAAATTCATACAGTGTATATTTTACAGAAACATGTCACACCCCTGTATATACATACTTTTCTTTCTTTTTTTGCTTTTAAGCTCTTACATGTTAAGCGCTAAAAAAATAGTTACCTAAAAGTCTCACAAATGGGGCACAGATTTAACTTGTTTAACCCAAACTGATAGGGTGATCGGATACATATCATCTTATCATATGTTTGCTATTATTATTCAAACTACTCCAGCCTAGGAAATTCTATATGCTGAGTTTTGTTAATATTACTTGGCAGCTGGACACTGATGGTTGCCACTTTCTTGGGTATTATCTACAAACCTTGTGTGGAAAGTAAAGAACATTAATGATTTTCTCTTGATTAACCAAACTTGATAGTAGTTTCACAACAGCTAACAAGTCACAAATAGCAATAATCTAAGAAGTAGACAACTGATGATGCTGGAGGTTGTAGTAAAGCAAGAAATTCTATGGAATCTCTAATAACAATTAGATCACACTGAGATTATAAATACATAAAGCTGAAACTTTCATCAAAGAGGGACCTTGGGGGACATTCACTATTCCACAGGGAGAAGGCACTTCTGCCCAAGGAATGGTTGCACTTTGCACCTTTGTGCCAGAGAAACAATTTGGTGCAAGGTGCACAGTACAATATCAGGGGGTGCAGGCTAGTCCTGCCTCATTGCTGCCTTGACCAACTTGCCTCCTGCCCCTCATAAATAAAGCACTGGAGAACACAGCAGTACTGCATTAATCGTGACAGCCACAGGTCTCTGTGCCTTGAAATGGATCAAAGCACCCTATGGAGATTCAGAGACAGAGGAAGGCAGTATGTAAAGTGCAAAAAATGTCCCCTTGCACCCATTTTCTGCATTTTTGCATGCTGCCTTCCTTGATGTAAATGTATCCTCCTATCTCTAAAGTAAATTAAGAGCATTTCTGAGGTCACTGTAAGCTGGTGTAAGTGGCAAAGCTTGAATAATACTGCCTATTAAATCCTACATTATTACTGAGAATAACAACAGTAATTATTGTTTGGAGTGTGTTATTACCATAAAGAACAAAAAGAAAACAATATCATTAAGTGGGAAAAACAAAAACAGTCTTGTCAGCCTAACATTAGCCTGATAATTGCTTATGCTGTTCTTTTACATCAGCTTTCCCACTTGGCAGCATGTGTTTTTTTAAGCCTCACTGTACACATTTAACATGACAGCAAAGAATGAGTAAGCAACAGACTGCATGAATGGTACATGACTGCTTAACGCCTTGTATGAAAAAATGCGACAAACAGTTTCTTGGCACCAAGGCTATTAGGGTAAGTGACATACTTAAAATCAATATCCTAACATAGTTAAAAAAAGCACATAAGAAAATAACGGAGCAAGTTTTCCTACTAGTGTTGAGAAAAATTCATTCCAAAAACACTAGAAGAAAAAATTGCCACTCTCCATAAAAAGTAACTTCCTATTACTGATGCACCTTGAAACTATAAATTATATGATGTTAGAACCCCGAACTAAAACTAGAGGACAGATCAGCTAGAAGACAAATATTTTTTTATTTTATTTTGCCAATATGACAAGAGACTAGGGAACACCGCTCTTTTTGTAAATCAATTTGTACAGCAGGAGGCAAACAGAAATAGTTTATGCTTATTGCTTCTCAAGTACAATGTTAAGGGTGCTATAAATGGTTTATATTTATCTTCTAACAATAAAATTTGTAAAGCACATTTTACCACATACTCAAACATTACATTAATAACATACTTAAAACATTACAACTTAAAAATTGGAATATTATTGATCTTACCTTTTCTCATTTAATTTTCAGCACTACATTTATAATCTAGTGAATATAGGTTTACTGAATTAACAGTTATTCAGAATTGATCATATTTATTTTTTATTTAGTTTTTTATATGTGTTTTTTATTTAGTGTTTTGTTCAGAAACTATTCAGTTTGTTATTTAAGCAGCTATTTGGTTGCTAGGGTTCAATTTACTGTAGCAGCAAAACAGTGGTTTAAATAGGAAGAGGACCTGATTTAAAAAAAATGGTCCAACAGAAAAAAATAACAAACTACTACAAAGCTGTGTAAAAAAATATAACCACAGACATGACCTGCCAGAAAGCTATTACAAAATATCATAAATTTTAAGATGTTCATTAAATCTCATGGTAATAATTTTCTAGCTCTAGAAACGGTGGCAACTAGAAAATGTTGTGGCAATCATCCATCACCAATTTTTAATGATTTTCTAAAAATGGAACGCCTGAATTTTCCATTTACTTAAATAGGTTACACCAGAACACAAAATAATGGAGTACAATAATGGGTTGAAGGAGAAGGAAAGGCATTTTATTTCCAACAGATTTGTCACAACAGTGAAAGCTAGAATGCTATATGTAATTTGCCATATTTGAGTAAACAGCCCTAGAAGCTCCCTCTGTTTGTTTAGGATAGCAGCTGCCTTTTTAGCTTGCTCTCAGTAGCTTCTGTGCTGCAGCTCTGGCTGCTGGTAGCTCAGATTACACAACACAGTTGAGAGGGGGAGTGAGAGATGATGGGAGGGGGGAAGGAAAAGGGATGGGGAGAGGGAGAGGGAAGCAAACTGAGCAGACTCATGCTGTGCTCTGAAGGATTTTTATGAGAGCAGGAAGTCACAGAAGAACATGTATACACAAAAGAAGAAAATAAAACCTGAGTTTCTTTTGACAGAGGACTCAATACAGCTTTTTTTTATTTTATTTTTTTATGGCTGTATTTACATAGACCTTTTCTGATAAAGCTTACTTAGTTTTTACCTTTCCTTCTCCTTTAAATACAATGTGTAGGAAGGACAGCCAGCAGTTCACAAACACTTTCACATAAAATGGCACACAAAATCCGGTCAATCATGCAGCACTTTATTGACACATCTAGTAATCGCGTCAACCAGGCAGACATTCAGATCTTTACACCATGCCATACATGCTTGCTTTCACAGGTAACTACATTCTGGAGGACTTCAACCAAGAATGGCTTGGATGGTTTCTCACACTTGTCTCTAGTCCCTGGGAATCCCTGTTCTCACCTGTCTCAGCAATCCAACACTCCCTGCAGTGTCCCTTTGCTATTCTGACCAGGCCTTTTCTCACTGGTAGACCTCTGGCCTGAAACTATTTCCTCTACCCTTCTTGTTGCGGCAATAGGTGGCCCATGCTAACTAACCTAACTCAGATGCCTAATGTCTGCTTCACTTTTCTCTTACTTATTCTTAGCCTGCTTCTACTCTCTTGCATTAGGTCTTCTTCTCTCCTCCAACTTGGTCCATGGTTGTTTCCTCCCACAAATACCCTGAACTTGGGTGTATTTTAACTTTTCTACCATTTAAGTTATAGCACTCTATGGTGGCTGGGGGTAAGCAATACACCAAACTTATTTTCAATTCTTTTATTTTTATCTATACTGCCACCTGTTTGTTAAATACACAAATAACATCCTTTCTAAAATGGTTTCCCACTACCACCTACTGCCAATTTAAAGAAAAACATGCAATAATAACACAATACATACTATCATCATTCTTCCACCTTGTTTACACGTGGCATAAATGAAATACATGAATACAGTTATTATGCAATGCTTTTTACACTGCATAAATAATAAGTTATACACATTTCAAGTTTTAAAACATGACTATTACTAAATCAATTAAAATGATTCAAGTCTGTTTATTAAAACTTTCACCAGTAACGGTTTCTATAGTGTTTGTATATGTTGATTTTTTTCTGTATTTTTTACCCAGTAAAGCCAGGAAAATCTAGTCACACAGTATCCTTTTGAAGAGATCCGATTTATCTTTATTTTGACAGGAAGCTATTCCTTGAAAAGCGCACACCTACTGCCTCTGATTAAATTATAATAGAGACCTGCATGGGGTCAGGTATACCCTCAAAGTAGTTGGGTTTTGGGGTGCAAAGTCCCCAAATCCCTGATTGTGTGGGCAGCCTGTGGGTACCCCACTGGGGTATTTTGGTAACTTGCAGTCTATAATCCACCCCACCTCCCCGAGGAAAAAGCCACTGTGACCTGGTTGATCTACCTTCAAAATAACATCACTTCTGGTCCATGGTTTTGTGGCTCTCAGCTGGGTAGGTAAGTGAACCCATAGCAGGTTGGGTTTGATAACTGAACTAAGGAAAATATATATCAGGTTGGCAGGTGCAGAACAGGTTGCGGGTTATTAGGTCTGCTGCCTCATCTTGAGACACATGGCTAACTAGGGGTATATACTGTAGATCAAGGTTCCCTCTGGGAATCCTGTAAGATTTCTTTAAAGGACTCTATCCAACTGGCCAATTAATATTAAATATCAATCTTTAAATATCGAATAAAACATGAATCGCATCGCTCAGGACTTATAACAAAATTTGTAGTTTATTACGTGTAGAACAAGAGAACTGAAGTTTCGGCCACAATCTTTGAATATCAATATTTATCATTGTAGAAGCCCTAAGAATTTGTTCTTCAAAAGCAGACAAAAAATGGCTGGTTTGGGACATCAAATCCAATTGAAGACCATGGATAATAAGATTTTTTTTCCTGTCAATTTGATACATATCAGATAGTTATTGCATCAGTCGTTTCCAGGAAAATCAGTCTCTACTACATTAATTTAGAAGGAAAAGTTCACAACTGATCAAGCCTACAAAAATTTCTCATTTTCACTATGGGGTCAACATTATTATACAGTAGTTCCTTATCCAGTCGCCCCTACCAAGCTACATGCCCCATTCACTTTTAAATTAAACCTGCCATATAGCTGGATGCTATCAAGAAGCAATTTCCCAGCAGACGTATGGTGTGAAATACCAATTTCAACTGGAAACTTCTAATTCTTCCTGTAATATTTTAAAGGGATGGTAACACTGAAAATTGAAAGTTTTATATTCTATATAAAATGTATTTATATATCATATCTGCCTTTCCATCATCTGTAAATAAAATATTTATTACCAGCATCAATATTGTTTTATATAAATAAGATTAATATCCTATAACAGTGTAGTGAGCCACAAATATCTCTCAGTGCTCAAGGAAACTTGTGTGGCACAGCTGGTGGATTAATGAAATCAAGCAAACAAAAGTTGTAATGTTCCCAGTCTTTATTATTAAAAACAAGCAATCCATTTATATTTGTTTCATTGTGGAATATGGGCTAGCATGTAGCCACTGTTTTTACTACAAGAAATCAAGATTTTAGTCTATAAATCTTGTACCAAGGGCACAAAATATCATTCTCATTTTAGATTTTATCCTGCATTTTACTTAATTACAGATAACATCAGGTTTCCGTATAAACTGGTGGGATCCTTCCTTATGCTTATGTGACACAGGGAAGCAGTTACTATTCTACCTGTATCCATAGTATGTTTACGAGAATGACACTTGACTGAACTTAACTTTTAATTAATCATGAAATTTATTTGGCTTTTAACTCATGCAGGTGAAAAAGTGGCAACCTATTGAAGCAGACATTTGCTTTCATGAGTCATGAGATGTCCAAACAAAGAGCAAGATGGACCACCAGTAGAAATTTCAGCCAAGCTGTATAACTGCCTTTCTGACCTTTTCCAGTCATAGCAACCATAATGGATCATTTGTGGCTGCTCCAGTCAATTAGGCAGTTCCTCCAATACAATTGGCAGATACGAGAGGTCATAAAATCTGATTACTCACCTAGTGGCTTGAGGGAACTGACCACATGTAATTTGAACTCAAGGATGATTTACTAATGCAATTGTCTGGCTTGGAATTTGTGAAAATTAGATTACATGGGTACTGGTACTAAAACAAGATTATTTACGGTGGCCCAATTATGCTATGCGCTCCATTGTGCTTTCAAATAAAAATATTAGTATTTATTATGATTTTTAATGCAATGTCTATATATTTTACACCAATTTTAAAAAAGACTAAACCATAAGAACATTTTTATTACTCGATAAACGATCAAAATGACAAAAATTAAACAAAGAAAAAGAAAAAAAAGAATACTATATTTTTATTAACAAAGTTTGCAATAAACAAAGGACAGGAATTACTCTTATGCTTAATTGTGCCAAGAAGTCACTAAAGAGAATTTGTTCATAATGAGAAGAGGGCAGTGTCCATCATTCTCAGACACACATATCCGATCCATGGGTCCCATATTTTTTTAAAATGTATTTTGTTTATACAGTCACATGCTAGTTAGCTTTTCATTAATACAAATCCAGTTTATTAGGGTTCTTGAGTAAAGGTGGCCATACACGGAAAGATCCCCTTGTTGGCAAGGTTGCCAAACTAGCAGATCATTCACTGATACCCCCACCTTGAGGTGGACAAATAATATATTGATCCAATTGACAAAGCTGGAGTTGTAATCAAAAGAAATACTAAAGACATAATTACATGGCCAGACTAGCTGAAATGATATGCCTGTGAGTTTCAAGATTTGCTTTTTTTAATCATTGCTGTTTTTATTCTGCGTAGTACAGCACTCCCATCAGCAAATGCTGTGATGTTGTAATATTATGAAACCACATCAGTTTCCAGAAAAACCTACACCGATACTCTTAGAACTGTGCACAAATGCTAAATAACTAACTTTATACTGGGTGCAAAACATTGTACAGAGCACAGCATAACAAGTGCCAAATCATATTAGATGACATTGGACAGAGTACAACTATATTCACACAAAAAATGAAATTTATAAATAATCAAATTAAACTTCGCTTACATAATACTTGTCATCACTTTGATTGTAGGCCAGTTTTACAACACCATATGACCCCTGCAAATAGAATAAAGTAAAGCATTATCACACATAAGAATACAAACCCTGCACCAATCTGAGGGGAGGAATACAGTAGCAAACAGAAAAACATAAAAACATATTCCATTTTAATTAATGATTTTTGAGCCTTGCTGCACTCCAGTATCTATGTTTTTTATGCAGACTGTATCATGATATCATTGCAAGGCTGCGTGATATTTTAAGCCTAGTGTATCTGCAATTCTGACCCAGGTTGTAGGCTAATGCCACACGATGCATACAGTGTATATATATATATATATATATAAATGCTTGCCGAGAATACACCATATGCTCCTACCTGTGCCTGTACCCGAATGAATGGAATACATACGGAAGCAGGTACATGTAGCCGAAATCCGCATAAAAACGCTAGAAAACTCAAAGTCTCGCGTTTTTATGCAGATTTCGGCTATATGTGCCTGCACCCGAGTGTATTCCATTCATTCGTGGATAGTCGACCAATTGTGCAGCGTATCAATTAGTCACCGTAACTTTTTCAAAAGGTTGTAGTGACTAATTGCCCTGTGTGTCTTTGCCTTTAAGCTTACTTATTTTGTAGTGCAATCAACTCCAGCTTTTTCAGGTGTCATGTAATTGTCATGGCAAATCTAGCAGGCCCTAATTTGTATAACCTAAGATCTGTTGCCCACCAGCCATGACATAAGTTCTCGCTGCATCAGAGAGTTCCCAGATTTAAGATTCTGCTTTATGTTTATAACACTAAAAAATTACTAAATGAGTGATTTGCATTTAGTCTAACCATATTGGTCTCAGCACAACTAACTTGTGCTACAAGACATTAAAGGGGTAGTTCATCCTTAACTTAGTATGTTATAGAATTAGTTATTACTAGCAACTTTGCAATAGGTCTTCATTATTTATTTTTTATAGTTTATGAATTATTTGCCTTCCTTTCTGCCTCTTTCTAGTTTTCAAATAGGGGTCACTGACCCTGGCAGCCAAAAACTATCGCTCTGTGAGGCTACAATTTTATTATTATTAGCCTCACATATATTATTCCTTTTTATTGCTTATCTTCCTATTCAGGCCCTAACCTCTTCATCTTCCACACTATCGTTCAAACAACTTCCTGGTTTCAAAAGTAAACAATACAACCAGATATCTGCTGAAATGCCAAACTGGAGAGCTGCTCAACAAAATGCTAAATAACTGTAAAACCACTAAAAGAAGACCAATTGCAAATTGTCTCAGAATACCAATTTCTGCATCACACATAGGGGCTGATTTACTTACCCACGAACGGGTCGAAATGAGTCCGATTGCGTTTTTTTCGTAATGATCGGTATTTTGCGATTTTTTCGTATGTTTTGCGATTTTTTCGGATTCTTTACGAATTTTTCGTTACCAATACGATTTTTGCGTAAAAACGCGAGTTTTTCGTATCCATTACGAAAGTTGCGTAAAAAGTTGCGCATTTTTCGTAGCGTTAAAACTTACGTGAAAAGTTGCGCATTTTTCTTAGCGTTAAAACTTAAAAGGTGCAAAGTTTCGCGTAAGTTTTAACGCTACGAAAAATGCGCAACTTTTCGCGTAAGTTTTAACGCTACGAAAAATGCGCAACTTTTTACGCAACTTTCGTAATGGATACGAAAAACTCGCGTTTTTACGCAAAAATCGTATTGGTAACGAAAAATTCGTAAAGAATCCAAAAAAATCGCAAAACATACGAAAAAGTCGCAAAATGTTCGTTTTCAAGTCGGAACTTTTCCAATTCGGGTCGGATTCGTGGGTTAGTAAATCAGCCCCTAAATGTTCATTTAAAGGTGAACAACCCTTTTTAATAACGCTTTATGTTATTTAATTACAAAAAGAACCAGAACTGTTATGTTTGAGAGATTACCATATCAAGCCATTTATTATATTAAAAGGTATAAAAAAAGCTGTCATGAAAACTATTTGTCTACAACAGTTATTAACATAGTTCCCTTTTAGAATTTTCCCTTTTTTAAATATGCAGCTTTTCTCTCACCCTCCATGCTGAAAATTGTATACATTATCTAAAAATGTATAATTATCAGTAATTATTATAATTATATATATCGTAATATGTGTAAAGAAGAGCTCTCAAAGTACACTTGCACTATATATCACATATATACATACACCCACACACACAGATACACTTTTCAGCTATAACAGTGCATTACAAGATCCACATGAACCATATTAAAGTTTTATTCTTGGAATAAACACATTTAGAAAATTCAGTACCTTAATATTGTGGCGGTGTAATTTAGGGTTCCCATCAGTGTCCCTCTCAGTGAGACAGGCCTCATTTCAGTCCCTTGAGATAAGTATCCCTGTACAAAGTTCCCCCTTGCAGCTATTGGTTCAAGAATATTCCTGTTTATTGGCTTACCCACCCCACATTGCTGAAATAGGGGAGCTGCTTTTGCGTTGAAAGCAACAGCAGTATGACAGCAGCCATAAACTACAGTAACTAACATATACAGTATGTCAGTTATATTTTTTTTATTAAATGGAACTTCATGGCCTTGATCTTGAGTGTGAGGGTGTGGTCAAGGGCAAGCAGTCAAAAAGTAGGCATAACACGCTTCACATGCCAGACTTTTCAGATTTCTCTTTGAAAATCTGGTAACCTTAGTGTAATTTTTATTATTGCACTATTGCTTATTGAATTCCAGTCGACGTTTGAGACATATGAAGCTAGAAAAGGGTAAAATCCAACACACCTTCTGTGTGATAGATTTAATCGTCATGTTCTTAAGACAGAATTGGATTTTTAAGGACCAGTAATTAGTAAAACACACACAAATGTATTGATCACATCTGTCTCTCCAGTAACTGTATAAAAAATATTTGTCAGTCAACAACCTAAGGCTGTCGCTAGAATCTAGACACCACTGTGGCATTACAATGCTAGACTGCTTTACAAGTGACACAACCAGTGTGTTTATTGCTACCCTGCTAAGTTCAAATCATTGGAGCATTTTACATATAAAGATAAACTGCGCTGAAAGCTGATCAAAAAGCTTTTTTAACACTTGTTTTCAGTAACAAGCAAGATCCAAGAAGAAAAACATATATAATTACCCACATGGCACATTGCCTGCCTGGAATAAAACAGTAAGGAGCTCTTGCTGTGGACTTATAACATCTGTAGCAGTTTATAAAAAAATGTTGTTTTCCTAATTTTCACAGGAGAATATACAGTGTGTTAATGTTATGGATAATAAAACACAGAAAAAGCAATATTATTTTTACAGTATATATTTTAGAAATCACATAGGGAAGAACTTTAAAACACATAAACAAGATTATAGTGCATATGGAAGCCACTCCAAAATAGAATCATATGCAAAAGGTAATACCTACGGCTTGGCTAGATTTTCTTAAGATGTTTATAATAAGTTTTAGTGAGTGGTATCTATATGTATTGAACCATTAAACTTGCCAATAAAGTTGCAGCAGTTTTGCCACTCAGTAAAATACATAGTTTTGAGAAATACTGTTCTGTTAGTTTCAGTGCCTATGTCCCGCTTGCTTGTACTATGAGCAGTACCACATTAACATTTACATAATTATAAGTACTAAGCATATTATAGAAAATCTGCAGAGAGTGCAGACCTGTATACGCTATAAACCATTAATTAGCCCAATGCACATATAGGATAATTATAGAAATCAAGGGCTGATAGAAGATGTTTAGCAAAGGACTGGAAACTGGATTGGAGATTAAGCAGATACAACCCCTTCCTTGAAGTAATTTTTATATGTGTTCTACAAATATAGTGGCAGTATGCTGCATGTTGCAAGCCCTATATTGACTAGACTTACAGTAAATTCTAGTATTTTGCATTTGCGTGTACCCTATAACAGAGCAAACTTGGAACGACAGCATGCATTGCAGGTACAGACACAGTCAGCAAACAGCTCCTATGCAAAATTTAGCAATGGCCTCCTCGACATTTACCACAAAAGAACCTAAGGCCTAAACAAGTGACAGAGGAACAAGGCTTTTGTAAAGCTTTACTGCATGTTCGGCCTGGACAGTTTCAAACAATCCTGCAGTTTACTCTACTGATTGCCTTTATGCAAGTTGTAAGTATTGTGCATAAGGATAACATTACATATCTAATAGTAAGGGTCTTTGCCCAGGCTGGCCTAGCAAGCACAATATAAGAATGTATGATTCTCAAGCTCAACAAGGGCCTTTTTATGGTACAGGTATAGGATCCCTTATCCGGAAACCCGTTATCCAGAAAGTTCCAAATTACGGAAAGGCCATCTCCCATAGACTCCATTATAAGCAAATAGTTCTAATTTTTAATAATGATTTCCTTTTTCTCTGTAATAATAAAACAGAATCTTGCACAGGTATGGGATCCCTTATCCGGAAAGCTCCGAATTATGGAAAGCCCGTCTCCCATAGACTTCATTTTAATCAAATAATTCAGAATTTTAAAACTGATTTCCTTTTTCTCTGTAGTAATAAGACAGTACCTTGTACTTGATCTCAAATAAGAAATGATTAATCCTTATTGGATGCAAAACAATCCTATTGGGTTTAATTAATGTTTTGTTGATTTTTTAGTAGACTTAAGGTGGCCATACACGCACCGATATTATCGTACGAAACCTCGTTTCGTACGATAATCGGTGCGTGTATGGCATGTCAGCGAGCCGACCGATATCGCAGGAAGCTGCTGATATCGGTCGACTCGCCGATCGGCCAGGTTAGAAAATTTTGATCGGGCGCCATAGAAGGCGCCTGACCAAAATTCTCCCTTCAGAGCTGAATCGGCAGAAGGAGGTAGAAATCCTATTGTTTCTACCTCCTTACCTGCCGATTCAGCCCTGAATGGTGTGTGGCGGATCTGACGATGTTTCGTGCGACCGACGGTCGTACGAAACATCGTGAGATCGCCACGTGTATGGCCAGCTTTAAGGTAAGGAGGTCCATATTACTGAAAGACCACTTATCCGGAAAACCCTTGGTCCCGAGCATTCTGGATAACGGAATGCCCTATACCTGTACTTAATCACAACTAAGATATAATTAATCCTTATTGGAGGCAAAACAATCCTATTGGGTTTAAATGATTTTTTTGTAGACTTAAGGTATGGAGATCCAAATTTCGGAAAGATCCCTTATCCGGAAAGCCCCAGGTCCAAGCATTCTGGATAACAGGTCCTATACCTGTACTTTCCTGAAGGGTAGTACTGTGTTACTCTATGTTAGTGCCAACTTTGTGAGGACTGTTTAAAATGAACACAGGCAAGGAAGCATTGCCTTGGCTACTAAAACCCTGTTAGGCCCAAGGCAATCTCAGTTTATCTGCTTTTTTAAAAGTAAACACAATTTCAAGCAATTTTGCAATCAACTACATTTATATTGGAGCAGCTAAAAAGCCAGCCCATAAGCAGCCTAATAAAGTGCTTCTCAGGTATCTGTAGGTGACAAACACATTACAATGCAGTTCCCTTCTGGCCAGATACAGGAACAAATGCTGCTTTTACCAGAAATGGCCAATACATATCTGAAACTCTAATGTGGAGCTGTTAAGGGGGTACAGCAGAATGCGTACCCACCCCACCCCCTTACCATCTTTACTATTCTGGCATGTTGGTAAAGGTGATGAGGGCAGTAACGAATGGGATGGGGGAAATAACATAAAGGGGCCTGTAAAGAACGTTTGTGGTGGGTAGAACAGTGTGACAGACGGACAGATAATAAAGACAGACAATAGTACTGTTGATCTATTATATAAAGCAACAAGAAGATTTAAGACCACTGACTCTAATCTAGGTTAGTCTGAAACTGGACAAATATAGATAAACAAATGCATAGCAATATCATGGTTCAAAATTATTGTATTTTTACCATGCTAATCTCATTCACTAAACCATGCACACCTGTGCAGAAACAAGCACTTTATATTATGATGCTAAATTGTCTTTAAAGGACATGTAAACCCCACACACAAATATTTAATCAGTGAACAGCCTCTTTGAAATCTTTCAATACCTGCCACACTGGTTGTCCAGAGGTTAATAGTAAGGCTGCAGCATTCCCTTAATGACTTAGATTTCCTTCTCCTCCTGTAACCCACTCAGCCCCCTCCCTCAGGAATTTGCTTTGACTTCTGGCTTGTGGGCATGCTCAGTTGTTCTAAGCTCAGATTCCTAAACATGCCCTTCAGTCTAGCAGCCAGTAAAGAGATGGCATTGCTGGTTCCCATAGAAACTCAGTTCTAGCTGTCTGCTTCAATTTTTTCTCATAAGCTCCTCTCCTGAGCTCAGCTTGAACAAAGAAGAACATTTATCAAAGCCAGTTCTGCCTGTGTGAGCCTGTATTCTTGATGAAATGTATGCTGAATAAGGGTCTGTGTGTGTATGTTGTTTGCAGATATAAATGTATCTGATTATGTATCAGAGGAAGAATTTCCACTGGGTAAATAGCTGCTATTTGCTTTAGGAAAATGTGATGGTGCTAACGGAGGGGATATATGCAATACAAATTATGCCATTTGGGTGGGGGAGATGTACTCAACTGGTATACATTGTAGGCAAATGTAGACTTTACATGTCCTTTAAGCTATATATTTCCACCAACAGCCAGCATCACAATTTCCCAAAGTATACTTTCATGGCTGGTACTGAAATGTGACATTGTGGAATCTATGGCACATGACAGTGAGGTCCTTGATGGCCTGTACTGTGAATCCTATGTTTTATGGCAAATGGAGAAGAGGGGATATGCTTTGTGCACACACACTGCAAAGGACACACGAAATAATGGTTACTTTATAAATATGTATCTTACAAACCTTTCATTCACAGCACATGCACCAAGGATGTCTGCTCCCATCTAGACAGAAAGTAAGTGGCTCTATTAATTGTTACATCATGTGAAAAAAAAAGTCTGTAATCTGCCTCACTGGAAACCGTTGGCTGTACAAACAAATGTGGCTTCTTTTCCTGCTCTCTGCTTATCTCTGCTCTGATTCCTGCCCCTCTCTCTTGTTTCCTGTATTTCCCTTTGATGCCTGATTTGTTGAGCAGTATTAAACAAGACGGATGTCATTACAGAGAATCCAATGCTGCTCTGAACATTTTTTTAAAGGCAAACTGGTTTATTTTATGGTTGCATAAAGTATGATCTTATTTATATTTATAGCTGTGGATGGAGGTTCAGCAGTGGCCAGCTGCCTCTGTAATTTACTAGTGAATAAAACACTTACATTTATCCATGCAGGAGTATTTTTAGCTCCTTTTTTCTCTTACTAATAAATACATACCTGAAAGAGAAAACACTGTAGTGTTCCAGAAAGACGGACGTCATAGTAAATGGTGAGTCATAAGCAAAGTCATAATTATATATTTACATGAATATCTCCCTTAGGAAGTGCAAGGTACCGGAAAGCTTAAACCAGATACCAAAGCCATGAAAAGCATTTAGTGGTCTAAAAATCAATTTGTCATTCAGGTCAATGTTCTACAAACATGAATGGCAAAATAGTTTTTTAATAGAACATTTGTACATTATGCAAAATGAACACGAAATGAACACAGCTGCCATTTTCTTGTCAAGCCTTTTTGACAGAATAGAACTGTTCTGAATCATCCTCAGCTATGTTTAATGAAACACATTATATCCAAATGGAATCTGCTGCTATGCAAATTCTCTGCAGTCCTGTCTGCTCAGAATCATACATTTCAGTATCATATTAGATCTGATGGAAAGATTTTGATTGTAACCTAATTCCTTTGCTGATTAAACTAAAGCTGTCAAATACTTACTTTGCCAATTTCACTCTGTAGCTTGTATTGGTTCAGCTGCACACAATCCTTTAAAAGAAGAGAGGAAAAAATTAACAAATAAATACTATATCCAACATGCTTTTCATGCTGTTTGCACCTGTTGCTTTAAGTATGACATGTTATCATGCACCAGTGGCCTTTACATAGATATAAAGAAAGAGATTTACCGAGCAAAGAACTTTATGTAGAAAGGCAGCAATTTATGCGCCACGATTATAAAAAAAACTTTTAACATTAAAATACTTCCCCATCGATGAGCGGCTGACGCAGATATGCGCTAGGACAGTCAGATAAACTATATAAAGAAGGATCCATATGTAAAGAACTGAAACCAAAAAACAGCTTATCAGACTGTATTCTATATCTATCGAAAAGGAGACTTCAGTTAATAAAGATACTAGAATCCATACGTATGTTCAACAAACTAGTATACTCTCCAAGAGAAATACTGTATCTGTTAGCCTGAACCGATGTAAAATGTCATATGTGTTATCTCCTCAACTCTTTTCTATTACACTGTATAAAAATGTAAAGTCTTGAACGTCTCATAAATAAAGAATATACAAAAAAAAATACTTCCCCATAATATTAGCAATGTCCCAAACTACTGTTTCTTAACCTTTTCTTCAATGAAACCCAGACTTTATATGGGACAGCGAGTTCCAGTGTATATTCCAATATATAGAATATAGAAGAATAAACTATCTGCAAATCACAAATTGAGTATGAGGTAATTAAAGGGAAACTCAACCCAGTAAAAATGTACAGAATAATTCACCTTATACTATAAGAGTATGAGACAAACTACTACAGGTATAGGAAACCTTATCCGGAAACCCGTTATCCAGAAAGTTCAGAATAACGGAAAGGCCATGTCCCATAGACTCAATTATAAAGAAATAATTCTAATTTTTAAAAATGATTTCCTTTTTCTCAGTACCTTGTACTTGATCCCAACTAAGATATAATTAATTCTTACTGGAGGCAAAACCAGCCTATTGGGTTTATTCAATATTTAAATGATTTTTAGCAGATTTGAGTTATGGAGATCCAAATTACAGAAAGATCCCTTATCCGGAAAACCCCAGGTCCCAAACATTCTGGATAACAGGTCCCATACCTGTTCTTTTATTTATATATGACTAGCCAAGCTGCATTTTAAAAACAGTATTCAACATTACACTGATTTTATTGATTGGATGAGGTACATAATGAGCAACAGATTATGCCTCTGTAATACATATATCTGACAAGGGGAACATTGCCACCTGTGCCTCATACAAATGACTGTGTTGTGGTTTATGTTAAAAAAAACCAAAATGAAGACAAAGGCCAGACAGCTAACTTTACGGTTATTTATCTCTTTTCAGACTGCACACTGCAGCAAATTTAATCTGTGCAGTAATGGAGTACTGTGGAAATTAACATTTGCTAAGAAGGCAAGTCTCCTGCTGCTCTCTGTAAGGTAGTCATCAATCATTTCCCACCGGTGACCTGTTTGCTGGCTTAAAGCTTATTTGCTCTATGACCAGCTTCTCATCAGTGCTGCTCTAGCTACAATGGCATTTGTTTGCAAAAACAATTGTGTGGGCAGAGGGAAGCAGTACTGCCCTCCTACACACAGGGGTCTTTTAAATGTTTGTTGTTTAATGGGAAAAAAGAAAATGTAGCTGCTTTAAATATTTATGCATGATGGAATAATGGCTTTTTAAGCAGAATTTATTCATATGGTGCTGTACAATTTTCGAGATTCAGTAGATATCAATGGTGAGTGGCTGTCAATGTACATGTACCAATGAAAATATTACTGGCAATCGCTGCTCATCAAAACGTTACAGGCATGAATGCTGAATGGGGGTTATAAATGTCACTCTCTTGCAATGTTAACTTCATACATTTTCTTAACAGCAACTATACAGATACAGTTACTGTTTGATATTTAGTTAAAAATGCTTGTAATTTGTTATTGAATACCACTATTGTTCATCCTCAGCGCATCTCATTATGCCCTGAATATACTCCAGTAAAGCAAGCTCAGCTATTTGACAGCAAGTAGTGAGACATAAATAATTATATTTCAAATATGTATTAATCATATTGCTAGGTATAGTTTAGTGCAATTCATGGTGTAGGCTGTACTCCTTGTATTGTGTTGAGTGGTTACAAGCATTTAATAAACATTGTTCTAGCAATGCTCTTGTCCATACTTATTGTCATTATGAAGTTAATTTCACTATAGAACAAAACCGATATTGCTAAAACCAAGATTAGTGTTGAACAAAATTGGATAAAAGCTCTAGTAATAGGGTGCTTGTTGTAGATCTATTACATGTGACCAGGGAAAGAAGAATCTGATCAGAATTTAGGTAAAGATTTGAAAATATAGGTTTTGGTTTGTCAAGCCAATTCCATTTTAATTAGCAGCAAAGAATTGCATTGTGCTAACCAAAGTTAAAAAAAAGAGTGTATTTTGTTGTAACAAGATACCATTTATTGGCTAATTGATATGCAGTCATGTGTAGAAGTACACTACATGTACACAAGTTTTTGCTTTTTAACCTATTTAACCCTTTCACTGCCAGCCGTTTTGGACAAAGCGGAACTTCTACTGCCAGACAGTTTTTGAACATTTTGCACTGTTTCACTTTAGGGGCCTTTCCTTGGGGGGACTTTTAGTTTACCCAGGAAAACTATATATTGTTTTTTTCAGGACAACCTAAGCTTTTAAAATATGGTAGAATTTTTGTGTAATTCCAATTCTGTAACAAGATATAGGCTTCTAAATGTCTAAAAAATGAAAAAAAATCATATTTTCCATAATATAAACACATGCACCAGAAACAAAAATTAGTTTATGCATGGAATTACAACTGATTTGGAAAGTCCCATGTCTCCTGAACGTGCCAATACCAAATATATATAGTTTTATGTAGATTTCTCACTTGTATAGGTCAAAAACTCCCAGCAGTACACTACCAAATTTCCAAAGCACTGCTCCAGAAAGCTGCATACTTTAGATTTCAATGCCAAAATTTCCACTAACAGAAAGTTTATCCCAGAAAATTTTACATTTTTAGAAAGAAGAGATTCTGGGGAATCCAGAATAGGCACAACTGTCTGTCTACTCCAAACTATCAAGTCGCAATGCTTTCCTAAAGTTATTGGTTTTTATCAAAATTTGTGAATTTTTTTTAAAATCGCTTCAAAGCTTCCAGTCTATAGTATCTTAACTCCTAAAGGTCATAAAGTAACCAAATAAAACACCCTAAATATGAACACCAGGGGTCCACTGAACAGTTTGATGCCCAATATGTATAGGTTTGGCTAAGTATGTGGCATGTAGGGGCCCCAATGTGAACATACACCCATATGTACTGTCATTTCTGTCATTTCAGCTTCTGCAAAATCAACATTTACATCATTAGATGTGGGATAAACCTAGTAAAGAGTACATTCACCCCAGAAAGTCATATATTTTTGGAAAGTACACATTCCCCCGAATCTAAAATGGGTACCCATGTCTTTCTACTCCACAGTACCAAGCCATAAAGCTTTCCTAAAGTTGGCAATTTTGATAAAATTTCCAAAAATCCACTCAAAGCTTCCAGTTTTCAGCATCTTATCTCCCACATAGCATTAGGTACCAAGATAAAACACCCTAAATATGAACGCCAGGGGCCCACTGAACAGTTTGAGGCCCAATATGTATAGGTTTACCTAAGTATGTGGCATGTAGGGGACCCAATGAGAACATACCCCCATATGATCTATCATTTCTGTCATTTCAGCTTCTGCAAAATCAACACATTTACATCATTATATGTGGGATAAAGCTAGTAAAAAGTACATTCACCCCAGAAAATCATATATTTTTGGAAAGTACACATTCCCCCGAATCTAAAATGGGTACCCATGTCTTTCTACTCCAAAGTACCAAGCCATAAAGCTTTCCTAATTTTGACGATTTTTATGGCATTTCCAAAAATCACCTCAAAACTTCCACTATACAGCATCTTATTTTCTACAGGTCATTAGATACCAAGATAAAACACCCTAAATATGAACCCCAGTGGTCTACTGAACAGTTTGATGCCCAATATGTATAGGTTTACCTAAGAATGTGGCATGTAGGGGCCCCAATGTGAACATATACCCATATGTACTGTCATTTCTGTCATTTCAGCTTCTGCAAAATCAACATTTACATCATTACATGCGGGATAAAGCTAGTAAAAAGTACATTCACCCCAGAAAGCCATATATTTTTGGAAAGTACACATTCCCCCGAATCTAAAATGGGTACCCATGTCTTTCTACTCCACAGTACCAAGCCATAAAGCTTTCCTAAGTTTGACGATTTTTATGGCATTTCCAAAAATCACCTCAAAACTTCCACTATGCAGCATCTTATTTTCTACAGGTTATTAGGTACAAAGACAAAACACCCTAAATATGAACCCCAGAGGCCTACTGAACAGTTTGATGCCCAATATGTATAGGTTTACCTAAGTATGTGGCATGTAGGGGCCCCAATGTGAACATATACCAATATGTACTGTAATTTCTGTCATTTCAGCTTCTGCAAAATCAACATTTACATCATTACATGTGGGATAAAGCTAGTAAAAATTACATTCACCCCAGAAAGTCATATATTTTTGGAAAGTACGCATTCCCCCGAATCTAAAATGGGTACCCATGTCTTTCTATTCCACAGTACCAAGCCATAAAGCTTTCCTAAGTTTGACGATTTTTATGGCATTTCCAAAAATCACCTCAAAACTTCCACTATGCAGCATCTTATTTTCTACAGGTTATTAGGTACAAAGACAAAACACCCTAAATATGAACCCCAGAGGCCTACTGAACAGTTTGATGCCCAATATGTATAGGTTTACCTAAGTATGTGGCATGTAGGGGCCCCAATGTGAACATATACCCATATGTACTGTAATTTCTGTCATTTCAGCTTCTGCAAAATCAACATTTACATCATTATATGTGGGATAAAGCTAGTAAAAAGTACATTCACCCCAGAAAGCCATATATTTTTGGAAAGTACACATTCCCCCGAATCTAAAATGGGTACCCATGTCTTTCTACTCCAAAGTACCAAGCCGCAAAGCTTTCCTAAAGTTGGCAATTTTGATAACATTTCCAAAAATCCACTCAAAGCTTCCAGTTTCCAGCACCTTATTTCCCACATAGAATTAGGTACCAAGATAAAACACCCTAAATATGAAAGCCAGGGGCCTACTGAAGAGTTTGAGGCCCAATATGTATAGGTTTACCTAAGTATGTGTCATGTAGGGGCCCCAATGAGAACATACCCCCATATGATCTATCATTTCTGTCATTTCAGCTTCTGCAAAATCAATACATTTACATCATTATATGTGGGATAATGCTAGTAAAAAGTACATTCACTCCAGAAAGTCATATATTTTTGGAAAGTACACATCCCCCCGAATCTAAAATGGGTACCCATGTCTTTCTACTCCAAAGTACCAAGCCATAAAGCTTTCCTAAGTTTGATGATTTTTATGGCATTTCCAAAAATCACCTCAAAACGTCCACTATACAGCATCTTATTTTCTACAGGTCATTAGGTACCAAAATAAAACACCCTAAATATGAACCCCAGAGGTCTACTGAACAGTTTGATGCCCACTGTACATAGGTTTATCAAAGCACATGGCACTTAGAGACCCCCAAATATACCTTGTGTACACTAATTTCATGGCTTATCTTTACCTAATTCATAAACACATGGCAGTTTTATTAGGGGTGGAAGCTGCAGAAATGTAGGGTGACCCCTAAAAACCCTATATTTTTGGAAAGTACACATTCTGACAAATCCAACAAGGGAAAAGAGTCCTTTCTACACCAAAGTACCAATCTGCAAAGCTTTCCTAAAGCTAGTGGTTTTTATGACATTTCAGAAAATCACATAAAAATATTGCAGTTTGCCACATTTATCTCACACAATTTCTTGCATACAATGGCAAATCACCCCAAATAGGAACACCTAAGGTCTACTGAACAGTTTGATGCCCAATATGCATAGATATACCAAAGTCTGCGGTATGTACTGACCCCAAAATTAAAATAGCGCATAAGGATTTCTCGCCTGCCAGCTCAGTTTTTGCACACAGAGCCCCCTGACAGCCTATTATATGCAGTAAGACCCCCAAACTACACAGGGACCCCCAGAAAACCATATATTTTTGGAAAGTACACATTCTGACAAATCCAACAAGGGTAAAGAGTCCTTTCTACACCAAAGTACCCATCTGCAAAACTTTCCTAAAGTTAGTGGTTTTTATGACATTTGAGAAAATCGCATAAAATGTTGCAGTTTGCCGCATTTATCTCGCACAATTTCTTGCGTACAAAGGCAACACACCCCAAATAGGAACACCAGAGGCCTACTGAACAGTTTGATGCCCAATATGCATAGATATACCAAAGTTTGCGGTATGTACTGACCCCAAAATGAAAATAGCGCATAAGGATTTCTCGCCTGCCAGCTCAGTTTTTGCACACAGAGCCCCCTGACAACCTATTATATGCAGTAAGACCCCCAAACTACACAGGGACCCCCAGAAAACCATATATTTTTGGAAAGTACACATTCTGACAAATCCAACAAGGGTAAAGAGTCCTTTCTACACCAAATTACCAATCTGCAAAGCTTTCCTAAAGTTAGTGGTTTTTATAACATTTGAGAAAATCGCATAAAAATGTTGCAGTTTGCCGCATTTTTCTCACACAATTTCTTGCGTACAAAGGCAACACACCCCAAATAGGAACACCAGAGGCCTACTGAACAGTTTGATGCCCAATATGCATAGATATATCAAAGTCTGCGGTATGTACTGACCCCAAAATGAAAATAGCGCATAAGGATTTCTCGCCTGTCAGCTCAGTTTTTGCACACAGAGCCCCCTGACAGCCTATTATATGCAGTAAGACCCCCAAACTACACAGGGACCCCCAGAAAACCATATATTTTTGGAAAGTACACATTCTGACAAATCCAACAAGGGTAAAGAGTCCTTTCTACACCAAAGTACCCATCTGCAAAACTTTCCTAAAGTTAGTGGTTTTTATGACATTTGAGAAAATCGCATAAAATGTTGCAGTTTGCCGCATTTATCTCGCACAATTTCTTGCGTACAAAGGCAACACACCCCAAATAGAAACACCAGAGGCCTACTGAACAGTTTGATGCCCAATATGCATAGATATACCAAAGTCTGCGGTATGTACTGACCCCAAAATGAAAATAGCGCATAAGGATTTCTCGCCTGCCAGCTTAGTTTTTGCACACAGAGCCCCCTGACAGCCTATTATATGCAGTAAGACCCCCAAACTACACAGGGACCCCCAGAAAACCATATATTTTTGGAAAGTACACATTCTGACAAATCCAACAAGGGTAAAGAGTCCTTTCTACACCAAATTACCAATCTGCAAAGCTTTCCTAAAATTAGTGGTTTTTATGACATTTGAGAAAATCGCATAAAAATGTTGCAGTTTGCCGCATTTTTCTCACACAATTTCTTGCGTACAAAGGCAACACACCCCAAATAGGAACACCAGAGGCCTACTGAACAGTTTGATGCCCAATATGCATAGATATATCAAAGTCTGCGGTATGTACTGACCCCAAAATGAAAATAGCGCATAAGGATTTCTCGCCTGTCAGCTCAGTTTTTGCACACAGAGCCCCCTGACAGCGTATTATGTGTAACACCCCCAAACTACACAGGGACCCCCAGAAACCCATATATTTTTGGAAAGTACACATTCTGAGGAATTCAAAATAAGTAAAGTTATTTTTCTACACCAAAGTACCGCATGGCAAAGCTACGCTAAAAACAGATTAGGAACACTTCTAGAGGGATAAAAATGCAACAAAACCACAAAAATTGTGTAAATCGATGACACAACAAAATAAGTCACATGACAGTGTAATTAGTGGTTAGAATAATAGATCCAATAGTCAGGCTGTCAAAATAAAATTTTTAGGGAAAAAAACTAAAGACAAAGGGGTAAAAAAAAAGTAAAAAAAAAAAAAAATTTGTATACACAAAAAATTGTGTATACATGTGTGCACACATCTAAAATTTATCTGATAGTGTGTAAGTGTGTATATAAGTGTGCTAAAGTGTGCTAGAGTGTGCAAAATCGGACAAAAAAAAAAAAAAAAAAGTATGCTAAATTGTGTGTAGATGTGTGTGTAAATGTGTGTAAATGCCTGTAAATGTGTGTAAGTGTGTGTATAAGGTAAATAAAGAGCACTTACCAGCAGAAGGTCTCAGGGATCACAGGCAGGCAGCCCCTCTGCAGTCCTCGCAGCACAGGAAGTGCGGGGGCGGAGCTAGCAGGAGCAGAGAGCAGAGGCACAGACAGTACAAGCAGCAGACAGCGTGCGATCGGTCTGCTGCTTGTAGCTAGGTCCAGCGATGCGATCGCATCGCTGGACCAACTTGCCAGCCCCCTTGGCTCCTTGCCGAGGGGGTTGGGGGCACAGCTGACTCTCTGCACCGGCGGCTTTTGCCGCCGGTGCAGAGAGAATTACACTAGTACCAAAAACGTAGGTACTACGTCGGTGGCATACAACTGCTTTTTTTAAAACGACGTAGTACCTACGTCTTTGGCAGGGAAAGGGTTAAACATGAATATTTGGTCTTCTGCAAAACAGTATATAAAAATAATTATGCTCCATTTACATTTTGTAGCCCATTGTGTAATTTATATTATGATAGACACATATTTTGCATGTGGAAAAAGTACAAACCTACACCCTTACACTTATCACTAGCTCAAATACCGAAAAATAGAATTAGGTGCAAACAACCAGAACATTGTTAGAAACAATCTGTCTTATTTAAACCTCAGAATTTGAGTTTGTTTTGCTATTTGTGGTTAAGGGCCCTGAGAGACAGGGAGATTAGTCACCCACCACAAATCTCCCTTGTCACGGGCGACTAATCTCCCCAATATGCCATCCCACTGGCTAGAATGTAAATCACCGGTGTGATGGCATACGCAGCGCAGCAATTTGCCGAAATCTCGGAAGTTGCCTTGAGAGGAAACTTTGGTGATTTCGGCACGGCGTATGCCATCCCACTGGCGATTTACATTCTAGCCGGTGGGATGGCATTTTGGGGAGATTAGTCGCCCGTGATAAGGGAGATTTGTCGCACGGCGACTAATCTCCCTGTCTGCCAAGGCCCTAAGTGTGTAGTATCACCATGACTAGACTGAAAGACCTCTTAGAGGCCTTTGAAAATAAAGTTATAGAAGTTTATGAGTCTGGGAAGGGGTTTACAAAGTTTGCCAAACATCAATCATTCCACTGTCCAGAAGATCATCTAAAAGTAGAGAAGATTTTAAACAAATGTCAACTTGCCCAAGCCATGCCATCATGGAACCTACAGGCAATTCTTACCACTGCTGATGTCATTGTGTCAAATAGTCTATTAAAAAGAAGCTGTATAAATTAGATCTACATGAGAGGTGTGTAAAGGGCAAACCTTTGTTGTTCAGGGCAACATGAACACCTAGGCAAAGACCAGGACTATTGGAACATGTGCTTTGGACAGACAAGTTAAGGAGTTATTAGGTGACAATACCAGAAGGCAGCATTGCTTATTAAGAATCTGATACCAGCTGTAAAGCATGGTGGTGGAAATTTCATGGTTTATTCAGTGGTGTAACTATAAAACAGGCAGGAGCCCAAGTCTGCTTCTTGTATAGGGAGGCCTGCAGGTGACCAGTGCCAGATAGGAAAACAGAGGTGACCGGCAATATAGTCTGGGGGGGGGGGGGGGTGAGGCAGCTCAGCATCATAAAATCCTATGAATTCTTTATTATACCATAGAATTCTTAAGGGTTATATGAGACCATCTCTCTCTATTTAAAAATGACCCTTAACATTCCAGTAAATCCACCAAATAATAGCTGAAAAAGTAAAAAAAAAATTCTGGAATCCCAGTAGAGAATTTATGTTAAAAAAAAAAGCTTTACATAAAGGAGGAATTTTTTTTTACAGGACTGTAGGTGCCCAATTACAAAAATAGATAAGGATTTTTTTTTTACAAATCTGCACACCCTCCTCCTTGACAAGTCACAAAGCAAAGAGAGAGAACAAAGGTAAACTCCTACTAAGTACTGAAAGGACCATTTCTTTAAAGGGGACCTGTCCCCTTAAGAAATAATTCCAAATTGTTTTCTGTTGTGTTTGTCAAGCAAAATAAACTTTACTTACACTATATAAATTATTTTAATCTTATTTTCTTCAGCCTTGGAATTCACAATTGCAGCAAACAGGAAGGGTCCATTTTGTGGACACTGTTATCAAAGCAGGCATTGCATCCTGCCAAAATCTTGTTTCTGTGCCAGTATGGGGGGACCTGATGCCCATATCCATGCATTGGTTACACAATTACATGGTGAGGAGGGAGGGGGAATGTGAGGAGTGCAGCAACATCTAAGAAGTTCTGAATTGAAAGTGAAAGTAACTCTTTGCCCCACCTCTAGGCAGGGCAGGCAATATATGATTGACAGCTGGGATTTTTAAATGCTTTTATAATGGGTGTGGATGTATTAATAAAAAAATGATGTTTAATTTGAAAAGGGCTTTTATTATACAGCTTTTTATGTATACCTTTGTTTGTTGAACTTTTTAAGATCCCTGTTTGTCGAAAAATATGGTGAAGCACTGCGTAATTAGCTGGCGCTATATAAATAACCAATGATGATGATGTTAAAAAGAATTAAGTTCATCTGATGAGTTTTAAGCTTTGGAATACGTGTATACATATTAGAATGCCAGGTTCATGTTCACTGAGATGGTGATTTAGTTCACATAAGCACATATAAAGATCAGAAGTCACACTTGTGCTGGCCTTGTTAAATAGGAAGTTTAACGTTTCCCCTGGTGACTTAATTAACTGTTGGTGCTGTAGTCTGAAGTGCATCTTTACTGGATGTGACAGGGGCAAAGCTATAGACCTCATGGCTTTTCTGCCTGTGGTCTGCTTCTGTGCTGTCCTTATATAAATCAGCTGTGCAGAATACAGTAATAGGCTTATTGTAAGACAGAGGATTAAAGTGCATATAACTGGCATTGTGGCAAATTGTACACCCAAGAGTAGTTATTAAAGGTTAAGTCATACTGGGAAAAATAAGGCCTGGAATAACCCTTTAGCAACATATTTTCTTTGGAAATTTCAGTAGATACTTGGCTTTCACATAGCTCGGCTTCACAGTTTTACTTTTATCATTTAAATTAAGACACTGAAGATGAAAAAAAGATATGCAAAAGTCAATGGGAATACAACTTCCAAAAGTCCAGTATAATTTTGTCCAACCCACAGTGGTTATATCAGTAGTGTATAATTACAGAATTGCCCTGTCAGCCCTGTTACACAAACTAACAAAAAAATAAACACACAACACAAAGTGCCGTAATGATGTCCAAAGTTAGAGTAGTCAGCCAAAACATTGTCATATCAAATCATACATTTTGAACTAGGTGATAAGGGTAAGATATGTAAGCAAAAGTTTGCCCCTGTCCAGTAATCTGTTACAACCAATCAGATGTCTGCATTCATTAGTGTACCTTGCCCTAGATCTGGGAAAATAAATTGGCACTTGGTTGCTAGTTATTTGCCCACATGGCACCACAAAAGCCCTATGTAACGAATGTGACCCTATACAGCCAATAAAAAAGATTAACACAGACCTACGAATGACTAATGGTCACTATAACATTGCTCAATGATACAGATTTGAAAGTGGGTAATTTGTAAAATTAGTATGGGATCTGTTATCTAGAAACCTGTTATACAGAAAGTTCTGAAATACTGTTCCATCAAAATAATTCTTGATTTTTTAAAGATTTGTTTTTTCCTGTAAGACAGTATCTTACACTTGTTAAGTTAGCTAAAATATAACCATGTTTTTGACAAAATAATCATACTGGGTTTATTTAATGTTATGTTAATGTTATTAAAATGCCTTAGGACATGGTGCTCCAATTTACAGAGGATACCTTATCAAAAAAAACCCAAGGTATCAAGCATTCCAGATAACCAGTCCTATCTTTGTATTTATATATGTATTGTCATCAAAAATTATGATTTGTATTTAGAAGAGCTAACTTACATCTGAATCAGAGATGGAGACACGGTTGGACTCAATTGTTGGCCTTCGAACAATCCTTGGAGATATGTGTGATGCAGGACCTGTTGCATATGGACCATAAGCTAGGTTGTGGGATGGAAGGCAGCCTCCTGAAGGTCTTTCTTGGAGAGAGAACTTTCTGTTTGACAAAGTGGGGCGAGAAGAAGCTCTTTGGAAAGAGCTCAAGTCCCTTTGTTCTTGGGAAGAAAGAAATACATCCTCACTGGTCTCAGAGCTCATATAGTTGTTTTTCAGTCCATCCATATCATCAGAATTTATTCTTCCTGGAGCCTGACATTCTTCATCCACTTCAATGGCAGCAACTCGCTCAGCAAGTTCTGTTTGAGAGTCTTGATTTGGGTCAGAATCACAATCCATTATGACAGACCTTTCACACATACAAACAGTATTCTTATTATATTCTTCTTCAAATTTCTTCCTAAAACAAAAAATATTGTATTAATAAATCATTGTCACAAAAGCTTTATTTACTTTTTAGCACAATACTGTATTTTATTTTTATATTCTAAAAAACTATTTTTTGCAGAAAGTGTGAATACTAATGATTTGTCTTCACTCATTTCTGTTTAATTAACTTTAATTATATGCACCACTGGTCTGAATCAAATTATTATGTCTCTTTAAATCTGAATGTCAAATGTAGCTTTCTGAAAGTAAGCAGAGAATTGCTTCTCAAAGTGGTAAATGTATAATATGTCATATGTGCTTGATTATGTAATACAAAGTATGTTTTAATAATTCATATAGAATATGAAATAAATGGACTGATACCATAAATCTGCTTGTGCTGAATATAACATTAGGACAGGGGTGGGCAAACTTTTTGGCTCAGGGGCCACATTGACTAACAGACGGGCCGGGACAGCGTTACGCTCGGGGCTGCAATCAGAAATTAGGGGGCCTCTCAGCTCCCCCCCAGCTCCACTTTCCAGCATCCTGCAGCTCCACTACCCAGCATCTTCAAGTTCCCCACCCAAGTATCCTGCAGTTCCCCACCCCAGCATCCTGCAGTTCCACTCCCCAGCATCTTCCAGCTTCTCCTCAAAATCCTCCCACCAGCTCCCCCCAGCATCCGCCATGACCTGCGGCTCCCTCCTCCAGCGCCCAGCTGCTTCCTCCATCCCGTCCCTTCTGTTCCCCGGCTCCCCAGTGCATTCTTTTATATGGTTGCGCCCCGTGCGTGCTGACGTTGTGCGCACGCACGGGGCGCAACCAATCAGGGCCCGTCATTCTTTTAAGGGGGCCGGAGACTGCGGGCCGGATTGAAAGGGCTAACGGGCCGGATGTGGCCCGCGGGCCGTAGTTTGCCCACCCCTGCGTTAGGACATTCCTCTCAAAATTCTTACAATCTCTAATCTGCATCAAATGTATGCCTTTTGTCATTAGCATTCCAAATCGCAACACCTTGCTGACAAACCTCAAAAACCAATGGCATAATGTATAAATATATATACATTTCAGTGGCTATTTACTAATTTGGATTTTTATTGCTAAAATAATAAAAAAATAATAAAAAATGTGCAACTTTTTCAAGATTTAATATGCTACCAAACAGCTAAAATTCCAAATCTGACAATTTGCCTGCTAAAACATGCAGAGATTGTGTAGAATTGAATAGCAAATGTCCCTTCCCTTTCCTGAAAGATCCTTCTTTTGTTTCAAAACTTTAATGGTTTAAATGTCATGTTTTTTCATGCAACAAGTCAAAAAATGTAGGATCTTCATGACTTTTCTAGCGCACACTTTTCCAGTTCTGACTTTTAAGTAAATTAGTGGACTTGAGACTTTAAAATGAAAATAAATGAGAAAATGTTAGCGTTGTGCCCCATAGTGTCTGTTTTTGAATCTGGCAAGATACTTTATTTATACAGCATTTATAAGTCCATAAAACCCTTTCTTAATTGAGCTGATCTAGTATCTGCTTGAATATTTTCATGTACGATCCAAAAAGAAACTTGGTGACCTTTCAAGTTTCTTTTATATTATAGTGAATAAATCTTTATCTATTATTAGAATACAAAACTTTTATATGTACAAGTCTTTTCTGGTAATAAAATCATTGTGATTTATTCATTTTAACAACATTTTAATCTACAAATATGTACAGTCTAATACTGTAATCCAAGGTGTTACATGAGAAGCAATTACCCTTGCATTTTCACACATATCATGTAAACATTGTGTCTAGCATTTTTAGAGTGCATTTATTGCATCACTTCTGGAACATGCTTTCAAAACCAAAGTCTGGTGTGTCTTATGATGCAACACACTGTAAAAACCCTGGAGCTTCCTCCTGCTAGAGGGTGGTGGTAGATCCAGGGGTCCCCAGCATCAAAAGCTGCAGTTGTGCACCATTCATCAGAAGAGGCAGGATGGAGGAATTGTCAACTGTGCAGAAGTGTGTTTGGACGCAAGTACCATAATGAATTGAATCAATATGCACTCTCCACTGTACCCATTTTGGAGCACCCACATTATATATTTGCTAAAAGCCATAGTATTAAAAAGAACAGACATATATTTAAACAGAAAGGAATGATATATGGAATTTTCAAAAGTGAGGCAATTTTCTATTAATCTTTAAAAATACACAGAAATAATTAGCTAATAAGTTATAGCAAATTAGCTGCTTGCCAAGGAGCCAAGGGGGCTGCCAAGTCGGTCATGAATCACATTTTTTGCAGGGCCACACTTCTAATAGCAGACACAATCCTCCTTCAGCCCCCTGAGCCCGCCCACGCACTTCCTCCATGCGATCCTGGGACCCTCATCACTGGAAAGGACCCTCCTGCTTACTAAAAAGGTAAGTGGCCTTTTTTTATACATTTACACAATACACATTATACTAAAGTTATGGATTTTTTTTTTCTTCTGCACACTTCTGCATATATTTACACACTTCCATACTCATATACACACATTCACACACTTTTCAGAGTTGTTCCTGATTTTATAATTTTGGCTTTTGTTTTTCCCCTAAAAACTATTTATTTCACGGTGCGGCCATTGGATCAGGTATTTTGACCACTAAGCACGCTGTAAAATAATTAATTTTGTTATTTCATTGATTTCCCTAATTGTATTTAATTTTTGTGATTTTATTGCAGTTTAACACTTGCATTGGTATTCCTTGCATTTATTTTAGCGTATCTTGGCCGATTGGTAGTTTAGTGTATAAAGACATCTTCACCTGTTTCGAATTTGTCAGAATATGTACTTTTCAAAAATATATGGTTTTCTGGAGGTCTCTGTACATTTCCAAATCAGTTGTATTTTGTGCATAAAATACTTCATGATTCTGATATATGTGTTTATATTATGGAAAATATTTTTTTCTTCAATTTTTAGACATTTAGAAGCCTATATCTTGTTACAGAAATGGAATTACACAAAAAAATTAAGCACATTTTGAAAGATTAGGTTTTTCCGAAAAAAAACGTAAACTAAAAGTACCCCCTAGGAAATGCCCTTAAATTGAACAAGCGCAAAATGTTCAAAAACGGCCTGGCAATAAAAGTTCCTCTTTGACCAAATCAGCTGGCAGTGAGTTAAAAGGGGCTTTAGCACAGGTTAGAGCATATATAAAAGTGCTTATTAACTTGCTATTTTCCAACTATATGCACTTCAACTGTGTTTAGGTGTCCATTTAGGGTTGCCACCTGTTTGGTTTTCACCTGGACAGCCCAGTTGTTTGACGGGACTCTATAGAGAATGACACAGCGATCAGCTAATGATTGATCAGTGAGTGACAGTCCTGAAGCCTGACATCAAAGTCCCACCCACCAAACGTAACCTCCCTGTCTCCCTGTCCCCTGATATCACCCACCTTGCCCCCGATGTCAACCATTTTGCACCTCCCGTCCGGACTTCACCAGCATAGAAAAAAATTTGGTAGCAGAATTTGAAGACAAATTTAATGGTAACTTTAAACACAAATCTATGACAGAAAAAGTTAAATGTTCTTTATATGTTATTTCAAAGAGCATGTTGCTCGTAATAAACGTCAGTGTGGCTGCTCTAAAGCAAAAATGCTTTTTAGCATAAAAACAACAATTACAGCTAATTTCCTGAAGTCTTGGATACAGTTTTTAATGTTATGAGCACTTCTGGTTACCACAAATAAAAAACAGCTTACTGAATGCAGAGCTTCAGCTGTCTATTTAAATGTCTTAGGGCATTTGATGGCTGATTTACTGCCATGTTATCGACAGTACAGTTGTTTTCACAAAACAGCAGTTGCCTCGCCATTATATTTTTATTACCCTCAGTTTTTCTAAAGGTCAAAAGTCAACTGAAGGAATTAAAACAAATATATATTAGAGAAGGTACAGTATCTAATCATACATACACATTCAGGGTCCTGTAGTTATTACCCCAAATAAACAGGGACTTTCAATAGCTAACACTTTGCAGTAAATAGTATATTGAGGTACAGAATTGTATTTGGTATACTAGTACATTGAAAAGACTGACCTATGTGTATTTTCTGTGATATTCTTTAGTACTGTCTAGTTCATACCTCCCAACATTTGAAAAATGCAAACAAAAAGAAAAAAGAATACCCCTGAATACCACTCCCATTTTACAACATTTGGCAGGTTATTTAAAGTTTGAACACATTTCTGGGGTTGCCCTTTAAGATGCAAATCTCAGTTCCCCCAAGAGACCTGGTTATATTATTAGCTACAATTGTATCTAAGCGCAGGTGTTGCCTGTTAATTATTCTGGGCTCTCTGCCAAAATATTACTTATATAATTAAGGCTAACGTCAGACGAGGCGCCTGGCGTATATTTTCAGCAAACCGAAAATCACTTGCTGAAAATATTGCCATAC
This sequence comes from Xenopus tropicalis, assembly GCF_000004195.4. Classification (NCBI taxonomy): domain Eukaryota; kingdom Metazoa; phylum Chordata; class Amphibia; order Anura; family Pipidae; genus Xenopus; species Xenopus tropicalis. The sequence goes on along the minus strand of NC_030678.2, from coordinate 101,744,508 downwards.
GCGTTTTTATGCGTATTTCAGCTACATGTGCCTGCACCCAAGCGTATTTCATTCATTCGGGTGATAAGTTTTAGAAACCTTGTGTCCTTTTTGGCGTTCAGTGCAGGAGATCAAAGGGAAATGATGGACTTTTCAATAAGAATCGGGGACCGTGGGCTGAGCTGTTCGACACAAAATCGGGACTGTCTATTTACATACTAGAAAATGATTCTTTAGTGCCATTACATGGGGGAGGGCAGATCTAAGAAGCATAGCAGTGCACAACAGAGTGACAACAAAAAATACTTTGCCTAAAGCATCAGACTGTGAAGCACACAATGAAACAGTAAGCTGGATATAAGAAATCTGTTTCATGAAGATTACTCATTTGTTGCTATTTTAAATGCAGGTGCCTCACATACTTTAATACTCTAGTCTACCAGTTACCAACCACTGTGAATGTTCTAATTGCAATGCCATCATTATATGACAAAAATAATGTTTACAATAATGCACCTACTAACCTACTTCCCAAAACTTGTTCCACAGGTTGGAATAGGTTTCTCTAAGGCTAATACCACATGGAGCATATTCTCGACAAGCTGAAAATACAAGAGCATACACTCCTACGCTTGAAAATCATCTTACCTGTGCCTGCACCCGACAGCACTGAATATGCTCAGGTGCAGGCACATGTAGGCGATAAATGCAAGACTTTGTATTTTCGGCAGATATCGGCTACATGTGCCTGCACCCGAGTGTATTCAATGCTACTGGGTGCAGGCACAGGTAGGAGAATTTTTAAGCTTATAAAGTGAATATGCTCCATAGGCTATGTGTGGCATTAGCCTAAGACTCTACTAATCATGATAAAGATGTGGTTCATAATAACTGTCCTGTACAGTAGTGGGCATGAATTCTACATGTGCTCTTCAATATTAATACAATAACAAGTACTACTAGATCTCTTTTTGAATCTACAAGATGGTTGATTCCCTATTAAGAGTTACCTAATTAACAAAATGTCTCTCGGATGGTATGTTTAGCCAAGTATAATCACTGTATTGATTGATTATTTGCTGAGAGAGTTAAGTCAAGGGCATTAAAGATGAATATAAGTGACACCAGAGGGAGATTGCAAGTCATCAAAACAAAAGGGTTTCTCCATGTATCCATAAAACCCGTGTAAAGATAGGAGAAGATCATCCAAGTACTGGAAAAGTTACCTCAGAAATATAGGAAAATTATTCAATTGAAAGCTAAAATGTATAATCATACTTCAGCCATGAATCATTTCAGTATGTTCTTTAATAGCTTGGTTCCACAAAGCTAACCAAATCTCTTTTAGTTCAACTGTCATTATCTCCAATTTAAATTCTATTTATTGAACTCTTTGCACTTAGATGTCACCAGTTATGCAATTAACTAAGCCACTGATGTATTTCCTGAGGACTTTTATAGACTTCACACAGGCTACTGAATCCATTCTATTGATTGTTCACAAATCAAGTGCATGGTGCAATTTGAACAGGTATATGCACACAGATGTCTCATATAGCAATTCTATGGTGTAAAATGTCTATTCAGATCACTGGCATCACCTGCTTGACTGATTACTTTACACAATAAAAGCACAGCTCTGAAATCACATTATAGTTTTAAAGTATTGAAAAAAATGGCAGAACAGTTATGGGATCCTTTATCTGGAAGCCATTATCCAGAAAGCTCTGAATTACAGGAAGGCCATTCCCCCTAGTCTCAATTTTAAAAAAAGAATTACAATTTTTTGCAGAAAGATTTAATTTATCTCTGTAATATCAAAACGTTACCTTGTACTTAATCCCAACTAAGATATAATGAATCTTTATTGGAGGCCAAACAATTCTATTCCATTTATTTAATGCTTTAATAATTTTTAATAGATTTGGAGATCCAAATAACAAAAAGACCCCTTATCAGGAATCACAATTCCTAGGCGTTCTGGAAAACAGGTTCCATACCAGTACTAGCTATTAAAATCATAGGCATTTTCTTCTGTCATTCTCTTTTAGACATGGAGCAAGCAAAGGTTCCAAAGGTAGTTTAGTTTAGAAAATCAACCTGTCTAAACTCGGTGATCAAAATATATACATTATTTGAGTTAATAACAAAAACTCACTTGAGTTGAGAGTAGAACTATTTTATGAAGCTTTTTTAATAACACCGCACTGTATTTAACAGACACAAAGTTTAAAACTTTTCAAAATGCTAAAATAGGGATTAAAACTTCTGGGCACTTTGATACGGGTCCCTTTATGTGCAGTTGTTATATACCAGACTATACATTAACCTTAAATATGGCTAAAATATCAATAACACACTAATACAGGGCAAAGCCCAAGGTATGCCTCAGAAGAGGGCACTGTTTTTATGGTCTGTGGGTGGGCTTTAATTTTTCAATGTCAGGGAAAATATACAAAAATTAAGGCTAAGTTTGCCAATGTTTAAAAGACACTCAAGTAAAAAGCAATGGCAATAAACATAATCATCTTTTAAAGGAGAACTATACCCCCGGGCACTAAAAAAACCCTTAACTATCACTGCCTTGATCCCCCTCACCTCTCCCTTATCGCATAGTTCCTAAGTTTAAACACTGTCACTAACCCCTAGCTAAAACAGCAGCAACATACCTGGCTGACATCTTCTTAGCAATTGAAGACACGGACCCTGCTTGTGCACGCCCAGTTGAAGCCGATTTCCTACTACCTCCAACTGCGCAGGTTTGTATCGGCAGAAAGACCCGGTGTCTTCAGTTCAACATATGCAGTTAACGTAACTTATGCAAAAAGTTATGTAACTTCCATATCAAGCAATGACAACACAAAGCAGAGCATTCATTTACTAAATTAGTTCCTTCCACATCCGAACTGTCTTGTACTCTTTCTGGAAACAGGGTTTCCTTGTTGCCTTTCCTTTCTATGCCTCCACACTTTCCAGTCTCTACACTTTCTGTTTCTGAACTCTTAATTTCCTTGATATAATGGAATGTTTTTATAGCCCCTTTTTCCTATTTACTGATATGAATGGTTATTTGGGTCAATGCTATCCAACAGGAAAGTCAGGTTTCCCTCTAGATTTGTATGGCTGTCAGATTGCTCAAGAGCTTTACTTACCACTTTTTGAAAACAGATAGTTAATAAAATGTTTAGTAAATAGCTGGCCCACTACATCAAAACAATTCATAGATTAAGACCTTACATCATGTCTGCTGCTCTTCCCAGTAAAGTTACTGTTAAAATAATATATTTTTGGAAGATATATGCTACATTGTTTAATTGTCTGTATATAATAGAAGTGCTTCTGTCTGTGTAACAATATACACCTTTAACTGGGAGGTAACTACTTAAGAAGCAGACCCTGAAGATTCATGAGGCCCAGGAGTGTAGGGGGCCCAGTAAGGCCCTAATTTATGAGCAATTTCAATATTTATAGGTAAAATGAGTCAACTTTCAATGTTTTGGGGCCCTAAATTGAATTTGTTATGGGGCCCAGTAATATCTAGTTACACCACTTCCTTTAATGAATTAATATGTTAATAAATGTGATGCCAAAATTATTATAACACCACATGTGCAGATTAATATTATTTTAGTAATACTACCATAAAAGATCCAACAATTTTACATTCTTACATTCATGTCCCACTTTTCACACTGACAATAATAATGTACTCTAGTTAGTGCTTTAATTGCATCTTCACATTTAATGGCTGTGTCTGATTGCATTGCATTTCATCTGGTGTTTCATTTATTCTCAAAGCTCTTCAGCAGAATAAATTACAGCCAAAATTTGGTTTTGTTTAAGCTTTTAGTCTGTGTGCTCCAGCTAAACCAGAATCGAATCACCTTTCCATTCTTACAGAACCTTATAAACCATAATTAGCATAAACAGCTAATTTCTTTCACTAGTAGACCACTGTGTTTTGTATAGAAAAACACAAAAAAGCACCACTCAATGGTACACTAGTTACTAGGGGGCCAGCATAATAATCATTTTGTTACAACAACATTAAGGTCATTTTAATGGATTAAGGGCACTTAAGTAAGGTACAAGTGGGCCGTGGGCAAAAATATCATTGATGGACCCAGACTGGCCAATGTTTTCCCCAACGCCTCCCCAGAACTTTCTCTCAGCTGCACTGTATTGCTCTGGCAACATACTGTAAATTAAAAAGAGATCCAACTGAGGAATTTAAATTGGATCTATTTATACTGCTGAGAAAGGCATATTGTAGGGGTATAATTATAAAGAGAGAATTTTAATATCTATAAATAAAATTCCCCTGAATAGCAGTCTTCTACCATTTGCCAAAAATTTATAAAGGGTTAGAGAACCCACAGGGTAGATCGATTAAATTGGGAATTGACTCACATCAAAATTGTCACTCTTTATTGATAAAATAATGCAGACAGTTGTTTCGTGTATACCAATATACTGAAAACAGGGGGAATACAAAACTGAAATAAAAGCAAAAAGAAAGAGAAAATCAAGAGTGTCACGTTAAAACATAAAATAAAAATTTGGTTAGAATTAGGAATAATAATTAAAAAAAAATAAAGTAAAAATAAAAGTTAAAAAAATATAATCAGAAAAAAATACTTTATTATTATGGTAGAAGATGTAGAAATTAAACAGTTGGTAGCCAATAAGCCATTCAATATGAAAGGTGAGTTGGCCATTGTGGTAAGATATCACTACCAACTACAAGGTGCAGTAGATATAATAAAGAAATATTGGCCCATAATTCTGAAAGATCCAAGTTTAAGGGATATAGTACCATCAAATTGGTTATTTGTAGAACAAATATAACAGCTTTGTGCCACCCAAATGGAGCAGATGAATACTGTATTGCAGGCCCAAGGGTAGTGTTGACTAACAGAACTGGAGTAACTTTCTCAATGAACCAAAAGTTAGACACCACAAGTCACCTCCTAAAACATAGCATTAGGAGTAATATGCAAATCACAACGTCCTTGGGCTTCCCCAGTTGTTTTAGTTCCAAAGTGAGATGGCTCCACAGTGGCATGAACTACCATTGACCCAATAACTACCAATAACCCTATGGTGTCAAGATGCCCAGAACAGGTGTACTGTTAGACCTGTTATAACTGACAACCATGTACTTAATAAAGGTTATTGACAAATTTCTCTTTACCTTGAGGCCAGGAAACCTTTGGCATTCTTGACTTCATCTGATTTACAGTGGTGCTTGAATCCTTTAAAATGTTCAATATTTTTATCTGATCTAAAACATCATCTAATTTTCAAACAAGTAGATGAAAAAAAACCTAGCTAAACAAATAAAACTAAAATTATTATATATCATGTATATATTGAAAAAAATGATCCAATAACATATCTGCATGTGGCAAAAGTAAGTGAAAAATATAGATAATTTTAAAGGGTTCACAAACTTTCAAGAAGCACTGTACATGCATTTATTGTTTAATACACAAAAATGAAGCAGTCATGAATCTGCATTTTTTTGCCTTGCAAAGTGAAAATCTCCTGTCTGACACATAAATCAAATGACAATCCAATTAATGATTCCATTTTGCATAAAACATTAGCCACAGTAGGCCTCTGATAAGTGAATGTTATCCAAACTGCCCACTCTGACTCATAAATAAACCCAAACATATAGATAAGACTTCTGGAGTAGTGATGAGTGAAATTCTTCACCAGGCATGAATTTGTGGTGAATTTCCTCTTTTTATTGCTGGCTGATTTTTTTGCGAAACGAGTGTCAAAATTCGCACCGTTTCACAAATTTTTAACTGTTTTGCAAATTTTTTGAAAGATTTGTGACATTTTAAACAAAGCAAAACAGGACAGATTCTGGAGTTGCGGATTGAGGCTTGGCATATAATTTAATCAACTAAGGACTATGCTTCATGATATTTGGTATTTAGGACAGTATAAGACAATATAAACTGATATGTAGTTTTTTATATATTTCTAGTAATTTCACATAGCAGTGAAAACAGAATAATCTGAAGACTGTAACTCACTGACCATCGTGTTTTTTCCAGTTTTGGTGGTTATGGCAAAAGGAGATAAAATAAACAGTTTATAGTAGGGAAATACATTCCATGAAAAGCTAACAACAAAACAACTATTACGCAAGAAATAAAGAAATGTTCCATAAATGTGCCATTTAATGAACAATGAACAAATGTAAGATTTTACAAATGATGTTCCTGACCTACCTGACCTGACCTGTTCCTTTTAAGAGTATACCCATAAACTAACTGCTTTAGAGACATTGATTAAATAGGATGCTACATACATATCTTGCGGGAATGTGTTTCACAGTGTAATTACAATATTACAATACAAATTAGCCCCATCCAGAGGAAAGCAAAGCTGCTTCTATTATTAGAAAGGAACTATAGAGGAATTCAAGGTGTATTTTTCCCCTATTTAAAAACACTCCTTTGAATTATAAATAATATATTTGCTACCTGTTACAAGGTTTAAAGTAGTAGAGAAAATTAAAACAGGGCTGTGGAGTCGAGGAGTCGGAGTCAGAGTCAATCTTGAGTACCTGGAGTCGGAGTCGGCAAAAAATGAACCGACTCCGACTCCTACTAGATTTAAATGGGAATAAAAAAAAAAAAATAAAGCAAGTTTAAATGTCCCAATTCACAAACAGTCATAATTAATTACTTCTCTGCTATAGGAATAAAGCCCAATGCACGCAGTGCATAAATGAACACGTTGAGTGACCACAAAGCATGCTTTTCATTGACTGTATGAATGTATAAAAAACATTAGCATATTAAAAACAGAGTTGTAAGTATCAGAAACTGAGGAGTCGGAATCGGAGAATTTATCTACCGACTCCACAGCCCTGAATTAAAATAAAATGAAATCAAATTAAAACAAGGCGAGAACAGTCATTATAAAGATGTATTTAACTCTAGATGTATGGGCTACGGGGCAAAATTTATCAAAATGTGAGTTTAGAGCTCACCCACATTGTATTCATTCCTATAGGATTTTTAGAAGCTTATTTATCAAATGGCAAGTTCTAACTTTCACCGATTAATAAATAAGCTTCTAAAAAACCCATAAGAATGAATAGAACATGGGTGCGTTTTATGTTTTAAGCTGTAAACTCACATTCTGATAAAACTGCCCCAACATGTCATAGGATTACAAGACTATAAAAAGTGTGAAATACAAATAGCAACAAATTAGATAAAATAAGAATAAAAATTCACACTGGGGCAACAAAGACACTGAATTTTAGAAAAGCAAATTCTAGCTCCTTAAGGGAAGTGCTTCAGGGCATAGATTGGGGCATTATGTTTTCTGATAAAACCACAGCGCAGACATGGTTGTCATTTAAGATTATATTAAATCATTACTGTTCTCAATTTATTCCATTAATAAGAAAAAGTAGAAGTGTTAAGAATCACCCTATGTGGCTTAACACTGAGGTAAAGAAGTTAATAGGGAAAAAAAGGAAAGCTTTTAAGAAATATAAGTCAGAGGGGACAGTAGCTGTGTTTAATGAATATAAACACTATAACAAGTGTAAAACAGCAATCCTGAAGGCAAAGATAGCAAATGAGGAGTGCATTGCGGCAGAGGCCAAAACTAACCCCAAAGAGTTTTTTAAGTATATTAATAGTAAAAAGATGCAGGTTGAGGGTGTGGCCCCATTGAGTTATAGTAACAATATGGTTACAGCGTATACAGAAAAGGCAGATGTGCTAAACCAGTTCTTTTCTTCTGTGTATACAGTAGAGGAGCCAAAGGGCCAAGTCCCACCCAATAGCTGCACTGTTGCCTCAGCTCCAACTACACAGTGGTTGACACAGGATATGGTGCTTAAAGGGTTACACAAGATAAATATAAACAAGGCACCTGAGCCAGATGGAATGCACCCTCGGGTACTGAGAGAGATAGGGTCAGATTTACAGTGGCCATTTTTTCTAATATTCTCAGACTCGCTTTCATCAGGTATGGTATCTAGGGATTAGAAGAAGGCGAATGTCATTCCTATATTTAAAAAGGGAGTAAGATCTCAGCCTGGTAATTATAGGCCTGTACGTTTGACATCCGTGGTGGGCAAGTTATTTGAAGGCTTGTTAAGGGATCACATACAAAATGATGTACATGTACTGGAGAATGGTATTATGAGCAGTAATCAGCATGGCTTTATGAAGTACAGGTCATGTCAGACCAATTTAATTGCTTTTTATGATGAGGTGAGTAAGAAGCTGGACAGTGGGGATGCAGTAGTTATAATCTATTTCGATTTTGCCAAAGCATTTGATACTGTTCCCCACAAACCTCTACTTGGAGTAAGGTTCTCAGTGGGGTCCCTCAGGGTTCTGTACTGGGTCCACTTTTGTTTAACTTGTTCATAAATGACTTAGGGGAGGGTATTATAAGCAATGTCTCAGTGTTTGCAGATGACACAAAACTCTGCAGACCTGCAGTCAATTCTATCCAGGATGTGACATCCTTGCAGCAGGATCTTGACCAACTGGCAATCTGGGCAGCTAAGTGGCAGATGAGATTTAATGTGGATAAATGTAAGGTCATGCACCTGGGATGTAAAAATATGCAAGCCACTTATACCCTTAATGGGACTGCACTAGCAAATCCATAATAGAGAAGGACCTTGGAGTCCTTGTAGATAATAAACTTGGCTGTAGCAAGCAATGCAAGGCAGCAGCTGCAAGGGCAAACAAGGTTTTGAGCAGAATTAAAAGGGGCACAGATTCAGGGGAGGAGGGTGTTATTTTTCCCCTTTACAGACCGCTGGTAAGGCCCCATCTAGAATATGCTGTTCAGTTTTGGTCTCCAGTGCTCAAACTGGCATATCAGGACTACCACTATAAATCTATATATAAAGAGTGCCATCACCATGCAAGCACAATGTATTTTACATTAAAAACCTACCATATATAATTACTAAAATCATATAAAACACTGTATTTAATAAATCTATGCAGTATAATTAATAAGCAAATGGTCTGTATACAGAAAAGTACAAAAAGGGAGGACCAACATTTCAATAAATATACAGAGATTGAATGTCTTATTGTATATTTGTAAGGACATAGAATGAACAAATTCTCTTCCCCATACATGCACAAGTAGGTGGGCAAATATGTATAAAATTGACTTAAAAAGATTTTATTCTAGTGCTCCATAAGGTAAGATATGAGTTTCTTTTTAAAGTTATTGAGAGTCTTCTTTATGGATAAATCCAGGGAAGGAATTACAGCGCAAGGCGCAGCAAGGGAGAAAGGTCTAAGATGAGAGTTGCCTCTGGGTGTGGCTGGTGTTAAGAGACAGTGAATCTGAGAGAAGTGGAAGGGATAGCCAGGAAAATACAGGAATACATAACACAGGATAAGATATAGTGAGGAAAAGAGGAGTGAAGACTGATCGTTAGCAGAAGGGTACTGTATGCTATCCTATAGTTAAAGGCGAAGGAAAGGCTAATAAAGAGTTAATCTCAAGCTGCAGGCATACCTTCAGTTCTCTCAATAGTTCCCTTAAAGCATTTTAAAAATTTAAAAAGCATACTGCCCAATAGTCCTCCTATTATTTAGTAAAAACGCCACACTTTTGGCTCACCTAATCAAATATTTACTCAGTCACACTTACTTCACATTTTCTAGAACAGACAGCCATCTCTAAAAAGGTATTCTCCCTTCCTTTCCCTCCTTGCTTCATACTGCACATGTGTTTCATTCCCTCCCCCCCCCCCCCCCTCTGGCAGATCTGCTTCTGATTGGCTGGTGGGCATGTATAGCTCAGAACAGGAGACAGGATCAAGTTACACACATGCTCAGAGAATAGAAAGGCTGCCGCTGGCAGCCTACAGGAAGGGAAGAGAGATTTCAGTGATGTCACTGTAGTCTTCACACTGCTGTAGGCTGCCAGCACCATATCTCAGAGAAGCAAGCAGGGATCTGGGAATTTAGATATGCAGTAAGTACTTAAAAATAATGCCTTTAGACTTACTTTTAATTTATATTAACCTTTCATTGTCCTTTAAGTCTCCCCATATTTCTCCCGTTCAGATGATCAGAAGCCAAACAGGAAGAAAAAACGCTGAGCTGTGTAAAGAAAGTTCCCATAATGCCTCGCTCCTGCACCGAGACAAAGAACGGTGTACATGCTCAGTTTGTAAGACTATGAGGAAGCTTCCTGCTGATTGGCTGAGATCCACATTCCTAAGGGGGGAGAGTGAGCTCTTAGCATCTTGAGGGAGGGGGAGCAGGAGAGGGGAGACAGGAGAGAGCTATGTGTTTCTGGCAGAGGAAACCAGACACAACAAATCTTTTGACAGAGAACTCAGTGCAGTGTTTCTGTGAGTGCTTATGGCTGTATTTACATAGACCTTTCTGATAAAGCTTACTTAGTTTTTACCTTTCTTTCTTCTTTAACAGGCAGCCATGATAAATATTTTGCCAGGGGAAGAACAGATTTCATCTTAGGAGAGAGCAGAAGGATTGAAGCAGTGGAAGGCCAGGAAACCGGTTAGAAGTAGGTTACAACATTGGATAGGACAAGTGAATAGCCGAGTGTTTTCGCAGTTGAGAAAGAAGGGGATCTGGAAATATTATAAAGGAAAACGTGGCAGGTTTTGGCAGTGGCATTAAAAATTATTAAAGGTGGCCAGTCAATGATTATTCTAAAGGTGGCTTACCAAACAAACTGATCTTTGCATGATATGCCCACCTTTAGGTAGACAATATCAGGCCCCATACATGGGCAGATAAGCTTTTGGGCCAAATTGGCAGCTTAATTCTGCCTTTTTATGGTCACCTTTAAAAAACATGCCAAATTATTTTATAGCCGAGTTAATGATCAGGCCATCATTAGTAAAAGAAGAAGGGCCAGGTTTGGGTGGAAAGACTATATGCTCTGTTTTAGCTGTCTTGAGTTTGAGGTGGTGTTGATTCAACCAGGAGGAGCTAGCTAGGAGGCAGTTAGAGATAAGGGTATGAATGTCACTATGTACTGAAGGGGTGTATAAATACTGTATATTGAATGTCACCTGCATAGTGACATTTAAGCACAAATGAACAAATGGGGTCTCCCAAAGAGAGACTGTACAGGGAGAACAGCAAATGGTAAAGCAAAGTAGAGAATCCTGAGGCTCCCCCACAACATGCTGAACCTGAGAAGAGGATTTGACACCAAACTCAACAAAGAAAAATATGACATCCTATAAAAATCCTAAAACACACATACAAATCAATATAAATGAATAAATATATCATAATTACCAAGTTGGGATATGAGGTGCGCTGAATGCCAGATTCAGTTTTGGATTTGGCCGAATCCAAACTTGATTCAGCAGGATTCCGATTCAACCGAATTCAAGTACCTGTCCTAACTAAATCTGATCCTTTAAAATCATGTGACTTTTGGTCACACAAAAAAGGATGTTAAAATTTTTTTATATGTTCATTTTTTTTAACCCTTTTTAAATTTGCGCTGGTCATCTTGGAGTCAATAAGGAAATTTCTACCCGCAGAAAGGGCTGGAATTCGGCAGGCATTGGGTACTGTGGGTCAAAGGCTCACCAAATGAAAACCTTTCGGGTTTCTGTACATTATTCCAAAATGTATTTTTGTCAACTCAGAAGTAATAATTCTCTAAATAGGAAGTATATGTCTTTGTACTGAACCCCCGCAAATATATCCCCTTCAGCCTTTCTAATGATGTAGAAGTAAAGCTTTAGATTATTAATGCCCTAGATACATTTAATTTGCTTAATTCCACTGACAAAACTGTGTTGAGTGAAAAATATTTGAAAGTGGGTTAAGATGCTGTCTGTTCCTTTGAAAGAGGAAACTCAGGATGTGATAGTCAATGTAATTTAGATTACAGAGCACATAAATTATCACTGCTGCTATTTATCACATTCCCATCTTTTCAGCAACCACCTTCTGTTTCATTAATTCACTTACAGACTCCGTAACAGGTGGACAGCAGCAAAATAAAAAAACACCAATAATCAATGTAGCTTACTTGCCTTTCTGTCTTTTATAATATGGTTAGATGGATTAGAAAATTAAACTGAGCTGGACCCTGTTATATATCTTTAAAATGGTATTTTACCAATTTAGCCAGTAAGACACCTGTCAAGGATGGGATTACACATTTACCAACAATGTAGATGTTGGTAAATTTGTAATACCCTTAAGCTGAGCGCCTGGCCTGCTACCGATCTGCCACAATCTTAGCTTATTACTTCTGTGATACACTCAATAACTGGGCCTCCATTCATTCTCAAATCATTGTCCAGCCCACTTTTGTCATCGCTTCAACCATTCACATTTAGTAGGTCATTATGCCTGAAGTCTCGTTTAGTCCTTAGAAGCCTGGGCTACAGAAGCAAAAAATATTACAGAAGTAATATGCGGTCAACAAAATATCAACTTACACCCAACCCATACCTGCCCACTTACTACCAACACCCAACCCTAACCTGCTGGGCCTTGGTATGTATAGACCTGTGACCGACCTGCCCCTCTCTGATGTCATGAAGGGGTGGGGCACACAGGCACACATCTATAAACACTAACAGCTGAAGGCATAAGCTTGGCATAGTAAGGTCGTGGGTGGAGTGGGCGCTTAGAAAAGTTCAGTCCAAACCCATCTGCAGTTCACAAAAGTTATGTGGATGCAGCACATCACTAGTTTGGTCTCATTTACAGACAGCCTGGCCACAGACTACTAATAGCTGTTCTACTTTGAGCACGGCAAATGAAAATCTGGTGGACAAATCCTTTTTTATAAAAACATGCTTAGGAGACACCTCTCCCACCTGCCATCACATTCCCTCCGTATTGTTAAAGGAACTCACGCAAGCTAAAAATCATAACAGCACTAAATTGTGAAAAAAGCCACAGCAGGTTTTGAAGATCCGCATCTAGACTCAATAAAAAAAAAAGTGTCAACATAAAGAAATGGTGTCAAGCCCATGTAAAATTACATCTAAAATTATGCATTTTCAAAACTAAGTTTGGTTTTGTCAGTCACAGCTGTGCCCATTTCAGTAGAAAACATTAATGAAATAAGGATTGCCATAGTCAAAATCAACAAAGAGAACAGCAACAGTCCTAAAAAGCACCAGTGCCATTCTGTCTGCTGAATTTAACATCTTTTATTATGTAAGTACCAAGGTATGGACAGTAGTATTTATTTTGTCAAACTCCAATCTGTTGTGTGCTTTACTCTGAACTCTATTAGCTATGAGGGACAGCCTTAATTGTTAAGATAGAGGCATAAAGACCAGGTGTATTGCTAAATAGAGCCTCCTGTAGGCTGCCAGTCTACACTGGGCTACCAAATAATCAATCACAGCCCTTACTGGTCACCCCTTCCCCCCCAAGGAACTTTTTTCATGCGTGTGTTGCTCCCCAATTGTTTTTATATTTAAATGTTGCTCATGGCTAAAAAAAAGTTGGGGACTCCTAGTTGTAAATAGATTAGTTAGACAATAACTATTAGGTAGTGCTTCTAGAGCAGTTGTTCTAAACCTTCCTAATGCCGTGACCCTTTACTACAGTTCCTCATGTTGTGGTGACCCCAACCATAGAGGAGAGGTGTCTCGGTTCCTAAGATCATCGGAAATATGTGTTTTCCTATGGTCTTAGGCGACCCCTGTGAAACGGTCGTTTGACCCCTAAAGGGGTCCCGACCCACAGGTTGAGAACCGCTGTTCTAGAGACTATGTTTAGGTAACCCCTTTTTAATATATACTGTAACTGACTATTACTTTGTGTGTTCTAATGATTCATGATTGTAACAAATAACTAAATTCATACATGAGATTACTCAAATAGATGTGAAGAAATGGCAAATGAAGTTAAGATTTTACAGGGGAATATTACTGTAGAAGTATTTCAACACTTTAAAAAATGTGGCCCTTCCATTTCCTGCTCTCGAACTCCCATCAACTTAAAAGGCCAATGGTTGGAACGTTGTGCTACAAATTAGAGACTTCAACCCCTTTATTGTCACCTTATTTCAGTTCTTTTTTAGTTCAGTAACACAATCTAGCAAACCTGCTATTACTGATAACCCACATTACAGGGAAAGCATGGTAAAGTTACACATAAAAGTTACTTTATTTCATGTTAAAAAAAAAACGAAAATCCTATTACCATAGTAAATGATTTCTTCAATTTCCAAATGGCCGTAGCATATATGCCATCTGGTCTTCCCAAGATCCATCTGGTCTCATCCAGAGCAAAGCACAGAAGACAATATGTGCCACAATATGTATAAAAGCTGTCACTATACGGATAACTGTTTAAGAATGAAGAATAAGGTAATTGTGAGGTGAAATGATTTTAATAATGTCAGAAATAATTAAATAATATTATTTGTGCCACAAAAAAATATGTAATGATTACTAATCAATTTATTAGCCTCTATTTATGTAGCACCAACAGTAGGGGAGCATTTTGTCCCCTTAAGCTGTTTGATAAGGACGGTAAGTCACATTTTCTAGATTTTTGGGCATTTAGTTCACTGTTGCTATTTTATTATTTTATGAGAATAACTTCAGGTTTTAGATTTAGAGGTTTGGATGGTTGTCACTGTTTTGGCAGATATATATATATATATATATATATATATATATATATATTACTCCTTTTGTTGTGGGTAGTGGCATACTTGCATGTGGGGGGCCAGTCCCAGTTGATCCTCCTTCTTCTTGTACAAGGTAGGCCTGCAGTTATAGAAGTATAGAGAATATGGGAGAAAGTGAGCTAAGGGCTTGAAGCATAATGTTGGCACTGTCTTGATTCTGCTATGTGTTCTAAGGGCATTCAAAGATCATATTATATAATATGATTATAAATATCATATATAATATATATATATTATATATATGTAAATGATCATGATCTGTGACCTTTAGCGTCAGTAGTAAAAGTGGGATTACCCAAAAAGGGTGTGTCGTCAACAAAATATTCTACGTTGGGACATGTCAACTCCAAAAATAACTGTTTGCCTAATAAAAGAAAACATGATTCTAAGCAACTTTTCAATATCAATTTATTAAAAATTATAAGTGCTTTAAAAGTTATTTGTAAATGTAATTGCTATTTAACGCAGTATTTGCTGAACTCCTAGTTGTTACTTTTTAAACAATGTTGCAAGTTTCAAGCTCCTCCAGCAAGACAGGTCTGTTAAATCTGCTGGCGTTGTTACATTGTTTCAAACCCCAGAGCCATCAGGGCAGAGAATAGAAAGGACAGGCAGACACTGCTTTTAATAACAGTTATATATACAAATAACTAAAAAAAATCCATTACAAATATGTAATTAATGTATATTGAAAAGTTGCTAAGAATTAAGTTTTCAGGCAAAAAAATATTTTTGGGGTTGACATGTCCTTTAACCTTTTTACTGTCAGCCGTTTTGGTCAAAGTGGAACTTGTATTGCCAGACAGTTTTTGAACATTTAGGGGCCTTTCCTCGGGAGGACTTTTAGTTTACTCAGGAAAACAGTATATCCTTTTTTTCAGGACAACCTATGCTTTCAAAATATGGTAGAATTTGTGTGTAATCCCAATTCTGTAACAAGATATGTAAATGTCTAAAAATGGAAAAAAAAAAACAAATTTTCCTTAATATAAACACACATGCAAGAAACAAAAATTATTTTATGCACAAAACTACAGCTGATTTGGAAAATCCCATGTCTCCTGAACGCGCCAATACCAAATATATATAGTTTTATGGAGATTTCTCACTTGTATAGGTCAAAAACTCCCAGCAGTACACTACCAAATTTCCAAAGCACTGCTTCAAAAAGCTGCATACTTTAGATTTAAGGCCAAAAATTCAACCAACAGAAGGTTTATCCCAGAAAATTATAAATTTTTGGAAAGAACAGATTCTGGGGAATCCAGAGTAGGCACAACTGTCTGTTTGCTCCAAACTATCAAGTCACAATGCTTTCCTAATGTTATTGGTTTTTATCAAAATTTGTGAAATTTTTTAAAAAATCACTTCAAAGCTTCCAGTCTATAGAATCTTATCTCCTACAGGTCATAAACTAATCAAATAAAACACCCTAAATATGAACGCCAGGGGTCCACTGAACAGTTTGATGCTCAATATGTATAGGTTTACCTAAGTATGTGGCATGTAGGGGCCCCAATGTGAAAATACCCCCATATGTACTGTCATTTCTGTCATTTCAGCTCCAGCAAAATCAACACATTTACATCATTATATGTGGAATTAAGCTAGTAAAAAGTATGCTCACCCCAGAAAGTCAAATATTTTTGGAAAGTACATATTCCCCGAATCTAAAATGGGTACCTGTGTCTTTCTACTCCAAAGTATCCAAAATTCCACCAACAGAAGGTTTATCCCAGAAAATTATACATTTTTGGAAAGAACAGATTCTGGGGAATCCAGATTCTGGGGAATCCAGAGTAGGCACAACTGACAGGCTTACTAACAGGCTGGTGGCTGACTGAATCAACTGCTTTTTCAATTCAACAAAAAAAAGGGATAAGTATTTTTTATTAACTTTATTCAGAATCACTGTGTTTTCTAACTGTTGGGTTTAAATTTTTTCAAAAGTATTTGCTCTTTTTGGTGCCAATTTACAAAGTTTGGTTAACTATAAGGCTTACAGCAGGTTTGCCAGAGTTACATTCCTTTGTAATTACCCTCAGTTTGAGGGGGTGGGGTTTGATTAGTTGACCTTAACAGACTGTTGAAATAGAACCACTGGCACTCCAGTGGAGCTTGCTCTGGTGGTAGGTGCTCTGTAAGTGATTGCTCTTTAAGTGGGGGCTCTATAAGTGGAGTTATAATCACAGGAGTTAGTGGGGGCTCTATAAGTGGAGTTATAATCACAGGAGTTAGTGGGGGCTCTATAAGTGGAGTTATAATCACAGGAGTTACAAACTAAGGGAGTTAAAACAAGGTAAAAAAAAAAAAAAAAAAAAAATTTTTTTTGTTTATTTAATAGCCTTTTTTCACAAATTTTTGTTTAACTGTTTCTGTAACTGGGAGAATGAGTGGCAGCAACATTGAAGGTATGACACAGTGCACAGCCTGCCGCATGTATGCAGTTGTGGAACAACAGTTCCAAAGTGCATACCTCTGTTGTGGATGTGAGCGAGTTGCCACTTTAGAGGCTCGCGTTAGAGCACTAGAGGAACAAGTTGCAACACTGCGTTCTATTGACAATCTTGAAAGAAGTCTCTTGCTAACTGAACAAGAACTAGCGGGGTCAGATAGTATGGGGGGAGGGGAGCAAGGAAAGGATGATAGGGCAGTAAGCTGGGTGACAGTTAGAAAATCTAGTGTGGGGAAAAGAAAAAGGGAGGCTGCTCCAGGGTTTGCGCATCCCAACAGATTTGCCAGATTGTGTGAAGAAGATGGGAGTGTGAACTCTGGACTAGCGGTTCTAGATGAGGCTGATCTCTCTAACAGCCGGGAGACCAGTTTCTCTAGTAGTGGTGGGGAGGAGAGCAGAGCTAGGCCTAAACAGATGGTGGTTATAGGGGATTCGATCATTAGGAAAGTGGACAGGGTAATCTGTCGAGCGGATCGCTTCAACCGGACAGTTTGCTGTCTTCCTGGTGCCAGGGTTCGGCATGTGGTTGATCGGGTCGACACATTATTGGGAGGGGCTGAGCATGACCCGGCTGTCTTGGTACATATCGGTACTAACGACAAAATGAACGGTAGGTGGGGGACCTTAAAGAGTGAGTTCAGGGATCTAGGCTCTAAAATTAAGCAAAGGTCTTCCAATGTAATATTTTCGGAAATTTTGCCGGTGCCGCGTGCTAGTTTAGGGAGACAGCGGGAGCTTAGGGAGCTAAATGCGTGGCTAAAGTCTTGGTGTAGGAAGGAAGGGTTTGGGTTCCTAGAGCACTGGGCTGACTTTTCTTTGGGGTACAATCTATACAGCCCTGACGGATTGCACCTCAATGGAAGGGGGTCTACTGTGCTGGGGGAGAGAATGGTTAAGAGGCTGGAGGAGTGTTTAAACTAGACAAGGGGGGGGTTGGTAAGCTAGATTCTTATGGGAGAGCTAGTGTAGATGGGGCAGTGGGACCAGTAAAGGGTTGTGGGGGAGGAGTGAGGGGGGCATATAGTTTATCAGATAAGGAGCTTCCATTGTTACAAGGGAAACAGACTAATTTTCACCTTAGCTCTAACTGTCCTTTAGCTAATGTAAGCTGTAGAGGAAGAAGTAGTAATCTCCGCTGCATGCTGGCTAATGCGCGTAGCTTGTCGGGAAAAATAGGGGAGCTGCAGGCTATTGCATGTATTGAAAATTATGACTTAATTGGTATCACTGAGACCTGGTGGGATGAAAAATGCGACTGGGCAGTGAATTTAAATGGGTATACGCTTTTTAGGAGGGACAGAGAGATTAAAAAGGGTGGAGGGGTTTGTCTTTATGTAAAGTCAGATTTAAAGCCATGTAATAAAGACATTACCAATGAAAACGTTGAATCTCTTTGGGTAGAAATTTCAGTAGGGCTGAAGGTCACAAAGAAAATGATCATTGGTGTATGCTATAAACCACCCCGTATAGATGAGGGGGATGAGTCCCAGCTACTTTTGCAAATGGAAGAGGCTTCAAAATTGGGTCAAGTTGTTATTATGGGGGACTTTAATTATCCGGACATTGACTGGAGTAATGGGGTGGCTAAGTCAGAAAAAGCTAGTAGGTTTGTAAATATGCTAAATGACAACTTTTTATTTCAGGTGGTTCAAGAACCTACTCGGAATGAGTCTATTTTGGACCTGGTAATATCTAATAATACTGAACTTATCTCTAACATTTGTGTGGGTGAGCATTTGGGGAACAGTGATCACAACATGGTCTCCTTTGAGATAATGCTGCAGAGACAGCTCTATAAGGGAGTAACTAAAACGCTCAATTTTAGACGTGCAGACTTTGCCAGTATAAGGGCATCTCTGCAATGTGTCAACTGGGAAAGGCTTTTCATGGGGTTAGACACAGAAGGAAAATGGAACATCTTTAAAACATTGCTTTGCAGGTATACACAACAGTATATTCCCCTTGTAAGCAAGGAGAGGCATCGCAAAGCAAAACCCTTATGGCTGAATAAAAGAGTTAAGGTCGAGGTTGGTAATAAAAAACGTGCTTTTAAAGCATTCAAGTTAGCTGGGACAGCGGAAACTTTCATCAGGTACAAGGAAGCAACTAAAGCATGCAAAAAAGCTATCAGGCAAGCTAAAATAGAGATGGAAAGGGATATTGCAGCTAGGAGTAAAAAGAATCCAAAATTATTTTTTAATTATGTGAATAGTAAAAAAATGAAGCAAGAAGGGGTGGGAACTTTATTATCACGGGGAGGTACGTTGGTTGATGAGAACGGGGAAAAAGCTGAAATTTTGAACTCTTATTTTTCATCTGTCTATACATCTGAGGAGCCAGATAATGAAGGCTTCCCTTTTAATATGCCCAGTGCTAGTAATTTAGCTACTGACGCGTGGGTCACTCAGGAGGAAATTCAAAAGAGACTTGAACATGTAAAGGTAAACAAAGGTCCAGGGCCGGATGGGATTCATCCCAGGGTATTAAATGAGCTGAGCGCTGTGATTGCCAAGCCTCTTCACATAATTTTTCAGGATTCGTTGAGGTTTGGCATGGTGCCGAGAGACTGGCGGATTGCTAATGTGGTGCCGTTATTTAAAAAGGGATCTCGTTCTCAGCCTGAAAACTATAGGCCTGTTAGTCTGACATCAGTAGTAGGAAAGCTTCTGGAAGGGGTAATAAGGGATAGGATAGTTGAATACATTGCAGTTCACAATACTATTAGTTTGTGCCAGCATGGTTTTATGCGTAACAGATCTTGCCAGACTAATTTAGTTGCCTTTTATGAGGAGGTGAGCAGGAACCTTGATGCTGGAATGGCAGTTGATGTCATCTACTTAGATTTTGCTAAAGCGTTTGATACAGTACCTCACAGAAGGTTAATGATCAAATTGAGGAATATTGGCCTAGAACATAATATTTGTAATTGGATAGAAAACTGGCTGAAGGATAGAGTACAAAGAGTGGTGGTAAATGGAACATTTTCTAATTGGGCCAGTGTGGTTAGTGGAGTACCGCAGGGGTCAGTCCTTGGTCCTTTGCTTTTTAACTTGTTTATTAATGACCTGGAGGTGGGCATAGAGAGTACTGTTTCTATTTTTGCTGATGACACTAAATTGTGCAAAACTATAAGTTCCATGCAGGATGCTGCCGCTTTGCAGAGCGATTTGACAAAATTGGAAAACTGGGCAGCAAACTGGAAAATGAGGTTCAATGTTGACAAGTGCAAAGTTATGCACTTTGGTAGGAATAATATAAACGCAAACTATCTACTGAATGGTAGTGTGTTGGGGGCATCCTTAATGGAGAAGGATCTAGGGGTTTTTGTAGATCATAAGTTGTCTAATTCCAGGCAGTGTCATTCTGTGGCTACTACAGCAAATAAAGTGCTGTCTTGTATAAAAAAGGGCATTGACTCAAGGGATGAGGACATATTTTTGCCGCTTTATAGGTCCCTGGTAAGGCCTCACCTTGAGTATGCGGTGCAGTTTTGGGCTCCAGTCCTTAAGAAGGATATTAATGAGCTGGAGAGAGTGCAGAGACGTGCAACTAAACTGGTAAAGGGGATGGAAGATTTAAGCTATGAGGTTAGACTGTCGAGGTTGGGGTTGTTTTCTCTGGAAAAGAGGCGCTTGCGAGGGGACATGATTACTCTGTACAAGTACATTAGAGGGGATTATAGGCAGTTGGGGGATGTTCTTTTTTCCCATAAAAACAATCAGCGCACCAGAGGTCACCCCTATAGATTAGAGGAACAGAGCTTCCATTTGAAGCAGCGTAGGTGGTTTTTCACGGTGAGAGCAGTGAGGCTGTGGAATGCCCTTCCTAGTGATGTGGTAATGGCAGACTCTGTTAATGCCTTTAAGAGGGGCCTGGATGAGTTTTTGAACAAGCAGAATATCCAAGGCTATTGTGATACTAATATCTACAGTTAGTATTACTGGTTGTATATATATAGTTTATGTATGTGAGTGTATAGATTGGTTAGTATAGGTTGTGTGCTGGGTTTACTCGGATGGGTTGAACTTGATGGACAATGGTCTTTTTTCAACCCTATGTAACTATGTAACTATGTAACTATGTAACTATGTAACTGTCTGTTTGCTCCAAACTATCAAGTCACAATGCACCCTCGGGTACTGAGAGAGCTAGGGGCAGAATTACAGTGGCCCTTGTTTCTGATGTTCTCAGACTCTCTTTCATCAGGTATGGTACCTAGGGATTGGAAGAAGGCGAATGTCATTCCTATATTTAAAAAGGGAGTAAGATCTCAGCCTGGCAATTATAGGCCTGTAAGTTTGACATCCGTGGTGGGCAAGTTATTTGAAAGCTTGTTAAGGGATCACATACAAAATTATGTACTGGGGAATGCCATTATGAGCAGTAATCAGCATGGCTTTATGAAGGACAGGTCATGTCAGACCAATTTAATTGCTTTTTATGATGAGGTAAGTAAGAAGCTGGACAGTGGGGATGCAGTAGATATAATCTATTTGGATTTTGCCAAAGCATTTTATACTGTTCCCCACAAACGACTGCTTTCTAAACTAAGGTCTATTGGTCTTACTGAAGTCGTTTGCACATGGATTGAAAACTGGCTACAGGATCGGGTACAGAGGGTGGTTGTTAATGGTACATTCTCTACTTGGAAAGAGGTTCTCAGTGGGGTCCCTCAGGGTTCTGTACTGGGTCCACTTTTGTTTAACTTGTTCATAAATGACTTGGGGGAGGGTATTATGAGTACTGTATCAGTGTTTGCAGATGACACAAAACTCTACAGACCAGTCAATTCTATCCAGGATGTGACATCCTTGCAGCAGGATCTTGACCAACTGGCAATCTGGGCAGCTAAGTGGCAGATGAGATTTAATGTGGATAAATGTAAGGTCATGCACCTGGGATGTAAAAATATGCAAGCCCCGTATACCCTTAATGGGACTGCACTAGGCAAATCCATAATGGAGAAGGACCTTGGAGTCCTTGTAGATAATAAACTTGGCTGTAGCAAGCAATGCAAGGCAGCAGCTGCAAGGGCAAACAAGGTTTTGAGCTGTATTAAAAGGGGTTTAGATTCACAGGAGAAGGGGGTTATTCTTCCCCTTTACAGAGCGCTGGTAAGGCCCCATCTAGAATATGCTGTTCAGTTTTGGTCTTCAGTGCTCAAACGGGACATTATTGAGTTAGAGAGGGTCCAGAGAAGGGCAACTAAGCTGGTAAAGGGTATGGAAAGTCTCAGTTATGAAGATAGACTGGCCAAGTTGGGTCTGTTTACACTGGAGAAGAGGTGCTTAAGAGGTGACATGATAACTATGTATAAATAAATAAAGGGATCATATAATAACCTTTCTAATGTTTTATTTACCAGTAGGTCCTTCCAACGGACACGAGGGCACCCACTCCGGTTAGAAGAAGGGAGGTTCCATTTAAATATTTGGAAAGGATTTTTTACAGTGAGAGCTGTGAAGTTGAGGAATTCCCTCCCCGAATCAGTTGTACTGGCTGATACATTATATAGCTTTAAGAAGGGGCTGGATGGATTTTCAGCAAGTGAGGGAATACAGGGTTATGGGAGATAGCTCTTAGTACAAGTTGATCAAGGGACTGGTCCGATTGCCATCTTGGAGTCAGGAAGGAATTTTTTCCCCTTTGCGGCAAATTAGAGAGGCTTCAGATGGGGTTTTTTGCCTTCCTCTGGATCAACTAGTAGTTAGGCAGGTTATATATAGGCATTATGGTTGAACGTGATGGACGTATGTCTTTTTTCAACCCAACTTACTATGTTACTATGTATCAAGCCACAAAGCGTTTCTAAAGTTAGCAATTTTGATGACATTTCCAAAAATCCCCTCAAAGCTTCCACTTTGCAGCATCATATCTCCCACATAGCATTAGGTACCAATATAAAAAACACTAAATTTGAATGCCAGGGGTCCACTGAACAGTTTAATGCCTAATATGTATAGGTTTACCTAATTTTGTGGCATGTAGGGGCCCCAGTGGGAACATACCCCAATATGATCTATCATTTCAGCTCCAGCAAAATCAACACATTTACATCATCATATGTGGGATAAAGCTAGTATAACGTATGCTCACCCCAGAAAGTCATATATTTTTGGAAAGTAAACATTCCCCTGAATCTAAAAAAGCTTTTCTAAAGTTAGCAATTTTGATGACATTTCCAAAAATCCCCTCAAAGCTTTCAATTTGCAGCATCATATCTGCAACATAGCATTAGATACCAAAATAAATCACCATAAATTTGAACGCCAGGGGTCTACTGAACAGTTTGATGCCCAATATGTATAGGTTTACCTAAATATGTGGCATGTAGGGGCCCCAATGGGAGCATACCCCCATATGATCTATCATTTCAGCTCCTGCAAAATCAACACATTTACATTCTTTATGTGGGATAATGCTACAAAAACGTACACTCACCCCAGAAAGCCATATATTTTTGGAAAGTACACATTCCCCCGAATCTATAATGGGTACACATTTCTTTGAACTCCAAAGTAACAAGCCAAGCAAATCTTTCCTAAATTTGCAGATTTTTATGATATTTCAGAAAATCGCCTAAAAATGTTGCAATTTGCAATGTTGCATTTATCTCACACAATTTCTTGCATGCAATGGCAAATCACCCCAAATAGGAACACCAGAGGTCTACTGACCAGTTTGATGCCCAATATGCATAGATATACCCAAGTCTGCAGTACATACTGACCCCAAAATGAAAATAGCGCATAAGGATTTCTCGCCGGCCAACTCAGCTTTTGCACACAGAGCCCCCTGACAGTGTATTATGTGCCGTAAGACCCCCTAACTATACAGAGACCCCACAGAAAACCATATCGTTTTGGAAAGTACACATTCTGACAAATCCAACATGGGTAAAGAGTCCTTTCTACACCCAAATACCAATCTGCAAAGCTTTCCTAAAGTTAGTGGTTTTTAGGACATTTCGGAAAATTGCCTAAAAATGTTGCAGTTTGCTGCATTTATCTCACACAATTTCTGGTGTACAATGGCAAATCACCCCTAATAGGAACACCAGAGGTCTACTGAACAGTTAAATGCCCAATATGCATAGATATACCAAAGTCTGTGGTATGTACTGAACCCAAAATTAAAATAGTGCATATGGATTTCTCGCCTGCCAACTCAGCTTTTGCATACAGAGCCCCCTGGCAGCGTATTATGTGCCGTAAGAACCCCTAACTATACAGAGACCCCCAGAAAACCATATATTTTTGTAAAGTAAACATTCTGATGAATTCAAAATAAGGAAAGTTATTTTTGTACACCAAAGTTACACATGGCAAAGCTATGCTAAAATCAGATTAGGAATACTAATACAGGGATAAAAATGCAATAAAACCACAAATATTGTGCAAATCAGTAAACAACAAAATAAGTCACACAACAGTGTAATTAGTGGTCAGAATATCTGATCCAAAAGTCACGCTGTCAAAATAAACAGTTTTTAGGGAAAAGAAACTAAAAATGAGTTGTAAAATGGGAAAAAAATAATAATAAAAAAAAAGTTTGTGTATACATGTGTGTACATATGTAAAAGTTGTGTGATAGTGTGTAAGTGTGTATATGAGTCTATATGAGTGTGCAAAAGGAAAAAAAAACTGCTAAATTGTGTGCTGTAAAAATGTATGTAAGTGTGTGTGTAAGTGTGTAAATGCAAAAAATACAAATACTTACCTGTCCTGAAGCAGGGGTCACAGTCCTGGTCCTCCTGCTGCAGTCCTGGAGTGAGTGGGCTGGCGCTTGGGGGGAAGCAGGAAGCGGGTTCCAAGCAGCAGACGTGATGCGATCGTGTCTGCTGCTTGGAGGTTGGTCCTGCGACGATCGCACGCAGGACCGACATGACAGCCCCCTTGCCTCGTTGCTCAGGTGGCTGTCACAGCTAAAAACTCTCTGCAGAAGCGGCACATGGCGCAGCGCTGTACAATAAGTGGGTTTCATACACTGGACATACAGAGCAACATATAAAGCAATCAATAACCAATACAAGAGGTGAAGAGAGCCCTGCCCAAAAGAGCTTACAATTTTAGATCTCAGCCACAATTTTGTGATGTTTGGGATGTTCCCTCACTAATCACCTGTAACAAGAAAAAGTATACATAAGAGTAAAAGGGGCAGCTCAGCCTATTCATTGGCACTGGTAACTTAGATTGTATTCATGCCTTTGTTTTGTGTGTGAGCACAGTGCTTCAAACCAGAGGGCATTTAGTTCCTAAAAAGGCACAGGCAAATTACTAGAAAAGTATCATTTGCATGAGAAAGTGTTATTTCCAACAGTCTTTTACATATGGCTTTTTATGTGATCTATTTTAATAGAGAGCTGAAATGTTAAAGGAAAAGTAACACTAAAATTTTTTAAGTGAAAAAGCTATTCTACCCTGCTCCAATAACTGCCCTATCCTACAAACCCCTTAGTATTTTGAATGCTTTAAAAGAAAATACCTGTTAAAACTTGGCTTCCTGTCAATTGAACTAAGCCGATACGGAGAAGGGAGGAGCAGGCATCAACTATGCGACGATCGATTTATCGAGTCTAGCCTGACTCCTTCCTATACAGAAGGAAGGCTAGGCTCGATCAATTGATCCTCGCATAGTTGATGCCTGCTCCTTCCTTCGCTGTTTCGCCTTAGTTCAAGAAGAGGGAGTAAGCTAAGAGAGGAGTAAGCTAAAATAAGGCAGTTTTGTATTTCCATTAAAATCAGTCTTCTGCCTACAGTGTTCTAACAGACACATTTTGCAGCTGTTGTAAGGATTAAGGCTTTATAATTATATTGGTTTAGCATGGGATAAAAATGCAGTAACAGTGTAATTTTATTCAGAACAGAGGTGATTGTATTTTTACATAATTTAGATTCCTGTATGTTTAAATAATATGATAGTAACTGTTAGGGTTTATAAATTATGATCAGACAGGTAAAAGGGGAGGGGGGAGTTGACAACTGAAACAGAGAGTAAAAAATGAGAGTAAAGACACAACTATGTGACAGTCCTGGTTATTCCAGACTGCAACCCAACCTGTAAAAACACAATAGCAGATAAAAAAAATGTAGGGGACTGAAGGTTTAGTTGCCCTTTAAGCAGTCCTTTAAGTTTTAGGCAGGTCCTAATATACAGTTGGGAGGGGGAGAATGCTTCCCTGGGCAAAGTATTTTCCTGGCAGTTCAGTAACTGGCCAGGAGATGTCATTATCCTAGTCTTTAAAAAGGGACGCTTGGCCTCTTTGGATAACACCTGTTGGAGGAGGTGGATGGTGCTCAGTGCCTGGGCAACGGTAGGTCCAGTAGATGAAACAATGTCAGGATAGTCTTGTAATAACTTGCTCCAGGACTGCGAGTTAGTATCAGTATAGCTAGTGAGCAGCCTGAAGCTCCACCAAGGAGAATATAAGGATTAGCAGTCCGGGATTCAAGTGTGCATACCTAGGGGTAGATTTATTCCTGACTAGGTCCCCCTTGGTGGGCCTGTATTTGATGTTGGACACTTCTGAGTTAGATTCAATTCACACATTAATCATTAACCCAAATGGGTATATATTGTACATATATGTATGTACACCAATCCTTAGAGTACAATACAATACAATATACAAGAAAGTTTTCACACCAGCACACCCTGTAAAAACCTTCACATCTTCAGTCCTCACTAGGACCATTCTTAAGGTTATATATATATATATATGAAAATCCAGTATAAAACACATTGGGAAAACTCACCAATTAAAGGGGGAGTACAGGTGTACATGCCCCAGACCTTCAGCTTTAGGGAGGTTACCATACTCTTCAGAAATAGCAGGCAGGCACAAAAACAGACCATAACAACACAAATTATGTGTAGTATGTAAAAAGTATCTATTTAAGGCAGGGGTGGCTTGATTGTAGTCCACCAGAAATCCACGTGGGATCGATTGGTAGACCAGAGGTAGAGGCCAGTGAAAACAAAAAATTGTGGTGTGCACGAAGAATTTTCTGTGAAAACACACAATTTGGTATTTATTCTGACCTAAGCACATGATTTTTTAAATTCCCTTTAAACTTGTGTGAGCACGTAATAATTTTTGGCACACCCATCCGAAAATTCAAGTTAACATTGCCTACACCTATGATTAAGTGCACCTTACAGTATGAAATGCATAAGGCCTGTTTTTTTTTTAGATGATCATTAAGGAATCATTAAGAATGATAGTAGTTCCTGGAGTTTAGTGTATAAATTCAATCCACAGATGAGAACGAGAATAAATTTAATGGGGTGAACTTCTGATAAAATAAAAAAGCAGGGCTGTAAAATCAATGCATTTGTAGAGCTATGCTCAAATATTGACATGTCATATTTGTTCTGAAGTTTGCAGCAATGGAGACCAAATATGAGTCATTCCACTGTTAAACCCCACAATATGAAAGTATTAGATATTGTGTAAACAGACTGTGCAGAAGAGCCATTTTTTGCATGCTGAATGCAGTCTGGCAACTTGGTGTCTGATAGAGGAGAGTTTCGTAGACAGAGAGAGATAGATGAATCCTGCAGTCGGAAGGAGGAAGAGAGAGGTCCAGGGATAGATGATGTGAGTTGGACTGCAATGTTACAGTGTTATAAAACTTGTAAAAGCTTTTCATCAGAACTTGTAGATTTATATAATATAGCATGGTTCATGTTTAAAGTGACGGGTGTCTCAGAGAATTGTTGTTCCTGAAAAATCCCTGGTTTGTAAGACAAACCATCTGAACATGAGGATTTTGGTAATCCTATGTCTAGAAATCAGTTCTTGGTATATACTCCAATGTGATAACCTACAGTTATTGAATAGAAGCTGCTTAAAACACAATAGTAATATGACCATTAAGCAAGTCATATATGGTCATAAAACCTCATGTGCCCTTTTTAAAAAATTCTCAATAACATTTAGACAACATATCCCAGGATGGGGTTTAAATGGATTTTATACTGACAAATAAGAATTATTATCTAAAAAAAACACCTGTGTTATGGGATAGCTCAAGAGAGGGGAAAGAAGCACAAGGCCTTATGAACAACAACAAACAGAAGATATAGTTACATAGTTACATAGGGTTGAAAAAAGACCAGTGTCCATCAAGTTCAACCCATCCAAGTAAACCCAGCACACCTAACCCACACCTACCAATCTATACACTCACATACATAAACTATAAATACAACCACTAGTACTAACTGTAGATATTAGTATCACAATAGCCTTGGATATTCTGATTGTTCAAGAACTCATCCAAGCCCCTCTTAAAGGCATTAACAGAATCTGCCATTACCACATCACTAGGAAGGGCATTCCACAACCTCACTGCCCTCACCGTGAAAAACCACCTACGCTGCTTCAAATGGAAGCTCTGTTCCTCTAATCTATAGGGGTGACCTCTGGTGCGTTGATTGTTTTTATGGGAAAAAAGAACATCCCCCATCTGCCTATAATCCCCTCTAATGTACTTGTACAGAGAAATCATGTCCCCTCGCAAGCGCCTCTTTTCCAGAGAAAACAACCTCAACCTCGACAGTCTCACCTCATAGTTTAAATCTTCCATCCCTTTAACCAGTTTAGTTGCACGTCTCTGCACTTTCTCCAGCTCATTAATATCCTTCTTAAGGACTGGAGCCCAAAACTGCACTGCATTCTCAAGGTGAGGCCTTACCAGGGACCTATAAAGGGGCAAAATTATGTTCTCATCCCTTGAGTCAATGCCCTTTTTTATACAAGACAGCACTTTATTTGCTTTAGTAGCCACAGAATGACACTGCCTGGAATTAGACAATTTGTTATCAACAAACACCCCTAGATGTCTTCCTTTGTGTGTACAGGGGTGGATGCCATATCTGTCAGTGCACACTCTATTCAGGTTGGGCAGTACACAACTGGCTAGAAAACGACTCATTAGATATAGGGTGCTACATTGAAAAGTTCAGATTTAATCTAATAAAATCAAACTAGAATCCTTACAAAATAAAACAAGTTTTGAAAATTGTTATATTTTTACTGATTACAATTGTTTTTAAACCTCTTCTGGGGGCAGCCTTAATAAGTTTAGTTTTCAGTAAATTTTCCAGTTGAAGGATTAAATAGATTTCTGATGTCATCCAATAGACTATGTAAGGAAGCCCAGCCTTTTGGTGAGTACAAAGTGATAAATGTTTTTCCTACAATGACTAAAGCATAAATTACAGAAATTAAATGTAATGGAAAAACACATTAAGTTATTGAAGAGATATGGTATTGGCAGTTGGGCTTTGCGTGCTCTGTAACTGCTAAATGCTGGCTACAGCAACAATTATTTGCTCAATGCCACATACATAGCCTGACATTAAAAAAAAATCTGGGCTTTGTAGTTGTATGTGAACTTACCTTGGTAGGTTGCAGCTAAAAAGGCACGCACGACACCTCAGCATGTCAAAAACTTACATGATTAGAATGTTTGCATTGCTGCAGAACTCCTATGTTAGGGATGGGAAATACAGTGCCACAGTTGTCAGCAGTGCTAATCATATCACCAAAGCCTCTTTTCATCTGCACACCTAGGTGACCGTTAAAAAAGGATTAGCTGTTGCCACATTTAGTTCACTAAAGAGTTTATCTTACTGTGTTTAGTGGATGAATGCAAAGACAGCTCTCCAGCGCAAGAGTTCCTGTAGAGCTACCCAGACAGTCACACTCTCTCCCTGCTCCAGATGAAGCAGTTAGCATCCTGCTGGGAAAACATTAGTAATTGTGTGTTGAAATGCTAATGGACCTTGTCATGTTTATCAAAGCTGAGAGAGTGATCATGCATTCCAGGGCTTTGTTGCTCCAGGAAACCAGCAAAAATAATAAACATGCTGCTCTTCCTCATTTATCAAAGCTGTTCAATTTATGTTTTTTTTCCTATATGAAGGGTTATATAGGAAAACCTTGTTTAAAACATGAAGATATTTACACAGTTACGGAGAGATTTAAACTGCCTTTACACACACAAGATACAGGACTGCACATAGGAACTGAGAATATCATCTTCATGCTAAACAACTACTAATAAAGCATGGGTAGAGGACAAATGTTGCTATGTCATTATTAGAACTCATGGACAAGATTTTAAAAAGAAATTATAACCAGTTGGTTCATCTAGCCAGCCCATTAAATACATAACTTTAGTTTTCTTTTTCCCATATGTTTAAATTCCTTTCATTAATTAATCTTTACCACAATACGGAAGCTATTTCATGTACCTAACAGCCTTTATGTTGCTCCTTACCTTTATAGTTTCCCTCTAACCAACTTAAGTTGGGGGTCTAAGTTCCAGTCACCTCTGGGAAACAATTCCTTTATGAATTCCCTTTATATGTGTGGATGTTTCTATGAAACATGGCTAAACAAGAAAGTTTTTAACATAGAGTGGGCTATAACCTTTACAGAAAAGGTTGTGGTAGAGCTGGCTTAGAAACCTCCCTTTTCCACTTTATGTGTAGGAATTAGGATAGAGTCACATGTAGCCGTTTCTTACTGTGAAGTTAAGAAGTTAAATGTATGCATTTATGTTCAGAAGACACACGTAATTTACATTTATGAGGTTATCTTTGTAGGCAAGAACAGTGATATAAGATGTGCAGTTTTTTGCAATTTGTTGAAGTTTGGTGTAAAACAAAAAAGAGTACAAAATGTAAAAAAAATTGCTTGCCATTTCATGAAAATGTTTTTGGAAAATCGGCTGGCAGTGAAAGAGTTGAAAACAATGTGAATATAAACGACTACTTCCAGATAACTGTCATTGGTGGCTATTCAGTAAACCTTTGTGTCATTTATTGAGGATGAAATGCAATAGTTCCCTTCAAGTCGATTTTGACAGGGAAGCAGACCTAACATGTCAGAAGTTCTTGAATAAAAATGTGTTGTTATGGCTTCCACAGTAAACCTCAATGCAATCATCTATTTAACAAGCTATGTCAGCTATGGGGGTTTTAAAAGGAGATGGGTAAAAAAAATGGCTCCTTATCTGTGAAAGTGCAGAATGACAAAGCTATTTGCAAAAGTATTTTGCATTACGAAAGTTTTACAGTGTAGCTGATAAATTAGTGTTTTGGGATAGCAGACAGCTAAAGTTTTTCTAAATTTAGTGTAAGTCAAATGAAAACCTAGAATTAAAGGGGAAGAAAAGTCATTTTGGCATTTTACTGCCAAAAGATTTTCCACATTAGTGCCACCTAGAACAATATATTTATTCTGCAGAAACCATTACCATACCTGATTAAACAGCTTTAGAAGTTTTCTCCCTTTGCCTAAGACAGCAGCTGCCATTTTAGGTAGCTTCCTGCCTGCAGTCTAGCCTTTATAGCTCAGATCACACATTCCTAAGTGAGGGGAGAGGTAGTTCTTAGCATTCTTGTGGGAGAGGGGAGAGAACTGTGCAGACTCTGGCCACAGGCATTAAGGATGTTTCTGAGAGAGGAAGTCAGACACAAAAACATCATGTTTACAATAGAGACAAGTAATCAGAAATAGAGGTGCAGCATAACTGTAAGGGCTCTGGCACACGGGGAGATTAGTCGCCCGCGAACAGGGAGTTTTGTCGCAGGCGACTAATCTCCCCGTGTGCCAGAGCCCTAAGTGCTAATGGCTGTATAGACCTTTCTGATAAAGATTACTTAGTTTTTAAACTTTCCTTCTTCTTAAGTTTTAACTTCTACCTCAAATAATTATTATCATATCTTATCTTTCTGTAATGTTATTAGATACATAGTCACACCACATATCTTGAAAGGGCTATAATTTGACTTGCAGGTCAACGTTACCTCTGGAGTACTGTCTGTGTTTTGCAGGCAGGAGGAGGGAAGCTGATCTGCTGCCATACACAACTTTGTGTAGCTTCACTGACAGGCAGAGCATTGGCTTGACTACAGCTATACGGAATGGAGCAGAGATTGCCCTGAGAATGCATGCTTATGCTTTTTTTGGGTCGATCTCTGCTCCATGTAGTTGCACTCGGGCTGTAACTGTGTCTGTTAGTGCAGCTACATGTAGCTGTGAATGACAGCAGATCCACTTCTCTCTGCATGCCTGCAAGTGCAAGAAGAGAGAAGCAGACTGTATGCCAGGTGTGAATTTGACCATAGGTAACAAGGGGTGTTTATGCTACCCTCTCTCTACCAGGGCCAGAACTAGGAGTAGGCAGAAGAGGCACCTGCCTAAGGCACAACAAGAGGGGGAAGGGGGGGGGGGGGCACAAGGCACGTACCTATTCTGCCTACCCCTAGTTCAGGATTGCTTAGCCCCAGCATTGCTTGTAACCATGCTCCCCCCTCCAGCTGTGGTGTTACTATGAATGTGCGTGCCTGTGCCCTCACATGGGGGGCTGGCGAGCTGGCCAGCTGGGTTGCCTAGGGCACCTGGCTGGCTTGGCACTCCTCTGTCCTCCACTAACAGTCCTAATTAAGACTGCATATTGGATATGATGGCCCCCCAAGTGACCTTGTTGTATAATATGGGACCTATTATCCAAAATGCTCCAGACATGAGGTCTTCAAGATGTATTTTTGTAATTTGAATCACCATTCCTTAAAGGAAAAGTAACACTAAAAATTTTTAAGTAAAAAAGCTATTCTACCCTGCACCAATAACTGCCCTATTCTGCAAATCACGATCGATTGATCGAGCCTAGCCTTCCTTCTGTATAGGAAGGAGTCAGGCTAGGCTCGATCAATCGATCGTCGCATAGTGGATGTTGCTCCCTCCTTCACCGTATCGCCATATTTTTATTGACAGGAAGCCAAGTTTTAGCAGGTATTTTCTATTAAAGCATTCAAAATACTAAGTGGTTTGCAGGATAGGGCAGTTATTGGTGCAGGGTAGAATAGCTTTTTTTACTTAAAAAATGTTAGTGTTACCTTTCCTTTAAGACCACTAAAATACATCTAAACGTTAAAATAACCCAAAAATGTTGTTTTTTCACCAATATGAATTCATACTATCTTAGTTAGTCTCAAGTACAATGTACTGTTTAATTAATAGAGAGTACCAGGAATTTATTCTATAGGGCACGTTTAGCATGTGGCCTTCCATTTCAGGTTTATAAGGCCCTACTCTTCTGCACTCCTACTACTTCTCCACTGGGTAAGCACCTTCAGTTCTTTTCTGTAAGAGTTATAATAGGCTTAATTTATAGACAGTCTTAACAAGGTACTGATACCCTGCCAATGTGGATCCCCCATCTGGAAAGTTGCAGCTCAAAAGCGATCTATTCATTATAAATGTGAGTGCCTGCAGCTTATTTCAGTTTGGGTGTCTGAAGAGTATTTTCTATCCTTTTACACCACAATTTCACTAATGAATTATAACTTTACAAAACAAGGAAACTTAATAAAACAAGGAAATTGAAAATTAGATACTAATAATGACTTGCATATTCCATTATATCTGTTTGCAAAAAAATAATCTTTTCAAATTATCTCAATAACACAGATATTTAATATGAAATTGAAAAGAATGGTAAACCTCTTAATTTTACACAAATTAAATTGAAGTTGCCTGTCACAAACTGTAACAAGTCTAAACAACCTATGCTACTGTAGACATTTAACAGTTTCCTTCAATATTGTCAATGCAATCGATGTTACATTTGTCACAAATTATTTGTCTTTAAGATGGTACAGACCGGTTAAACCGGTATACCGCCCAGCACTACTTTATATTACTATACAGCATTTGACAAACCAGTATTGTAAAATACATTTTTATATGTTACTTAAAAGAAAAGGAAAGGCTAAATCACTGGGGAGGGGGGGGGGGTGCTCAATTGTGCATGTCTCAGCCCCGGGATTCAGAAGGAACAAGACAAGAGCAAGAGAAACACTCCCATATACCCAGGGCTGGTGCCGGTGCCTAACATTTACCCTTTCCTTCTCTTTTATGTATAATTTTGTTGGCTATTATAAAAGATGTATAGTCAGCTATATCATACTGATGTGCTGGCACAGCATTCTGAATGTGTTTCAGTGATAAAAGTTATGTGAAAAATACATGTAAATGTTTTCTGCCCTAGTATATAATCAATCTGTTCATTTTAAAATATTTTATGGCTTGACATCTCAAGTTTTAAATCTCAAGAAAAAAATCTGTACATTACTATAAGCAGTGGATTTCACAAAAAAAAGCAATTGTTTTATTAAGATGATTGATGTAAATAAAATATGGCCTTAGTAAAGTGCATGCTGGCTGCATTAGTGCTCTAACAACGGTATTCACTGGAGGTGACAGAGAATAAATGTAAATGCATAACCAGCTGTATGGTAAGATCTTCATGACAAATGGGCTGATAAATACAATAACTTATTGTGATAAAATTCCATCCAAGAAACGCAAGTTTTGTGTTTTCCCCTTAACTTGTGTCTTACAGAATAGATAAACCAAGTTTCCGTATACAGTAGCAATTGGGTTCAATTACTTACCCTTGATCGTCCAGGTAACCAACTGCAAATCCAATTTGATTTCACAATAGAAGGATCCACTCTTTCTAGATGGCTGAATTTGGCTGCAGCCACGAGCTTACACAGATCACTTTCCAAATCACAGAATTCCATTGATCAACATGGAAGGTTTGAGCTAATGTAGAGCAACCAGATTTTCTAAGAATAAGACAAAGACATTGATAACATATTAACAACAAAGTATTGCACATTCAGTAAGAGTGTTAAAGGCAAAAGTATCTGAAGGATGATTATTAATGTTGGTATTTTTAAGGTTAAGCTGCCCATACGTGTGAACATCCACTGGTTTGGTGGGCAATATCGGGTTGATCCGATCTTTGAGTTTGAGGGAAAAATGAATGGATCACAACAAAGGTATGCAGGCCATCAGAAAGAGGACTGCATAAATCCACAGATGTGCTCCTCGATCCGATGGCTAATTCAAACCTGCCCGATAAATATCTTCCTCAATTTTTGGAAGAACTGAGTTAGCAGCTAATGTCAACTCGTTTATGGCCACATCAAATCATTTTTGACAATTGAAAACAGCAGTTTTCAGTTTACAGGTAATGCAGTTTTGTTAATTTTGGAGGGTTGCATAGACTTCAGATTTTGTTTAGAAATCATTCAGATCATTTTTGAAACAATTTAGTATAATTTCAAATATAATGTATTTGGAAAATGCCTCATTTCAAATGCCATGCAAACAAGAATACAGACAGGTTGGACAAACATAAAATCTTGTGACTTCACCTCCCACACTATTCACTGAGAATATTATTAAAGGGGCCTGTCACCCACACAAGATTTTTGAGGTGATACAAAACTTGCCTTAATGTCCTCAATATGGCGCTACCTGCTTTCTGTAATTGTGAATTTCAACACTGGAGGAAACAACATTT
Source organism: Xenopus tropicalis (assembly GCF_000004195.4). Classification (NCBI taxonomy): domain Eukaryota; kingdom Metazoa; phylum Chordata; class Amphibia; order Anura; family Pipidae; genus Xenopus; species Xenopus tropicalis. The sequence goes on along the minus strand of NC_030678.2, from coordinate 101,708,994 downwards.
AAATAATTTATACAGTTTGATTAAAGTTTATTTTGCTCAGCTAACATGATAACATTATTTCTCAGGGTTACAGGTCCCCTTTAAAATACAATCACCCACATGTCCTCCAGTGCTACACAACAGAAGGTAGTACACATCAAACATGAATACATACAAATACTGACCAATTCAGATGGTTAAGAGGGCCCTGCTCATGTATGGTCTAATGATCACACTGCCAAGCATGTGTCTACTAATGTTCATATTTTTTTTTCTGCGATTCGTGTTTTTTGTGCTAAAAAAATTGTAAACATTTTTTTGCCATTTATTATGCACTAAAACCACAAAAAAAGCACAAACTGAAAAATCTGCCATCTTAAAAGTCATGTAGAATTCAATGGGAGTTGTCCTAGGCAAACTGTAAAAATCTTTATTTAATTTGTTATTTTGGAGATTTTTAGGGATTTTTGTTGAGAAAATTCTTACAAAAATGAAACATTTTAGGTTTTCCTTTATACAAATTTTAAATCATTTGTGCTTTTTATATGTGAACCTTTTAATAAATGACTATTGCTAATGTATATACTATATTATCTAAACAAGCTGTCCTCAGGCATCAACCCCCCTCAGTGTCACAAATTCTCTTGACCAGAATATAAAAGTATAAAAAACTAAGATCAGTACAGGTATCGGACCCCTTATCCGGAAACCCATTATCCAGAAAGTACCGAATTACGGAAAGGTCATCTCTCATAGACTCCATTTTAATAAAAAAATTCACATTTTTAAAAATGGTTTCCTTTTTCTCTGTAATAATAAAACAGTACCTTGTACTTTATCCCACTTAAGATATAATTAATCCATATTGGAGCCAAAATAATCCTACTGGGTTTAATTACTGTTTAAATAATTTTTTTTCGCAGACTTAAGGTAGGAGATCAGAATTACCGAAAGACCCCTTATCTGGAAAACCCCAGGTCCCAAGCATTCTGTATAACAGGTTTTGGAGAGTAGTAGTCAGCACCAAGCCTTGTGATTAGTTAGAAGTCGTGCAGGTTCCCCAATGGCCACTTTCCAGCTTGATAAAAGGTCTTATGTGACCTGAAACGTTGCTGCTATTGTTGTTTGCCCCCAAAAATTTTTGCAATAAAGGCATTTTAATCTACAAACAGAGAGAGACAACAGAACAGCAGCTAGAAGCACTGAAATACATTATATGCGCCAAACCTTAATGATATAATTTTGGTTAAATATAACAGAACAAGGCCAAAGAACAGTGTTTTTATCTCATGTCAAAGTTGCATTATCTCATTGCTGTGTCAAAACTGGCAACAGACTGCAAAGCACATTCCTGTAATTCTGTAATGTTATCTATCAGCAGGCTTTCTGGGCAGCTAGACTGACCATTATCAAGAAACAGAGGCTTGTGTAAAACCATAGATCAAACTAAGGCCTGTCATGTACTGAGATTATTACAGCACTGGGTAAATATATTGTTTATTTACTCGTTACAGGTGAATATATAAAGTCATTATGTTTTGAATTTCCGAAACGCTGGGTTAATTACATTCAAATCTAGTGATAGTTTTGTGATTGTTGGCATTATAGAGATGTTTACATGAATTAGCAATTATATATTTATCTTTTATCTTGCTTTAATATATATGAGGTCTCAATAAAAAGATGAGGAATAAAAATAAATTTAAAAAAAAGGCACAGAGACATTACTGTAGTCATGTACCACAGAAACAGGTCACATTAACAACTTAAAAGGTGGAGGGGCATAGAAGAAAGGGCAAAATTTAAACTACAGGTGTGGGACCCGATATCAGGAAACCAATTATCCAGAAAGCTCTGAATTATGGAAAGCCTGTCTCCCATAGACTCAATTTAAATCAAATTCAGATTTTTTAAACCGATTTCCTTTTTCTCTGTAATAATAACAGTACCTTGTATTTAATCCCAACTAAGATATAATTAATCCTTATTGGATGCAAAACAATCCTATTGGGTTTATTAATATTTTACTGATTTTTTAGTAGATTTAAGGTATGGAGATCAAAAATACGGAAAGACCCCTTATCCGGAATACCCTTGGTCCCGAGCATTTTGGATAATGGGTCCTATACCTAAAAAACCAGACCAAACATGGCCAAAAGGTGCAAATGTAGCCATTTTATCATAAAAGTAGGTCATACTGGAGATTCATCTAGTCAGATTTAGCCAGACAAAAATCTCGTGCTTCAGATTTGATTTTTACTGATTGTGCCTGCACTGCATAATTTTATCACAAAGAAATAAACTCATATTCTTATTTGTTTCTTGTAGTTTTTATTAAAAGACTGTACAACAGTTCTATACAACAGAAGGTAGTACACATCAAACATGCAGAATACATACAAATACTGACCAATTAGAGGGTAAAGAGGGCACTCTAATTAGTTCAGCCATTATGAGGCAGTCCATTCCTTAAACTTGGGTTTCTACCCAGGCTATCTAGGATATTTCTGTAGTTCTCGTAGTTGTTTTGACCTCTGGAGAGTCACCACGAACACAATATTTTCTATCACCTGGGATATAGGTCTCTGGAGAGAAGCCTTAATCCTCTGCTCAGAGAGACTATTAAAGCACAACATGATATGCAACAATTTAAAAGTGGTTTCTTGAGAGCAGTAATCCACAACACTACAGCCAGGGATATCTCTGATATACCAGAGGTGATTCATTCCAAATGACAAAAGCTAGAATATCTGTCACAGTTATAGAGACCTAACTTGGTAAAGCTGCCCATGGCATGCTAGCATTTAATCACTATATCAGGGTTACTTGGATATAAGAGAATTTAATGTGTGACTTGTGACTTCCTGTTATGATGCAAGTTAAATAGTTTGGTGTGATGATTGCACACAAAATGGCAACAGTTTTGGGCATAAACATAGATACTGCTATTTGCCAAATACTATACATATATATATATATAGTAAAAAGAAAAAGAGAGAAAAAAAGAAAGTTTATCTACAGTGATCAAAATTAGATAGCATGGATTGCTAAACAATTTGTAACATAGAATGCAAAGAGGGAAATACTAATTGTAATTGTACAAAGATACTGTTAGCCCCCAAAATTCTGTACATTCCACTCAGGTCAGTAAAGCAAGTTGGAGTCAAGCTCAAGACAACCCTATTAACACAAAGCAAATCCTTTTACAGCATAATATTAATGTACTATACACTGAAAGAAAAAATGTACTTTTACTAATTGTACACATTTCCCCAGTTTTATGAATTGTGTTCAATATAATATATTGGTGGTGCTGATTAACAGTGAACTAGCTGACTCTCTAAACAACAGGTCAGTCATACTGACACAGATACAAATCAGTCAATAGAGTTCCCCCTTCAATAAGGAAATATAATTAGGAAATGCTTATTTGTGTGTTTTCATTATGCCATGGACAGAAATACTTTCACTCTTATTGGTATCACCAATGATACCATAATATATAAATAATATATATAACATAAATAATTTCATATTGAAAACAAACAGTGGTAGGTTAGCACTGTCTCTGGAAATGTTTTCCAGCTGATTAAGGGCATAAGTTAGGGCTCATACACACATGCATTTCACTCTGCAGTCCCCTGTGCTGGAGTTTCTATTTTACGGGGCTGTACTGACAAAGGTGCAGGTGGAAAATATCACATTGTGTTTCACCTGTGTTACTCTCATTTTTACTAAATGATCCCACATACCCTAACATTAACACTAAGTAAATGGGGACAATCCACATGACCATTGCAAATAATGGTCAATAATGTTTTTGATTAGCAAAAACCCACTCACTTTCCAACAAGCACTCTTTAGGATCAGAAAATCCAGGCTACAGTATGCACCAAGGGTACTGGAAAATTTGCAGGTATACATTAGCCCACAATTTGGCCTCTGTTATACTGGTGTGTTACATCTTCAACCTGCATGTAAAACTGATTATTCAAACTAAGCATAAATTCATGGGAAACTTTTCTTTTACACAAAAAATGGAAATATCTTATTGCTAAATCTAAACAATGTGAACTGCAAACACAGTATAAAGTAAGTGCATTAATCAGCAAAACCATTCTAGTAAACACTGCAGATTAAAAAGAAAGCAAAATACACTGGATTGTACAAGACTGTAACCCTACAAAATACTACCAAAAAGAAATTTCTACTATTTCAGTACAATGGGACAGATTCAATGCAGTGAGAAAAGATAATCTCATGGTTTATCACGTAAAAACAAAAATTCAATTCAGGGAAATGTTACCAACCGACTGTTGCTGAACCATGCACACCTAAAAGACATGAAAGGGCCAGAGGTACAGTATAATTTAATAACAGGAGGTATCAAGATGCTGAGATCTCTTTTGCTACAAACAACCAGAACAACTTTCTGTATTAAGTTTATTAGGTTAGTGCACTTAGGGTCTGACTGACCCACAGGAATACTGAGAAATATCCCAGTGGGCCCCGATCCTGCTGAGCCCCACTCACTTGTTAGAGACTGCCTGACCGCCTCCACCAACTGCCACCAATGAAGCACCTCTGTGTTGGGCCCCACCAACTGCACCATGCCCTTCTTACTGACTCATCTGTCACCCTGCCAGCTCCCCATGTACATCCACACTGTCCTCCTTACAAGGCCCTAAGGACCACTCGCTTGCAGCAGAACAAATGAGGTAAGAAAATTAAAGATGTGCACAGTGGAATGCACAGAATCTTTAATTTGTATGCCAGTGTATCAGGCATGAAGGTGGCAGAGTGGGGCAAACAGCACAGATGTCATTGTCATGTGTGGGTGAGTTAATGTTTTCAACATATCTATTTACTGCAATGATATTACTGGCATGTTTGGAGTGTTTATTGTCTATTGTTGGACATTTCCTGCAGTAATCTTATCAGCATGCCCCGGGTTAATGTACTGATAACACATTTCTGCAGTGATCTTACTTTCCTGTTTAGGGTTAACATGCTCTTTCTTGAATTGATCTTGTTGGAATGTATAGTGTTAATGTGCTCATAGTCCATTTCTGCAGTGAACTTACAGGCATGGCTAGAGTAAATGTGCTCATAACCCATTTTCTGCAGTGATCTTACTGGCATGTTTAGCACTGTGTGCAGAATTTATTTTCTGCAATGATCTTGCAGGCTAAAATTGTGGTAAAGGGCCTAATAATGTTGGCTCCAATTTAATCATGGTGCATTTTTTGGGGGGTCCAAAGTTTTGATTTCCTCTTATCACCCATATTTTTCAGAGATATCCCTGCTCATCTGTGTACATAGTGGGGTGTAGGAGGGTGGCAAAAAACTGTCAGGGGTGGTGGGCACCTGTAGTGAGGTTCTTTGGCGGGTCAATGGTACCCCACTGGCTATATTTATAATAAAAAATATTTATAAGTTAAATTATCAGTATACCATATATAGGTAAATAGCAATTGTAGCTGCTGGGTGGTTTAGAGAGGTCCTTAATGACGTTTGAGGAGCAGGCTAAAGTAATTGCTGATGGCCCAGCAATCTCTAGTTTTACTATAGGATACATATAGTCCAGTAGACAGAATGCATTGCAAAGGTACTAAAACACAAGAGATGGATACTTAGCACCATCAAAGTGCACTTTATCCCATGTATCCGCTGTCATGATGACATAAAGGGCATCGGGTCAGGTAATCTGCTACAGGATGTAGCACGTAGGATGTAGACTGTAAATACAAAATATGATAACAAAAAGGTTACCCTATGGAACTATTCTCACTGACTGCATTATCAAAGACACAGCAGTACATAAAAAAGCAACCCTCACCACCACAAAGAAGAAGAAGAGAACGTCTGACTGTTTGTTTTTTAAACTGCTGTTTAAACTTCTGTCCTTTAGCACTAAATATAAAACAACTAGCAGTCAGAATTCTTAAATACTTCAGGCACCACCTTTATACATAATAATCACACACATAGACACACAACCACATGCCTTATTCAGACACATCAGAGAATGTTCTTTGCCTTATCCTGACTATTTAACAGGTTAATATCAAAATAACAAGAAATTCCAGAAATACTCCTCTTCAACATTAACATTTTTTCCACCCACTACTAAGAGAAAAATACAAGTGTGGGAAGAACTGGGATTTAAAAACAAAGCTCTACATTGTCTGAGGAAAAGGGAAAACCCTGCATACTGAAAATATATGTATTGAACTCTCTCCAGGTACCTCACAAGTTTGGGGTATGTATGTTTCCCACATCTCTGAACCTTCTAGTGTGGAAATCATTAAAGCAATGGTGGTTAGAAAGGAGTGTATGCATTACAAATTAACATTCATTAGCCTTACATACCTTCTAGATGTGCTGACCCATCTGTTCAATGTTCAGTACACTTTATTATAACCTTAGAGCTGATTATAGAAAGTGATCATACAATGTATTAAATATGATAAGAAAAGTATGATATGATGATACATGTACTAAATATGATGATAAATGTATTAAAGAAAAGTGCCACAGAATTGCTGTATGTCTGACTAGCTGTCAGCATCAGCAGGAGCGTGAAATGACTGCAGAGAGAACTGCTGCACCAAACTGCAGTTTTGCTGCGTGAACCTGATTTGCAGTCTGTACATCACTCTTTCAAGTTGTGACTATTAGCACACAATGCTCATTTATCATTCACAGATGCAGCACTTGGTGCAATAAAGGGTACCAAATTCCATCTATTAAAATACACACATAGCACATAGAAAAAGGAGAAACATTCATATTTTATTATATTATTTGAAACCACAGCACTCCAGTATAGGGGTGTGTGACAGCTGCAGCTACCTTGCTATATCAGACAAGGGGAAAGTTTGCTTTGACCCAAAAAAGCATTGTACTTGAAGGCATAGTTCACCTTCCAAACACTTTTTTCAGTTTCATTGCTTTCAAATACTACACCAGAAATAACGAAGTAATTAGCAATGTTTTTAATTATTTATTTTTTCTTTTTTAATTATTATCCTAAGAATCAAACTGAAAGATATCTCACCTTCGTGTTTTTATATATCATTACATTTTTGTTTTAAAGCAACTACTGCTGCTTGCCTGAGGTATCCTTAATCATGCACACTAATGAAACAGAGCTCCCTAGTGGTGCCAGAATCATGGGAGTGGAAGATAATTGATTGGCAATAATATATTAACTAACCATTTCACATATATTTAAGTGCCTATGTATTATTCACTTGATCGCACCTGAGGTATAGACATCGTTAGACCATTTCTATCTAGCTTTCCAAAATATAATAAATTACTCAAATTATGGGTATTTCAAACTGTATTTCCAGTCAGAGAGACTGCATATGGATGTGATTAGCAATTCCTACATACTTGATGGAAATAAAGAATGCAATGTTTTGCTCAACACTGAATTAAAATGAATACATACTACAGTTCACTACTTCTCTAAAATGTAGATTTTACTGGCAATACAGTGTGGCTTGACAAAAAGAAAAATACTTTTGGGAGCCTGTTATATGTAATCCTTACTTTTAAAGGAACAGTAACACCAAAAAATGAAAATATTTTAAAGTTATTAAAATATAATGTACTGGTGCCCTGCACTGGTGCAACTGGTGTGTTTGCTTCAGAAACACTACAATAGTTTATATAAATAGGCTGCTGTGTAGCCATGGGGGCAGTCATTCAAGCTGGGAGAAAAGGCACATGTTACACAGATAAAAAAAAAGTTCTGTAGAATACAATGGGAAGCTACAAAGCTTATCTGTTATCTTCTATGCAACCTGTGCCTTTTTTTTAATTCGAATGGCTGCCCCCATGGCTACACAGGAGCTTTGTTTATATAAACTATAGTTGGGTTTTTCAAGCACACACACAACTTTTTGGGCTCTGGCACACGGGGAGATTAGTCGCCCGCGACAAAACTCCCTGTTCGCGGGCGACTAATCTCCCTGAGTTGCCTTCCCCTGCCATCCCACCGGCGAAAATGTAAGTCGCCGGTGGGATGGCACACGCGGCGGCGCGATTTCGCGCAAATCGGCGAAAAAGCATCGCGAGGCAACTTCGGCGATATTCGCAAAATCTCGCCGCCGCGTGTGCCATCCCACCAGTGACTTACATTTTCGCCGGTGGGATGGCAGGGGAAGGCAACTCAGGGAGATTAGTCGCCCGCGAACAGGGAGTTTTGTCGCGGGCGACTAATCTCCCCGTGTGCCAGAGCCCTTACTAGTGCAGGGAAATAGAACATAATATATTAATGACTTTAATCATAACAATAATGCTGAACTATCAGATAGGGTAAAGAATTCCTTTGTTTTTACCTGCATATCTGACAGTTCAGCTCTTAACGTTAGTAGAGCTGATTAACAATCTTTCCTACAACCAATGGTCGTGGGAAGATCGTAATTGTTGCTTGTATAGCCACCTTAAGGGCTCTGGCACACGGGGAGATTAGTCGCCCGCGACTAATCTCCCTGTTCGCGGGCGACTAATCTCCCCGGATTGCCATCCCACCGGTGAAAATGCCGATTTGCTGAAATCACCTGCGCAGCGTGTGCCATCCCACCGGCAACTTACATTTTCGCCGGTGGGATGGTAGTTCGGGGAGATTAGTCGCCAGTGACAGGGGAGATTTGTCGCGGGCGACTAATCTCCCCGTGTGCCAGAGCCCTAAAGCAAATTACTTCAGTGTAGGCCAACAGTATATTATATTTTAAATGTTTTATTTTTTGGTTTTACTGTCTGCCTTTAAAAAGTGTTTTCAAGACCTATCAATTAGCTTGGTTTTCTCTGCTGGACCCCTCAAAAATCATGGGGATACATTGTTTGCTGCTGCTCTGGCTGTGGATCTGTCAAGGGCTATAAAAGTTTGATGCTATGTGCACATGGAGCATGTAAATGTGTTATACATACCCAAGTATACGTGCATTTAAATGCAAATGCTTTCACCATTCACTTTCATGACCTATTCTACAATTTTCACAAGTTTTTCATGGGCCAATATCAATTATAATGTGCAATAAATGTGTGAAAATTCTGAATACTTTGTTAAGATAAACACTAAACAGATTAAAATGAAAAACGCTTCAATAAACACTTGTATCACTCAAATTTTTACTGTGTTTTCAATACATTGAAGAAGCATTAAAAATGCATCTGAAATACATGATGTTTTCCTCTGCGTCCTTATGCTTAAAATCACATTCTTGCACATATATAGCAGAGGAGATTACATAATGTACAGCAAGTGTCACATTACATGGGCAGACAATGCACTGATATCCACAGTTTTAAAAAAAACTAATACAAGTGGAGCCTTGTTTTATAGTGAAACTACAGTGAAAGAACAATCTGTTGCTTCATCCATCACTGCTTTATCATTTTCTCGGCACGGCAATGAGCTATTGATGGATTTTTATGGTCCCAAGCCTGCTTTTAATGTCTCTTTTTAATGCTATTATGGCAGATGATAATTTACTGTACAGACACATTGCAGTTTTGTGCAAGCTGTGGTCAATTCACTGTTGACACAATGTTTCTCACATTTTATGAAAACCCCACTTCCTGCCTCTGACACTTTCTGTCTTTTTCTAATCATCAGCTACTAGCTCATATGGAACCCATCTGGGAAGGCTACATGCATTTATGTTCATACATAATTTATTTACATAACCTATAAAATAAAAGGGTCACAATGGCCCCTCTATATAAAGCAGGTTGCCTTGAAAGCTTTGGTTACATCCACTTTTATAATTAAGCTTACATGCAATTTGCACCTCAGGGATTTGTGAGCAAACAATACCATCATATTTGAGATGCCTTTATCCCTCTCAGCAAACACCCAGGCCAGAACAACTAAGCTGTGGCATTTGCGTTGCTAAATATTGTAAGTGATAGGCAAGTAATTCCATTACTGAAAGAGAATGGTCACATGGAGATAAATTATCTTTATACTTAACACACTCTGCTAGCTTATAATAGCTGACTAATGCTGTTTTTATTTTAGATTCCATAACAGCAGATAGTACATAAGGGCTTATTTACAAGCACATGCATTACGAAGTATAGAAATGGAGCCAAAATTGCATCCATCCAAATACTATTCACAAATGTAGCTGAGTCTGTACAAAATCTTTTTCACCTAATGCCAAAATTCTAGTTGTATCTGCTTTGCTACATTAGGTATAATGTGCAAAGTACAAGGCAAACAGACATAAAGTTGCACCTTTGTTGAGGCCTACCTGCGTGCGCACCCTATACACAACTGATCTGGTCGTAATGAATTGTGCATTAACATTTCCAGCACCACAAAATGACACACCTTGCCCCCATTTTTAATCCAGCAACGGCATACTGGTAAACTGTGTGCAATTGAGCCACAAATTATTTTCGAATTCTGGGAATGCTGGAACACTGCATGGTGAGTAAAAAACATGGAAGACTGCAACCTAATTTAACACACTTTGCTTGCATAGTATATGAGCCCTATTCGTTATGGTCTCCTTTCTCATGTGAAATTAAGAAGAAAAAAATTTAGAAAGCCATATAGTCTCTGCTTCAGATCCATTTCTTATGTTTCCTTGTTTTTGTGCTTATACTTATTCTGGCTGTATTAAATTTATATAATCTCTGTATTTCATACATTTAAGCTATGCAAAGCGCTGCTCGGTCTGTTAAATCGACTGATTGAGTCATCAAATACTGTCTGCAAGAATGAATCCTTTTCCACAGAAAAAAGCACAAATGCTACTAAGTCATATTTCAGTTTTAGTTTTTTCAGTGCATAACTGCATATCTGTCTAATAGCATTTTGTCAATGCTATTATCTTATCTCCAAAGGTCCTAATAAATGTATAGTAACTGATCTATTAGGGTAAATAGCACATAGGGAAATTTGTTGCCTGCAGTTAAATCTCAGTTACCACAAGCGATAATTCTCTCTGAAATGCCTTCCCGTCAGCAATGGTGGGAAATCACATATAGCGCTTTGTTTTCTGAAGTTGCCCAAAGTTTTTGCAGGCCCACTTAATTGCTGGTGGAAAAGCATTTTGAGTGGCTTTATATTATATATAAAAAATATATAATTTTAGCAAAAAGAATTCACAAAATGTTACCAGACTAGCTTTCAGCATAATCTAAATGCCATTTCCACTAGCTTCATTGTAGAATGAACCATTCACCGACACAAACAAGAATCATCAGCAATGTGGAACTTAAAATGCAATAACATCACTAAAAATGAAGTGTGCTTAATGGTAGTCACACTGGCCAAAAACAAACTGTGTGTAGTATTACCCTTTATTTATATAGTGTGTATTTAAATGTGCACACGTCAAATTGTGTGTTGCCCTGCTTCGCTATTGGCTGACATGATAACTCCTTTAGTAAATGACCCTCTGTTTTTTACATTCACCAGGAATGACACAAGAATAATTACCCAGCAGCAACTGCCAAAGGTAAATCAGTAGAACTGCACACTGCAGCACAGTTCTCTCAAAAATAATTATTCAAAAAGAAGATTTTAATTGCACTGACAACCTAGCTCCTGCAGCTTGACTTCATATGAGCCTCTATACAAGCATCTGTGATACATGTACACTGACTGCACGACCAGGGCCAGAACTGAAGTAAATCTACAGTATTGCTAGACTCCTCAAACTACCATACTTATTTTACATTATTAGACAGTAACTGACATATTAGCTGCTGCTAAATAAAAAAACACAGTTACATTTACATATTATTCTTAAAAGACATTCGTACATTTGTAGATTTTTTTTTTATTTATTTTTTTTTTTTTGAAGAATCAGCTCATAAAGTCCCAGAACTTTACAACTCTGCAATAACCATGCCTAACTTTGTCAATTACTCTATTTTCAGTTTATGCCCTTTCTTACACATGCCCCCAAACACACCCAGGTTGCCTTGGTATTGAATAGGGTATGATCCGCACATACAGAATGGAGTTTTGAAACAACATTGGTAATGGTAAACCTTTCAGGCATATTTTATATGCACAAAGCTAAAGGGCAGATATTTTTAATGGAAATATTACAATTTAATGTATTTCCATCTTTTCTGCCTCTTTTAACCACCGATTTCCAAATCCTGTCTTTGTTACTGTGCATTTTTAGGTCCTGTAGGGACAAGCCAATTTGCTCAAGGTCAAACAAAAGAAAGTATATATTTCTGCTACACTAATCCTATTCTCCTGCTAAAGCAATGATCTTTTGTTCAAATCAAATTGTGCCTACATATATTATTGTAAATTCTAAGAAAAACACTTAACAAGCTAGCGTGGAAATAAGCTATCACCACAATTGCAATGCACTGGATTCACAGGTAACATGGATTCTATTATATGATTAGACATTTATGGTTAGATTTAAGAACAGTATAGGGTGAGCTCCAGGGATGATATGATACAGTAACTGTTACATGTGCTGTCAGACAACTCTGCAGAGCCCTTGACATTGTGCAACAATAGCAGTCCCAAAATACTTTTTACAGCACAGCAATACATCTGGAAGTATCTCAATTTATACATCAAACAAGCAAGTAAGTAAGCAAGTAAGGTTGAAACCATCAGGACAAATGAAAAGGGAGAGATTAATGCCCTGTAGCTTTACAAAGGAACATCTCATCATGCCAATAACTTTTATTATTCTATTGTTCTAATGGTATTGTGACAAAAAGACAATGCATTATGTCACCATCACTCTTACAGGGCATATATTATATATAAACTAACTTTTTCTGTGTGAGGTTCGAAAAATAATTGGTACAATAGGTAAGAGACTGCCACTGAGCGGAATAAACCTGATTGGTTACAGCAATTACACACTGTATAGTATCTAGTATAGATCACTGCTGGGAAGTATTTTGTTTCGGATATCTTCTTCAGTCTATATTTATTCATTCATGTGACATTATTTAGACCGTTGTATCTATTTGTTTGATATTTTTCAGCCAAATTTAAACTCAGAAACTAAAAACACATCACCAACAATGATCAAATATAACAAAGTTTGACAAAAAAATTAGGTGTTGACAATGGAAAGAACTTAAGCAATGCGGTATGCATAAACATTATGCTGGCATACCCTGCAAATGTGCCCAAATATTAAAAACATATACCTGGATTATCTACTTGCAACAGACTGATCAAAGCTATCTGATTGCTATGGGTTTGTGAACCTCGCTGAGGGAGATTATAAATAGCTTTAAGGGTTTCACTAAAAGGATTATAGTTGAAGGAAAGGTAAAAACTAAGTAAGCTTTATCAGAAAGGTCTATACAAAAACAGCAATAAGCACTTGCAGAACTGCTGCTAAAAGTCCTAAGTTAAAAGAAATACCCCCTTTTTTCCTTTTATTCTGTATACATATTTGCGCAGCAGTAGTCTATTAGCATTAGAAACTATAACTGACAGGCTGAGAATGGACAGCCCGGTTGGCAAAACAGTCAGATTTAAAAACTTCAAGTAACAATTACTTACAAAACCAGACCTACCAGCAAAAAATGATCAACATGACCTATAGGGAACTTTTAATGTACCTTAATATTTTGAAAAGTAGTTTTTAGTGCCAGTTTCACTTTAAGAGTCATAACCACACAACAGAAATGGTTAAGTAAATACTGCATCTTAATTGTCAAGATCTTCTCAAAGAACATCACGGGGATTAAAGCTCCAATGGAGCTCCAATAGAGAAAAAGGAAACACATTTGCATATAAAGGAGAACTCGAAGATGAAAAAATGAATGGCTTATATGCGCCTGTGTGAATACAGTCCCATAAAAAAGAATGAATTGTGTTTCTTCCTGTGCTCCCATGCAGTGGAAGGCAGAAGAATGCAACCACTGGGGAACACAAGCCAAAATGAGTATGAGCCCTTAGTATTCTAAGAAATTACTGTATTGTATTTTTTCCTCCTAAGGATCACCCTAGGAGAAAGTGAAGTCAACTCACCTAACACATCACCATCCCCCCCTCAGTGAATAAAGGTTTCCTTGTCCTTTAAACCATTTAATTAAAATTGCAGTAATTAAAATGCCAAGTGTGCCATTCCCTGAATACTTCTTAAAGGAACAGTAACACCAAAAAATGAAAGTGTATAAAAATAATTAATATATTATATACTATTGCTCTGCACTAGTAAAAGTTGTGTGTTTTCTTCATAAACACTACTGCAGTTTATGTAAATACCCTGCTGTGTAGCCATGGGGGCAGCCATTTAAATTGAAAAAAGGAGAAAAGGCACAGGTTACTAAGAAGATAACAGATAAACTGTGTAGAATACAATGGGAATCTGCTACTCATCTGTTATCTTCTTATGTAACCTGTGCCTTTTCTCCTTTTTTCAATTTAAATGGCTGCCCCCATGGCTACACAGCAGCTATTTCTATTAACTATAGTAGTCTTTCTGAAGCAAACACGCAACTTTTACCAGTGCAGGGCAACAGTACATTATAGTTTAATTATTTTAAAACATTTTTATTTTTTAGTGTTACTGTTCCTTTAAAAAGTTCAAAATTCACCCAGATTTCACACAGATGAAGAAAATGAATCATACTCACATGTACAGTCAAGTTAAGAAAATCATAAATCTATTAAGTACAAACCTATTAAGCAACTATGCAGAATGGCTCCAAAGGTAGGAGAAGCAATCATACCAAATTGGCAGCAAAACAATCCTAATGGGTTTATTTAATGTTTACATTTTTTTAGTAGATGAGGTAAGATAATTCAAATTAAGAACCCTTATCGCTAAGGGCTCGCACTCACGAGGCTCTGTTCCTGCTTTCCCCTGCGGCGGATCCTTCCTGTATTCTACCATAGGAGAACGCAAGAACAGATGCAGTCCATTCTTCTCACACAGGTGCATGTAAGCGCCAAACACAGGTACAACATGCTGTGTTCCACTTGCCTTCCTCGCTTACATGAGTACACCAACATTAAACAGATTAGAATGCATTTTTATCTGCAATCCCCTGTGGTGGAATGTAGAAAGCCACAGCATAGGAATGCAGATAAAAATGCTCCTCAAGTATTACTGATTATATATCCCATACCTGTGTTATTATTGGAGTATTTTAATTAGGTTAGAAAATTGCCTAAACTTGTGTAGTTAGTTACTCACAGACTCAATTTTATTTGGATTATGTAAATTAGTTCCTCTTCTGATAAAAAAAGATGGACCCACACTATATATAATCTAAAATGCAATGTATGGTTCAAATTGTGCCTTATATAATGAAAGAACCTATTCATCCCTTCTTTTGTTATTGACATTTTGTTGGTCTAACATTGTTGGATGCCCTAGTTTTTGTGTGCAACTCATCTATGGTATTGAATCAAATACACAACAGATGGTCTGTATTTATTTTATTTCCTTCTCCCAGATTACAGAGACATCCAAAAGCTGACCCACAAACTTGCATAAAGCAGTAGTACTGCAAAATGCAGGGGCAGAATTGATGGTATCATGGTCTGCACTTAGTGCTGCAGATTTTCTCGACTGGCAGTTGTTTTAGCCCTAGGCAAATCTGCATTTTGTAAGTGTGTGGTCGATACTGTCCTCATTAAATACATAGAAAACACATCCACTGACTTGCATCCAACTCTTCTACCAGCCAATGAGATTTCTGAGTTCACTTGTGAGCAGTCAAATACAATTACACATGCTGTCATTCCAACTCTTTCATACCAGATGCAGATCTGAATGAATCCCCATATACCAGCTATACATTGTATGATCCACTGCATTATGAATAAGGAAGGAGCTGCTGACTTCCTGTTGGAGCCTGGCATGGAGATCTAGGAAATTAATGCAATTGTGGAATTGCTACATACTGGTAATATTTTGCTAAATTCAGATAAAGAAAAACAAAGCACATGTAACTCTTATAATATTTTGCATTCACTTGCTACAGATAGTATAGCAGTGGTTTGCTGCTGAGGCATTAAGAGCTGAGATGATTTTTTGTTGTTGTCTTATTCTGAATATCAGTGTTTTTATACAGGTATAGGACCCATTATCCCGAATGCTCGGGACCAAAGTTATTCCGGATAAGGGGTCTTTCCATAATTTGGATCTCCATACCTTAAGTCTACTAAAAAATCAATAAAATGTTAATTAAACCAAATAGGATTGTTTTGCATCCAATATGGATTAATTATATCTTAGTTGGGATCAAGTACAAGATACTGTTTTATTATTACGGAGAAAAAGGAAATCAATTTTTAAAAACTGAATTATTTGATTAAAATTGAGTATATGGGAGACAGGCTTTCGGAGCTTTCTGGATAACAGGTTTATGGATAATGGAACCCATGCCTGTACTAAATTTTGAGTATTGCATCAGTTGCTAGCAGCCTAACTGTGATTTTCTTCAAAGTTTCTAGTGGTTGTAGATATTGTGTACCTGATAAAAATACTCCATTCCTCTTTAAATGCACAGCCAACTAGTTTTACGTCAAAGGGTAGTGGTGCAGGAAGGAATTTCATGATCCTTTCATATACAGTATTCCCTGTTTCTTTTAATTACAGCAGAATGGTATGAAGTAGCACAAGGGTTAATTATAACCAGACTAACAAGTTCAATGAGATATCTGGAGCAAGATTAACTGACATGACCTACACACACACACAAAGCAGACATAACCCTTTATCTGGGAGAAAGTGCATAAACTGCAGGAGCCATTAGTAGAATCACCAGGTAGTCTGCAGCAGCCCCCTTCTACTTGTTAAATGTCTGTAGGTCCTTAGATAAAAAGGGGTGAATTTTATAGATACAGAGTGGGACCCTAAATATGTAAACCATTACAATAACAAACTATGGCGCACACAGTCAACTGCCATAAATTGAATACTGCCAGGGGGTGCTTGGATTTGCAATTCGACAACATCAAAAGGGCCACTGACTTCCCATCACTGAACTAGCAAGTGCAGATTTATACCATGCAGTATTTATATATGTATCCAGTATTTTCAGACATTATACTGACACAAAGTGGGTTTAGATACTCACAAGGTGCCACTGTGCAACTGGTACCAGACTAACATATATATATTTGGTTTTTCACTAAAAAATCCTGATGTTGCTGGTCTTTTTGTGGATTCTATGTTTTTTACCGTGCACCTGGGTAGAGATTTTTTGAAGCAGAATGGTACCCTATGGACACACATATATATATATATATTTATATATAAGACATAAATTGTTAATTATGAATGCATAAACCTATTGCTGCACTGTTTTTTGTAAGAAGGGGCAACCATAATTCCTAACCACATATAAACCTCATATATAAAAACAATGTGGTGCAGGTCTCCTCCAATTGTAGCCAAAAACTTAAAAAGTAATGATAATGAATGTTTGTATTGTATATATCTATATATATATATATAATGGGCAATGCTTGCTATTTATGACTAAACTAGTGTTAAGTGTTGCTTCTTCAATCAACAGACTTGTGGAGAAGAGTAAGGACCAAATGTATATATATATATATATATATCTCGAACCAAGGGTGGCACACCGCTTCAATCCTTATCCCGGGTGCACGGTAAAAAAGTTTAAATATTGAAAAAAAGACCAGCAACACCGGATCTATTGCAAAAAATTAATTGTGTATTAAAAAGTGCATGAACAGCCTTGAGAAAGGTCCCAAGGGGGACCGAAACGTAATGTTGGCAGTTCATGCAGTTTTTAATTCACAATTAATTTTTTGCAATAGATCTGGTGTTGCTGGTCTTTTATATATATATATATATATATACTGGCAAATACCATACCCAAATATTGACAATAGCAAGTCTCTATTTGCACATTGTCCTTCTAAACAGCTGTGGGAAAGCACACACACATACACAGATACACACACACAGACTGTACATGTAATTCCCAGAAAGAGAGAGTGGAAATCCCACAGTGCCACACACACTCACACAGTCACACACACTAACACACACACACACACACACACTAACACACACACAGTCACAGCTTCCCGGCACTTCCTCGCTGTGTGCGCTGCTCTCCCAGTCCCTCTGCTTAATGAACTGTGAGTATGGTTACAGGGCATCTCCTGTCACTCCCCAGTCCCATGCACACCCTTCTGCTGCGCTATAGGATATTATGCAAAGCTGCCGCTCCGACTGACTTTACCCTCCCCGGCAGTAGTAGTAGTAGTTGTAGTGACAGTAGCAGCGAGGAATACGCAACCTTTAGCATTCCAGCTACTACAGAACTGTCAGTGTCAGTATCCCTCAGTAGCAGGCGCGGTATGCCCGACTCTGTGTTCTGCAGAAGCTGTAGCGCCTCGGTTCCCCGCGTATCTTACCTATACAGCAGCTCGGTGCCAGCGCCGGCTTCAGTTGCCAATCTCTTCCCGGCTCTACATCTCAATGTGCCTGAATTTGCACTGAGCTCCACTACTCAGACCGACTGCCTATCAGAGGAATGCAAACATCGACTTAGCTCCACTCTCGGACAAACGTATTGTAAGAGATTTTCTTATTGGTCAGTGGCAGAAGGGCGCTTGATTGGCTCTGCTCTCCGCAGTAGTTTGGGATGTGGTTTCGATAGACAGTTTTCCTTCACTTTCAGCAGCGCAGAGAAAGGGAGTATCGGCTGGATTCTCTCCAGATGCGGTGGCGGACAGATGGGTTCAGTCAATATTTTTACAGACGCTTTTCCGCCATTCTTATAGAAATCAATAATAATTATCATTGAAGAAATGCTTATGTAAATGCTCCCTAGCGGGCAATTGGATGCAGCCCTAGCAAAAAGGCTGTTTGAACACGCAAGATCAAACATAGAAATCCCGTATATATATTTTTTTTTTTTTTTTGAAAGGTGTTTATTTTTATTTTAATAACAGACAATACAACACATACAAAACATTAGCTACAGTAAAGTGTAGCTGGTAACTTTTGCAGTCTGATTATAAGGTAGAGTATATTTGTTTTTGGTTCGCTGGTTCTTTAAGGCTGTAGTTCAGTTCTGCATTTCCCCCGCCGTACTTCCTCTCAATAATCATCATTTCATAACAAATGTGGCTAAAATGCAATACAAGGTCGCTTCACTTCCCATGCGAACTGCAAAAATAAGTAGAGCTATTTTTTTTAGAAACTCACAGTATCCAAACGCTGTATAACTGAATAGCAATAAGAAAGCACCATGTGGGTTTTAATATGTTTCTGTTTCACAAGGATAATCTGGCAAACCTATACCCATTAGCACAGTATTTAAGGGCATACCTGGTGCCTGACTTACTAACAAACAAGTATGGTAAGGTCTAAGGTGTAGCTGCAGCTCCTCCCACTGAATCATCTTTTGATTGATGAGATTTTCAGTTTGGATAGATTAGAGAAGCACTTATCAGCTCACACACATGCATGTATCCAATAAGTGCCCTGGCACAGTGTCCCAATTGAATAGGTTTATGAATGTGCCACAACATTGCTGTGTGCTCCTGTATTGCATTAGACAGCAGCGCCAGGCAATACTCAGTGCAGCACTGCCAGCATCAGTATTTTCCATCAACCAGGGACTACATTCTGTCATCCCATTGCTTCTCTGGGGGGAGAGGAGGATTTTGCAGCAGTACCCTTTAAGTGCATAGCCCAATTTTGTGCATTCTTATTACTTAGTGCTAGACTGATTGCCAGAGGAGCCACAAAAGCTGTCACTGGTGTGCCATGAGTAGGCTGCACAGTCTGCATTCAGCTACAGGTGAATATGTCTAATGCACTCTAACATTCAGGAATGCACAACAGTCTGCATGCTGGGCATACCAGCCATTTCTACATTCTCATAACCAAAAGC
The DNA here is from genome assembly GCF_000004195.4 of Xenopus tropicalis. Lineage (NCBI taxonomy): Eukaryota > Metazoa > Chordata > Amphibia > Anura > Pipidae > Xenopus > Xenopus tropicalis. The sequence goes on along the minus strand of NC_030678.2, from coordinate 101,689,152 downwards.
CTTAACCAAACATTGGATAGATCATTGCAAATTCTGGTGCAATTTGCTCAGATTGTATTCCAGTGATGAAATATGACCCATTTCTTGCTCCACTCCTGCTCATTTGCAAGTCTATGATGTTAGTAAGGCAAGTCATTTATTACAGTGGCATAAAGGGGACATGAATAAATGCAATGGAGCTCATCCCAGTGCACAAAACATGGGACTGCAATGTTCAGATAAAAACATTTCATAAACATGACACTGTCATTCTATGATTTATTTTACCTAGGTATTCACTCTATTTCTTTTTTCAGATTAGCAGTGCTGTACTTATGCTGTACTTATGTAAATACCCAGAAAGCATAACATACTGTTAAAGCAATGTAACACTAAGGTGAAGATTTTGCAATATTCAAGATTGGGTATACTATTTCAAAAATAGTAAGTGGCATTGAAAAAGGTCAGTCTTACCATTTTGCCAGGGTCTGCATTATGCAGCTCTTAATACACCCACAGTTTCTGGGGCAGAGTAGAAAAATTAACCTTTGCCAGTTCTATCTGCAGTATTGTGTCTTGTTAAATGAGACTGGCATTTGATGTGTAGGTCATGGGTTCTGGGGGAAGCTGCCATGTACAGGTTAAGTTTCAGTCTCACTGTATGCTGGGAGTAGATCTTGTAAGAGAAAACATGATTGATGTGATCCTTGAAGATAAACAGCCCTAAAGTTTACCTAATGGTAATCTGAAATGTTCATTTTATACATACATTTTTCTATTTTTAATGGATTTTATAGAGTTTTTTAAAGAGCACTTTTTTTTATCCAGAACCAAGTTGTTGGAGAAATCTCTACTTATCAGTTATGTGTGACTCAGAGAATGTCTGCATACAACCATGCATTTATTAGTACATGTAAAATGGTTGTTATAGGCTTAAACTGATTTTGTTTTTCACTATTATTTTTTTTTTTACTAATTTTTAAAGGTTTAAATATATTAAATATACCAGGAATCCTGCTGTGGCTACTGCACACAAAATACATTGGCATTTTCCTCACTTCTGCAAGTGCATCATGCATAGCAGACACACTCGATACAGAAGAAAAAGGCACTGTTAAAATTAATTTCCCATAGCTACTGAAAGCAGTTAAGTAGATTATGAGGAGAGTTATTCCACAGTTTAGTGATTTTATGTTCCCAAACAAATTGTAGAAGCAACAATTCAGCAGTGAGGGATAAAACGTACACTGAATGCAGGGGCTTCCACAGTGACTTGGTCCCAGAGGAAATTAAGGAATCATTTCACATATAAAATGGTAGTCACCTAATATTGTGGCTACTGTGGCTAGAATAAAAAACTTTCATGGTTTTAAAAGATAGAGAGATTCAATTGCTGGGACAAGTTTTGTGGGAGCTGTGTACATTGATAGACTGCAGAACATAGCTAATTGCAGTTACATTCTGGTTACCATTATACCCCCCAGAGTTCAACATTTCTATCGTTTTGCCCTTAGTTAATACAAGGTTATATATAGAAGTAAATATGAGCTTACCCATTGCTCCCCTATACCTCCTGGTTATCTAAGGCAGAAAAGTATAACCCCCTTTTTGACAAAAACTTATACAGTTGAGTTTATGTAGAAAAGGCACATAAACACTATCTTAACTTCCATATATAAATATAAATGTATTTTATTTTTACAGAGACATGCCTGATTCCACAGATTGAAGGGAAACTATAAGTCTGTCAGTGTGTTATCTGTGTGTTATCTGTGTTTGCCAGTTCCCCGCACTCCGAGTCTCACTGTAATACAACCTCACCCTTATATTGTTTTATTGTGAAGTGATGGATTGTGACTTGAAGTCCCTCTGCTTTTCAGAGAATTTGTACACCACCCACTATGGAGAGATTTCAGGTGCCACAATCCCTCTCTTTACATTGGAACCATGTGATGGAGTGGGTTGCATTACACTCTCAGTATAATGGATCTTGGGAAATAGCTCTTTGGAGTATCATGGTGTTCTTCATTCTGTGGAATCGGGTATGTTTGTGTAAAACAAAAGTATATTAATATCTGGAAGTTTAGATAGTGTTTATGCACCTTTCTTACATCTTTCACCTTTACTTACTTTCCAACTGAATGGGCTCATATCAAAAAGGGAGAATATGTTCCCTTTAAGTTGGTTTTGCTAATCCCTGTTGCTCTGTGACCTCTGTTGCTAGCAACTGGCTTTGGAGCTTTTAGAGGCTGCCTATTCTAGTGTTTAAATCATGCTGATCTTCATTCATTTCTATATTTTCTGGATGAAGTACATGCACTGCTCTTTTACTAAACATGTCTTTAGGGGCTCTTTCTGAAATAAGATAAATCATTTATATGTAGAACATATAGATGCTGGGCAAGTGAAAAGTGAAAGCTGTGAGGTTTACATTACCCCTAGGGTGCTGCTGAATGCATTTTCTCTGCAACTCTATAAATATGTGTTCATGTTAGGAAAAACCTGCCACATTAGGTTCTGTCCTATCTCATGAAATCACCTTATACGAAGGAGTAAAATACAACTCTAAATTGATCTATTTGTATAAATGCAGTTTGGTAACAATATCTCATTGAACTTGAAAGCCACATTATGCATATTTTTAAATGAAAGTGATATAGTTTCCATCCAGTTGCTAAAGACAATTGTACAATAGCAGGAAAGTTAATTTATGAATATTGTACAGAATAAGGGATAGCATTACAAAACAAACACCCTCACTGACAATCCTAAATAAATAGATATGGATAAACAGGGCACATTTATTTTAATGATGTAGGAGGGAAATCAGAGTTCATATGGTAGGCACACACAAACACAGGGAGTAGAAATACTGCCAACCATCACACCAAGGTGCTGGTCATTTTAATGGTTTTATTTTAATTGTAATCCTATAGATTAATCCAGCTATTTATTCAAATCTTATATTTTCTAGTTTTGTATGGGCATACTTTTATTTGCTTATATTTTAGTGTGCACTAGTAGCCCTTTTTCAGTAGGATTCCAATTCGGCCAAATCAAGGTGCCAGGCTGTACTGAATCCAAAACACAGAAGTTGAACATTTTTAACCAAATGCTGTGTGTGTGGATCTCTTTAGCCGTTATGTTGCCTAATTTGGATATGCAAATTAGATGTTTCCTTTAATTATTTAAACCACACCAATAAATGGACAATGGCAGCTGTGCAATTTTTGATATAATCTTCTTTGCAGTATTAATTTTCTTTAAAAGAGGGCAAGATTTTCAGGGGATTTTAATGTACCAGGCCATTTATATAGGTTAACATATTGGACTATTACATATATTTAAGCCATATTAACTATGCATAGTATGACTTTATTGGCAAAGCTAGTCAGTGATTTCCCCCTAATCTACTGGATTCTGTATGGAACCATGATCCATTTGAGTTGATGGTTCTCCAGTGTGTAATTGCAAAACTGCAATTACCAATTTCTATTTCTATCAGGCAGGGAACAAACTCCTTTTGAGAATGGTTGGTAACTTTAAAAAAAGCTAATGGAAGAACTTAACTTCTCCATACTTTTCATGCGATTTACTTTTTAAACATTAGATTAAAAAAAAAGAGTTATTTTGCATTTAAAAGGCAGCGGTGCATCATTGATTAAACATAGACTCTGGCAAATTGCAGAGCCTGACTGCTCCCTGCTGGCTAATCCTCAGCATTACTATGCAATATTAAAAGGAAACAATCAGTATTTAGTTTAATACTGCCCCTGAAGTACTCTTTAGAATGCATTTGTTAATTATCTCCTAGTTTACAGATGCAGTCATTAAAATACATGTGCCTTTCAATCAAATATCATTTTTAATAGGTCTATAATTATCATTTCACTAAAACTAACCGCTTATTACTTATGTTTCATGCCATTAGTAAGGAAATATAAGGGGTTATATATGACTGCAAGGGCAGTTGTGGACTGGCAAAATTACCTGCAGTCAGTTCTGTGTAAAACCCCTTTCATTAAAGGCACTTCTGTGTTGTTGCTCTCAGCGCCACAGATTCCTCCATATCCAAACCACATGCTACTGTGGTTATTGATGCAGGGAAACCCTGGAGCTACCACCATTTCTGAACCAGACAGTAGCTGCAGGGTTCCCACAGTGCCCTGCGTCAGTTGATACAGCATATTTGCCACTAAAGAGTCATGCACTTTTAACAAGGCGCAGCAAAATGGTGCCATCCAGAGTGGAAGTGCAAATGTGTTTATTTTGATGCATCAGGTGCAACTCCCCATGATTACCACAGCAATGCTGTAATTCTAAGAAAAAAACATGGCGATTGCATGGCAATTAGCAACAGAACATACCCCCACCTCCTAGTTTCAAAATCTCATCACTCAAAAGTTCTATTTATTTGTGCCCATTAGGCGTGCCTCTGGGTCTGCTTCTACCTCAGGATGCAAACCTGATATCACCCTCACCACCCAGCACTTACCTACTGTTCTAACACCAGTGCAAGGGGTTGTATGCTTAGATTGTAGGCTTCACTGGGGCAGGGGCTAATGTAAATGATGTATAGTCTCCGTAAAATGCTGCAGAATATGTCAGTATATATATATATATAAATAACAGGTAATAAATAAATATAATGTTTAATTGAAGGAATACTGTAATGGGAAAACATGTTTTTCTCAAAATGCATCAGTTAATAGAGCTTCTCCAGCAGAATCCTGCATTGAAATCTGTTTTTCAAAAACACAAACATAATTTTATATGGGGCTAGCCATATTCTTCATTTCCCAGGGTGCCACAGAGCACACTTTACTGCTGCACTGCAAGTTGGCGTGATAACACCCCCCTCCCAGCAGCCGATCAGCAGAACAATGGGAAGGTAGCAAGATAGCAGCTCCCAGTAGATATCAGAATAGCACTCAATAGTAAAATTAAACAAGTAGCGCTGGCTCTTTATGAAAGCTCAGACTCAGGCACAATGCACTGAGATGGCTGCCTACACACCAATATTACAGCTAAAAAAATGCATTTGTTGGTTTAAGAATAACATTTTAAATGGTAGAGTGAATTATTTGCTATGTAAACAGTGTAATTTAGAAATAAAAAGTATACCATAAAAATCATGACAGTCCCTTAAAACAAAAAAATGAGATGTTTGGACTAAGGAGGAGCAGAACATTATCAAATTCATGGGTGGTAATATGGAACTTTCTGTAAGTGGGACCAATTGTCATATGAAGTTTAAAACAAAATCCACATTTAATACCATAAATAGGGATGGTATAAGTTTATTCTAATGGGGCTGATTTACGAATCCACGAATCCGAATCCCGAATGGGAAAAAATCGGATTGGAAACGAACATTTTGCGATTTTTCGTAAATTGACGCAACTTTTTCGTAGCTATTACGACTTGCTCATAAATTGTCGTGACTTTTTCGTAGCCATTACGACTTGCTCGTAAATTGTCACAACTTTTTCATAGCCATTACGACTTGCTCGTAAATTGTCACGACTTTTTCATAGCCATTACGACTTGCTCGTATATTGTCGCGACTTTTTCGTATTGAGCGCTCGTAAACGGCGGGCAAACCTTTGCGATTTTGTATGATTTTGGAAGCCTCCCATAGGACTCAATGGCACTCTGCAGCTCCAACCCGGCCCAAGGAAAGTCACGATACTGAAGCTTGAATGAATCCGAAACTTTCGTACTCGACACGACGGCTACGAAAAAGTCACGACAATTTACGAGCAAGTAGTAATGGCTACGAAAAAGTCGCGTCAATTTACGAGCAAGTCGTAATGGCTACGAAAAAGTTGCGACAATTTACAAGCAAGTCGTAATGGCTACGAAAAAGTTGCGACAATTTACGAAAAAATCGCAAAATACTGATCATTACGAAAAAAACGCATTCGGACGCTTTTCGGACGTTCGTGGATTAGTAAATGTGCTCCTAAGTGTATTCTTAACGAGGAGAGTGCAGAAATTCTTAATTCTACTTGTTTAAAGGTAAACTATACCCCCAAACAATGTAGGTCTCTATAGAAATGTACTGCATAAACCAGCTTATATGTAAAACCCTGCTTCATCTAAACAAACCATTTTCATAAAAATATATACTTTTTTAGTAGTATGTGCTATTGGGTAATCCTAAATAGAAAATTGCCATTTTAAAAATTAAAGGCCATCCACTGGGATCATATGATTCACAAGGCACACAAACAAACCAAGGGCACATATACATGTTAGGTCACATCAGCCAATAAATGGACAATGTTTGGTCTTTTGCTCCAACACTTCTTCCTGTTTCAGTTAGAGCTGCATTATTTCCTGTCAGGTGCTCTCTGAGGGAGCACACAGCCCATCACTAAATGGTGGCTCCAGGGAAAAGATGTACTATTTACTGATATGTATATTCCACATGAAGTATATAATATGATATGTTGGCTAAGTATTACCCAGCAGATTATCTGGGCATGTATGTTAGCCCTCTGATGCTGACTGATTGACTGACTGATAAGACAAAATGACAGTGTCTGTTTCTTTTTTGCCTGCAGATAAAGAAATAAACAAGTACGTTGTAACCAAACTAATAAGTAAGACGAGAAAGATTGGAAAATAATTTACCTATATGGTCACACCACTAACAAAGTATAAAGTCAATCAGAAACTAAAAGTCAGGAGGGCTCATTTATGTCCATACGTGCAGTGAGCAAGGTGCAATTTTGAGCACATGTGCCATGTTTTTTTCCCACAATGCATAATTTCCCCCCAGAATTCCAGTGTCTTGGTGGACACAAAGGGGCGTTAAATCAAATACGTCGCACTGCAACCAATTTGGCAAAATTAACACCATCGCACATAGAATGTAGTTCAACATCATACTTTCCAAAGTCTGCCTCTATCCCTATATGTGTAGAACATCCAGTTGTTGGTGGGGATCATGACAATAGCATGATGGAGGTCATGGAACGCTAGTACCATTTAAATCCAGATACCTTTAAATCCAGATAATAGCTATACAGAACACATGGCAGCATATAAATTGCAACATCAACATCCTGAGAGATGACATCTCCAAATATGTGGAGACCAAGCAAAAACCCAAGCGTTCAATAGATAAAATATAAAATGAAACTGTAGTGAAATCACAATTTAATATGTTGTCTACAAATGTGCTACTAAATGCTCTCAGTCAGTGACAAGTAATACTAACAATTCTACCACAAGTTTACAGTTACAGCTGTTAATTAATATGAAAAATAGCTGATGAAATTCAGCTACCATAAATCTCTGGTTGTGCCTGTTCTTAGATTAAAATGCTACTATAACCACCCAGGTCAGTGTCTCAGTCTCCTTGTTCTCCTTGTTACAGTTATGATCAGTAAGGAAAATATGCTGGAATTCAAACCAGTGCTATCCTATATTCTAAGGAACCGGGTTACTTTCCTGCTTTACCCTGACAAAGATGCGCATTTTGAAGTAGCAGCCCCAGCTAATGAGCTCTCTGTGAGTGGCAAGGTCTTGTCAAAATTGTCAGTCACCCACTGAACAAAATCTCCCTTTCAGATCACTGATCTGAGCTTCCAAGAAAGCTTCAAACTTGTATTTGCCCAAGAGGTATAAAATCTGGAAGCGTTTCAAGTACGGGGATATGTGACAAGCTGTACTGAGTCACGCGTTCAGTATTGCAGTAATTTAGTTTTGTTCTCTAGAGTCTGCCAAGGGAGAAAAGTGAGCATTAACTTATCTGACAGCATTTGGATAGATCAGCAGCTTATGTTTAACCTGTTGTATTTGTTTGTGACTTGCACAATTCTGATGCTTTAGAAAAAAAAAAAGACAATAAACACCTGGCTGTACTTACCAAAATAGCATCTTTTACAGATTTATTTAATAACTTAAGGACGTTTACTCTATGATTTTGAACAAAAAGCCTTGGTATAAAACAACTGAAACACATTCACAATGCAGTAAGAAAAGGGTTATTTAGCCAATTGCCTAAGGTATACGCCATGCACATGTTAATTTCCCAAGCATCATGGAACATAATATTCACTTTGAGTAGCCATTTGAAGGGTTTTTATTTGAAGGATTTTATATTAAATATTATTATTTCTATTATATTATAAACTATATATATAAGACTAAGCAGTATTTGTCCATGACGCAGAGCTCCATTTCATCTTTGCTGACCTTGTGATTAACTAATGACAATATCTAATTTGTCATGTTTTAATGCATTCTACACTATTAGCAATAACACCTGGATGGTGACTATTATGGTAAATTGTTCAGAATTTCTTTCTCAAATACTAACCATATGTGGTCAATGTGTCAATATTTGTGAAATCTAGCCACCCAAATGGATGGTCAGGAGGCCAGTCATTGGGCTTGACCCATATCATTTCTAAATTATGATACATTCATTTGTTTGATGAGGCTGATGAATATTAGTCAACTGCACTAGAGATCAATCATTTGGGTTGTGATGCATGCAGAAAACAATCACACAGTTTGACAAAAAATATCTGTGCATGTCCAGCTAAAACCAAAACAAACCCAATGCACAGGATCCTATGCAACTAGAATACTATTCTAGCATTAAATGGGTGGTTCACCTTTATGTTAAATTGTAGTATGTTCTAGAATTCCCTATTCCTAGCAACTTTGCAATTGGTTTTCTTTATTTATTTTTTATAGTTTTTAAATTATTTGCCTTTCTCTTCTGCCTCTTTCTAGCATTCAAATGGGGGTCACTGAGCTTTAAACCATGCTTTAAACCATGATGAAAAGCACTCACATGGTAGAAAACCCTGTGGACAGAAGCATATATAGCCACAGCTGCCATCACTTCCTTCTAACAGGAGGAACTAAACTGACCTAACAACCATTTGCCTATTTAATTTAGATTAAGGATAAATTATGTGTAAACTATGTGAATCTTTATTGGATATGAGAAAGGAATACAGACTAGGGTGTTCATGCTCCCATTCTTTCTAATCGAAGCAGATACAAATACAATTCTGAGAGTTCCTGCTTAAGCAGGTTTAAGGGTTTTTTAGCCTTCACAACATTATTATTATTATTATACTTTATTATTATGCAAATAACCATTTTATTACATTTCCGTTGTTATCCTTATTTCAAAGAGTTAAGCATTTCACATTTCATAAATACCATAAACAAACTGGTAAAAGAGTGTAAATAATATGAAAACTATAATGTTGTAAAAATCAAACCACACTGAAATCCCTAGAGATCCCTAAAAAGATGTAGAAATATATGGAATATGGAAAGCATTGATTAATGATCATGCAGGAAGGTAGGCTACTGTTTTTAGGAGATAAGACAGAATAGGATAGAACTTTAGATAGTTATAGGAATACACAATGAGTAAAAAGAAAAAGTAGCAATCACATGAGTCCCTGTATTAATTTGTACTATGAGCTATCCAACCCCTTCTTGAAGCTATCTAATGTATCTGCTAGTACGACTGGTTCAGGGAAAGAATTCTACAACTTCACAGCTCTCACTGTAAAAACCCTTTCTGAATATTCAGACAGAAGCTCCTTTCTTGCAATCGGAATGGATAGCTTTGTGTCCACTAGAAGAAGCCACTGGTAAATAAAGCATTAGAGAGAATATTATATAATCCCTTTATATATTTATGCATAGTTATCATATCACCCCTTAACCCAAACCTGGCCAGTCTTTCTTCATAACTGAGACTTCCCATAGCCTTTACCAGCTTAGTTGTCCTTCTCTGGACCCCCTCTAATTCAAAATTGTCCTGTTTGGGCCGGATTTGAGAATGGGGCACCCCGAGGCTGCCTGTCCACCTCATCCTGGTTTTGAAGAGCAAAACTGCATGGCACATTCTAGATGGGGCCTTAAAAGTGCTCTGTAAAGTGGAAGAATAATTCCCTCCACCTGCAAATCTATGCCCCTTTTAATACAGTTTAAAACCATGTTTGCCCTTGCAGCTGCTGTCTGGCATTGCTTGCTACTCCCAAGTTTATCTACAAGGACTCCAAGGTCCTTTTTTCATTATAGATTTGTCCAATGCAGTCCAATTAAGGGTGTAAGTGGCTTGCATATGTACACGTCCCAGGTGCATGACCTTACATTTATTGACATTAAATCCCATCTGCCACTTAGCTGCCTTTTTTAAACCACACCCATGTTATCACAAGAACTTTTAAGACCATACCCACATAAATGGTGGTAGCACAGCAAAAACCCAAATAGTTGGTGCTCACTGCAGGGATATCACCCATCATATTTAAAAGAATTCCATTATGCCATCCTTATGTCACCCTTAAATCCATATGCCTCCTCCACCCTGTGAATAGTGCAGCAACCCCCAACATGTAATTACACACTTAAGGGACCATTTAAATGACTATTTCTGAGTGTCTCAAAATAAACCCCTGCCAGGTTCACCTCCCACAGGCAGCATAGGGCAGGCACAGTATGGCTCACACAGGCAGGGTAGGGCAGGCACAGTATGGCACACACAGGCAGTACTCTGCCTGCCCTATGCTACCTGTGTGTGACATACTCTGCCTGCCCTACCCTGCCTGTGTGTGCCATACTCTGCCTGCCCTACCCTGCCTGTGTGTGCCATACTCTGCCTGCCCTATGCTGCCTGTGTGTGCCATACTCTGCCTGCCCTATGCTGTCTGTGTGTGCCATACTCTGCCTGCCCTATGCTGCCTGTGTGTGCCATACTCTGCCTGGCCTATGCTGCCTGTGTGTGCCATACTCTGCCTGCCCTATGCTGCTTGTGTATGCAATACTCTGCCAGCCCTACCCTTGCCTGTGTGTGCCATACTCAGCCTGCCCTATGCTGCCTGCGTGTGCCATACTCTGTCTGCCCTACCCTGCCCTACTCAATAGAACTGTGTACATAAAATCAAAAACCTGAAATTTGTGAGTTTGCAAAAAAAAAAACTAAAAAACTTGAAATATGTAAAAATCTCAAAAAGAAAAAAAATGGCATACATTTTGCCAAGGATAACTCCCATTGACTTCTACATGAACTCGCAAGCTTATAGATGCCGAAGTTTTACTTTCACATTTTTTGTACCTAATAAATATCACACATTTCAGTGTCTGAACCATAATTAGAATATTGTCACTTTTAGAGCTAAAAATTTTGAATCCTGAAAAAAATTCCAATTTGAATACAAAGTAATTTGATTTTCTCTTGCATTACCCTACAAGGCAACATAAAAAATTAGTTTTCTCTCAAACTAGTTGCATCTGGTTATTGGAACAGGTTTCTTTCATGTTGATATTCTCCCCATAATGTTTAGAACTGTGGTTATAAACAGACAGCCCTGTTAGTATTACAGACATTAAACAAACGACAGAGGCGAGTCAACATGTGACGGACAATACTCGGCTTACAATTCACTTAGTAAGCCAGAAAATGTATGTTAACCTGATGGATAATAAGCAATCATGACTTTCAGTTCTTTTACAAAATTACACAGGAGAAAGTAGTACAAAAATACTTTTTATTTTTATTAAACAATTTTGTTTGCTACAAAACAGTCACATAGCCTTATGTATTACATGTGCTCACAAATTACATAAAGCAGTGAGAAAAACAGTTGAAGGGAATTCTGCTTTGATTCAGATCCTGAAATCAAGGGACACAGCCGATAACATAGCAACAGCTATCTGTTTCACTCTACTGTCTAATAGATAAAGTACAGCATGGTAACCTAAGCCTAAAGTTCATGCTGAGTTACAGCAGCTCTCATTAGATTTGGTCAGTAAATAGTGGATACACATTTCTTTAAAAACCTAAACAAATATTATAAATATTAAGAATAGAGCTAATTATCTCTGTATTTTCTAACCACACAATAGAACTCACACTGTGGGTAAGGGCAACCTTAGGAGCTTATAGGAGCTTTATCCAGTGTGTTATATGAAAAATATACATTCTAAAATAATCATGTTTCTTTTATAGTACAGTGTTTGGTTTGGTGGAAGCCATTTATTTTCTATGAAATAAATATATCTTTAAATTTTTAGATACATTTCATAAGAAAATGACTGCCCTACTCTTGTACACATTATCAATAATAAAAGAATATGTTTACCACTGGCTTTTGTTTGTTACTACAATCCTTAACAAAGCACAGCTGTTTGTACATTATAATCTTTATTAAAAAGCACATTTTGCTTTCATTTATTCGAATCATTATCACTATTAGTATTATTAATTACTGTAGAAATTGTATTTTTTCCACTTGGTACAGAATCAGAATGATCTTCTATGTTATTATTTTGTATCTGATAAAACATATGTGGCTGTTTATGGAAAGGCGTTTAATACAAAAATAAATAAAAAGACTAAAGGAAAGTAAATAATGGCTGTTGTGACTGTAGTAATTCCCCCCCCCCATCTTCCCCTATAAATGAAATCTTCCACAATAGTAACCTAATCAAACCTCATTTGTGCTTAGTTGCAATAAACTCAAAATAAAGCTTAAATATTATTCATAATATTGCATAAAATGTACATGGTTATTTGCAAAAAGAGACACAGATGAGTGAAGGAAGCAATTGTTTCCTAACATTTTTTCTAGATGCAGTTCCTCTATTTAGTACTCAGACAAAATGGGTTGATTAGACTTTCCCATCATAGGGTAATGTATAAGTCGCTGCAACTAATCTCATGCTGTTTTCAGACTAATCGCTACTTGTGTCTTTGCCCTTAATGGTCTGAAGAAGAGCATTACACATTCTGTATTTATGTATAAAATTTAAGTAATCAAACAGGTAATAAGGTACTGCAATATACTCCATATGTATCCTCAATTGTAGATCTCCCAGTGAGTGGAACTGGAAGTGGCGTGAAGGTAAATATAAAAGTCTTTAGGGGACCTATTTACCATAGTTTGTAATATGAACATTTCCTTTGTTTGCCTAAAAACCTAAAAAGTCACCATGTTTCTCTAATGTACTAATAAACATATTTGTCCTGTGCTTGGTAAAGCTTTTTATAAAATAACATTTTGTGCTGAAAAGAATTTTGTCCTCTTTTGTAAAAAATATTTCAAAACCTCTCTGTGCGAATAAAATGCACTTTTCTACTTTGACATTGAGGGGAAGATGGCAAGAGTAACAATGTGTTTGCGATTTTGGTAAATAGGCCTTAAACATTTAACATCATGTTACATAGGAGTCAAATATAAATGGTAAATTAACACAACATAAACTCCACAAATACTATATTACACATTCAGACAGTTTATGTCAAAGTCAGAAATAACACAAAATATCACATTCACCTCAAACACTCAAACTTAAAGATTTTGGACAATGATGGAAATGGAATGGGATTCTCCCCAATTCTCCAGATTTTATGCAAAACCCAAGCAAATTGCTGCATGTGAAATTTCCCTAAGGATGAATGAAATCTGACAGTGATAATCTTAATCTGATGGTTATAGAATCCATGTGAAATGCATGTCACCAGTGCTCCGATGCTGACTATTATGTGTTATTATCAAGTATTTCTTATTGCACACCATAGTTCTGAACAAACGTGAATTTAGCATTGTGTTCTGTTGTAGATCTTCAATGAAAGCGTTGGTTTGGTCAATCATCCATCTTGGTGCCCCTGCCAGAAAAAAACATGTATCATGAGTGATTGTCAGAAGTCATTGAGTGCCTACTTAATGCATTTCATGAAACATTATTCATGCCTTTACCATATATAGTGTAAAATATCCTAAACTAAGATGCTACCAAGTTTTATCAACAAAGCTTTTTTTGGAAATACTTACTAATTACTTTTTAAATTACTTCTGGCTGAAAAAAAACTTTAAAAAGTAAAAGAAGATTAAAGAAGAAGTGTTGCGTCCTTTCAAGTAATTCATTCAGATACTGATGAACTACAGTCTTGCTGTAATCAAACATAAAGCAGTAGTACTTAAAGCATAATGCACTATGTGAACAAAAGTATAAGGACACCCGGCTGTCAAAGATCTCATTCCGAAATGGTAGTAACATGAAGCTGGGCCTCTCTTTGCTGCAAAAGCAGCCTTTACTATTTAGGGAAGGCTTTCTACTAGATGTTGGGACATTGTTGGTGGGAATTGCTACCACTCAAGTATAAAATCTTGAGCTGATAGGGATCAGGCCTGGCACATACTGTCATTCTAATTCATCCCTAGAGGGTCAGGGCTATGCCCTGAAAGTGTTTACTGAGGGTAAAAAATCATGGGGCAGCTTTACCAAAATGTGAGGTTAGAGATGAACACAGAAAAAATCACCCACTTCTGTTCATTCCTTTCGGATTTGTAAAAGCATATTTATCAAACGGTGAGCTCTAACTTTCACCCAATACACTTCTAAAAATACCATAGGAATGAATAGAAAGTGGGTGAATTTTATTTATCTCCCATTAATTTCTGTGAATAGAATATCCTCTCTCTCTATATTTGTATTTGTACTTATTAATGGGAGCTACCATATTGTTTATGTTTAGATTACATGATCATTTGAAAAATCAGGGAATTAAATGCAATCAGGGCAGTTCAGATTTTTTATCATGGGGCAACTTTATGTGATGCTGGGAAGTATGTTTTTTGCATAACTACAGAACTGCTGCATGTATTTAGGTATACATTGTAAGTACCGAGTTTATGCTTATAAATTCTTAAATCTGATTCATTGTATTCACAGTGCACTGAACATAGGTCTGAACAAAGAGCAGTCCACTGCAATAATAAGGATGAATTCTTCTGTGTAAGTGACCAAACAATTGAAATATCATTCTATTAATGTTAGTGACATACTGGTGCAGTTTTACTAAGGGGGTGGTTCACCTTTAAGATAACTTTTAGTATGTTTTAGAAGGGTCCATTTTTAGCAACTTTTTCATTGGTCTTTATTTTTTATTTCTCATTTTTTTTAATTATTTGCTTTCTTCTTCCAAATTCAAGCAATCAAATTGGAGTCACTAACCGCTGCAGCCGAACAGTCAAAAAACGATTGCTTTGTAAGGTTATGATTTTATTGTTATTGTTACTTTTTGTTAATAATCTTTCTATTTATATTCCAGTGTCTCATTCAAACCACTGCCTGGTTGCTAGGATAATTGGACCCTAGCAACTAGATATATGCTGAAATTCAACACTAGAGAACTGCTGAACAAAAAGCTAAATAATTCAAAAACCACAAAAAATAAAAAAAAGTGTTCTCTACCTCATACAGGTATGGGACCTGTTACCCAGAATGCTCAAGACCAGGGGCTTCCCATAGATCTCTAATAAGGACTCATTATATCTTAGTTGGGATCCAGTAGAAGGTACTGCTTTATTATTACAGGGAAAAAGGAAATCATTTTTAAAAATTTGAATTATTTGATTAAAATGGAGTCTATGGGAGATAGCCATCTCATAACTTGTAGCTTTCTGGATAAGAGGTTTCCATATAATGGATCCCATACCTGTACTTAATTAATTAAAAGGTGAATAACCGCTTTAAACCAAAGTGCCATGTACTATAGGCCTAAAGGCCTAATCAAAGAAAAGCAAATATATCATATATGCTTACTTTACTGTGTATTTAAAGGGAAAATAATAATGATAAATGCTGCATATAAACAAGGTATATTCTGTGCATCATTTTTAAAAGCAGTATGACAGTTAGTAGGTACAGTGTGCTTTGAAGCTATTTTCAATATTGTGAGACATATGCTGCCCCTAATTTCACCTCAGGAAATATCCAAGCTGCATAAACAAATGTGACTTTACATGATTTACAATGCTGATTGGCAACAACAGGCGCACTTATGACAACTATTAACTAAATAGCTAACTGAGCTCATTTGGTAATTTGCCCGCAGGGTGCAGAAAGAGCTGTGGGGAAGCCCATAATTATACACTGCTTGAAGCAAACACTCCAGACTTGCAGAGGATTTTTGGCTGGAAATAAGAATTAAACACGAAGTATATAGCTCCACTCATGGAGGGTTACACACAGGCCTAACATTAAAACTCGAGCAGCAGGGACCTTTTTATAAGTAGTGCTGCGCTTGTTGCATGAAGCAAAGACAGGAAGAAGGCAAATCCCAGGAATCCATTATAAGCTAATAAAAATAACAAATGAAGAATCCATTATAAACTAATAAAGAATAAGAAATGATTTCCTCTACATCTTTAGAATAGCATACCTTTCTGTTGATTTAACAGGACTTGTATGTATTTAACTGTGTATCATAGACATTCTCTGAGCTGCTGGAATTGAGCTGTTGGCCATTCTGGGAATAGACTTCCTCCTTTTCTTGTGAATCCTAAAAATGCAGAAAATTTGTTATTGAGCAAAAGTCTTTGAAAAACGATATATATTAATACATGACTTTTAAAAAAAATCTAGCTGGAAAATAAAGGAAAGTATTAATATATATACTGTAGAATCTATAACCTGTTAAAGGCTCATTTCTTATCATCAGCTCACAACTCCAGTGCTCTCTTGTGTTTTTGGTTAAACATCCCCAGAGACATATGTGATTTACAATAATTTTGAGATATTGTTATAGTTTTGGTGAGTGTAGCAATAATTTTTGACATTACTGCACTGCTGAGTGGAATGTGAAGAAGTGAAAAATGTACACTCTCCCTATTCTGTATCCACTTCCATAAATCATTTTCAATGCACCCTTTCCCAGCAGTGTTATTGTTGGTATGATGCAAGGCATTCTTTTCAAACTTAGGAGTGATACACCCCTGGGCTGTTATAGAAGTAATATCTTTTAATGAAATGAAACCCTCATAATATTTTCCCTACTCATTCTAGCACCCACACTAGCCACACATGCAGCGATGCAACAATAAGGGTAAAGACACACGGTAGCAGCTACTTTTTCATGGCTACCAAACACCAGAAAATATCCTACCATAGAGAATACTGAAAATTGCCTCTGCTAAAACACACTTAGAGACAATTATCAGTAAATGATCAGCATTGTCTATTTTAGTAGACTGCTACTAGTTGCTCCATGTGTCTTCATCCTAAATGTTTAACCAAATTAGATGCACATTATTTTGTGTGTATGGAGCCCCCACACATTTGCAGTTTGGTTAAAATGATGAACCCCATCAGCACATGTATAAGCCAACCATGGGTCTTTTTTGGACAGACTACATTAAACAGCCTTGATTTTTTTCTTCAAGTCAGTATTTCCACGTTCATTAAAAATGAACCAGCAATAAAAACATCTTATTAGACTATTAAAGAAAGAGTCAAATTTAAAGAGAAGAAAAAGTACAATCACTGGGGGTGCCAAAATGTTAGGCACCCCCTATTGATTGTAATCAATCACCTTATACCCCAGGCTGGGGCTCATGTTAGCCAGGCCCGGATTTGCGGAGAGGCCGCAAAGGCCCGGGCCTAGGGCGGCACAAATTTAGGGGCGGCATGCCGCCCCGCCGCAACAAAATTTTGAAATTTTGCTCCGATACGGAGCAGTGGGGATTTCTCCCCACTGCTCCGTATGGGAGTTAAATGCCTGCGCATGCGCGCTTGCGTCGACGTGTCGCGGCATGGGGGGCTTGTTCACGCATGCGCAGGGGGCGCAAATGGGGGACGGCCTAGGGGCGGCTGCTTTTTAAATCCGGCGCTGATGTTAGCAGAAAACTGCACCCGCCTGGGGTATCTGCAAGGAGCAATCCTCTGCCTGCTTCTTTTGTCTTTGTGTGAGTATGCATGTGCAGTAAAGTGAAAAGCCGAACTGGCTGTGCATGAGTCAGCCTCGAGATTGCAAAGAAAGAAGATGGAAGATAGAGGATCCCTCTCTTGCAGGTACCCCAGGCTGGTGCAGTTTTTTTCCTTAAATATGAAACTTTTTCTTTAATGCAACAAGATGCTGGAAACAAAAGTATGGATTTCTAGCAGAAGGATAACTCCTATACTTGAAAAGTGCTTTTTTGCATGCTTTAAATTGCCAATATTCCTTTTAAGCTACATGCACTTTGGGCATAACAAGAACATGAAAATGGCAGACAATATATACAAAAACCTTGGCATGCAAAAAGCTCAAACAACTTACATTTAGCTGTAGAATTATGAGCATTGCAAAGTAAGGAAGAGATCAGACTGTTTATATAGTACAAAGGATTCTAGCAACACATTTTAACACAGAAAATGTACACATTATATAAAATAATTACCATCTTCACATTAAAGTCATAACAGTAAACCAAAAGAAAAGTTACGCAAAGGAAAATCTTTAGCATAATAGTCTGGAAGATGTTGAATAGTATTGTACATTTGTGCCCCTGACCCTGCAGGTGTATGCACTCCTCCAGCAAAACACCTTACCAAGCTTATATAAATAAAATAAAATGCAGATAATGAAACTGGGTTGCTACATTGGGGGGAACAGGGGGGCGTCTGCTCCTCTGGAGTTCATCCCACCATGCAAAGAAAAGTTTCCTGTTATTTTTAATGGCAACATTCGATTTAGCAGATTCAGCTGGATTTCTGCACTCTGAACGCTGCCTTAGAGCTAAGAGCTGGGGTGGAGCTAGGAGACATTAGGATGTCTAGTTATATTCATTGCTGCATTGTTGTTTTATACTTTAAATTACTTCTCAGGCAAATTCTGAGATTTCTGTGTTGTAACTGAACTGGTATTTATGAACAATTTTTTATAATATTTATTTGTCTTGGTGAGAAAACTCTGTGCTGGCTACATATATGCCTATATGTCTGGCCCTACACTGCAGTCATTTTCAACTGATTTGTATGAACAGTGTTAGGTATGTAATAACCCCGAAGAAGAATTTGGCAGACTGGGCAAAAAAGAAAAGTAGGCTAACAGCCTACATGCATGGAGTTGTTGTCTTACCCAGACTAGCACTGGGCCATATCTCTGAATAATGATATGACCATAAGACAGTTAGTCGGATCAGTCCAATTTAGCCATCTGTCTGTGGCCAATTTGCACAATATCTGACTTTGCCATTCCTGCAGAAAAATTTTCTGTGGATTTCCACAGGCACTTCGGTTTCTATGTGAACCAGACATTTGCATTAATCACAAGGTAGTTTAAAATGAAAATGCAAAACAATGCAGTAAAGTGAGTCCACTGTCTCCAGTTCACTTGGTGGAGCCTTTACAGCAATTTCAGTGGGCATTGGAATCTCAGACTATTAAGGATGCTTTTTCTGCAATGACAGCCTGTTTTATATTAACTAAACCTCCATAAGTCCATAAGTAGAGAATGCCAAAATGCGAAACAACTGTAAAATACAGTTTGAATCTCTTTGTACTGATAGATTCGGAGGTTTGACCCCATATAGAGTTATCTGGGTGCATCATTTGATTGCATAGTACAGGTATGGGACCCATTATCCAGAATGCTCAGGACCTGGGGTTTTCCAGATAAGGGATCTTTCCGTAATTTGGATCACCATACCTTAAGTGTACTAAGAAATTATTTAAACATTAAATAAACCCATTAGGATTGTTTTGCCTCCAATATGGATTAATTATATATTAGTTGGGATCAAGTACAAGGTACTGTTTTATTATTACAGAGAAAAAGGAAATCATTTCTTAAAAATAGAGTCTATGGAAGATGGCCTTACTGTAATTCGCAACTTTTTGGATAATAGGTTTCCAGATAAAGGATCCCATACCTGTATATGACTTGAAATCAATTCCCACAAGTAAAATACATAGGGGCACACAATTTTGTAGTATAAATGGGTGCAGGTAAACAAAATTCACTTTAAGAAAAATAAGTGAATTTCTACAAACAGCTAAGGTAATATTGTCACTGTTTTATAATTTATCTGTCCCTTATTTAAGGGGTGTTTTCCTAAAACATTGAAACGCAGCTTAATAAATAGTTCATACATTTTTCATTATAGCCTACTTAAAGCACATTTTTCTGTTTGCAGAAAAAGTCATTTTGACTAACCTTTTGCGCTGTTTTAGCTTGTTTAAACTTCTTCTCCTTATAATAGTTCCTTTTTGGAAGAACATGTAGCAACATCAGGTCACACACAACAGTTGCCTGAATAGGTTAAAAGAAAATATATAAGTTATTGTTACAAAGCTAGTGACAAGCAATCTATTTTACACTGAGCACTCTGCTGAAAATGGTAAATACCTACCCATAATCCCTAATTCCCAGACTAATTTTAAGATTAAAAACAGTTTATTTCATGGGTAAAGTCCTCTTATCTATTATCTCTCAGGCTAAGCAACATGAGGCTGGTGTGTGCAACTACCTGACATTTAATAAGCAAATTATCAGTTTAATCTACCTATTAAAACCGGTGGTGCACAGGCACACTAGGGCACAAGTTATATGGCCGTTATTCATGTGGTTTTGTTAATTGATCCTAGTTTAATGCCTGCGCAGTACAGGGCCCCCTTGTGGCCTGTGGCTGTTGCCACTCCATAACTTCTGCATCTGACTGATGTGCATGTCACACTTCAGTCCCAAATAAATACAATGGAGCACAGAAACCTGCAGCAATTCATTTAAGCTGGAAGGCATGGGTCAAATTGCGGATTGCACTCATTATTTTTGCACTTTTTACACTGCCTTATCAATTGTATATGACCCTTATAGTATTCAGATTTTTCTCTGTTGATTTTTACTAAGCAGAGGAGAGGGCATAAATCTCTACCCTGGGAGAACCTGGCAGCTTTTCTTCATGAAAGAGCGCTGGCAACTTCTAGATTGGCATTTTGGAATTCATTTAGTCATTGAGGAAAAATGTTTATGCCATATAATAAAGCATTCTGTCCATTTATAGAGATCTGTATTTCTTTGCTTTTTTTTATGAGAGTTGAGCAAATCTTAAGAATTTTTGTTCTGGATTCTAATTTTGTAGGCGTTTCTTCTGCTATATTTCAGCAACAACATGTATACAGAACTGACCTTAAGGACAATGCAACTGTTCTAAGCACAAACAAGAAAAATGCAATATACAGTACACATGTATAAGTACTGTACTTACCACTCCAAATATACCAATTCCCGAGCCTATGGTTGTCATTGTTGGAATTATATCAAACTTCCCCCCCTACAAATATAAAAAAGAAAAGAAATAAAGATACAGGAGTACCCAGACCAAATACAATATCGGTTATCTTGAATAGGATCTATTATCTGGAATGCATGGGACTTGCGTTTTTATGGGTATTTCTGTAATATGGATCATCATATTATACCATACTCAAACAAGTTTTGTCACCAGCATGAATTTATGCACTTTAGTTATCATCAAGTACAAGTAACTGTTTTATTATTACAGAGAAAAAGCTAGTGATTCTTACATACAACGCTATAAAAATATATTCATGGGTTTTGCTAAGTGGCAAAGCAACCAAAATGCTCCTTCTAAAATATTCTCAATACAACAACTTTACCTTAGAAACCCTGATTGAACTGAATCCTATTGCTCTAGGCTCCCAAAATGATTTATAACTGTGTTGTTTTTTCCTTTTGCCTTCATATTTTGTTGTTTGGAATTTATTACGGGCATTACTGATAAGGGGAAAAAATGTGGTTATTTTATTCAGCCTCATGTCGTAGGGCAGCTGTGTCACTTCCCAGCAGTGTAGTGACATTGCAAGGTCTCTGTGACAGGGACCTCATTCCTACTGTGTAATGTAATTTCTAGCATCTGTATCTAATTATCCATTTAATTCATTTTACCTGTGTCCTGACCTGAAAGGCACTGTGTACCCTTTGTCATGCTATATAAATAAATACATGCATAGAATTCACAAGATAAATACCCCACTTAGGTTCTGGGTGCCATCAGAGAGAACTGGTTCTCCTATTCTTTTAAGAATAGCAAGAGTTGTGCATGTGCATTAAGTACCCTGCACCCTTAGGTAATAAAATGCATATCAACTTTCAGAAGGAAGGTTGTGACAAACAACCCAAGTAGTATATTTAGCTGCACAATGTAGGTTTTATTTTACATAGCATAGGCACAGAAGCCCTAGCTCATAAAGGTAATTAAATTATTAAAGCCAAATTGTAACTCTATTTGCCCAGTAACTCGGACATTATAAGTGAACAATTATTCTGAAAAGCAAAGTTTTCCCTCAGCAATAAAAATAATCTGTCCAAATGAACAATAAACCACAATTATGTAACAGTTTTGCAGTTTCCTTATACATTGAACATCATGACAGCTAAGTCAGTGCTAACCCACATTTGGTGCTCACATGGGCTCTGCATTTACAGAGCCTGCACTGGACCACTGACATAGGTGATGACGTCAGCAAAAATTGACAGTGTTATATCACACATAACCTGGAGGAGGGGGAAGGGCTTCTTGTTATTGCTGTGTTGCAGGGCTACTGTACTTCCAGACTCACTGAGTAGCCCTACAGCACAGTATTAATTATGTATTTTGATGGCTTTAGTTGCCCTTTACTGTATTGGGAATTGGGTTTAGAAAGGAGCAGATGTGGAAAGCACATAAAAATTCAAACATAACTATAGCCAATTTACTGATAAAGTAGACCTAATCTCATGTAACTAATACTATTCTTACATACAATATGAAAGCCGAGTATTTCATGTAAGCCCTAGGTACCCATTAAAGGGGACCTGTCGTCCAGACATTAAAAGTAATTCCTTTGAATTTAAACATGAAACCCAAAATTTTTTTTTTTAATTAAACATCCATGCCTGTTATAAATGTATTAAAAAATCTGAGCTGTCAATCATATATTGTCTGCTCGGCCTCTATGCCTCAGGCATATGCCTAGATGTTATAATTGTGTATTTGAGCATGGACATCAGGTCCCCCATTAAAGATTTTAAATGATGCAAAGCTGGAATAACTGTGCCCACAAGATGGCACCTGCCTGCTTGCTGTGATTGTGAATTCCATGATTTAGAAAATGTTAAGAGTGTAAGTACAGTTTTTTTGCCTGACTAGCACAATAAAATATTTCTTAGGGTGACAGGTATATAGCAGCTATTACCATTTTTAGATAACTTAATAAAAGAGCTACAATTACAGAATTTTTAAACCAAAATAATTATATATATATATTGCTTTCCACAGACTGACATGTTTAAGTGGGAGCAGGCTTACTTTATACTGGTAACACCGGTAACAGCATTCTCAACAATTCCCTGCTGTACTCTGCTGGCCTGAGAGTTAGGGCCAGTACCATGGTATGCCAAAAACATGTAAGGATTCCATTTGCATGTTGCTTTCCTTAAACACTCCTGCCTCTCAAATAGATGTCTAGTTATATATGTGTTTATGTAAAGATCTATGTTACAAAAATTGTTTTCGTGTAAGAGAAGCTTGAATTTTATGTGTGAACATTCCTAATAAAAGCATCCTGTGTGCCTCCCCTATCCCGCCCCTCATACATACTGTACAACACTGTATTCTTGGAGGTAGCGCATGTCCTTTGATGACCATATCTGTAGTCTACATTTTAACATTAAATAAACCAGGATTGTTTTGCCACCAATATGTGGAAGTTTAGTTACTTTAGTAGTTTGGAAATCAGAATGTAATGAACAGGAGAGTGCCTAAAAACTTAGCAAAACAATAATACACATGAAGAGCAACAATAAAACCAAACCAACACATAGTTCTAGATTGCTGGGAAGGCACAAAGGCCAGGGCTCAGAATTCTAGGGGCAGCAGCACCGGATTTGTCCAATGGGTTACCAGAGGCCGCCCGATGTCAGCTGCTCCTCTCACTCCCTCTCCCCCTCCCTAGGATCAGGCAGAAGCACATCCACTTATCTTGCACACAGAACACTGGGGACAGGACGTGCAGAAATCGCCAGCACTCCAAGACCCCAGTGCTCCGAATGTTAGTGGATTTCAATTGCAGCTGGGCAGCATGCCGCCCCTAAATGTATGCTGCCCTAGGCCTGGGCCTTTGGGGCCTTGCCAGGAATCCAGGCCTGAGGGGCAGCACACTGCACAAGCCACTGCGGACTGGAGGGGAAATTCAAATAGCTGTCAAAATCTCATACCCATCCAGTCACCACTACTGCCACCAGTACCCACTAGCCAGTTGGGTGCAAAATGCAAGTGGTGTCAGTAGGTTGTGGGGTGCACACCAGGATGGATGTGGGGTGCAGACAGTGGAGTGGGGTTAGGTCAGTGGGCCTAGGGGCACCCCATAAAATCTGGCCCAGCCTAATAGGTTGTAGACAATATGAAGGTTAATAAACTTTATACAAAATAAAAAAGAAAACCAGTAGAAATGTTGCTTAGAAGAGGTCAATCTATAAAATACTAAATGTTAATTTAAAGGTGAACTTGCCCTTTAATGCCTTTAATGCTTTTTATGTCAAGAAACATACCTGTCCATTTACCAGGATGTCAAATCGAATACCAAACACCTTGAATAATGTTCTTTTACTTACTCCATCTTCCTTGTAGTATCTTGCATGCCTTTAGTAGAAAGTGAGGGAAAGCAATAAACAACAGATAATTACCAGCATCATGGCAGCAATGACTTGTTTATACAGAACAAATATGTTATTGTCTGATTACTCTTAGTTAAAGTCAATATTTTAAAAGGTCTTTTATGCTATAATTCATAATTATGTTTAACATCTCCTTCCCCTTGTGCTCTCAGTGAAAAGCAAATAATATAAACAACAGATGACTGATATACCAAAAGAGTATTTTATATTGCACACCAGTGGGAGTAAACACAATCCTATAACAGCAATTAAGGAAGATCACAAGTTACTCATGCTTTCTGTATACATTTCACATTTTTTTAATATAACTAATATACTGACAATCTCTCCAGGCAGGTCTACAAACAGGGAGAGGGATTTCATTATTTTAGTCATCAGCACAAATAAAGATAGTGCTATTTTGGTCAGTGTTAAAGAAAAGATCTGCCAGTGCTACTAAATAATACCCTTAAATTTAAAGCCAAACCTGAAGTTAAATCCTTGAGAGACTTTATTTTCATCTTGTAGTCCATGAAATTCGTAGGTAGGTTTACAGTACCTCACAGGCCAATCAAGATCGCACTGCCAGTCAATTACAATGCTAATTGTTCCACCCTGCAATGAAGAATGCAACAATATGGCAGCAAATGAGAAAATAACCATACATTCACAAACAGGTGCCTTAACCTGATCAATGTCTATTACTTAATCCAAATACACTAGTTGGGCTCATATACAATGGGAATATCTGCAGTAGTCCTGATAAATCAGCTCCATATAGAACAATAAATGTAATGCATCCTGTGGCTTCCTGCATTTAGCTTACGTTTGCTCATTGTTAACAAACACATTATTGAGTTTACATTTAAGCACAGTACAAATATTTCAGCACAGTATTTCATTCACACAGTTAGCATATTTTCAACCTGTGCTGCACAGACCTTTTGTCAACATCTAACATGCCGATCTAATACAGGCATCCTCTGAAAGTAGCATGTTTCTCTCACTGCAGAAAACACATATAAGATTAAGAGAAGCTCAGTTTTCCCTGGTTGTGATGAAACAGATATAAATATGGTAGGACATATGGATAGAGGCAATATTCACTGCAATCGCCCATTAAAATGTTTCAGATCGTCTTTAATCCACAATGTATATATTACAGTAAGTTTACTCAGTTGTGAATCAACATGTTTATTACTAATAATTATCCCCCACTTAATAATTTGGGAAATGTGAATTAAATTAACAAAGCCTAGTGAGCCATTTAGTCATTGTGTGCGGTCCTGTCTAACACAATCAGGAGGGATGCACTGGATTAAGTCAAACATCTTCCTTAGCAGCCATAGTATTTTGAATGCTCCAGTGAATGCTTTCCTACCACAAACCGTATCATAGCAACAATCGATATATCAATCTTGTAACAATTTTGTCCAAATATTATTGCACCCTGATCTTGGACTCAAGCTGCCCTTACATGGACTGAATTGTGTACAATGTTTCCATGCACCCTTTATCCTATCATTCTGTGCATATGGCAGATACGTGGATCACAAATGAAATGTGTAGCTACAGCTCCATACTGAGCGAGGACCTCACATGCTACTAACCATTGGAAGATTGCATGCTGAGCTCCCATCTAAACAGAATTCATTTGTTTAGAGTTATCTATTGAGGCCCTAAACTTGGAACAATACTTGACCAATCTGATTGCAGATTTTTATATTTGTTTACGGCTAGCTTTAAAGAAAAGATAATATAACACTTATTTAGAATACTACGGACAATCATCAAATTATTAGTTTGTCTTAATATGATGGGTAACAATCAGATCATAGTATGGGCCTATAAGGACCCATCAGGTGGGCAGTGCATCAATGTGCTAATGTGGTTTTTATCTGACTCAATTCTCAAACCTATGTCCTGCTCCTTAAGGGCTCTGGCACACGGGGAAATTAGTCGCCCGCGACAAAACTCCATGTTCGCGGGCGACTAATCTCCCCGAGTTGTCATGACCCGCCATCCCACCGGCGAACATGTAAGTCGCCGGCGGGATGGGACACGCGGCGGCGCGATTTCCCAAAAGACTTGCGTGTCTTTCTCAGCGATTTTGGGAAATTGCGCCGGCGACTTACATGTTCGACGGTGGGATGGCGGGTCATGGCAACTCGGGGAGATTAGTCGCCCATGACAAGGGAGATTTGTCGCAGGCGACTAATCTCCCCGTGTGCCAGAGCCCTAAGGGCTGTGACAGGCGGGGAGATTAGTCACTGCGCAACAAATCTCCCTTGTCGTGGGCGACTAATCTCCCCAATATGCCATCCCACCGGCTAGAATGTAAATCGCCAGTGGGATGGCATACGCGGCGCCGAAATCTCCCCGTCTGTAAAAGCCCTAAGACACATGTCAAACCCATAATTATATATCCTTCTATAGCCTGGTGTAGAAATGTAAACTGCAGTCCTCTGGTAGGACTGTCAGGTGGAAGTAAGAGATGCCGACCTGAGGATGGCTTTGTGGCCTTCTGAATGAAGCAGATGGCACAGTGCTGCATTATTAGTAATTTTGACAAGTTCCTTATCGTTATAGGGACATGCCAGTTACACTGTAAGGGAAGCTTTAATGGTGGCATTGAAGCACTGAAAACTGCAAATATAGTGTTGTATAAAACAGAGGGCACTGTACTAATATGTAAAGGTCTAGCAACCCATAGCATAAAGTGAGACACTATAGGTTGCTGGACCTGGTGCAAAAATTCTAACTTTATACTACCTGCTTTAGTGACAGCCCCTTCGTGCATTGACCAGAGGTTGCATACACTCTTTATTGCCAGAGGAATGGCATATTATTAATGAAGTGACTGTTTCCTTAAGTCAAAAAATTATGCAACCTTTATACTTGTATGCACCTCTGCCGTGGATGCGTAACAGAACTACAAAAACTCTATACAAGAAAAGGCAATAAAGCAGAAATTAACTGCTCAGCAATATTTATTGCCACACAATATGTTTCAAGCCTATAGGGCTCTTGGTCAAGTGTCAATGGCATAGACTACAGGGTACTATGATAACCAGTTCCATGCTCATTCAGTCAGGCAGCAGGTCTGACAGCTGCAGAGGATATATGCATCTTATCGTATTTTACATTGCAATTATTTTTATTTAGTTGGATTAGAACAGAATACTTGATGTATGGCAGAAAAAATGTCTTATTTCTAGTTTTTCTACTCCTGTATGTTTCTCTTGCACTGCATGAGCTAATACTAAACACAATATTACAATGGCAATTTTTTATTTCCATTCCTGGCTTATTGCTGTACTTCTGCAGGCATTATCTACATGACAAAATAATACAATGAAACAATACCTTGTAGGCCAGCTCACTGAAATTCCGACCAGATTGTTCCACAATATATCCCAATCGAAAGACAGGGCACAGCGGATCATTTTCTTTGTGATAAACGCACTTTTTTAGATAGTTGCTAGTTACTGACTCCACTAAATTCTGTCTGAAAAGCAAATTTATAAAATGGATTTAAAGTTTAGAAAAATGTTTTGCCATGTTATGCAAAAATATATATAAAAGACAAATACTTGGTTCTGAACCTCTGGTACTGGTACTACAGGTATGCAATTCTTATCATTCATTAACACTTTGTTTCCAGCAATGCTAATAGGAATCAATAGGAGTTGTAAGTACAAAAATTATGCTAATCCCTTTTTATAAACTTATTCTAATACAACAGAATCCTTATTTTACGTTTTTGCGGAATTGGTGCCTTTTTTCGCAGTCCCCTACTGGCATGGGATTTTTTTTCCCCCCTGATTTTACATTTTCTCAGAATTTTGACAACAACCCTGGGAAACATAAAATCAGGGGTTCCACTTGTATTTTTAACAGTATCTTTTCCGAGAACCAACTTTTACAAGTTAATTTATTGAGTACATTATATGGACATAAGATTAAACAAAATGTTTTTCATACAAACCTAGTAACTCCATGTCTAGGAAAACTGATGCTGTTTTTAATAAAGAGAGTGAAATTTTCAGCCTGCGATAGTAGCGGAGGCCTAAGAAAATAAAACAAAGTGTATAATTAAATACATGTATAACAAAATTTGAGCTAAGTTACATGGGCTGTTTTAGCTTTAAAGGACAAGGAAACGCAGATCCACCCCTGACTGACTCAAATCTTTAAGTGTTTGCACCAAGGGAAAAGGCTAATTCAACGAAGCACTGCCATTTTACTTACCTTTCCCAGGTATCCCTAGCACATATGTAACCTCACACATGTGCAACACAGTTAAATACCAAACTTTTATTCTACTTTGCGTGCAGGGCCGGATTTCACTTGACGGCACCCCGAGGCCGCCCCCGCGATCAATGCGCATGCGCATTCGCGCATTTAAACTCCCATACGGAGCAGTGGGGAGAGGTCCCGACTGCTCCGTATGGGAGACAAATTTAAAAATTCTGTTGCGGCGGGGCGGCATGCCGCCCCTAAACTTGTGCCGCCCTAGGCCCGGGCCTTTGTGGCCTCTCCACAAATCCGGGCCTGTTTGCGTGTGCAAATCTAAAGGTAGCCATACACGGGCAGATTGTAGATGCCGATATCGGTCCCTTAGACAGATTCGGCAGCTTATTGGCCTGTGTAGGGGCAACAATGACTGGCCTTCCCGACCGATATCTGGCCCGAAATCAGCCAGATATCGATTGGGCAGGTTAAAAAATTCAGTCAGGTCGGGGACCACATCAACGAACCGACTGCGCCCATTACAGTCATTATAATTCGATCAGGGCCAAATGACCAAATTAGCCTAAATTCCCCCGATATCACCCACCCGTAGGTGGAGATATCAGGAGAAGATCTCTGCATGTATGGTCACCTTAAGTCTGGACAGGTAAGTGAGATGAGAATAAAGGTGGCTATACACGCGAGGTCACCAAGCGAGCGGATCTTAACCCAATATCCCCACCTACGGGTGGGCAATATTGGGAAAATGTAGGCTAATTTGATCATTTGGTCCCAGGGCGGCAATGGGCGTAGTTGGTTCGCAGACCGCATCAACGAGCCAATGCGGTCCCAGATCCGACTAAATCTTTTAACCTCCCCGATCGATATCTGGCCAAGTTCAGGCCAGATATCGGTGGGGCATGTCCCTCGTTCCTGCCCCTACACGGGCTGATAAGCTGCCAAATCGGTCCAATGGACCGATATCGGCAGCTACAATTGGCCCGTGTATGGTCACGTTTCGGGTTACAGCAATACTTACTTGGGAACATTGAAATCATTTTCCACTGGACACCAGGCATAGATTTGACAGGTCTTGGTTTTATTATCATATGGTGTGCAATTTCCAGTCATGACACCTGCAAAATACACAGTGAAACCTTTAATATGTAAAGCGAAGAACTTTAGTCTCTATTAAATCTGTAGAGGCGACCTTCATTACTGCACATTATATATTATGTCATTTTCTAGACATTTAGTATATGTTCAAAGTGGCCAACTAGGTCACCATAGCAATGCACAGCAAATGACTGCAATGCTTGTTAGAAAATATGCTAAACTATGTGTTAAATATGTAATGGAGATGGTAGGTGCCCAATTAATAGGCATGAATTGGTGACAATTTTAATGACAGTGATGAACTGTAGGTATAGCTTTGGTTGGGGGTAGCATATTTCAGCAGAATTGGAAGTTAAAAGAATATGATAAAATGCACTCCACTTGAACCTAATTTAATTTAAATTGTGAATATTTCTGTGGGCCAGGTGATTTTAGACCTATGTCTAGGTCTAGGTCTTATAGCCAATAAGCTATAGCTTTCCCTAGTTGTGATTCTGGGTCTCACATTGTGGTATTCCTGATGTTGTCCCCCTGTACTTACCTATTTTGCACTGCATTGGGGGTAAGAGGGAGTGCTTTTTGCACTAGAAGAGAATTAAATTTTGGTTCTTAAATTTACCAGGTGTGGCTTTTTGCTTCCCTTGATAACCCACCTGATAACCTGCCACACTGTACACAAGACAGTGTTCAAATTTTAAATCAGCAAAATATATGTATCCATGACTTGTTTATTCACTGAAGAACCTAAGCATCTTGCTTCAGGAAAACAGTTTATGTTGTTTGTTACTGATTTAATAAAATAAGCAAAGCCTAATCAATAAAAAAAACAATAATTATGATTTCCCAGGCTAAAAAGGGGGACCTGTCACCCAGGCATAAAAAGCTTTAGAATAAAAAGCCGTTTTCAAATTAAACATAAAATCCAAACAAACTCATTTTTTATTAACACATCCATTATAAAAGCATTTACAAATTCTAGCTATCAATCATATATTGGCTGCCCTACCTCTATGCCTTAGGCATAGAGGTGGGGCAGACATTTACCTTCACTTTCAATTCAGAATTTCTTAGATATCACTGCACTCCTCACATTCCCCCTCCTTCCTCACCATCTAATTGTGTAACCAGTGCATGGACATGGGTATCAGGTCCCCCTATACTGGCACAGTATTGATTCACTAAATTGTAGCATTTGACAAATTATATCAGCAATAATGTTTGAAGCGATTATAAAAAAATCATTAGAACTCGGATTCATGCTTTGTGAAAGAAATGATATATAGACAAGAGTCAGTGGAAGGATATAAAAAGAGTAATAAAGCGAGAAGAATGTTATGTAGCTACAATATGTATTGCAGATTAAAACATAACATTTTTTGTCAGTGTACAATAAGGTTAGTGGACCAAAAGCATAGATTGGTTTAATAAATTAAATTCTATATTTTCTACATTAGTGAATCAAACCCTAAAAGATTCAGTATTGCCTACACCAACTTGCATTCTGCCCAAAACAGTTATTGGTTACTGTGCATGCCTTTTCTCTCTCTCCTGCTTTATATCTTTGATTCCATTGGCTGGCAAGATTCAACCAATCTGATCAAGGAAATGCAAATAAAGCAAGGGAGGGAAGGTATGAGCAGTAACCAGTTCAGTGTCAACTTACTGTTTGGGGAAGAATGCAAGTTGGTGTCGGCAATCCCTTTGGAACAGAAAGGAGAGAGTGCAAAGGAGAGAGACTTTTAGCAGCGCTGATCCTGGTCTGTAGTTTCTAAACTACACATCTTAAATAATAAATATGATTTTAAAAGGGTGTTTCCTCATGGGGCTGTTCAAATTCAGAATATTGTGTGAAGGTGAACATCCCATTCCCCATCCTCCAGAAGAGCAAGTATAATCACTAATTAAAATAGATAATAGGCATTTTAACCCCAGACGTGCCTGTAGAATTACTACAGAAAATGGACAACCTGCATATTGACTTGAGATGTGCCAATAAAAGTTCTGCAAAAAATGGATAATCAACATATTAACCCAAAATTTGCCAGTATAATTATTACAGATAATAGATAATCTACATATTAACCCCAGACAAGCTAGTATAATCTATAAATTAAAATTTTAATAGGCATATTAACCACAGATGTGTCAGTATAATTACAACAGGAAATGAATAACCAACATATTGACCACAGACATTAGAAAGATCACTAAAAATGGCCATTGAGCATTCCATTATCTCTAGACACAGAGGCTCTGGCTGCCAGTCTAGCGATGGCTAAGGCTGCTTCTCCCATGAATGACAGGGCTGTCTTTTTCTTGACCAATTCCACTCAAAGATGGTCTGCTGTCACTGGTGAGGAACATACCAGCTCTTGGCACCAATACTTGGCAGTGCTGAGCCCTTTATTCTCTCCATGGGGTCTTTTAGGGACCCCTGCATCCACCTCTGGGAGAGTAGTGTTTCAAGAGATTCTTACAATGGGAGGATCAATTTTTGGAATTCCTACAAAGCAGTCAGATTTTGGGCAGAAAGTCCATGACTTTGGGTACCCAGCTAAAGTGTGGATGTGTTCCCTCCTTCCCAACCTCTGATGATAATACTATTTTTCCCCTTACCTATTAGATCTGCCTCCTGAATGACATCCACAGGTCCCCAGGTGGGAAGGTAAGTTAACTTATTGTGAGTAGGGTTGGGTTGCAGGTTCAGCGGCTTCAAGTCAGGCATGGGTCATAACTGGACCCATGCAGGTCTCTACCTGCAGGTGCTACCCTACTTTGTCTAGGAAGAATACCATAGCATTCTCACATATTAGTTACATTAGTATTTGCAATTATTATTAACATTAGTAATATTTTGTATCATTATTCATAGCACTGCTATTGTGCAGCAGTTATTAAAAAGCAATGAGTACCTACTCCAAGTCCACAATCTAATATTTAAGCTTGTGCTATAATTTCACAAATAGTTAAAACATATGTCTGGGACAGATTTGGTGGCCTGAGGTGACATTTGGTGAAAGGGACTGATTCAATGCTAGATGCCCTGTGTCCCAGTAGACTAAGGATACTGTACGCCTTCTGATGCAGGTGTTGCATGAATTGTGTGGCCCCACTTAGCAGTGTCAGGGCTTTCAGCAATGGGAGAAGTACTTTAAAGAAGTTGGAGTCCAAGATCATGCCCAGAAAGTCCAAGGTCTGAGTTGGAATGATTGGAAAGTCTGTGTGCACACAGTCACAAACTGTTGTGCTGCCATCTGTGAGCTGGCTGAGATAAGGATATCATCTAGATATGCTGTTGCCTGGATGCCCTGCAATCTTAGTGTCACCAATAAGGCATTTAGTACTTCGGAGAATATCCTGGGTGCCAAAGTGAGCCCAAACGGAAGGGCCAGAAACTGAAAATGTTGGTTGCCCACTGCAAATATCAGGAAGCGGTGATGATTGTGGTGGATAGGTATATGCAGGTATGCATCTTTTATGTCTATCTTTGCCATGAAGGTATGTGAAGGGATTTTACATTGGAAGCCAGGAATTCCATTTTGAACCGTTTATACTTTACATACTTGTTCAGTGAGTGGAGATTTGGGACAGGTCGATAACTTTTGTCTTGTTTTTTGCAACCAGGAAGAGGTTTGAGGAGAACCCCTTGAAACAGTTGTGGTGGGACTGTGGCAATGACTCTTGATGACAAGAGATCTTGTATAATGCTTTGAAGAGCCTGCTGTTTTTGCAGTAGTACAGGTATTGGCAAAGGGACAAATCTGTTGATGGGAGGATGTTTCAGAAAGTGAATTTTGTAGCCCTGGCTGACAATGTTGAATACCCAGGGGTCAGTTACTGAGAGTTGCCAAGCTTGTGAAAAGTTGGTTGGTTGGCCTCCTATTTGAACCATGATCAATGATAGAGCCAGAGGGCTCTACAAGCTGCCACAGCAGACACAGAGGCTCTGGCTGCCAGTCTAGCGATGTCTAAGGCTGCTTCTCCCATGAATGACAGGGCTGTCTTTTTCTTGACCAATTCCACTCAAAGATGGTCTGCTGACACTGGTGAGGAACATACCAGCTCCTGGCACCAATACTTGACTTTTTGAGTGCTGAGCCCTTTATTCTCTCCATGGGGTCTTTTAGGGACCCCTGCATCCACCTTACAATGGGAGGATCAATTTTTGGAATCCTGTCTTAATTTTGTTTGAGGTCATCAGATACTGTGGTAAAACTTTGGTGGAATGTGAGTTTTTTGTATGGTTCTGTATTGATTACCTTACAGACCAATTTGCAAACAGGGAATGCTCTGGCCTTTTTAACAGTGGTGTCTAGCACCTTGTCTGCTTTGGAATGGGTGACCTACTCCTGTTTTATTTCTAGGGAAGAGAAGATGGAGTGCAGAAGATTTTTTATTTCTTCTGGTTGTTTGGAATCCTCCTGTGAGGACTCAGAATGTGAATCCAACTGCAAATGTTCATCTGAAGACATAGTAGAGTTACTGACCTCAGAAGGGGGTTCATCCAAGTTGTTTCTGACAAGGGAGGTGGTGATCTAGGTCTACTCTGTTTGGGAGATCTGGATGTGCAAGGATGTTGTCCCAAATGAGCAGATACAGCCCTGTCCAAGGTTGTCTGTAAGGTGGTCTGGAACCATGACAAAAACTGGCAAAAACCCTGTTGTGGCAACTGTTGGGGTTGGGGTGTTAGGTGCGGCTGCGACAATGATTCTATGTTGTAGCCTGGTAGATCGCCAGCACAGCCGGAATGTTTTGAATCCTGTGGTGCATGGATTTGGGCCTACATTGTGATCTGGTTGGTGGCTGATCTATGATGGCAATGTGCAGAGAGGGTGATATAGAATGGGCCTTGCTCTATGAAATAACTTTGGAAGCTTTTTTGACCTTGGTCTTAATTTTGCCATGTTTGTCTGTAAGATCTATGTCCTCAATGAGAGACATGAGGTCTTCATCTGCTGATGCCATTATGCAGGTACTTGAGAGTGCTAGCAGAAGTAGCCTCTTCGTGTGTGATATGTGCGGGTAATGGCTGCCCAAATCAGAAACCTGTCTGAGGGCAGATGTATTGATGTACAATTTTCACTTGATGTATCCCGCACTGGGGTGTGATGGCGTCTGATGTTCGAGCATGAGCCTTATGTAACAGGAGTTCCAAGATGGCCTCACAACTTCCGGTTTTATGCATTCTGTGCTGCGGCGCTATGGCATCATAATGTGTCACTCATAAGGGTTTTGCTCCGTACAAAGTTTTTTCGTTTGCAGACTGATTTGCCGTCGGCTGTGCGATTGAGCATACACTGCTGATCCGGTAAGTGCTCCCGTGATTCTAAATAACCATTCACCATAAGTACCCAGAGAACCAAGGGTATATGTGGAGCTCACCTCTGTCCCTGGAGTACTGAGTGATAGGAAAGAGCCCGCTAGCTTGTGGGGGTAATCAAGGGCTCAATCATGAGATACAGTAAGTCAGGGGAGCACGCTGAAGAGTAACTTGACCCCATTAGTCAGGTAGGATCGTATGGAGAAAGACAGTTACTGATCTATCCAAATTGTATAAACAATAGGATTTCAGTTACATAGCTCTATTTGTCCTTAGAAGTGAAATTTTTAGGGAATTTTTCAATTTTGGAGTTTTATTTAGAGAGGTTTCAAGGGGTAATTACTGTGTTTAACCGTTGGAGGGATTAGACACTTCTTGAATGTTCTTAAAGAGTGGACCAAGGAAGGATGTAAAAGGAGACAAGCTACATTGTTGTGTGAGTCATAGGAAGTAAGATTGGCAGCGGGAGCCAACTGAGAGGAGGACAACAGTCAGCATCCCAGGGGAGAGCGTTAGGCCCAATTTTCACAGGCATCCCTTTATAACAAGTGGTATGACCCAGGTAGACCAGTTAGAATGGGCAATGGTCACTGCAGTCAGTGGAATAAGCTTCTGGTTCATACCCTGCAGTTAGGGATAGTGTAACCAGGACAGGGTAGTGTTAGGTCCTGAGGGGCTTCAAGCAAGAAACATAAAAACCAAAAACAAACCAAAATACCCACTGAAAAGTGTCTGGCAAGGCTAGTATTCTGGATTCAGCCATGTAAAGGATAAAGTAGAGAGACGTAGGCCAAACATAAGAAAATGTTTAAAATAAATTCAAATTCTATTAAAATCATTGAATAGTGTCACTCTAATTATCTATCTAGGCCCCAGCCTATGTGGCTTCATATAAAATACATGTTGTTTTTATGGTTTGTTTGCATTACATTGCTAAAAGATTATCGGTACTTAATTTTTCTGTCTCTGGCTTGTTTATTGATTGCAATGTTAGACAGTGGCATGTCAACTCAATGCTAAAAAGGAGGGTAAACTGGACTTGGACTTCTCCTTAACAGGGGACTATTTTCTGTTACTAAATATATTACATTTTTTAAAGAATTAAGTATAGTTTAAACTGGGCAAGACTTGTTTTTTAATCACTTCAGTTTTAATCAGCAGCTCTCCCGTTTGGAGTTTCAGCAGCTATTTGATTGCTACGGTCCAAATTACCTTAGCAACCAGGCTGTAGTTTGAATGAAAGACTGTTATATGAATATAAGAGGACTTAAATAGAAAATTAATTAATAAAAAGTAACAATAACTATGAAAGTGTAGCTTCATAGAGCAATAGTTTTCTGGGGTCAGTGACCCCCCCATTTGAATGCTGGAAAGAGTTTGAACAGAAAAGCAAATAAATCAAAAACTATATAGAATTAAAAAAAAAAAAACAACTGAAAACTTGGTAAGAATGGGCCATTCTATTGCATACTAAAAATTAACCTAAAGTTTACCTTTAAATTAACTTTTAGTATGATGTAGACAGTGATGTTTTAAAACAATCTGCAATTTTTTTTTAATTTTATTATTTAGCTTTTTGTTTAACAGCTTGGAATTTTAAAGGTAAGCTAAGGTATCTGGTTGCTAGAATAATATTTACCCTAACAACCAGGCAGTGATTTGAATGAGAGGCTAAAATGATAATTGGGAGAGGACATTAATATAATCATTAATATATCAGCCAACTGCATTACTTTAGAGAAAGGAAAGGAATATATCTGGCATTTAAGCCATTGTACCTCATTTCTATACTGTAAGTAATTCGGTCAGTGCTGCTGCCTCCTCTCCATGTGGCGTGTTATTTGTTAATCACATTAAGAGAAACAGCCTTTCCTGGAGCCCGGCTGTGTGTTTAATTGCTTTGGGCTTTAGTGCTTTTAATATGCACAGTAACAGCCATTAATATTTCTGACAGTTGTCGGTCTAAGCACTCACAGGATATCTTGCGAGAAATATTTTCAGCAACTGAACAGGAATCTCTCACACATTATACTGTTAATGCAATATCACTGTGTCATTTAAAGTAAATTGTAACATCTGTAAACCCAACTGCATTTAGTGGGGCAGAGGGGCAGTCCACCTCAAACTCTCTGGGGTTTCTTCCTGTATCTGTAGCTTTTCCTTTCTCTATAGTACTTTCTCACATGCAATCTTCCCGACATCCTGGCCTCTCTATTACCACTTCTTTCTGTCATTTTTATATTCTTACCCAACATCCTGTTGTGGAGTATGTGGCTTTGAAATTGTTAGATTTCACTGTAATTGTCTGCAGTTAGACAGAAGGATGTCCTGCTGTTACTGGGCCACAAAGAGTCAAATAAATTTCTGGCAAAGGCAAACTTACAGAAACTAAGGGCTCATTTATGAACCTAAGTGCAAATGCCAATAGCAACCAATTAGCCTTTAAAAGCCTACTACAAGATAATGAATGGAAACAATAGTTTCATTGGTTGCTATGGGTAACTACACTGATGCAATTTAGAATTGTGTTTGTAAATCCACCTGTCTATCTTTTCTGTTTCCACTGTATCATATATTTGTGGCCCATAAAAGGGCTTTAGCCGAGAATAATGAGGATAATGAAAATGAAAATAACATATTTCCGTTCCGTAATTTCCCTTTTAATTCTAATATTCTAGTGAAAATGCAGCAAGCAGAGCTGTACTAAACTCTGTGCAACCTAGAATTAAGCCACCTTCATTAAGCACCCTCTTCAAAGGGCAATGCAGGAATGAAGGCACCTGTGGGACCAAAAAGATTTGAACACTGCACTTAACGGTGTATCTCCATAAGTGTCATGTATGTAAAAGGGAAATATTGAAGGAGATGTTAGGCAACATCTGCAAGCACAGCTAGAAGACCCTTTACAGAAATAAGAGAAAGCTTAACAGCAGCAATTTAATTATAATTAGATTTTCTTTATTTTCCCAATAGATCCTTATAAACGCAAAATTATTTTTAGTAAAAAGTCAAAAAGATTGACTTCAAACCACTCCAAAAGGAGGTAAATCCCACATTTTAGTAGCCTATATTTTGGGACTGTCCTACAAAAATAAGGAGGTATGGAAAAGTAATACCAGATCAAATTCTGCTTGAATGATTAGAGTACAATTGAAACCCTCCACCAAAATATGCAATTTTGGACAGCTGTTACCTGACAGTCCCATGGATGGATCATTGGTCTCTTCTGGAAATCATGATTTGTTGAACAAAAACAACGAAAAATATATTTTATCCACAAGCATAATGTTACCTTTCTTTGGCCTCTGACAGTTGCCCCAGCAAGGCATTGCAATAAATAATGACAATTTTATGTGATCGTTTTTATGGATAAAACATGTACCATTATGGAGAAGAATACACACCACAATGTACACACTCAACCTTTACACAAATATATACACACCAATCAGAATCCCACACAGAACCCATAAAGTCCAAGAAAATAATAATTTCATTTTTACCTCATAACAATACAAATACAGCATTATATAATTACTGGGATAGTATTATTATTAAATATTCGGCATGCAGCATTATGGATTCTTTTCCTATCTGTGTATAATGGGCAGTCACCCTAAAAAGATCTTTGAGATAATCAAGCATCACCCAGTTTTCAAATATCTTTTTGTTCAGCAGCTCTGAAGTGTGGAAATTCAGCAGCTACCTGGTCACTAGGGTTTAAATGAGACACTGGAATATGAATAGGAGAGAGACGGAACAGAAAGATAAGGAATTAAAAGTAATAACAATAAGTTTGTATTATTTGTAATATTTTTTTGGCTGCCTGTCAGTATCCCCAATCTAAAAGCTGGAAAAAGTAAAAGAGGAAGGAAAATAATTAAAAAACAATAAAAAATAAATGAGGAAGGTCTGTGGCAAATTTTCTAGAAATGGGTAATTCTATAACATACTTAAAGCTAACTTTAATATGAGCAATGTAGAAAATGCAGGTATCCTAAACCTTACAAATTAGATTATCAATACTTAATACTTAGGCCAATATGTTTGATGCAATGGAGGAGAATAAATCTACATAAAACTATTTTACTACCCCAGTTTCTGTATATTGGTATATAACTCACCAATCACAATCCCTAAATAAAACTTAATCAAACTACAGACAGCATTGACTCCTCTTTTATCTGTTCTAGAAAGACTATTAATAGATTTCCTATTTCTAATTGGTGGGCCCTGAATTAAAAAGGAGATCTGGAATATGTAGACCTATACATGAACTGCTTGGCCAGCCAACTTTACTCCATCCAGGGGTGGTTTATAAACAGGTGCAATCCACCATGTTTTTTTAACTCTGCCCTGCCATCAGCATCCACAGTTGCTAGTTGCAATGACCTGCACTTACTGGACAGATATAGCAAGCAGTTAGTTAGCAGTAGTTATTATATCTGCATCTACCCAAACCTATGAGTACATCATACCTTGACTCTGTCGAAAAGCTGTGATTGTGCAGTCATCATTTGTTTTACAAGGTGCTACATCTGGGAGCTGCAATATAGACACGGTATGGTGAGAGTTGTTTGGATTTATAACAGTAAAGGTCTTTCATTTGAGATTGTATTTGCATTCACTTTACATTGTAACAAAACTCTTTTTAGAACATTGTCTTATTTATAAAAGATATATATTATTTATGTGGTGTATTTATATTACATTATACCTGTATCAGTTCATCAGATCTTCATCAGAAGGGATGATTCTGTCATAATTTTTATGGTGTAGTCTTTATTACTATATTACACTGTGTACATTACAAATTCACAATCCATTCTACTATTTAAAATGTTATTCTTGAACCATAATTTTTTTTTATTGTAATATTGGTGTGTAGGCAGCCATCTCAGTGCATTGTGCCTGATTCTGAGCTTTCAGAAGGAGCCAATACTACACAATAGAACTGCTTTCAGATAAGCTATTGTTTCTCCTACTCAATGTAACTGTCATGAATTGTGTGAGCATGACTTGGATTTTTACTATTAAGTGCTGTTATCATATCTACCATTAGGTGGGGCAAGGAAGCATTTTTAGCAATACAAGGGTCAGAAAGATGCTACTTTCCCATTATTCTGCTGATTGGGTATTGTGGGGAAAGGGAAGGGGTGTGATATTACTCGAATTTGCAGCGCAGCAGTAAAGTGTGACTGAAGTTTATCAGAGGACATGACCTGGAAAAGTAACAACACGTCTAGCCCCATGTCAAATTTCAAAATTAAATATAAAAAGAATCTGTTTGCTCTTTTGAAAATGGATTTCAATGTAAGATTCTTCTGGGGGAGTGCTATTAACTGATGTGTAAAGAACATGTTTTGCTATGACAATTTATTTCAGTGCTGGATAATTTTATAAATGTTCATTAAAAAACCTAGCTGACTGTGAAAGCTGACTTTGAATATGTTCTATTTGATAAATAGCAAAATTGATTAAACAGCAGGGAATCCTTTTGTATTTCACACTTTAATAATCTGTAATAAATCTGCCCCTTTGTGTATCTGGTTGTATCCTTAAGGGCAGTGGTACACAGGGAGATAAGTCGTCCCGCAACAAATCTTTGTTTTTATTTGCGACTAATCTCCCCGGAAAGCCATCCCACTGGCTAGAATGTAGATGGCCAGTGGGATGGCATGCGCCTCGCTGCAATGTCCTGAAGTTTCCTCTAAAGACAACTTTGGGCATCTTGTATGCCATTCCACCGGCTATTTACATTCTAACCAGTGGGATGGCATTGCGGGGAGATTAGTCGCCCGTGACAATGAAGATTTCTTGCGGGGCGACTAATCTCTCAGTGTGCCACTGCCCTAAGGGAGAAGACACATGAAGCTACTAGTAGCAGCTACTTGTCGTGGCTACTAAAATAGACAATGCTGGTCATTTAGTGATAACACTCTCTACATGTGTTTTAGCAGAGGCAATTCTCAGTATGTCTATGGCAGGGTATTTTCTGGCGTTTGGTAGGTGTAAAAAAGTAGCTGCTACTAGTAGCTCCATGTGTCTTCACCCTAAAGGACTACAGTAAATGATTTCAATGCACGCTTAGGCATAGATATTATATATATATAGAATTACCTCATTACAGTATCCCATCTTTTGATCTGCGGTAGTAATGAAGTTAGTCATCACAACAAATGAGCTGTCACCCTGCAAATTGAAAAGGAAAGTAGAATATTTTAGAGGCCCATATTAGGTTAAGCAAAAAAACTGTATCAGCCTGATTTGGCCTACCAACTGTTGTAAATACAATCACCCAGGGGCTGTGTACCACAACTTAGGATCTGATGAAAGCAGCAATATCTAGAAACAGAAAAGGCCTAGCAGAGAAAAAGCTAGTTTGGGTATAATATTTTGACTGCCATGGAAGGATGTATCTCTGGGATTGTAAAGCATATTTATGGCATGCATACCACACTGTGGACAGAACTATCTGTAAGGCTTTAGTCCTCCCTTAAAGGAGAAGGAAAGGCAAAGTCACTTGGGGTGCCAAAATGTTAGGCACCCCCAAGTGACTTAAATCCCTACCTTTCACCCCGGACTGGTGCTCCTGTTCAGAGAGAACAGCTGCAGCACTTCCTCCTTCCTGTATCGCCGCCGCGTGCATGTGCAGTAGCGTGAAAAAGCCTAACATTAACAGAGAAGTCTGCTTTTCGCTCTACTGCTCATGCACCTGTCGTGGGGTCCCGGCAAAACGAAGCAGGAAGGAGGAAGCGCATCGCTCCAGGTACCCCGGGCTGGTGCTGTTTTCTCCTAACAGGGGCACCAGCCCGGGGTACAAGGTAAGTGATTAAAGTAGAATTTCCTTGTCCTTTAAAGAATTTTGCTTGTTGGTGCTAACTCTTCTCGGAGATAGCAAGGTTACTACTGATCTTCCCTGTCATAAAATGTAATTATAATTGTGTTTGGAATGAATCTGGTCATTTCATGGGTCTGATCTATACACTTAAAAGGACTTAATGTTTTAATATAGGCAATCTGGGCAATCTGCCTCCTCTGAATCAATAAATTACATACTTGTCTGAGCTGTACTAATGCAGCTGTTGATTGAGACTGCTTATTGCGGTTCTGGTAGCTGCTTTTGTATCTCAAGAGATTAGTTTGGCACACTGCGTATTCCATACAAATTATATATACACATACTCAAGACTCAATAATGAAGAGTATACTGCAAAACAGTGATTGGTTGCACAAGTTTCTATTCACAAGTGTCACAAACAAAACACTAAAACCACACATTAGATTTTTTTATTGCAATGCCCGTTCCCTTCGGGCTGAAAAAATATTTTTATTAATTCTTTGCAGTTAGATTTAGCTAAACAGTTTTCTAATGTACTTAGAAATGTTCTTAGAATGTACAGAGCCATGTACTTACCGCCTGTCCTATGGCAACTGGTAGGGACAGAGCTGCCTTGAGCCCCTTGTGTCCTGCACATAGAACTGAATTTCCAGTGCAGAGCACAGCAAGACAAAAAGTGTTTGGAATGTTTGACATTCTGATACTATGTATGACAAGCGAGCACAGGACACCCCTGTCTAAATTTTCAATTTAGAGTTGGTAATATCTAAAATAAAAAATATACATTGCAGAAGTACACAGCCCAAGCAATTATAGTTATATAGTTCCTATTTAAAGGGGACCTGTCACCCAGACATAAAAAGCTGCATAATTAAAGTCCTTTTCAAATTAAACATGAAACCCAAATTCTTTTTTTATATTAACACATCCAAATCAATTATAAAGGCATTTAAAAATCCCAGCTGTCAATCATATATTGCCTTCCCCGCCTCTATGCCTTAGGCAAAGAGGTGGGGCAGACAGTTACTCTTAACTTTCCATTAAGCACTCACTTTTTCTCCCTCCCTCCTCACCATCTAATTGTGTAACCATTGCATGAGCATGTGCATTAGGTCCCCTATTCTGGCGCATACACAAGATTTTTGGGTGATACAATGCTTGCCTTAATATCAGTGTCCACAAAATGGAACCTGTCTGCTTGCTGTGATTGTGTAATTCCAAGAGTGAAGGAAACAAGATTTATATAATTTATACAGTGTAAGTGAAGATTATTTTGCTTGACAAACACAATAGAAAAGAATTTGGAATTATTTCTTAGGGGTAACAGGTCCCCTTTAAAGGGACAGTATACACTACTTTTTGACATGAGCTGAATTAAAGGGGCTGGTTCTGGACATACTTTTTGACTATAGTTTTAATTATCTACCTAGATTTTTTGTTATTTCTGGCAGTAAACAAGAAGATTAAAGGTGGCCATACACGCACCGATATTATCGTACGAAACCTCGTTTCGTACGATAATCGGTGCGTGTATGGCATGTCAGCGAGCCGACCGATATCGCAGGAAGCTGCTGAAATCGGTCGGCTCGCCGATCGGCCAAGTTAGAAAATTTTGATCGGGCGCCATAGAAGGCGCCTGACCAAAATTCTCCCTTCAGAGCTGAATCGGCAGAAGGAGGTAGAAATCCTATTGTTTCTACCTCCTTACCTGCCGATTCAGCCCTGAATGGTGTGTGGCGGATCTGACGATGTTTCGTGCG
Organism: Xenopus tropicalis; assembly: GCF_000004195.4. Lineage (NCBI taxonomy): Eukaryota > Metazoa > Chordata > Amphibia > Anura > Pipidae > Xenopus > Xenopus tropicalis. The sequence continues at coordinate 101,645,434 of NC_030678.2, read as the reverse complement.
ACCGACGGTCGTACGAAACATCGTGAGATCGCCACGTGTATGGCCAGCTTAAGCCAGTTTCACTTTCACACTTCCTGTCACTTTCTGATTTTAAAGAGCCAGTAAGGAGCTGTTAAAACTAATGGCAATATTGACTAATAATGAGCTGCTTAAACGCTTAGAATAAGCTTTATTTGTTCAAAGGATAAGATAAATAGCTCATAACAAATTACCCTGTTTTATTGAAAGAAAAGCCAGAATGCATTTTCAACACAAGTACTATTTATGAGGCTTATATTTAGCAAAGGTGTCCCTTTTAATTGCTTTTGACAGTTTTCCACGTAGTCAAAGTTTGTAACAATATTGAGCTGAGTTTTCATTTTACCTTTTGCGCATGTGTGTGTCGCTGGTGTCAACCAGAATTCCCAGTTAATGAATGTTGTTAGCAAGCACACATATGGACTTATTTAACTTTCAAATTTGTGAATTCGAGTTGTTTGTTCTTAATAGAATAAACTCACATATCGAATGGTCGGTTATTTATTAATAAGGAAATTTTGAGAATATGGCTTGCCTTTGCCTATGACAACTCCCATTGACTTCTATAAAAACTAGCAAGATTTTAGATGGCAAATTTTTACATTCGAGTTTTACATTTTTTTACACTGAATAAATATCACACATTTGTGTTTTTGAACCATAACTCGAATTCAAGTTTTTTAAGAGCAAAAAAACTTGAATTGAGAAAGAAAAGCAAACACACCATTGCTAAATCACCCCCATAGTTTATTGCCTTACTTTTATTTAAATCCCTGGGATTTTTCATAAATAGAAGTGCATAAGGCTGAAGCCACACGGGGAGGATTCTTAACTTGTGGATAAAGCAGGCAGAGAATCCACCTCTACACTTCAAAAATCTTATTGTTGTGCCTTTACCTGGAGCGTTTGGCGAAATTGGGAACAAAACTGCTTGTGTATGCAATAATAAGATTTTTAAGCATAAAAACAGATTCTCAGCCTGTGTTTTTCCGCAGCCTGAGAATCCGTCCTGTGTGGCCTCAGCATACGGCTATGTTTTGATTTTATTAGGTCAGTGAAGAGTAGGGGTAGATATTGGATTTATGACAAGAAAATTTTATTTATTTTTTTTTTACCTGAGGTGGGAAAACGTAATCTACTGCATCCCAGATCTCTGTGCCAATACTCGGTAGGTCTGTAACAGCTAAGCCTTTTATTTTAACAGAGACAGAGCTGATGATGCCATCCACAGTCTGGTAGCCTTTCTCATAGACAAACACCCATCTAAACATAAAAAAATACATATATTTACTTCAAAGTACTGTAAAGTAATTTTAAAAAGAATTGTAATGAAACTAATAATCAACATAATTCTCAACATTTTATCACAAAGAGATTTTCTTGCAAAAAGAGACAGATCATCACGCAACCTGTGTAGGGAGCAACAAGCCTTAGTTTCTTCAGGGAATTTCCCAATCGGGCTTAAAAAAAAAAAGGAAATTCAGCAATCACTGGAGGGTTTTAAAAGTTAGGCTCCCTCTGTGATTGTGTTTACTTACCTGAACCCCCAGCCCCCCCGTTGCTCTGATCAGAAAACTGATCTGGCCTGGGGTTGTTTGTAGCAGGCACCACAGAGTTATAAGGCCCAGTTTTGCCAGCCGGGTACCCCAAGGCTAAATCCCCCTTGTATGGTGCACCTTCCCCTCACACTCCTGCTTGCTCCCTCCTGCTCCCCTTGTTCTTTAATGCATGTGTACTCTTCCATTCTGGGGACTGAAGAGGACACAGGAGACTGAAGCAGCAAAATTCTCCTGTGTGCCCAATTCTAAAAGCTTCAGGAAAAATGCAGAGGTGGCTGGGTGACATTGCATTCTTTTGCATTTTCTGGCTGTTAAGCCAAATCACCACAAGTAATGGTTTTACTTAAGCCGATCCAAAGGTTAGGCAATGAAAAAGCATTTTCAGGAGATTTGTCATCAGCAGTAGCACAGATTTAGATTCAACTTCATTGGCTGCCCCTAGCTACACAGCAGCATCTTTTTATAAACTGTATTTGAAGCAAACATACACATTATACCAGTGAAAGGTAACAGTACATTATATTGAAATGGTGAAATGGTCCTTTAACCTAAAGCTGGCCATATACATTAATAGAACAAATATTTCTGCCAACGGACATTTTTGGGAAAGAAAGTTTATTAGGCAGACAGGGAAAGATTTATGCATATATCAATCTCTAGTAGTTGTGAAAGTACAAACAAAAAAAAATCATATTAAATATACACCTATCAATATAACTGCTCACTGAAGCCTGCCTGCAGAAATTTTCAAACCTGTTTGACATCCATGGTACAAACATATCAGTAGGGACTGACCATGATACATGTACTAAAAATTGTATGAAAATTTGTGTATGGCAATCATGCATTTTATTTTACAGTGTTTTGAATACTGATGCATAGATGATAAATATACTTTAGCTGTATCCTGATAAAAATATAGGCAATCTGTTTAAAGATGTGAGTCATAAACTGATAACGAGTATTCTTTATTGTACAATGATACTAGCTATCTACAAAAGAATGCCCAGATGTTCTGGGTAAATATAAGTTCTGGTTGATAACAAACTACTATGCAATGTGAAACAAATTATCTATACTGGATCAGGAATCTCCCACCTCTTGCTTTGCAGATATAATTGAGGGCATACCATCAGTCAATCCTGGTTCTGCTTTTGATAATATGGATCTATATAGGAATTGCCATTGACGTCTCTTCTGGTCTTGTGAAAAATCACATAAAAGGAGGCAATAAGATATAAAAATAGAGAGGATACAAGAAGGAACATAATATGAGGGAGAAAAAAGAGAAAAGAAAAGGGGAAGCTAAGTAGGGAAATACGGGGGGGGGTAAGTGAAGGGCATACAAGGCTGATGGGCCTGCAGAGAATACAGGGGATGAGGAAAAGTTGTTGGTTTTTTTATACAACGTAAAATTGCTCATTTTTTGCAGCTGAACTAATACAGAGAACCTCCTTATAGGTTACTCAGAGTTCACAGATTTTTCCAGTAAGAAAGGGATTAATAAAGTGTATTTGTGGGAAGAGGATGTAGAAGTGTACAGTAGAAGGGTGATATTTTGCCTTGAAAAAATTGTGCGACTTTTTTGCATATTACTGGGTAGCACTAAAATTGATTGCAGCATTTAATTTTAATATGTACTGTACCCAGATCACAGAAATTTGCAGGTGTTCAGAGTATCTCTCTAATAGCAGCTGTTTGCCACACCTTTTAGGGCATACTACCGTATTTGTTTTTTCTGCTTTAGACTGAAGTAGACTGGTGATTTTTTTTCAAGTTATGTGAGCACTGTGTTCCATGTGGTCTATGTCAATATTTTATTGCGTTTTTTATATATAACTAAAAGAGGAAATTAATTATCAGTTATTAGACACTAATAACAACTTTACATTATGTAAAACATATGGTTTCATGATTTCAGGTATCATATTATAGTCGTACATGTAATATGCACATAGCCTACATCATATCATTTTATATTAATTCACTGTTGGAGGAAGTCTACAAGAAAAATAAGCAATGAACTGTATATGGGTATAAGGAAAAAAGTAAGATATTTGGAGAAATAAAAAAGAGGGTGGGGGTTTCCCATCTGAATGACTATGATTATATTACCGGTATGGTGAAACTGCCACAAGCATTGAAAGAAAGTACTGGAATTGGGCGTAAAGGACATATAAGGCTCTTTGCTTTGTCCTCTGTCAACATTACAGTAATGACAGGCATTTTTGGTGATTGCATTATGACCCTATTTAACTTAGTTAATCATTTCCTCACATCTGGACCAGCCTGACAGCTGGTCAGCATATTTACGAGTTGTATGCTTTAAAATAACTTTACTGCATATCTACTTTTACTGATGGGATATTACATACTTATAGAGGATTAGTGAGAGCATGGAAAAAAAGAAGTAGAAAGAATTAAGGCAGATTGCCAAAACAGTCAGACTATCTGCATATACAGTTACTAACCTCTCAACTACTGCATACCATCAGAACATGCATGTGCATTATTATATTGTCCTGACTGATAAGCATAGTCTCTATGTTTTAATCACTCATGTTATATATGCAATATAAAGAATATTGTTTGGATGGGATAAGTTGATCTTGTGTATGTAACTCCCAAAAACTGAGATCAAAAGAGAGATTTATTAACCTCTTCCTTGCCAATGCTCTCTGATCTTGCTGCTAGATACAGTTGTACAACTGAGTTGATGTGGCATAAGCCATATTAACCATTATAGCAGGCTGCTGATCTCTATGGGAAAGTCCTATATATGGCAGCATTTATTTTTGCATGTTTTAACACTACAAAAGTTGTTTATTTGGGGGGGGGGGGGGGTAATGGAAAAATACTTTGACCAAATGCAGGTAAATAGTCCCCTAGCTATTTAGAAATTTCCTCTCTAATGATGCAGTTGTCAGTTTGAAATGAATGATAACCATTAAATACAGTTCAAATAAATGGCTCCCAAAACTGCCAAAATGATACTGTTCATAAGTATACTGCAATCCTAAACAAAAATCCCAATTTACAACCCCCATCTGACAATGTTTTAATTCTGTGTGTTGTTTTACATAAAAGAGTGGGAGAATACTACTATGCAGTCAATACTTCTATGCAGTCAAACCACAATTTTGCATTCCCGGATTTTAAGTCTGCCTGGATTTTTTGATTCTTCTTTTCAGTCCCTTCCTGTTCTAATGCATTTCAATGGGAGCATTTCCCAGATCTTAATTCAGGTTTTGCCACATTATAAGCCATAACTTTAGCCCATTAAAAACACCTGTTTATTTTTTGCGAATTTTACTTATCATGAAACATGTTTATAGCTTTGCTCTAAACACAACTATGCCTGTTTATAGCCATGATGCATGCATAGGGGGCAGGTGAAGGGAGGCATTCAGAAGCCCCCTTTTTCACTAACTTATGCATTCATATGCCTTTGATCAGGTTGCCAGTGTGTCAGTGTCGGATTTAGCAAAATCAGAATGACCGAAATGGCGCGCGCAGTGTGGCGAAAGATTTTTGACCACGCCCATTTTGCGACCGCACTCTCTAAATACCACTCCCATTTGGCTAAATTTGGCAGGTTTTTTAAAGTTTGAACACATTTCTGGGGGTTTCGGGGTCTTGATTTATGTGTTATTACAGTTTTGTTAAAAAAGCTGCCCTTAAGCTGCAAGTCTCGGTTACTCCAAGAAACCTGTTCAGCTTATTAGTTACAATTGTATCTTAGTTTAGGTGTGGCTTGTTAACTTTCTGTACTCTCTGCTTTAATTCAGAAAGGTTGTGCAATCATATATCTGCACACTGCCTCACATTTCAGGTTTCTATATACAGAACACAGCTCTGGGTCTTTGAGCCATGCTTACTTGTATTCTAAAGTTTCTTTCCCAGAACAAGGAAACAAGCAGGGCGTACTAAGTTAGTACCATATTTTAAAATATGAACTTTCTTTAAGTGAGCTTTTATACCTGAAATTATTCTATATATTTTACGTATTATCTATGTTATCTATATTATTACTGTAATTATGAGCAGGGCCCTCTTTACCCTTACAGTTTCAGTCACTATTTGTATATAATCTGTATCTTTAACCTGTACATCTACAGTATAGTGCTATGGAATATGTTGAAATAAATATTTTAATAAATAATAATTATAACATTATAATCACTTTTTTGTGTTCATGCATGGACATGAATTATGTATTTCTGTCAAAAACACAATAGTCCTATCTTGCTTTATTACAAGAATTTATAGACACACACTAAATCAAAAGACTTTTCTCGCAAAACAAAAAAAGATTCCCTTTTTTCATATTTTGTACCGTATTTTTCGCCGTATAAGACGCACTTTTTCTTCCCCAAAACTGGGGGGGGGAAAGTTGGTACGTCTTATACGACAAATACGACAAATATTGACTCACATATAGGTGCCCTGTTCCCCGTGCTCCTCATATTCCCCAGAGCGAAGCCGTGTGCACGCGCGCCCATGCACCCGCCGGCATGTGCACAGGTGCGCATGCGCACGGCTTCGTGCCGTGCGCACAAAGAATCTTTTTTTTCTAGATTTTCCTCCTTTAAAATTGGGTGCGTCTTATATTCCGGAGCGTCTTATATGGCGAAAAATACGGTATATTTACTGCACTTGCCTGTAGAGGTCTTGATATTGACTTGAGTGCTGAAGACAAGCACAAGAATGCATAGTTGAGGCAGGAAAAAAAAAAACAACAACAACAAACGCTGAACATATTGAATATGGAACCTGAACCTTACAACTGACAGAAAATAAAACAGCTATTATGTCTATTGTTAAAAAGTTTTATTATATTTGATAAAGGGCATATGTGTTATGTAATGACAGCATCTCTTTAAAAAGATATTGTTACCAGAATTCAAATAGTTTACATTGATCTGAAAACAATGTGAAACGTTGTGTAAACATTGTGTAATGTCATACAGTGCATTTTCAGACAGAAAATGCAAACAAAAACGTTTTCTCACTAAAATGTGGCCTGACCACTTTGTATATGGGATATACTGTATGTGGTACGGATCAGCTAATCAATACCAGTATGGGAAAACAGACTGTTAGTCACTACCCTTAAGTACTATAGTTAAAAAAAAAAAGTATTTTACTTTACTGCTTTAACAGTTATTTCCCCCTTTTTTTGCACTTGAATAGAAACTTTTTCTTGATATACAGGTAGATAACTATATTTTCTTTCTGGCAAACAACAAAAGCTTATCTTACTTTATTACAGCATTTTTTAGATCAGAGTCTATACCCCATGGGACAAACAGGATCTAATAATCTTTACCAATATTTGAAATACCTGTGGCAATGGGGAGGCTTACCAGAGGCAATGTAAATAGATACATTGTAATAATTTTACTTAACTATATAAACACAAGAAATCTGAACCTCTAGTATAACAACAAATAAGAGAACAGCATTAGCACACACAATAAACTGTCTATAAAAGGGAACAATTTTGTGATGATAGTATCCCTTAAATTCATATCCATTATCATTATTTTACCATTGTAATCTTTGCTGTTGTTCATTTCTCTTTACAGTTTTCCAGTTTCCCTTTGTCTCTTCTTTTCAATTGTTCTCTGCCTTTTGGCTGCTCTCTGATCTGCTTTGTGTCCTGTTTTCCACTAATGGCTTTAACTATCCTTTTTCTCTTGTGTTTTCAAATTCTTTAGTTCTCTTAATTTTTCAGCCTGAGAGATCTTCACTTGAGGCTGCTGTGGATTTTCTTTTTGGTTTCTGAGTAAATTGGGAGGCGTTTTCATTTGTATTGTCTGCGTAACGTGTCAAACATCTTATAACATAGGTATTATGAACCTACTTATGCAATGACTGAGTGCTTGCACTAGATCTGTGAATATTCTAATGCAGGGGGCTCAAACTCAATTTACCTGGGGGCCGCAGGAGGCAAAGTCAGGATGAGGCTGGGCCGCATAAGGGATTTCACAAAAAATTGGCTTTCAAGGGATAATGCAAGGCACGGCGGGCGGGAGCTGCTGATTGCGGAAATGACGTTATGCCATCATAACAGTTATTATGGGAAGACGTTCTGTGTGCACAATTAGCTCCTTAGCAGCTAATTGTGCACACAGAACGTCTTCCCATAATAACTGTTATGATGGCATAACGTCATTTCCCCAATCAGCAGCTCCTGCCGTGCCTTGCATTATCCCTTGAATCGCAATAAAAATCGCGATCCATTCATTGCTTTTGAGAAGGCGTTGGTGCGGGCCACAAAATACTGTACCGAGGGCCGCAAATGGCCCGCGGGCCGCGAGTTTGAGACCCCTGTTCTAATGCTTTCACTGGATAGAGATTTGTTTTAGTCTCCAATTTGTTTTGGACAGCATCTATAAAGATAATTCTTTAATAGAAGACAGAATACTAGTGGCTTTAATATAATAGGGTTCACTTATGCCCACAATGGACAAACTCCATTTTTCCCCACAGACAGTTGCACCCAAAACCATTTTCATTAAATTTACTTGAATCAAAATGTGCTCTTCACACTTCTATATAGTTCTATATGGTGCTGCTCAGTCCTTCTTTTGTGCCTATTGAAACAGTAGCTCCAGGGTTCCCTCGGCGCCTTGCATCAATAGATGCAACACACTTGCACTGAAAAAATAGGGCACACATGTCCCCTGCATGCCGAACACCTGAAAAGATGGCAGACAGACTTAGAAAATATTCGGCACGACTGCAACTGATTTGTGATAATTTGCATGTGCAGTTGCAGCCATTTTGGCAAATCAGATGAAACTACAGCAGGTAAGCGCAACAGCATCAAGAGAAGTGCCCATTTGCACCTCCAATGACACCAGAATTCTGGGGAAAAACAGAGCATTGTGGGAAAAATACATGGTGATTGGACTCAAAATTTCACTTTGCGCATTGTGTCTAGCTAAGAGAATGCTATCTATTGTCACACTTGGAAGAAAGTGCTAATAACAGCTAATACCACCCCAATTATACAGTCAGTGGCATCAATGGCTTCTACTTGTCACTGCACACATGGGGTGAATTTTAGCTCAAACATGCACACATGAGTGTTTTTGGACTGAAATTTGCCCTGTATGCAGCTGCCAACATAGACAGGCTGTACTGGGGTATTGGTAACTGTGTGTGAGATTACAGAGAACACTAAAAAGAAAAGTACGTGCACTTAACATATGTAATCCAATGTATAAATGTTTTTCATAAAGTGCATCTTGTATGTTACCCTTCACTAGCCACTATAAATACAAATAGAAGCTATAAAGCAGATAAATACATTGTATATAACAACCAATTCATCTGAACAGTTCATCACTTTAGCCTAACCCTGAAAATTAATATTTACACAGTAGACACACACTTTATAAATGCTTAAATAAATAATATTATAGTCACTTTTTGTGTTCATATGAGGAAATGAATTATCCGAACCGTAACGATTTCTACTGCATGTGCTATTTGGTGATATCTTTATTACATAGTAACATAGTAAGTTGGGTTGAAAAAAAGACATACATCCATCACGTTCAACCATAAAGCCTATATATAACCTGCCTAACTACTAGTTGATCCAGAGGAAGGCAAAAAAACCCATCTGAAGCCTCTCTAATTTGCCGCAGAGGGGAAAAAATTCCTTCCTGACTCCAAGATGGCAATCGGACCAGTCCCTGGATCAACTTGTACTAAGAGTTATCTCCCATAACCCTGTATTCCCTCACTTGGTAAGAATCCATCCAGCCCCTTCTTAAAGTTATATAATGTATCAGCCAGCACAAATGATTTAGGGAGGGAATTCCACAACTTCACAGCTCTCACAGTAAAAAATTCTTTTGGAATATTTAAATGGAACCTCCCTTCTTCTAAACAGAGTGGGTGCCCTCGTGTCCGTTGGAAGGACCTACTGGTAAATAAAACATTAGAAAGGTTATTATATGATCCCCTTATATATTTATACATAGTTATCATGTCACCTCTTAAGCACCTCTTCTCCAGTGTTAACAGACCCAACTTGGCCAGTCTTTCTTCATAACTGAGACTTTCCATAACCTTTACCAGCTTAGTTGCCCTTCTCTGGACCCTCTCTTATTCAATAATGTCCCGTTTGAGCACTGGAGACCAAAACTGAACAGCATATTCTAGATGGGGCCTTACCAGTGCTCTATAAAGAGGAAGAATAACACCCTCCTCCCGTAAATCTATACCACTTTTAATACAGCTCAAAACCCTGTTTGCCCTTGCAGCTGTTGCCTGGCATTGCTTGCTACAGCCAAGTTTATTATCTACAAGGACTCCAAGGTCCTTCTCCATTATGGATTTGCCTAGTGCAGTCCCATTAAGGGTGGCTTGCATATTTTTACATCCCAGGTGCATGACCTTACATTTATCCACATTAAATCTCATCTGCCACTTAGCCGCCCAGATTGCCAGTTGGTCAAGATCCTGCTGAAAGGATGTCACATCCTGGATAGAATTGACTGGTCTGCAGAGTTTTGTGTCATCTGCAAACACTGAAACATTACTCATAATACCCTCCCCCAAGTCATTTATTGAACAAGTTAAACAAAAGTGGACCCAGTACAGAACCCTGAGGGACCCCACTGAGAACCTCTTTCCAAGTAGAAAATGTACCATTAACAACCACCCTCTGTACCCGATCCTGTAGCCAGTTTTCTATCCATGAGCAAACGACTTCACTAAGACCAATAGACCTTAGTTTAGAAAGCAGTCGTTTGTGGGGAACGGTATCAAATGCTTTGGCAAAATCCAAATAGATTATATCTACTGCATCCCCACTGTCCAGCTTCTTACTCACCTCATCATAAAAAGCAATTTAATTGGTCTGATATGATCTGTCCTTCATAAAGCCATGATGATTACTGCTCATAATGGCATTCCCCAGTACATCATTTTGTATGTGATCCCTTAACAAGCCTTCAAATAACTTGCCCACCACGGATGTCAAACTTACAGGCCTATAATTGACAGGCTGAGTTCTTAAGCTGGCCATACACGTGGCGATCTCACGATGTTTCGTACGACCGTCGGTCGCACGAAACATCGTCAGATCCGCCACACACCATTCAGGGCTGAATCGGCAGGTAAGGAGGTAGAAACAATAGGATTTCTACCTCCTTCTGCCGATTCAGCTCTGAAGGGAGAATTTTGGTCAGGCGCCTTCTATGGCGCCCGATCAAAATTTTCTAACTTGGCCGATCGGCGAGCCGACCGATTTCAGCAGCTTCCTGCGATATCGGTCGGCTCGCTGACATGCCATACACGCACCGATTATCGTACGAAACGAGGTTTCGTACGATAATATCGGTGCGTGTATGGCCACCTTTACTCCCTTTTTAAATATAGGAATGACATTCGCCTTCTTCCAATCCCTAGGTACCATACCTGATGAAAGCGAGTCTGAGAATATTAGAAACAAAGGCCACTGTAAATCTGACCCTAGCTCTCTCAGTCGCCGAGGGTGTATTCCATCTGGCCCAGGTGCCTTATTTACATTTTGTGTAACCCTTTAAGCACCATATCCTGTGTCAACCACTGCATATTTGGAGCTGAGGCAACAGTGCAGCTATTGGGTGGGACTTGGCCCACTGGCTCCTCTACTGTATACACAGAAGAAAAGAACTGGTTTAGCACATCTGCCTTTTCTGTATCCGCTGTAACCATATTGTTACTATAACTCAATGGGGCCACACCCTCAACCTGCATCTTTTACTATTAATATACTTAAAAAACATTTTGGGGTAAGTTTTGGCATCTGGCATCCTCATTTTCCATCTTTGCCTTCCGGATTGCTGTTTTACAACACTTGTTATAGTGTTTATATTCATTAAACACAGCTACTGTCCCCTCTGACTTATATTTCTTAAAAGCTTTCCTTTTTTTCCCTATTAACTTCTTTACCTCAGTGTTAAGCCACATAGGGTGATTTCTACTTTTTCTTATTAATGGAATAAATTGAGAACAGTAATGATTTAATATCATTTTAAATGACAAGCATTTCTGCGCTGTGTTTTTATTAGAAAACCTACTGCCCCAATCTATGCCCTGAAGCACTGCCCTTAAGGAGCTAAAATTTGCTTTTCTAAAATTCAGTGTCATTGGTGCCCCAGTGTAATTTGTTTCCTGCACCAAACATCAAATGAAATAACATTATGGTCACTATTACCCAGGGGTTCAACCACTTGCACATTTGTTATACGTTCTGGGTCTTTAGAGATCACTAGATCCAATATAGCATGGTTCCTGGTTGGCTCCTCAACAACCTGTTACATAAAGTTGTCATGCAGCAAGTTTATAAACTTGTTCCCATTTACTGTCCTGGCAGTACTATGGCTCCAGTCAATATCAGGGTAATTAAAATCCCCCATTATTAACACTTGACCCAAACTAGCAGCCTTCTCTATTTGCAACAGGAGCTGAGCCTCCTCCTCCTGTTAACTTACATTAGGGGGTCTATAGCATACCCCTACAAATAATTTGGTAGACTCTTTACTATCTGTGAGAAGCTCAACCCATAAGGATTCAGCTCCCTCTGTTACCCCCATCACTTCCTCTTTCATATTTGCTTTTAATTCCTGCTTAATAAACAGACACACTCCTCCTCCTTTTCTATTGCCCCTGTCCCTCCGAAACAATGTATAACCCCCAACATTAACTGCCCAGTCATGCGACTCATTCAACCAAGTTTCAGCAATGCCAATCACGTCATATTTCCGCTCCAATGCCAGAACCTCCAGCTCTTCCATTTTACCAATCAGACTCCTTGCATTGGTAAACATACATTTAATACCGGTACCGGCGTGAGAATGATGTGTAAACAACTTATGGGCCTCCCTGCCATTATTAGTATCCCGAAGCAAGTCTCCTCCCCCATTTTCCCTTACTATGCCCACTACCTCATCTATCTGTATCAGAACATTTGCTTTGCAGAAAAGACAAAGAGAAGTTATATTTGCATTTATTTGAAAGGCAAGAGTTATATATACTACACTTATCTGGAGAAGTCTAGGCATGAGATCTGAAGACATAAGAATGCATAGCTGAGAAAGACAAATAAAACCAATAAACGTATATATATATGAAACCTAATTGTCAAAACGGACAGAAAATAAAAGAGCTATTATGTTTAGTTTAAAATATACTGTATGTATTGTAGGGACCCAGAGAGATAATGTGCCCCTATGGCTTTAAACCCTACCTTTCCTTTTCTCCTTGTCACTAGGCAAGGATGAATTTATCTAGTTCACATTACCATATACCTTATTATTGGCCCAGGGCTAGACCACACCCTACCACACTTTAATATAGTGTTAGGAAAGGGGTGGATCTTTCTTCTTGGCCTGCAGCATTTGATCTGTGTGGATGCCCCTTGAAGCCTGGGATTCCCACTGGCCCAGAAGGTTAGGCCCTAAGGGGACAAGTACCTTTAGTGATGTCGGGGATCACGGACCCCGTGAATGAGATGAAGCTAAAACAAGTTAAATAACATCAGAGCACTTTCAAAGAAAGTGAGTCAGTTGTATCTAGAAAGAGCAGCTTTCTTGCTGCACCCAGAAGAGGAGAGTCAATGAGCAGTCTCCTAACAGGCTTATTTGCCTTAGATTAGGGACACAGAAATGCCAGGGACTAGGCCAGTCTTAATCCTGCCCAACCTCTTTATGATAAGGGATAAACCAGTGGATACAATACTTTGTTGCTTAATCTACTTTAACATCAATAGTATTGCTGAATCCTGTTACCTCATCTGAGAGTGAGTACTGATTTGCCCTGCATTATCATCATTTGTCTTGGACAAATAAACAGTTATTGTTTGTAAGAGCTCCTGGCGTCCACCTATTTAACTACAGCACTTTTCACATACACGTTGTAGTGGGAGGTGTAGTTCCATATGGCGAAGGCCCATCCTGCTGAAATCGAGTCACATGTACCCCATGCTCTATTACTAGCTGGACAAATTGACTTCATCAGCCAAAACGGGTTACAGTATATTTTAAAAGGGAGTTATGTAACGACAGTATACCTTCACCTGTCTAATACATCAACATCACTGTCCAGGATTTTTGCTATATCACAACATTGTTACTGACTAATAGGTACTCACACCTTCAAAAACATAACATTGGCTTTATAACTTTCCACTTTTGAATTCAGAGGGAATTGTCAGCATCATCATGCAAGGCTGTGTATACAGTTCATCCCAGGTAAGTATTGAATCTGTTTTATTGTAGTTTATGGAAGGGGTTAACTGGTGGTGATACTTTGGACCACGATCATTTGGAACTAAATCGAGATGTATTGTATGGTATTTCCACTTTGACTTCCAATTTTACTTACGTACTAGAAAATCCTATAATCAATATATTCTGATAATGGTTCTCAGAAATTAAGGGCCAGTATTTCCATTGTTAATATTAACATAACTCTAAGAAAAGAGAGGCACTAATCAATTAAGGCTGTAAAAGAAGTATGCTGACAGTGCGCAAATAAAACCCAAAACTAGAAATAGTTACACACTTGTTTATGGACTGTCTGTCCTGTCTGATTTAAGTACTGTCTATGTTTATTCTTAGAGCAGTACCATGAAGAAGAACATGGACAAGAACACTAAGCCACTGCTGTTCAGATCTTTAAGATACATGCACACCTAACTTCTGTTCTGGTGCCCTTATCCTACACTTACACAAGCATTTCCCTAACAGGTATTTCTGTAAGGGTTTGGAGAAGTGGCAGAGGGGGTTCAGCCTAAAGGCAAATAACTAAGGAGAATGGCCATTTGCACTTCAAGATACAGTGGCTTGCAAAAGTATTCGGCCCCCTTGAACTTTTCCACATTTTGTCACATTACAGCCACAAACATGAATCAATTTTATTGGAATTCCACATGAAAGACCAATACAAAGTGGTGTACACGTGAGAAGTGGAACGAAAATCATACATGATTCCAAACATTTTTTACAAATAAATAACTGCAAAGTGGGGTGTGCGTAATTATTCAGCCCCCTTTGGTCTGAGTGCAGTCAGTTGCCCATAGACATTGCCTGATGAGTGCTAATGACTAAATAGAGTGCACCTGTGTGTAATCTAATGTCAGTACAAATACAGCTGCTCTGTGACGGCATCAGAGGTTGTCTAAGAGAATATTGGGAGCAACAACACCATGAAGTCCAAAGAACAAACCAGACAGGTCAGGGATAAAGTTATTGAGAAATTTAAAGCAGGCTTAGGCTACAAAAAGATTTCCAAAGCCTTGAACATCCCACGGAGCACTGTTCAAGCGATCATTCAGAAATGGAAGGAGTATGGCACAACTGTAAACCTACCAAGACAAGGCCGTCCACCTAAACTCACAGGCCGAAAAAGGAGAGCGCTGATCAGAAATGCAGCCAAGAGGCCCATGGTGACTCTGGACGAGCTGCAGAGATCTACAGCTCAGGTGGGGGAATCTGTCCATAGGACAACTATTAGTCGTGCACTGCACAAAGTTGGCCTTTATGGAAGAGTGGCAAGAAGAAAGCCATTGTTGACAGAAAACCATAAGATGTCCCGTTTGCAGTTTGCCACAAGCCATGTGGGGGACACAGCAAACATGTGGAAGAAGGTGCACTGGTCAGATGAGACCAAAATGGAACTTTTTGGCCAAAATGCAAAACGCTATGTGTGGCGGAAAACTAACACTGCACATCACTCTGAACACACCATCCCCACTGTCAAATATGGTGGTGGCAGCATCATGCTCTGGGGGTGCTTCTCTTCAGCAGGGACAGGGAAGCTGGTCAGAGTTGATGGGAAGATGGATGGAGCCAAATACAGGGCAATCTTGGAAGAAAACCTCTTGGAGTCTGCAAAAGACTTGAGACTGGGGCGGAGGTTCACCTTCCAGCAGGACAACGACCCTAAACATAAAGCCAGGGCAACAATGGAATGGTTTAAAACAAAACATATCCATGTGTTAGAATGGCCCAGTCAAAGTCCAGATCTAAATCCAATCGAGAATCTGTGGCAAGATCTGACAACTGCTGTTCACAAACGCTCACCATCTAATCTGACTGAGCTGGAGCTGTTTTGCAAAGAAGAATGGGCAAGAATTTCAGTCTCTAGATGTGCAAAGCTGGCAGAGACATACCCTAAAAGACTGGCAGCTGTAATTGCAGCAAAAGGTGCTTCTACAAAGTATTGACTCAGGGGGCTGAATAATTATGCACACCCCACTTTGCAGTTATTTATTTGTAAAAAATGTTTGGAATCATGTATGATTTTTGTTCCACTTCTCACGTGTACACCACTTTGTATTGGTCTTTCACTTGGAATTCCAATAAAACTGATTCATGTTTGTGGCTGTAAGGGCTCTGGCACACGGGGGAGATTAGTCGCCCGCGATTAACTCCCTGTTCGCGGGCGACTAATCTCCCCGAGTTGCCTACCCCTGCCATCCCACCGGCGAACATGTAAGTCACCGGCGGGATGGCAGACGCGACGGGGCAATTTCAGACTCGCGAGTCTTTTTCGGCGATTTGCGCAAAATCGCGCCGCCGCGTCTGCCATCCCGCCGGCGACTTACATGTTCGCCGGTGGGATGGCAGGGGTAGGCAACTCGGGGAGATTAGTCGCCTGCGAACAGGGAGTTAATCGCGGGCGACTAATCTCCCCCGTGTGCCAGAGCCCTAATGTGACAAAATGTGGAAAAGTTCAAGGGGGCTGAATACTTTTGCAAGCCACTGTACACCTAAAAGCCCAGCCTGAAGGTTTAAAGTGAGATCCAGGATGAATATGTATTTGCTTTTCTTGAAACACTCTGACATTCTTGGAATTCTGGTTTTATGACTGATACACTTAGGTTTTTTTGCTAAATCTATACCAATTGCATGAGCTAGGGGGGACTTAATTAAAGGTTGGCTCTTGAACTGGGGCAAACTGAAAAAGTTTGAAAACCACTAATTTAGAATTTGCCTGTATGTGTCTTTGTATTAACTTACAGCATTACAAGGCCCCACATGCTTCTGAAATAAGAAACAGAATATTTGTAATTGCTTTGCAAAAAAGAAGTGGCGATGCCTATTATCTGTAAAAAGATTTTGTCAAGTGGGGTTAGTCTTTGTGTAAGTATACACACAGAATAATGAATTGTGAGTAAATGGTTGTAGAATTCATGTGGAAACAAAGCAAGATATATATTTGAATTTGTGGGTTTGCTATAATGCTCAACTAACATTGCAACTGGCATTGCTCAACTGGACCCATTATCCAGAATGCTTGGGACCAAGGGTATTCTGGATAATGAGTCTTTCCGTAATTTGGATCTCCATATCTAAAGTCTACTAAAAAATCAATAAAACATAAATTAAACCCAACAGAATGCTTTTGCGCCCAATAACGATTAATTATATCCTAGTTGGGATCCATTACAAGGTACTGTTTTATTATTACAGAAAAAGAAAATCAATTTTAAAATTCTGAATTATTTGATTCAAATGGAGTTGGGCTTTCCGTAATTCGGAGCTTTCTGGATAACGGGTTTCCGGATAACAGATCCCATACCTGTATTTCCAAATATCACTTTTAATAAAGGTGCCTCAAGGTGTAACTAGCTCAATAAAGGCATGTTGCTGTTTATTAATTATTTGTTCCTGTGCAGGCTCAGGACATTAATGACAGTAATAAATATGTTTTAAACATATTTGTTGTTTAATGGCTTACATGTCTTTCGGTTAACAAAGGCAACATGAGATGGATCGTTACTTAAATTACACATTTTTAACCAGTGGCTGTTAGTTAATTCTTTGTTCCTGTGCAGGCTCAGGACATTAATGACAGTAATAAATATGTTTTAAACATATTTGTTGTTTAATGGCTTACGTGTCTTTCAGTTCACAAAGGCAATATGAGATGGATCGGTTCTTAAATTACACATTTTTAACCAGTGATGCTATTGCAATTATTGTGTTTTAGAGAGAGAGATTCGGCAGGTTCTGCAAACCAAAGGTTCTTGCAAACTTACATACATGACATTTTAGACTGTGTGATTACTATAAAAAGAAGAGGTGCAATGAGTGTGTGTTTTTTTTTTAAAACATAAGGAAATCTAAAATGATTTTCCATATATTGCAATTTATTTAAGCTAGCTATAAACTAACTATAAATGTGTTAAATGACAGAAGGAGCAGGACTAGCCAGACCAGACACGACTTTAATATGGCTGACCATCTCAAATGTAGTGCAATTTATGGACAAAAAAGCCCTATTAAAATGAAAAGGTCATTTGTATTATGTTCTTGCATAAAATGACTTAAGGTGGCCATACATGGTAAGATTCACTTGTTGGGCGAGGTCCTAGGGCCAAATGATAGCATTACAATGAAGGGGATACAAGGAGCCAGAGCGAGGACCACATCACTGGCTGATTTTTGGCCAGATATCGGTCAGGGAGGCCTGTCTGAGGGCCCCATACACACGCAGATAAGCTGTTGAACCATTCTGGAGGACCCGAATTGGCATCTTAAATCTGTGTATGGCCACCTGTCCTGGTTAACTGGCATTCAAGTCCTTGGTAAAACACTTAACAGACCTTTTTTAAATGTGACATAATATAAAGTGCGTCATTTGCCCTGAAAAAAAATCAATCTATATTTTCCATATGCAAATAGCATGATATGTGTGGGAATTTCCTCCACGTAAGTAAATAGCAATATACCCTGTCTAGCCTCTAGGGTATACACTGTAAAATTCATTAGAGGTTCCCGCACTGAAAAGATTACCTCTGCTTTTCCCTTGTGAAAAGAAATACCCTGGCCATTAGGTTAAGTTATAGATTTACTGTAACCCATTGCAGTAATTCCTATCACAGTCCAGCAGTGCAACTCTTTATCACTCATGGATCATACCACAACTGGATCAGATATATTCACAAATCGTATTCTGAAAAGAGTAATGTTGAAAGGATTACACAAGTCGAGCAGCATAGATTTCAGAACATCTTATGAGGTCTCATATAGCTGCTTATGTTTATAAATAAAAAGCCCCCAGATGTTGCTCACATGACCTCTGTGCCAAAATATACACTTTACAGGTTTTTTTTTTTTACCAGCACTGTGTTCCTCTGGATGGCAGAGGGGCACAAAACTGCCACTGCCACACCCAAACAGACTGATTATTTGAAGCAACCACAGATAATAAAAAACCAAGGGTCTCTTGTCTACTCATATGTTCACATTCAGTTCATGTCCATTATTTCTACTACATGTGCATCTTAGTTGTATACAAAACTGAAAAATCTCCCCTACTATCAGCTGCATCTAATTTTGGTCACTGGTACATGTGACTAGTGTAAAGAAACGCTTATTATTAATAATAATAATAACAATAATAATGACCACTGGCCTATGGCAATTACTTTAGGTTAAACCAATCAGTTTGGCAACCATCAGGGACATGAACATAAATTAAATTAAGGTCCCTATGGAGCACGCCTGTCACTACACTACTACAGAATCAATTATGCATGGAAAACCAACCTGTGGCTCTCCAGCTGTTATTAAACTGACACCCAAATAAGATATTTGGTTTGCACCCACTAATATCTGTTAAAGATGGATACAGCATAGTATAACTGTATCCATCTGTAGTATCCAACTGTAGTATAAGTCAGGAATCCCACTCTCAGAAACTGCATCTGATGTCAATAGGGTGACTTCATTGGGTGCCCTTGTGGCAGCTAAATTTAATTTTTAACATTACCATTGACTCTGACTAAGCTCACATAAAAATTGTAGGCCTTTGGGAACTTGGAAGAAGCATTCAAACGATGCAGGTATACAAAGAGTTTTGCTAATGAACAAAATGTACACCCCCATATGTAATAAAAGGCACTAAGTTTGTCTAGGAGCAGTAACCCATAGCAACCAACAAGATGTTTGCTTTTAAACAGGTGACCAGTAAATTCTACCTGCTGATTGGTTGCGGTGGGTGACTTCTCCTGGGCAAACTTAGTTCCTTTTCTTACATAACCCCAAAGGGGTTTTGATTACAATCTCCAACAAGCTTTCTGGCACGCTGAGTGTTAAAGAAACGTGTGCAAATGAGTGCACAGTACTAAACTCTTCATGCATTGTCTACTATGCATGGGGTGAATTTTGGAGATAAACACTGATAGTCACCAAATTCATCCAACTTGCGTCTAATTTAATAGGAGCAATGTCAAAGCACAAATGCCACTTTGGACAAACTGAAGCACTTTTCTGTTTGTAGTCACACTTCTTTCATAATTTCATTTCTGTTGTGCATGTATGAAGGAGATCTGTACTCAGCCTATTCTCTGTACTCCTGTCTCTGACTTTTGAAAAAATGTGGCAACCCAGCTGATAAAGAGTGAAGTCACGCAGAGCTGCTAGTAACAGCTACTTGTCATAGCTACTAAAATAGAAAATGCTGACCATTTACTGATAATTGTCTCAAGGTGTTTTAGCAGAGGCAATTCTCAGTATTGTCTATGGCAAGGTATTTTCTGGAGTTTGGTAGCCATGAAAAAAATAGCAGCTACTAGTAGCTCAGTGTGTCTTCACCCTAAAGCTGGGACAGCCCTAGAGAGAAATTAACTCCTTGTTAAATTGTTTTAACAGACCAAGAGAACAGAAAGGTACAAGCACTGCAATTCAATTTACAAATAACTTGGAAAGCACTGAAACCTTAAATTAATGTATATTGGAAAGTTGTTTAGAGTTTTAGAAAGTTCTTTCTAGGAACACAAAAGCACTCCCTGCAGCATTGCTGCAAAAAACAGGGGTGGGTTGCATGTGTTTTCTGTCAAATGCCCCTTGATTGCACATCATCACAAAAAATAATAACTGCCTCATTTGGCTGTAGCAGATCAATACCTATTTACAAATACAATTTGGCACACTGTGTATTTATGTTTTATTTCTTTCTATAAAGCACTAAGATAAACATTCTGCATCTGATAATGCCTTTATCGTAGCCATAGTGGAGTGTTTTTAAAACTGTGAGTGAGCAATTGCAGTTAATTATAAGAGAACCACAGTGCTGTCTCATATAGGATGTTCATTGTGGATACTGGATACTGCTCGATACTTTTACGGGATTTGTTGCACTTAATAGGAACAGTGGTGTACTGTCCTATAAACCGCTTCCTGTATAAAGAATTGTACATAGTAATTACAAGCACACTCCTTGACAGCACATTCATTTACTGTCATGGAAGTTTGATCCAGGTTACATAATATCTACGGCAGTGGTTGGAATCGCATAAGTACCAGTTTACAGGGCTCAAATTAAAGATGAAGGGGCCTTAGAAAATGCAGAAAAGCTGAAAACACAAACCAAAAAAAAAAAATAACAAACCAACAAGCCATAACTCTTGGCCTTTCAAATCTTAGTTGCCCCAATAGCCTTAAGCTGGGCTGCTGTAAGTTGCAAGTAAGACATACAGTTTCTCCTTGTCTGTCATAACCCTTGGAAATGGAACATTTTGATTTATATACCCCATAAAACTCCACTGGAACCATCAATATTGACAAAGACAGACTTACTCTGCAATATACAGTGTTTCTCATTAGTTAGTTTAAATTAAACTATATGTATGCATGTAAAAGGGTATACGTGGCAAAATTGGCTTTTCTGAACTAACTCTTCTATACTATAAAAATATGAAAAGACTGACATTCCAAATATATTGCTAAAATAGCCAATACATTTGTGCTCTGTCCTCTCCCCTAGTTTAAATGACCCCTGGGGTCCCAGCCAAAAAAAAAACCCCTGCTCTGTTTTAAAGAAAGCAATAATGAATAGTGCGCCACAAATCTAAGCATAAGGTACAACACTTCTGGTTCTATTTGTTCTATACTAGTTGTCATTTAGCCTCATGAAACGTGCACACATTTGCCCTATACATTTACAATATAAAGGTTCAGAAAGTAATACAAATAAAAGCACAATGATACATATTTTCTAAAAAGTTATAATTTAACCCTTTGAGCATCACTGTACATGGGCTGGTGCAGTTCTTGTGGTCACATGGTGGTATTGCTGTATAGGACACCCCAGTACCACCACCTGTACCCCCTTTATTACAGCAGGGACACAGTAGTTCAACTGCAACTCACCCTATAATGTAAGCCAGCACTCCCAGTTGGATCATCCTGAATGTCAGCCCCACTTTCTTGTCCCGGACAAGCACCATCCTAGGGGTGTCATATTCGAACAGGAAGCTGGAAACTTTTTCCTTCATTTTCTGCCCCATTCTCCTTCTTCTATCAGTTCCAATGAGACCTAGCTGCAGCAACTTGTCCCTGCTTATAGGGGCGGGCGGGGCTCTTAGTATCTATCAAGTCCTTATTGGCGCAGGAGGCGCAATATCCCTTGGGAAAGCCGGGCTGCGCCCTTTAGTTGTGCTAATTTGCCGTGCCAGGAGGTCGCTCAGTGCTCCCAGCTGCTAAATGCTAGCTGCACAGCGGCGGGATGGTAAGGCTATATGGGTGGCTCTGTAAGGGGCGTGTAATCGGCAAAGCATCATTTACAGGCTTTTAACCAGCCCACGCCACTTACTGACACAATAACTAAATTAGCAGCACAGAGTGCGCAGGAATTTTGAGGAATAAATGGAGACATTAGGAGGGGACAGAGGGGCATGTCATTAGCTGTTAATGAAAGAGGAAGTGCTGGACTGATTCCATGCGGCAGCCCGGGGGGAGCACATGCATTAGCTATATACGCACTTACTGATGGGACCGGGCTGCCCGACTGGAACGGACAACTTGTGATAGGGTTGCAGTGTGGCTGTGTGTGTTAGGTTGTGCTGCGCTTTCAAAATGTTCCATAATCAGCAGTGAGAACCATGTCTATTTTAGGCATTTCTCTGTTTAAACACTTTAGTGGCACCATTAATATAATGGTTTGTCCCACGTTCCTGGCAGCCGCTTCCACATGGTGATCACTTTTGTGGTGACAAAAGCCAAGGAATTGCCCCTCAGCAACGCCTGGGGAAATACACTATCCTTATTCACCCAAATGGTGAAAAAGTCCCTAAAAGTCTTAATTACCACTTATTATATTAATGTTGCTTTATTGGAATCCAAGACACAGATATTTACATTCACATTCTCACTAAAACACAGAGCCTTACAGAGAACATTGCATTACATAGGGAATAGTTTACAATGGGAATTCTAACTCATTATGCCTGGACAGCAACATAAGTCTGTTAAGTCCTGATAAATAGACTGTAATTTTTGGTTACTTTTCATAGATTGTGCCCCCTCTTCCTGCCCCACCTCCAGCTAGGCAGCAAACAACATATACAGAAATAGGATAAAGGGGCTATTTAAACAGTAGCATGCTTTTAGATTTCCAGCAATGAGACTTTTCTATAGCACTAACACTGTTACTATTGATATATTCCTAAGTGTCAAGCCCTCAAGTTAGTACATTCAATTTGAAAATTATTTTCCTTGCCTTAACCTCTCAGTAACATTTTACAATTATAGAGAATTCTTATCTTCCTGACTCTTCACTTGTTTGAGATGTCTGATCTATTTTGGTTTCTTATCTCATAGAATCTTTCTTCCTGATTTCTGCTTTTCAGTTTCTCCTCCTCTTTTTCATTCAGTTTGTAGGAAGCCAACATATATAACCTTAAGGAAAGCAGGATGTGGCTCCCATAACAAAACTTTTATTTTCTATTAGGCTGGCAAAGCAAGGAAATACTGTCTAAATATGCACTAAACCATCTTTTTTAAGCAACATGCAAAAAGCTGAAAATGCAATAGCAAAAATCATAAACTCTCTGTTCCTAATACCAGGTTCGCTATACAGAATATCACAGACACAATGGGCTCAGATGCTTCAAGAGTAGTCAGAAAATACTGAAAATTAGCCCTTTGAGACAATAGCCAGATTAGGCCTTCATCAAAAAGGACTAATTTCAAGAATCTACAAATTACTCCTCATACCCCCAGCCGATGCACCACCCATACATCCATATATGATTAAATGGGACGTATTTCTGTTTCACCCCCTATCAGACAAAGAATGGATCTCTATATGAGAAAATGCAAGAAAAATGGTATGCTGTACCAAACAGAAAGAGCAACTATATAAAGTCCTAATGTTTTGGTACCATACTCCAGTTAAGTTGCATACGCCTTTTCCTAATTGCTCTCCATTATGTTGGAGAGGCTGTGCTCACAGGGGTACTCTACCCCATATATTTTGGTTCTGCCATATAATTCAGCCTCTATGGGATGAGATTCCAGCTCTCAGGAGCAAATTAATTTATAAGACAATACAAAAAGATATCTCAACTTTTTTATTGGTCAAACCAATCTGTAGCATCCATAAATGCTCTCAAGCACTTAAATCAAATCTTCACAGCCACTCACCTAGCTATAGCGGCAAATTGGAAGTCAACACTTCCACCCTCTATGGAAGAAATAAGAGGCGGGTAAATCACAATTAAGATTTTGGATCACGTATAGGTACTTTGCAGAATAAGATAACCTATTTCTTAGAAGTATGGTCTGTTTGGGAGCTGCAATCTCAAGAATAAAGGCTTAATTGGGATGACATTAACTCCTTAATTTTTTGACATACGAGACATATTGCTACACATTTAAATTCCTCTCGATTTTACTACCACTTTTATGTTTTTTTTGTTTCATTTTTTCCCGTCTTATTCCTATCTTTAGTTATTTATTACATATCATGTACCTATAATTGAACTGCTACATATGACTGTCATTTTCTATGTTTATTCTTAAATTTTATGAAAAAATGTAAGTTACAAAAAAAAAGAAGATACTGAAAATGATATTCACAGCAGCCAAAAAACTAATTTTTGCATTTCAGGTTTGAGCCCCGTTACAATGGGAATAAATAATCTATGTATCTTTCATCTATATCTATCTATCTCTCTTTACTATTGTACTGTAATATATATGTATCTTGAAAGAGGTCATCTGTGTAGGACTGAAACATCAACTTACACCATTACATTTTTAATGTGCTCTGTGTTCTACATGCAGAACATATTTTATATATATATATATATATATATATATATATATATATATATATATATATATATATATATATATATAAAATATGTTCTATTATGACAGCACACAATGGGGATTCTCCATATGAAGCAGTGCAGTGATATATACATATATCCCTAAATCATCCCTACAAGGCTTTGTTTAGACATTTATGCATCCTGAAAAGATTGAAAAGAACTTCTACACCTTCACCAGTGCTTCTCCGTATATTCCGTTTTAAAACAAAGTTGTCTATACTAGAGATACACTGAATACCAAACAAAATTTGAATCTGCATATGGAATTAGCCTAATTCAGGGGAAAAATGCATGTGCAAAGTGCACAGAAAAATATACATTTATCCCAGGGGAATTTTGGCCTCTAGCATCCCCTGTGGTGGCCTATGGAATGCTGCCTCCTCCCCTCGTCCTCCACACATAGGTTTTAATGTCAATGGGGGGCTGCATCACTAGTGCAGAGTGCACAATAGCACTGTCTGCACCAGAAGAGCCGAAATTCTGATTTACAAATCAAAATGTGGCTCATGAAGTTACCAGAAGCTGCTTTTTGCTGCCCCTAGTAGTACAGGGGGCGCTGCTTTCTCATACCACATGATCTAAAGTTCAGCAAGGCCCTTGAATTCAGCTGAAGCAAATCCAGGATTCAGTGCATCCCTAGTATATATAGATTACAAACTGCAACTGAAAACCTTTTGGATTACTTTAGGTTTTCATACAAAACTATCTATATGAAAATTAACTGTACAACATTAAGGGCTCTGGCACACGGGGAGATTAGTCACCCGCGGCAAAACTCCCTGTTCGCAGGCGACTAATCTCCCCGAGTTGCCTTCCCCTGCCATCCCATCGGCGACAATGTAAGTCGCCGGTGGGATGGCAGACGCGGTGGATTTGCGCGAGATCGCGCCGCCGCGTCTGCCATACCGCCGGCGACTTATTTTGAGATCTGTCTAGTCTAGCATGTACTGTTCTAGTTTTTCATGAGCTCTTTTTAATGTTTTCCTATGTCTGATTTCATTTTTTTTGTAGTTATATTGTTTCTTATCTCTTTCCTCTAAATGTGATGTTACAGCAACACAGGAGATGACCTGGTATTTACATGTGTCTATATATAGTGTGTGTGGGCACTATATTGTGCTAATTTGTTTTTTTTTATCAGAAACTTTTATACACTTTTAAGTGTATTTTTTCTTTTGCCTCATTCCTATCTAGTCCATCTGAAAAACATGGAATATGTAGGTGTTTGTTCTTTCAACATGAAGAACGGTTGGGTGCAAACATTTTCATTCCTAAAATGTGTTCTTTTTAACCAAAAGCAGCTTTGACAGATAGAAGGATGTATAGCACCCAAGACTCCATCATGCCTGCTGGGCCATTCAATTACTGTATTACAGTAGCAGCTGCTTGCACATACATAGGTTCCCTAGGGGCAGACTGAACCTATTTAATACAGGCTAGATCTGCCATCAGAGTTTAAATAGCAGGTGTTCAGCCCACAGAATATCTCTAATGCAAAAGCACTGTATATTAGTAGTAATCTGCATGTGACCTACACTGAAATGAACTCTAAAACCACTGTGTTTTGTTTTTTTACTAGATCATAACAAAAAACAATTTTGTCCATCCCAAAGCATCTTGTGAATTAGTATACAATGGGGCTAATTTAGAAACTTCTTATAGTTGTATGGTGGTATTGTGTATCACGTCCTGTACTTCATGTTGTTGGATAGCTTACTATAGTGTCATTTAGTTGTTTATTATCAAAACTTGACCATTAGTTCATTCTGGTGCTTAATGCACAAGTTGATTTTAGCTGAGCCATTCACTCATAATTTTCACTTAGATTCATTGTTGGCCCAATCGTCGGAAGCTTTAATTTGCCCCCATATGGCCAGTTTGATCCTTGGCAGTTGATTTTTTCTTTCACTGCTGTACCTGCAGCTTGCTAAATAAAGCAATAACTGATTGGTTGCTGTGGGTTACTGCCAGGCACTGGTCAATGAGCAGTTGTAAGAAAAGTTGGAATAAGACAGTATTAAAACATACATTTATCAGGTCCAGCTATACAATTTTTCAATATGAACGTATTTAAAATTTTTAGTGCTGTAAAAGTTATTTGTAAATGTAATTGCTATTGAAAGCAGCATTTGCTGAACTCCTGGTTGTTACTTTTTAAACAATGTTGCAAAGGTCAGTCTCCTCCAGAAAGACAAGTCTGTCAGTCTGCTGCCTTGTGTTACATTGTTTCAAATGCCAGAGCCGCCAGGGCAGAGAATAGAAAAGTACTGGCAAATGCTACTTCTAATAGCAATTATATATACAAATAAGTCAAAAACCATTGCAAATTTATAATGAATGTATATTTCAAAGTACTTATCCTTTTAAAATTAATAAATAAAAAAAAATAATGATAACTGGGCATCATGTGATGGCTCTGCTGCCATTTATTTGAATGATCAGTTGCTTTTTCAGAAGAAGATACCACATGTGATTTCAGATGAGGTTTATCTACTCAGACTTCTGGTTTCCTGTATCCTGTGTGTGTTTATTTCTTTTAGTGACAATATCATAGTGTTAAAGTATAAAATAAACTGCTCCCTTCTCCAAGCAATAGCATATGAAGTGCTTTTTTAACCACAGAAGGCTAAAAGGGAAAATGTTTTATGGATCATGTCTAGTTTTTTTTATTTATTTTTCCTCTGCTTGAGTATCTAAAGTTCATCAAAGTAGGGTGTTGTGCATAGTGTCTGTATTAGTTCTGCCCATGGATAAGTATTAAAGTAGAACTAAACCCTAAAAAAGATTAACATGGCTAGAAATTTGATATACTGAACTTATTGCACCAGCCTAAAGTTTCAGCAATGGTCCAGGTCTTTACAGTTGACAAGGAAGCTCCCCATCTTGGATTCTATAAGCTCTGCGGGCAGGGACCTCCTTCCTACTGTGTCTCATACCACAGGGCACTTATATATATATATATTTATTGTATTTATTATATCACTTGTCCTCCCTGTGTGTAATTTTGTATTCTGTAATATTGTACAGCGCTGCGTACCCTTGTGGCGCTTTATAAATAAAGTTATACATACATACATACATACAAGTGTAAGTGTGCTCTGGGCAGCTTAGGGGTTGTTGCAATTTATCAAGAAATAGTGCTGATTATTACATTCTGATGCAAATTGCTCCGGTTTTAGAGCTGCCATGAATAATCTGAATAAATTACTAGTCAGCCTTATATTGTGACATTTACAGTATATTCTATGTATACTGTATATTTTGAGTTGGTCCCTAAGCTCACAGCATGTGCAGGGAATCAGCAGAAAAGATTGGGAGCTACTGGGCTTCTTTGGAGGCACAGGCACTTTCTGCTAAAGGGCTGTGGTTGCCTTGGCCTGGTACAGAAACCCAAAACATAATGTGCAATGTT
Source organism: Xenopus tropicalis (assembly GCF_000004195.4). NCBI lineage: Eukaryota > Metazoa > Chordata > Amphibia > Anura > Pipidae > Xenopus > Xenopus tropicalis. The sequence goes on along the minus strand of NC_030678.2, from coordinate 101,617,311 downwards.
TCTGCCCTACTTCTTTAGTTAAACTTTAGTTCTTTAAGGCACCCCAATGTCAGTAAATTGTTTACTTAAAGGTATCTTGTCTTGCAACTGAATATGTAACATTTTATGTTCTCTCTTTCTCTGTGTATAGTTAGTGGCACACATAAGTAAGTCTGGGTGTTTTTTATGACTTTCTAAACTATTACCTTTGGTAAACTATTCCTTTGGCTCTGACCACACCCCAAATCCCTCTTCCCATAAACTTGGCCCTGTCTAGTCAATATGTATAGGATTCTTACATAAGGCTTATTGAAATTTTTAGGTGAAATGTTTAGGAGACAAAAAATTATTATGGTAACAGGCTCGTCATTTATATTTTCAAAGCACACTGGGGCTGTATATTCAGTATAGGCACCTAAGGGACATTGGTAGCTTCAGGGAAGCAGGCATCTCGTGCCTAATATATTTAAAAAAAAAATCATAATCCTTTTTTAAGCACCAACCTGCATAACTGAGGAGGACATTGGTACCACTCAATTTGATCAGTGCATAGACTTTTACACGGGGCAAGTCTGGTAGTGGAGGGGGTGTGCAAGGGGGACTTGTTTAAGGCAGGGCTTTACTATAAACTTCGGGGGTTTTTCTGGCACATTGATTCATCTTGATTCCAGTAATTTAAAAAAAAAAAAAAAAAAAAAACTTTTTATTGTGTGTCCTGGGCTTTACTGCCACACAGGACCTGCATTTTATTCCTAGTATCTTCTACCTGTGCTCTTATGCTGCTGACTCCATGTTTGGAAATTCCTTTATACAAGTAAAAGAAACCAATTTACTTTACTTTAATGACCATCCAAATCCCCATGCACTGAACAAAACATGGAATGAGAAAATGCAAGACTGTGATACTTTCTCATTGGTATAGAAATGGTCTGAGCTAATGCTGGGTGACTGTTTTTCTATATAGTAAATGCTAGTTTGTGCATGAGAATTTAAGGAATGCTAGTGAGCTCTTGCTAGTGGGTTCTATGCTGATAAGGTGGTGTGAAAATACATGTGAAATTCCAAAGAATCTTATCCGCACATTGGCGGGCAGTCATGTAGTGACTTGAAGGGGTGGGTTTCTTAAGAAAAAAATCTTTATCTATAGTCAGTGTTTGTATATAATGGGAAAGAAAGGACAGTAATGCTGCTTAAGAAATCCACTTATTTAAGCCTGCAGGCATTTGCAATGAGTCATGTTTTCCCGCTACTACAAATGCAGTAGAGTGCATGGTCCCACAGAGAGATTAGATGCCCGCAATAAATCTCTTCTACCTCGGAGGACTAATCTCCCTGCAAAGCCTTTCCATTGGCGATAAAGGGAATTTCCAAAGTTTCGCCATATCTGTAAAAAGGGACATGGAACACTTGTAATGGATGGAATGCCAAGGGAAGATCTCAATAACATGCTAAAATGTAATCATATCATTTGTTTTTGTAGATTTTCCAGATTCCTTAACAGTGTGATGGGGTATTGTATAGTCTGGATGAATTAACATTTCATGAAAAAGTAAAACATTTGGAAAATTAAGACAATTTAATACCAGTATTAGAAATTCCAGTAGATACATTGAGGGCTCATCAATGTGAATAGAACCTCCAGCCAATCTCCTCCCCCAAAGCCAGCATGCTTAGTGTCATAATTAAGAGCAGCATTGATATGTACCCTTGGGCTAGGGGAAGGACAAGGGTCTAGGCAGTATTTTTTTTTTTTTAAAATAAAGAACATTAGGCAGGGTCTAGGCAGTATTTTTTTAAAGAATACTATGGGGATTTGATACTGACATTTACATATATAAACACAGTAAAAATGTCAGGAATGTGCTAATTTAACATCAATTCTAAAAATCTGACAAAAACAGTATCAATACATCTAATAAATGTATCAATGAGGAAAGTAGTAGATCTCAAAATGCATGCTGTAATTATTTATTTTTCCACTGGAACGTTATGGCAATTAGCAGTTGCTGCGTGGTTTCCTTTCAATATGTAGGCCTAGCTGGCTAATTATAGAGCTTAGGGTTCTCTAATCTCTGCAATTTAAAACAATAACCTTAAAGCAAGCCTCAGTCCTAAGGTACTCCTTGTACATAGTTTCCAGTAATATCCTATGATTAGTTTATTTATGGATGGCCTGTTAGTTCCAAGAAGGAGAATACTACTTACTGTATTCTATTGAACTTTACAAGACATAGACTATACACAAGGCAAAAACACAGACATAGTTTAGAAATTGACAAGTATTTTAACCTAGCATAGAACCTAGCTTATGCTGAATATTGTGAATTATGTTTTAGTAATCTTTACTTTATCAAGTGAAGACACTGTGTCCTTTGGGAGTCACCAATAATAACAAGCACACAAAGCAAATACTATTGGCCATATAAAGTTATCAGTGTTCACGTAAGAAGAACCAGGCAAAGAAATGACATGCTGTGTATTTGGGCTTATAGCTGCTTATCTCTTTTTAGAAGGGCTATTAGAGAACATATGACAAAAGGTACAGTAACATATCTGGTATTACTACTAAACGTGAAAATGCTCCTTTAGGTAGGGCCTTCTTTACCTCTTGTATCAGTTATTGGTTTTACTTAATAATAATAAAAATAATGATAATCAGTGTTCTCTTACCCATTGCTATATATTAGATATGGTGCTGGCAGCCTACAGCAGTGTGAAGACTACAGTGACATCACTGAAATCTCTCTTCCCTTCCTGTAGGCTGCCAGCGGCAGCCTTCCTGTTCTCTGAGCATGTGTGTAACTTGATCCTGTCTCCAGTTCTGAGCTACACATGCCCACCAGCCAATCAGAAGCGGATCTGGCAGAGGGGAGGGGGGGAGGGAATGATATACATGTGCAGTATGAAGCAAGGAGGGAAAGGAAGGGAGAATACCTTTTTAGAGATGGCTGCCTGTTCTAGAAAATGTGAAGTAAGTGTGACTGAGTAAATATTTGATTAGGTGAGCCAAAAGTGTGGCGTTTTTACTAAACAATAGGAGGACTATTGGGCAGTATGCTTTTTAAATTTTGACTTGCATTCTCCTTTAAGGATGACTCCTAGCCAGAGAATGAAGTGGTAGGTGTGCTGCTACTTAAAGAGTTGAGCCTACAAATCATTGGGGAAGCTAATAAGGCAGATTGTGTTAAAGCTGTCGTTGGTTCTTTGGTGGAGAGTGTAAGACTGTCTAGTCACTCCAGGTTTGGAAGAGAAAAGAATATGCCTGGAGAAAGGCCCTGTTGGAGAAGATGACGATGAAGTGCTGTCGGTGAAGATGACTCGGAATCTGGCTGTGTGGCTTGGCTGATTAAGTAATAAGAAGTTGACCCCTGATGGTGAATTGTGGGTAACAGAGTAAAAAAAACCTTGCGGTGTTCTTGTGTTGGGAAGAGGCCTTAGGGTAGTCAGGAATATAATAATCTCAGATGTGAGAGACGGTTATAAAAAAACGCAATCCATCCATAATTTTACTCCCATTTTACCTTTTATGTTCCTGTCTCTTCTTTGAATAAGAAACGAAATTACTATCATAACAGCTAATCAACCCACATTATTAATTGATACACTTAATTAAAATAAAGACAAATAAGAATAGGAAAACAAATAAAAGCAACAATGTGGTAAAACATGACATTTTCCTAGCCTTGTACTTAGACCTTAGCTTTCTTGTGGATGCAGCTTAGCTGCTTCATTTCCAATTCTGATGTGTTTAGTGTGATCATATCTTTGGCAAAATGATCAGGTACAAACATGTAATACGGTACTTCTTTCCTGTCAAGGCGCACACCCACCATTTCACTATTCAGGACAAAATTAAAAGCAATATGATTCAGCAAAAAATACTTTTAGTTGCTGACAGATATATTTTACAGTGAACTTATCTAACTCATAGACAGCCTAATTAATGTACCCATACATGATAGTGATGTGCAGGTCGACAAAAATCGGACCAGCACCTGACTCCTAACCCACACCCAACCCGGCCTGCTGCTCTGTGGCTATTTATATACCCCCGCCTGCCCCACCCCATCTTTGACATCACTGAGGGGGCAGAGCGAAGTAGGCACCCATATATAAATAACCGCTTTCGGAGGCGGAAGGAAGGCACAGTTAGGTCAGCAGCAAGAAATGCTTTCGACCTTGGCCCGAACCCACCCGACCCTTGGATAAACCTGCAGTTCCTGTGGGTGTTGGACCAGCCCCCAAATTATTAATACATGTGGCATACAAGGCTGCAACAGCCTGTTCTGATGAATTACACATTGATGCAAGAGAACCCTTACATTTTCAGCAGTTTGGGCATGGCAGTAATTCCAGGGTTCCACAAGCAGGCAGGGACAATAGACTATACTGACTTGCACTAAGTGAACCAAATGCTTATTCTGTAATTAAGGCCACATAATGGAAGTTGATGTCATTCTAAGGGCTCCTACTGACAAGTGTTTGGTTCTGTGCTCCCCTGCGGTAACGTACTCCACAGGGGAGTGCAGGAACAAATGCACCCCATTCTAACTTGTGGGGCTGTATACACAGGTGCATGTAAGTGCCGAATGCAGGTGGAATGCAACATGCTGCTTACATGCGCCTGTGTAAGTACATCATAGCAAATAATGAGGTGCTTTTGTTCCTGTGCTCCCCTGCGGTGGAATGCAGGAGCATGCCACCACAGGGGTGCACAGAACGGATCGCTTGTCAGTACCAACCGTAACTCAAATCCAATGGAAAATGCTTTGACAAAACCAATGTCAAAAATAATTTGACAAACTGACACTAAATAGCATTTATACTTTTGCATAGAATGCAAGTTGCGATGGTGCACCCACAATTACATTAGAATTCTGGGAGAGAATGCTGCACTGTGGACAACAAAGAGGGTGGGTTTCACCATGCCCCGAATTTGTAAATGATGCTTTTGATCTCACAGAGTCAAAAGAAAAAATCAAAAAGTAACATCTGCATAAACCAAATGTCTCCATAGCTTAAAAAGAAAGCACCCAAACTAGTTACCTCCTGATTCCCACATAAGTGATAGTTATGATGGTCAGAATGAGTGTGGTGTGGAAGGGTAAGGCCTCACGAGGCATAGATATAATATGTTGTAGTACAGTTGCTACAGTGCAAAAACAGTGCTCATCATGAAGTAGAGCCTGAGGCAGGAACCTTGCCTGCATACTACTTGTTCTGGCCCTAGCTAAAAGGGGACATATCACCTGTTGGCCCACATATTCCTTTGTGAGGAATGGGACCAGAAGGCCCTTATTACTTTTGCAAAAAGACAAAGGGTTAAAAGGATAACATGCACATGTTTGGGTTACCAGGCCCTGCTTGGAAATCCCTAGACACTAGGAACTGACTGTATTCACCAACTTTCTGAATTCCCTGTATAGACAAAGCCTGAATATTGCATGACTTAATAAGCAATAACCAAATTAGAGAATAAATCAATAATATAATAAGGAACATCATGGAGCTGACTGTACAACTCATATCTTACCCCAAGTTCCATCAGGACAATAAGTGCTCAAATATTACTTTTTCGTGAATTGAAGGAAGAGGACAGGGTGAAAACGCAATACAGGTATATGTCTTATCTTTTATGGAATCTCGGGGCTTCACCAAGAGACAGTTCATAATCCTGTAGAATACATTTCACTCTTAGGAGCGCCTAATCCCATTTCTTTCAGACTTTTTTCAAAGGCAGAATAACATTGTCCTGCACAAACCTTTAAGGCCAAACTTTTCCCCCATTTTCTCCCATTTATAGTTTCCCTTCTTTGCAGCTTTCACGGTCTTTGTCCAACACCTTTGCAACGGTTAACTCCTGCAATTACAGACCCTTCAGCATATGCATCTTCAGCAGAGTTTCACATCTTTGCTTTTTTTCTTGGAGAGGACATTACTGCGGACACGACCAGCCAAAAACAATCACTTGTGGTTTTTCACAAGCATAATTATTCTGTAGCCACTAGAGGAAGATACCATACTACAGTTTAACAAGACTTATCCTATAGTGGCCCTTTAAGTTTACTTTAGTTTAAAACAATTCTGATCTGCTTTGTAGTGGTCTAATAATGTTTTGTTAGCTTTGGTCAGCCATTATTAGTTAGAACGCATCTTGGGTCCAGGGTGCAGTTTTAAGCATCGCTCTGCTTATAAGAGTTTAATTTGTTACAACTCCATTTCTTGACATCCTTACTGTGCTGTTAATAAACATCTCTAAGAAAAGCTGGATATACCCCTGCATCACTTCCTACCAAAAAGAAACACAGAAACGACAACAGTAGGCTAATTACTGGAAGTTACTTTAGAGAGGACACTTTCAATAACCTGTAGATGAGTTTTTGTTTCACAATATCAATATAACTAATGAGGTTAAATCGTCTAAACATCTCTAAAGAAACTGAGGCCTAGGCTTGCGGTGAGGCCACAAAGACCTAGGCCTTGGGCGGCACAAATTTAGGGGCGCAGAGACACACATTAACTGCTTGCATATGGAGCACTGGGAACAGGACACGCAGAAAACTTCAGCTTGTCCTGTCCGCAGTGCTCCATATGTGCACTAAATGGATGCACATGCATGATCCTGCATGATCACTACAATTCCAGTGCTGACCGTGCCTAAAGTATTCAGATTATCGTGATAAATGGTGGAAAGCTTGAAAGCAAGATGCATCACTTAGATTAGAGGAACAGAGCTTCCATTTGAAGCAGCATAGGTGGTTTTTCACTGTGAGGGCAGTGAGGTTGGGGAATGCCCTTCCTAGTGATGTTGTGATGGCAGATTCTGTTAATGCCTTTAAGAGGGGCCTGGATGAGTTCTTGAACAAGAAGAATATCCAAGGCTATTGTGATACTAATATCTACAGTTAGTATTAGTGGTTGTATATATAGCTTATGTATGTGAGTGTACAGATTGGTAAGTATAGGTTGTGTGTGCTGAGTCTACTTGGATGGGTTGAACTTGATGGACTCTGGTCTTTTTTCAACCCTATGTAACTATGGGAGTTCCCCTTAGTAGAAAAGCCCCACAGATTATACCCAGCATCTGACAATGCCTCTACTGGTCCTTACTACTCTGGCAATACTCTAGCTCTGCAACTGAAAAATGCTATGTACCATCAGCTTCATGTGTGTATAACCCCCCCCACCCCACCCCACCCTGTGAGGCACTGTATTTGCCTGAAACCAATTTATAGTCCATTGTCAATATTACCTTTAATAAATCCATGCCATGCTGTATTCATTTGCCTCATGCAACATCAGTTGCTAAAGATGTAGAATTTTGTACAAGATGAGCAGACACATATCATTTTGAAAAGGAGACAGAAGAACTAACCCATGGAATGTTTAAGAGTTCATTTTACTGAGCTCCACTATTATTATCAGATACTTGACTCCAGTTAATGAGGTGATGGCTTGTAATGTCTTTTTCCTGCTTCCTTGTACAGAAAGAAGCTATGAGAAAATAACATTTCATTCCATGTAAAGCATCAGTGATTGCCTTCTATGGTGACAAAGGGAGCAGCAGCATAATGTTTGCTATCTCATACGTCACATAGCCTGTTAGAAAACCTGCCAAGGCTACATAGGGCATTGACAGAAGCATGGCCATATTATTATTTCTTACAAATTTTTTTAAAAAAAACATACAAACTGATGAAGAATTTAGAATGCTGAGGGGATGGGAGTAATAGAAACCATAGGTTATGAATTAGGATGATGAAAGAATGACAATGTCAACATTGACCATGGCACATTGAATCAGAGAAAGCTGAAATATTTATTCCAAAGATGGGGTAAAACATTAGGGAAGCTAAAGGCAGCAATAGTAGAAAGGACATTTGCCCTAAGCCCTCAGCTGGAGAGGGAACCCTTAACCAAAAAAGGGCAATGCTGAAAGTCAGATAATAATCCAGATAATATCATTTGATTCTCAATATTTGTGCCAGAGATGTCGAAACTGTGTCCCTGCAGCTGTTGTCATCTATAGCTCCTGGCATCTTGAGAGCAACTGTCAGCCATTCTTTATCATCTGCACTAGAATTGTATATGTGCAATGGGAACTGGGATGTTTTATCCTCAACACTTTCCTCGAGGGGTAGAGGATTCTTAAATGTATGCTATTGTTTATGAACTGTACTGTGGCTTTTATTAGAAAAACAAAAAAGGCGGAAAAAAGCTGGTTCTGCTGTCAGACTGAACCACTGATTAGTGTGAGCATCTGACAGCAGAACCAGCTTTCAGTATGTTGATTTAAAGTAAATTATGGCAATTTGTGATACACATGTTAATCTATTTCTGCACCTTGAACCTTAAAAGGCCTGAACTGCATGATGGGCATTCAATTAGCATTGATCTACAAATCAGATTCACTCATCTTTACTCCAGATGCTTTTATTAAAACCCAAACAGTTCCCAGGTTGTACAGTACCACCATACATCAAGGGCCTTTTATTCTAATGGCTGCTACGCTGGATGCATGGAAGAAGAAGGTGCTGTCTCTGAGCATGATTTTTCACATTCTAAACAAAGGTTCAATGCTGTCTGTAAGGTTTCATGCTGTCTGTAAGCTGTGAAGAAGGTATATTTTATAACAAATGTTTTAGTCCCTCCTCCGTTGCAAGGATTTTAAATGCTGCAGAAAGAGAAGAACAGCTGGATTTTAGCATATAAAATAGTATTTATTTATACTTTTTGAAGGGACAGATTACAGTGATAGATTTATTGGGATTTCTTTGTTGTGTAGGGCTCTTTAACAAATTTTGGTCCGGAAGCTGGAGTTCCCCTTTAATATAAAGTATTTGTGTATTTTGTTAACAAAATGAGTAACACAAACTACAGTTTATTGTAAAAAGAAAAAAAAGTATGTCCTTGTACCTTAAATCAACAAGATTCCTATAGACTTACTAATAATCATCTCTATTATTAATCTCTATGATCTCTAATATCTATTTGCATTTGCCTTAGGTTAGTACAAAGCATTACTTATTCATTATTACTGTCAATATTTCATCTTGGGAAGCCAAATTGCTTTAACATTGCACAACATATTAACCAAAGGGGGAATGAAAGGAAAGCTCTTGGCACTTTTTTTTTTGCAACAATCTGGCACAATTGCTTTTTATTTTTATTATATTTTATTTTAAGATTAAAACAAACCACCTCAATGCTGTGTGAACAAAGTGGATCACACATAAGGCATGTGTATACAAGAAATCTTTGTAACTTCACAATGCATGTGGTCATTTAACATAAGACGGAGTGCACCAGTTAGGAAACATTTCATTTTCTGGAAAAATAGTTCTCATATAATATAAAATAGCATACCACTGTTTGTTTTCTCCTTCTGAAAAAAAAAAATGATGCAATTGTACTAATGCGGTGATCCTTCTTTACGCAGCCAACAGCCAATGGCATGCCCAGTATTTTAGTACACAGTATAAATATAATGCCATGTAAAGTAATTGAAGCTCTCCAGGACACAGATGTTCTGCCCTTATAGTCTCACAGTAAGATAATTACCAGGATATATGCAAGGTTTCCTGAATGGTGTTATCTAATCTCTCTGACTTCCTAATTATTATTTGCATAGCCAGACTGATCACTGTATGTGGCATGATCGCAATGCGTAATACCAGGTCTCAAGAGCTTGCACATTTCAGGAGTTAAATATATTCCCAAAAAAATCAAGATTTTCGTAATCCAAGCATTTGACTGATTTGCCTGTTTTTTTAAAGTCAAACAGAACACGTCCATTTAAAGCGATACTCTTATAAGCATTTATGTTAAAGTAAAAATAAAAGGAACTAATAGTCAGAGAGCACTGGACTGCATTTGTAGTTTTAGTGCCCCCCGGGGATCATGATTGGACTCCTGCAACCACACATTCTGCCACCATATGTTGCTGCCAATATTGGACTGAGCTGCAGTGTAACAGAACTGCTGTCACTGGCTGATAGATTCAACCCCCAATGCCTCCATTCAGTGATATATATTTCAGGAAATGTGTGGTGAGCTGAGCAGTGATTGATGGTTGATAGTTGCTCACCATGGACATCAATAGGAAGCAATGTGGGATGCCACAAATTTGTTTATACTGCCCAGAAACTTGACAGTGTGGCTTTTCAGGCAATAAATGCCTAAACAAGGTGATTCAGGATTCTGCCCGCTGAAGTCATTAGGAAGCAATCTGGGGCATGTGTAGCTGAGCATTCAGTCTTAAAGGGGCAGTTCACCTATAAATTAACTTTTACTAGAATATATATTTATATTCTGAGACAATATGCAGTTTGTCTTTATTGTGTATTTTTTGTGATCTTTCACTTATTTAGCGTTTTGTTCAGCAATGATCCAGTTTGGTATTTCAGCAATTATCTGGTTGCTAGGGCCCACATTATTCAAGTGCCCAGGCAATGGCTTAAGTGAGAGATTGGAATATAAAAATAGGAGAAGGACTCAATAGGAACATAAGGAATAAAACGTTACAATACCGATAAAATTGGAGCCCCACTGAGTGAGCTTCAAGACCAACAGAAAAGTATATTATACACACAATATATATATATATATATATATATATATATATATATATATATATATATATATATATATATATATATATATATATTTATATTGTGTGTATAATATACTTTTCTGTTGGTCTTGAAGCTCGCTCAGTACACACAGGACTTATCACAAAATTCAGTCATTTATTGAAGAAATAGTGAAGAACTGATGTTTCGGCTACTCCTGTAGCCTTTATCAAACTTTGATAAAGGCTACAGGAGTAGCTGAAACGTCAGTTCTTCACTATTTCTTCAATAAATGACTGAATTTTGTGATAAGTCCTGTGTGGAGCGGCCCATCTTTTGATTGATTGTCTACGTATTGAGGACTGCACCCAGGCGTTCATTTTTGCATTTTCGTGAGTGCCGACCTACTCTACATTTTATTTATATATATACACATATATATATATAGCATTAGATGAACACAAAAGTGCTTTGCAGCAAAAAATTCATGTTTATTTTTGTTGCAAAGAGTTGTACCATCCCTTCAAGTCTGATTCAGTTGGATGTTTTAGGATGTATTCATTACCAAACAGTTGTGCCCAAGTTCTGCATATTTTAAGTTCACCAGTAGGAGGAGATAATTGTGCAAAACCTGGTAATTACCCTAAGGGGCTGATTTACTAACCCACGAATCCGACCCGAATTGGAAAAGTTCCGACTTGAAAACGAACATTTTGCGACTTTTTCGTATGTTTTGCGATTTTTTCGGATTCTGTACGAATTTTTCGTTACCAATACGATTTTTGCGTAAAAACGCGAGTTTTTCGTATCCATTACGAAAGTTGCGTAAAAAGTTGCGCATTTTTCGTAGCGTTAAAACTTAACGCTACGAAAAATGCGCAACTTTTTACGCAACTTTCGTAATGGATAGGAAAACTCGCGTTTTTACGCAAAAATCGTATTGGATCCGAAAAATTCGTAAAGAATCCGAAAAAATCGCAAAACATACGAAAAAATCGCAAAGTACCGATCATTACGAAAAAAACGCAATCGGACTCCATTCGACCCGTTCGTGGGTAAGTAAATCAGCCCCTAAGAGAACATCATAGTGTGTACCTGGAGAGGTAAAGAGAACAAGACAGTAAGAGGCATCTGGCAAACCTCAGGCAGAATGATAGTGGTGTGACTATATACACTTGTGAGAAATCCAATAAAAACCGCAGATGTGGTTCAGTTATAAGTCCACTACTAGTGTGGCTGTTTAGTTTCCCCTATTAAATGCCTCAATCCAAAACAGCACACCTTTCTAATAAAGTGATATCTATGCACGTGATCATTATAAAGTCATTAAAAAAATCCTTTAACCCTCCCCAAATACTATATAGTCCACTTTGTAATATTTTTTAAAACCATGTACTCTGCCTATACAAATATCAATATTGTTAAAAAAAATCATCACCCCACTCTCTAAAACAGAAATACAAATCATTTACATTTCTGTTACACAGAAATTGAATAGTAGATTTGGTCAAAACATTTCCTGTTACAATAGGTTACAGGTGTTTCATATAGCATTAGAAATCCTTAAATACAGTATATATTAATTACAGTAACATCTTGTGAGTTTTTTTTTCTGTACAATGACACTGCTCAGTAGTATAATGACTGCATACACATCCATGGGTCTGTAGGAATTAAGAGATAAATCACAGAGGGGCAGACAGTAAAGAAGAGTCTTATGATGAAGTACAGACAGTGGATTGTCTCATGGCTCAACAGTCTTTTGAAGGTTGTTAGGGGCTAGAGTCACCCTGCATAAGTATATTTTGCCTGAAAGCCCCCTAGCGTAGGTTTGTCATATCTAGTGGTCTTTATCATGGATTGGAATGGTAAGTGGCCAGTAGCGGCTACCACAATTTTATAATTTGGCTAGATAGTGGGGCTATATAATTTCTTTGAAGGCCAACTCTGCCAGTGGGTCTCCATTTGGACAGCCTAACATCAAGCAAAGACTGATTACAAATATATATTCTGTATACTCTACCCCCTGTGGCACATGATAACAATATTAGAATTCACCTTGTTGTCATTTAATGTGAAGTGATGCCATGAGACAAATAGGTGCCTAAATTTAATGTGAAGTGATACAAAGCAACAAACAGAGGCTTAGCAAGGTTTAGTCAGGGACGTTAGACGTTGTGAATGATGGTGCTCCCACAATACCAGATGCTATAGTTCCAAAGAGGTGGGCAGCTGCAGGTTTGGCATTCCTCATTTAGAGGGTAAAATGCTAGGGTCTGTAAAACTGGACTTTAGATATGTAAAGAAAATGTCCATTCTTTTACACTAATACTTCTATAACAACAGGAGATGTGTCTGTATTTTATAGAGGTGACAAAACGCATGAAATTGTCTTAAGTCACATCCTATTGTGAACAACAGCCATCAAACGTGCCCAGCTGTGGTTTCAGGCAATAATTGTGCATGTGTGCCACATGTGTACTTGTGGTGATTTCAGTTATCACAGTGTAAAATGACAGGAGACAATGCCATGTCATTTTGCTGTAACTGTTCTGTAAAAAGTCACAGCTACTAAACATAACTTTGGTAGTTTCACAAAGTGAAGTAATCAAGGCAATTCCATGTTTTGTGTGACATTAGCCTTATAGCTTACCAAGAACTAGTGCCACTGTATGGAAATAGACCCAAACCTTCTATGTAATAAAGGGCACAAAGTTTGCCCAGGCACAGTAACACCACGCAACCAATAATACAAACAGCTGACCAATATTCGCTACTTGATGATTAGTTGCTATATAGCGTTGCACCTTTTATTACATAAACCCTTTAAAGGTGTTCATATAAGGTGGCTGCACTACAATGCATTAACAGAAAAAATCAGCTTTACAAAGGGATACAATTCTCAGGCACTGTAGATATCAAGTGATAGTTAACTTAAACAACTGAAAAGTTCACACAGACAATGTCACAGCTTCTCAGAGGCATGTACATTTTTCAGAAGTCTTGCAATTTATATATTAAAGCTCACGCTTCGGCAATTAGGGCACCTAAGACACCCAACAGTTCTGGCTAGACACGGCTGGATTAACTCTAAAGAAATGCACTTCACAACAGCAGGAGGACTTTGCATTTTCCAGACCTTTCCCAAAGTTCATTACATTGAACTAAACTCTCAAGCCTGCATTGTCTGATCATTATGCACACTGCACAAGAGCCATTTGTTTTCCTGCAAAACTGCAGATTTGCCCATATCTATTTTACATTTTGGAGAGGGGGAGGGACTCACCCCTTCATTTTACAGTAACAAAAATTGAAATATAAGACAGGCCCTGAATTTTCAAGAGCTGCAGTTTTAACCCTAAAAATTGCAACAACATATATCCCCAAACCACAATTCAGCTGTCCAGTTATTGCACCTTTATGCACAGAAAAAAAAGCTACAAACAAATATTTCAGTATTTTGCTGTTTACGTTTCCCCCAGAGTTGTCTCCTTGGGTTAGAGACACGCAAATTCTGCTTGTTCTCTTGTGATGGCTGCTCATGCAGGAGACTTCAATTGGGCTTGGAACGTAAGAATTCTTTACTTAGAAATGTTATTGTCTGTGTGTTGCTGAAACCTGTTCCTCCTGCAAGACAAAGAGAAAATGATTCCTGTAAGACAAAGTTAAGAGGAAGAATACAGCTTTACTTGTAACATTACCCAGAATACAAGTAACATAAACAAAGCACTCTTCACCCAGCAGTTTAGGTCTACCAGATTTATAAGAGGTTATTGCATAGCTTGGTTTTCTCTTTTATCCCAACCATCCACTTTGGAAATATTAGCGTAACATCCATACAAGGAAATACAGAGTGCTATAGAGAGATATAAGAGCACTCAATATTAGTTAAAAGTTTTTGCCTGTACAGTGGTTAAAAAAATGGTTTGCTTGCATAAGTAAAATAAATGCCTTAAAATCTCATATACAGTAACTGGCATACTTTAGACATGGCAGATTTAAGTCAATGGTTCATTCACTAGGGGAAAAACCTATGCTGGAACCAAAGTACATTTCAAGACTGTCAGGTTTTGATCCCAAGGGAAAGAAAAAACAATGTATTCATTGTGTGGTTACGAATTATAAATATAATTGAAATTAACTTACAAGTTGGTTAAAATAAAACATACAAACATTAAGGAAAATTGTGGCAGTAGCACACAATACTCTCAATGCATGCAAGTGTCAGCTGATAACTTTAAGTGAAGCATATAGCAAAATAGTAGTATATGATTTTACTTCCAATTATTATTACAGTAGATGGTTGTAGTACTACCCCTAATATGGGGGGCAAAAAGACACACAAAGATATACAAGTTATTAGTGCCTTATTGCAGAGGGAAACATATTAAGACCATTATTACTGTGTGTAGCATATGACAGTATTTAAGATACTATGTAATGAATATTGAACTTTTTTTTTTTGATCAGTTACACTTTACACCACAGTAGTTTAATCTCTGCTAAGATCCTAAAACCAATTATGGATGCCCATATCTTCAGTATTCATTGGCAGAGCAAAATGCTTAATGGAATGTCTGGAGATTATGCCAGCTTTACAAAACAGTAATCTATAGTATCCTGTGTAAATTGTGTAGAAGTGCAGCTGGATCAAAAGCATCCTCTCATGTTTCCCTTGATATTTTTGTTAATGGTTTGTTTATAACAGTATTACACTTTGTGAAGCTCTGTACAAAATAAAGCTGCTCTGTATTGCACATTAAAAACACCTTGAAACATAATGGCAGTCCTACATATCAAAACAGGCTTGTTAAGAGTTACGCAGTTCAAATGTATAATCATTTTTTTAATATTTCCTCTGTATTTGAGGAAATATCAAAAAATAATTAATGCTCAATTGCAGCTAGCTACTTTGTATACCTGGCCTCTTCTACCTATAGCTATGAAAATGTGGGAAGGATAATGAATCTTGTTTCGCAATTTTTAATTTTTTAAGGTTGAAAACCTTATACCTTCACCTTCATATCAATCAGATTCCAGAAATTCCAAATAGCCCACTCAGACATCCAGGCAAAGGATAAAAATGCTAAAAATCTCATTCTCTCTTCTCTCTATTGTTGAAATAATTATTACCCATTGTATCCAAGCATTTTACTGCAAACAAAGCCAATACATTATACACTTTGTCCTCACACACACAAAAAAAACAAAAAACAAACTTAGATTGCAGAAAAAAAATGAACCTCCCCGATAAATAGGGACAATTATGTTGAAAATTAAAAGTGTGAATACAGCCATAATAACAAAAAAATTGCTAAGAACTTTTAGTTCTTGAAAAGAGTAAAAAATCGCCAGTGCTTATTCTAAACCACACTGTAGTTCTGACCAACATGAAGATGAGATCTGTAATTTCTCTCTCCTTCCCGCTGAATCTCTGTGTCAGCATGGTGGAGAAAGGGGTTGGCAACTCCCTGCCTAACAGGGGTAATCGAAAAACTCCCGGGGTCAAGAAAAAACACTTCTGATTACTGATTTATTACATATAAAAAAGGTAGCATCTTTAAAAATAATTATATTGGGAGAAGTGGTTCAGTATAGCTTTGCAGAGTAAAGGACTTTAAAGCTGTCTCCACCATATTTCTTTTTTTGCCACTGGAAAGCCAAAATGTTTTACTGGTGAGTCAGAATTGGATTGGAACTGTCTTTGCTGTGTAAAGACTGGGCCAAAAGAAAAATGAACTGAAAGTAAGCTAGAAAGTAAGTCACTGAAGAGCACTGGCTGAATAAGAAATGCATCAATCTAATTTTTAAAGGCAATGTACAGTACCTAGCACAGACAGTCATCTAGATTCTCTGCTAGGCAGGTGGCTCAGTGGAAACATTCATTAAAAAGTCTTGAAACCAGAATAGCCAGCTTTCCACCAGCCAAGACTCAAATTCCCACTATGCCTTGTATGTGATTAACACACCAGCACAAAATATCAAAGCAGGGGCAAGGCATTGTGGGAAATGGAGACTTGGCTTAAGGAGAGCTAACTGCTGCAATATTATTTCAATGGTACATGTAACAGAACCAGCAGTGCAAAGAAGAACAAGAGGCAGTCAGATACTGATTTCAAGAGCAATGTTTATTGGAATGGTAGTTAGAATTAGCTCTCATTATGCAAACTGTTATTTTCAGATTTCAGATAGTGGCATAGTAATACAGAGAACTTATGGGGTAATAGTATTTTAGCATTCTACATTAGACTGGAGATGCAATTAGAATCCCTGAGGCCCTTCTATAGAGATTGATTCTGGGACACAAGTTCAACTGGCCAGAAGAGAAGGGAAGCAAGAAATACACCAATGACCTGTAACTTTTCAGATTATATGAATAATGAAATAAGTTGCAAAGGCAACTTTATAATCACAGATGTATTTCAGCTACTGCAAACAGAACCTTCCCTTACCTGTTAAGTGCTGGTACAAAAGCCAAGAAAAGTCATAAGATGAAGCAGTGGAAGAAAAAAAGGAGAAACATTTGCCATACAATTGGATGTGCAGAGCTAAAAGCAGAGAATGTGTCATTATACAAAGATACATATATGTCAGTGCAAGTGCTGCACTATTGTACTGTCTTTTTCTTAAATCAACACATGCTATTGTTAATATTCTTTGCTTTTCTTAACAACGTATTGTACAGCCATTATTCCTTGCCCTTGTGGAACTTACATTCTAATTGCACATGACACACAAATACACTACTTTGTATACACTACAGTGCAGACTTTTCATGCAAATATACAAGCTTCACTGGCCTGATGCAAATAGAAGACAGCAGTGCTGCAAGGTAGAAATGCTAATAACTGTACTGCTACAATGCCTTATATCAAGATCCATCTGAATCAATGCAGGAGGGACAGCAAAAATCACCTATTCTTTATGCTTGCTAAAATTATAGCACTGTGCCCTCACTAACAAGCAAGCGCTGAGCAGAATGACTGGAGTTACATAACAAGAGCCAGAACTGCCAGAAGACTGCTATTCATGGCCAGCTTAAATACAACAGGCTACCCTTCTAATAAGCTTGAAATCAAATTGAAAAAATCATGACAGCAAAAAGAAAAAAAAATTAAGCCAATTGAAATAAGGAAAGTAAGTCATAACAATGAATGCAAAGATAGCAAATCAGAACAGGAGGAGACAAATAAGAGCTCTAAGAGAGTAAGATACACTGATAAAGTAGAGGGCAGGTAAAATATTATTGTGTAAAGTCTCAGGGGAGTTCCATTAAAAAAACAGGCTTTTCGCCTTGTGCCTTCAAGGTTTTATGCAATTCCTTGGTGGCTTTTTTATTAAAGGGTTCGTTATACCATAATTTGATTATTCTCTGCACTGCTGGTTCTGACTGCAGTAGCCAAGACTATATTCCGGCGTAATTTTGTAACTTCAATTTTTACAATTTCTTGCATATTCTATGACTGACAAACTGGTACAGGTATGGGACCCCTTATCCAGAATGCTCGGGACCTGGTGTTTTCCGGATAAGGGATCTTTCTGTAATTTGCATCTCCTACCTTAAGTCTATTAAAAAAATGATTTAAACAGTAATTAAACCCAATAGGATTGTTTTGCCTCCTGTAAGGATTAATTATATCTTGGTTGGGATCAAGTAAATGGTACTGTTATATTATTACAGAAAAAAAAGAAACAATTTTTTTAAAACGTGAATTATTTGATTAAAATAGAGTCTATGGGAGATGACCTTTCCGTAATTTGGAACTTTCTGGATAAGGTGTCCAATACCTGTATAAGAATATCACAGAAGTGAGCAAAGCATTGTGGAAAGTGCAGTTTTGGCCAGAAGGGTGTTAACAGTTGTAATTAATGTATATTAGAAAGTTTTGCATTCATGACAAAGTCTATATTTCAGTTCACAGCTCCTTCAGATTCTGTGCTAATAAAAATGTTGACACAAATATAAAAAAGTAAACCCTGCTCAGTACTGGTAAATAGTGGAAAATATAATACTGCTAAATAAACTAACTGATTCAGTTTTGGTCTCCAGTGCTCAAACGGGACATTATTGAGTTAGTGAGGGTCCAGAGAAGGGCAACTAAGCTGGTAAAGGGTATGGAAAGTCTCAGTTATGAAGAAAGACTGGCCAAGTTGGGTCTGTTTACACTGGAGAAGAGGCGCTTAAGAGGTGACATGATAACTATGTATAAATATATAAGGGGATCATATAATAACCTCTCTAATGTTTTATTTACCAGTAGGTCCTTCCAACGGACACAAGGGCACCCACTCCGTTTAGAAGAAGGGAGGTTCCGTTTAAATATTCGGAAAGGATTTTTTACAGTGAGAGCTGTGAAGTTGTGGAATTCCCTCCCCGAATCAGTCGTACTGGCTGATACATTATATAACTTTAAGAAGGGGCTGGATGGCTTCTTAGCAAGTGAGGGAATACAGGGTTATGGGAGACAGCTCTTAGTACAAATTGATGCAGGGACTGGTCCAATTGCCATCTTGGAGTCAGGAAGGATTTTTTTCCCCTCTGTGGCAAATTATAGAGGCTTCAGATGGGTTTTTTGCCTTCCTCTGGATCAACTAGTAGTTAGGCAGGTTATATATAGGCATTATGGTTGAACTTGATGGACGTATGTTTTTTCAACTCAACTTACTATGTTACTATGTTACTTTGTATTTAATTAAAGAACTGGGCAATATTTTTTATCATGACACACATGATAAAAAAAGTGGGGCCAAATTTATATGCCATCATTTTTATATGATCTGGTCCATAAACATATGTGAGTATATGCAAATATCGACTTTTGAGATCACTTGCAGTAAACATACAACAACTTAAATGAATAACATAATCTTTACAACTCTAAGCTTTTTCTTATTAAAAGTTCTACTTTTGGTGCTACTGAAAGCTTACAAGTTGCAAAAGTGTGTTTCTATGTAATGTCAGTTTGATTTAATTAAAGGACAAAGCAACTCAAAATATAATTTTTTGCCTAATCAAAGAAACCAAAATAATAAGCAGCTTAGCAATATACATTTATTACAAGTTTGTAATGGTTTTTGAGTTATTTGTATTTATAATTGCTATTAGAAGCAGTGCTTGCCTGTCCTTTTCTATTCCCTGCCCTGGTGGCTCTGATTGTTGAAACAATGTAACACAAGGCAGCAGACTGACAGACCTGCCTTGCTGGAGAAGCAAGACCTTTGCAACATTGTTTAAAATGTAACAACCAGGAGTTCAGCAAATGCTGCTTTCAATAGCAATTACAAATAACGTTTAAAGCGCTACACATTTTTAATTATTACATATTGGAAAGTTGCTTAGAATTATGTTTTCTTTCATTATGCAAAACATTATTCTTGGGGTTGACATGCCCTTTGAAAAAGATTTTTGGATTTGCCAACAAAAAAAAAATTGAGAATTCCTTCACAACTCATAATATTTACATAGAGAACATGTGTGTGTGAGCAAACAGGCATATTGGATCTGAATACCAACCCAGTCTGATCATGAGATCTATGTGGTTTCATTTGCGCAGTCCCATTCCAAGACTGTTCTACTGTCTTTAGTAGGCCTGAAACAAAATACAACATAAGATAGCACGCATCTGAATAGGAACGTTTGGAACATTTATGACACAGGTAAGAACTATTAAATTAAAATTAAAATCTTAAGGAAAATGAATATCTTCACTTTTTAAGTACTCATATATAAAATTAATATGTTATAGAACCACCTTACTTTGTCTCAGAGCTTAGCAATACACGGTTTTAAACTTACTACAAACCTACTTCAAATTTACAGACTAAAATATGATCTGGTCATTTTGGTTTTCACCTGATAACAGCTACCTGTTCTTGGTTTCTCTATAGCCAACCCTGTATGTATAATACCAGTGTTTCCACTCCTACAGCTTATATGGTTTGTCCACATCAGCAAATCGCCAAACAGTTCTCATTTAGTAATTATGACCTGGGACAAAATGAACAGATCACCTAATGGGCATAACTCATTTACTTTCTCACTGGTGACCCCATAAATGCAGGAGCCATTGACCATAGATCAACTTCCCCTTGATTTCAGCAGATTTTCATAAACCATAGAAAAGATGTGCTTAGCCATAATCTTTCAATTTTTGTATCCTCCTGATTTTAACTTATTTAATTTTCATTGTAGATTACAATTATCTCACCCATTAATAGACACTAATATAATGACACACACAATTGGGAAGACAAAACAGAGAAAGAACCATACACACAATTTTTATCTCACAAACAAGCAGTCACACCTGTAATTTATTATAAGGAAGTTAACACAGGGTTAGCACAGAATTATTTGTATATGGAGTGCTAATAAGGACAAAACATAGGTGTACATAAGCACAACTGATATATAGTGCTCTATTTTTGTGATGGTACAGGTATGGGACCCATTATCCAGAATGCTTGGGCTTTGAATAATTGAATAATAAAACAGTACCTTGTACTTGATCCCAACTAAGATATAATAAATCCTTATTGGAGGCAAAACAATCCTATTGGGTTTATTCAATATTTAAATTATTTTTAGCAGACTTAAGTTATGGAGAAATTACAAAAAGATCCCTTATCCGGAAAACCCCATGTCCCAAGCATTCTGGATAATAGGTCCCATACCATACTAACAAATTGATTTTTTAAGATATCCACAAATAAAAACACCACTTTACAAGTATTATTTTAGAACCAATGACGTAAGACTCAACCACAGGGACACATGAGAGTCTATCTAGCATAAAAAATTGCTTTCAATTATTCTGCATTAAATAGATGCTTTTTACCCCATTAAGGTTGAAAGATAAATCAGTTACACTGACTCTTGCTCTACACATTCTGGGTAAGAACAGGGCTGCCCTTGGGACTGATGGAAGCCCCTCAGCAATCTTGATAAGTACTTCCTGGGAAAGCTTTAGTTGGAGAACTTACAACTGAAATACAATACACAAAATGCATAACACATTATTACCTGCAACACATTAGGGCTGTTTTTTTCTGGGAAACTAAACAAGGAATTCCTGCATTTCAAGATAGTGGTGGTGCCTAAAACATGTGGATTTATTCAGCTTGTATGGAAAGAGATGATTACTAACGAACAGCATAAACAATCTCAGTTTAAAAGAGATATATAAGAGATATATATATATATATTTTTTTTAGTGGCTTTATTGGCATCTAGTGGCTAGAAGGCTCAACTGCAGCTAAGCTCAGGATACAAGCTCCAGAGGTGGCTGTGACGTGCACAGTTGTCCTATAAGGTGAAACTCCCTGGACAACTAAATTCCATGAACTGCTGTTATAGATAGGAAGAGGGAAGAATGTTTAGTAAAGCTGTAGAAAGCCAAACATCATTTGTTTGCATTGTTTCCACATGCTAATACAATGGGTTGTTAATTCCACTAAAGGATGTGGCAGCAGTTGTATGAGGGGCCCATAAGGGCCGTGTCAGATGGGGAGATTAGTCGGTGCACGCCTTTTTCCCCCCCAATAAGCCATCCCACCGGTTAGAATGTAAATCGCCAGTGGGATGGCATACGCGGCACTGAAATCACTGAAGTTTCCTCTCAAGGCAATTTCGCCAAATCGGCAAACAAGCAAACACAAGTGCATCAATGAACAAGCAAACATTTTCTTATACACAACACAGATACACACATATATTTCGCACAAGCCTAGACATATACAAAAGTATACCTTTACCCACTTTCATACACATGCTTACACACATACTCTCAGACACGCAATAATTTTTTCACACCAGAACACATATGCAATCACAGTCATGCAATCTTGCATACACACCAACACTTATAGTAGCACACAAACAAATGGAAAATAGGAAAACACTGCAGATAAAATGACATACCTACAGTTAAAAGACATTCCTAAACAAATGAACCTTTAGAAAATGATAACACAAATTCTAACAGACATACTGCAAGACATTACAACCCTTCAATGCATACTTAAACTTGAAATGTGCATGTCAGCAGGACAGGTTAGTGAAAGATAAACAACATAATTCCTCAGAGACATCAGCAAACTATTAGCACAAAGCATATCTTCCATATTCCATATTTTCCATAACACAAGCACTTTATAAAAGCTAAAAAATGTGTGATAGGAGCACCTTAATGAATATTTAATAGCCCATCTTCCATGCAAAGATGGTGTTTTGTCATTACTACCTCGACATTTGCCTGTTACTTAATCCATGCATGCCAGAAAATAAACAGGAAATGCAATATCATTTTTTTATTTAACAAGGTATTTATATTTCTCTTACGGTTTTCAATATGGGCCCATGGTTATACAGAGAATAAATACCAACGCTGTTGATCAGACTAAGGTTACCAGATTATTTAAATTAAGGGCTATCAATGGGTAAATTTAGGACAGACTGGTATTATATTGCTAGGTAATGGTATTTTTTCTACCCAGTTCTTTTTATTCTGTGAGTTTTTACGATTCCGAGGTTTTATTTTACCCTAATATCAAACAATATAATGAAATAAGGTCACTACAGCTAGTTTTAAGCAACTCAATCATCATAAAATAATTTGAGATAAGTGTATGATTGCATTCTTACCATCTAGATGATGTCTTGATATATATTTGAGTCCTTCATCGAGCAAGATAACTGGCAATGAAATCTTCAGAACCACTACCCACTGGGACCAGTTTAGCGGAATCACTTGAAAAACTAGCTATGGAGTTGAAAAATACACATTTATTCAGTGGCAAAACTAGCAAAGAACATATTACATAGAAGTTCATCTTAAATCTCCATGTATAGGATCAACATGAAACATTTGCTGCAGTTTTACAATCTCTACAGAATCTTGTTTAGGCTAATGAGGACATTTGGGCATATTAACAGGGTGAAAAAGCCCCAATTAGCCTCTCCTTTCCAATTCCATTGTGATCTATGGTAATATACGGTTTAAAGCAGAAGTGGTGATGACAGACAGACCTCCACTCTAAAATGTTCTATGTGTAGGTATATGCTCTGCTCTGCCCTATGGGTAGATATATGCTCTGCCCTATGGGTAGATATTTGCTCTGCCCTATGGGTAGATATATGCTCTGCCCTATGGGTAGATATATGCTCTGCCCTATGGGTAGATATATGCTCTGCCCTATGGGTAGCTATATGCTCTGCCCTATGGGTAGATATATGCTCTGCCCTATGGGTAGATATATGCTCTGCCCTATGGGTAGATATATGCTCTGCCCTATGGGTAGATATATGCTCTGCCCTATGGGTAGATATATGCTCTGCCCTATGGGTAGATATATGCTCTGCCCTATGGGTAGATATATGCTCTGCCCTATGGGTAGATACATGCTCTGCCCTATGGGTAGATACATGCTCTGCCCTATGGGTAGATACATGCTCTGCCCTATGGGTAGATACATACTCTGCCCTATGGGTAGATATATGCTCTGCCCTATAGGTAGGTATATGGTCTGTCCAGGCACAGACTGGCAATCTATGCATTCTGGAAAATGCCAGAGGTGCTGTTTATATGCCATAGACAGTCACTATTTATTGTGCTGGTGGGGGGCTGTTTGGGCATCTGTGTACTTGGAATGCCAGGGCCTATTTGAAATCCCAGTTTACACCTTCTCTACTCTATAGGCATCTTCACTGATGTTATGCTTGCACTGCCCATCGCTTAGAAAGCACTCTGCTGGGGTCAATTTTAGTGTTTCTGGACATATTTGCAATAGTTATGGGAACACTAGCTGTCTATGAGTCAATTCATTCTGTTGATGGTCTTAAAAAGCTCTCTATAAAACATTCAGAAACTACTACAAGTGTTATACTGGATTGGGATTTTCTGGTTGACGTGGTGAGCTCATATAATGCGTTCTTACTTATCAAAGCTTATGTGACTACTCTAGCCATGGGCATAGCTAAACAATCATCCTTTAATATTCCACTTCTATAAGAATTAAAATGCTAAATAGGAATATTTAAAACAGTCTTGTAACATTACTGATATTTTTAGCCTTAAATGGACATAAATAATCTCAATCACACCAAGTAAAAAATATACCTGGTACCATATAACAGCAACACTGTTAAGAAAAGGTTAAGACATCTTACTAAAGAACTGCTGTGTCTGCTCTCTTTTTACCACTTCGATATCACTAGTATATTTTCAGGAGCACTAAGGAATTTAAAGACTGCACCACTACTATGACCTAATTTTCAAGTTCTCATTAGACCATATTTGGTGACATGGCTACCTTGAGAACTATGTATCCCCCTTTCACTCATATGTGATAGAAGTGTATTAAGTAATATTAAGACATACCCTTAATTCCATATGGCTCCTCCTTCCTTGTGGATAACACAGCAACCCCAGCACATAATTATATACCAAAGGGACCCCATAACAACTAATTCCAAATGCTAACATACTCCCAGAACACTGCCAGATTAATTTTCCACAGGCAGCATAGAGTTTGGCACACACAGGTAGGCAGAATATGGCACACACAGGCAGCATAGGGTAGGCAAAGTATGGCATACACAAGGGGCATAGGGCAGGCAGAGTATGGCACGCACAGGCAGCATAGGACAGGCAGAGCATGGCACAGGCAGCATAAAGCAGGGCAGACAGTAGGAAGGAGGGAGGTAAAACTGTTAAATGTTTATGACCACTCCAACATGAACAGTTTGTACTGCAGTTCATACAGTGACACAAAACCAGCACTGTTCCTACAGTCTGAGGTGTGAACAAATGAACAATGTGGGAGCCTACAGTCTAAAGGCCTTACAGGTGTGGACAATACAGGGGCTCACAGGTGTGAAAAATACAGGGGATGACAGCCTAAATCTGAGGTGTGAACAATGCAAAGGGACAGTTAATCTTAGTACTGATACCATTTAAAGATTACACAAAGGTAAGCAGTCACAGCAGCCAGACAGGTGGCGGCCCACACAAACTGGACAGCACTGCTTTAGACTGTAAACTCTACAGGGTAGGGACTTCCTTCTTATGGTGTATTACCATATGGCACATAATCTTTGTATATTTATACTGATTTTTTTTTTATAATGTTGTCTTGTCTTGTGTGTACTCTTCTATACTATAGAACTGTACAGCACTGTGTATCATAAAAGCATTTTACGAATACAGTTATAATTACAAAACAATAGCCAGACACACAGTCAAAGATTATGTTCTTTCATCCTTACCCCAGCAATTAAGTATTTCAGTTAGCAAGTTGTATGCTTACCGGCATTGGCTTTATATAGAGGATCAGAAAATGCAGAGCCATAGACATAATTATAGCACCAAGCAGCCAGATGTTGAGCCATGGCGGCATCCTTAGTAATGACTGATTCTCAGACAAACTGAAATAGATAAAACCGAATTAGTTTTAAACAATCAATAAAGATTAGCAACAGGAGAGCTGAGACAACACTTACAGTGAAATGTTGGCTCAAATTACAGGTTTCACCAAAGGAGGAGATTGGCAATTGAGTACATTTCATTGACCTGCTAACTGTGTTGACACTGCATATTTTGGTTTGAGATCAGAAAGCAAATGGACATTGTGTATCATTTTGAATACATAATTTCCAAAAGTCTCTTTGCTTTATCCAAATGGCAATCTCAGTACAGTATTGGTCAATTTCCACCCAGAAGTTAAAATAAAAAAAATAAAAGCCTTAAATCGGAGGTAAAAACATAAGGCACCAAATTTCTGTGCCAGTTGGGATGGGTACACATATATGCACCAGGTAACACTGATATTTCAAAGACAATGGCCACCAAACATGTCTCCATGAAATATCTATAGTTTATATTTCCTGGTCTGATGTTGGATTTGATTAAGTGCAATATTTGTATCTCTATCCTGTACAAACACTCACTTTACAAGCATATGCAAATCTTTGAATTTTGTCTGTGCTGTCCTGAGTTTGGTGCATGCACCTAACCCATTTTTAGCTTCTGAAACACAAAATAGCATGTCTGACAGACATACAGGCTTAATGTATAAACATAAGTGATAAACTGGACAAGTGCAGTTGATGAGCTAATAGGTTGATGGGTAACTGCTCATGAGCAATTAGCTGCTGTATTTGTAAATCTAGACCACCCCAAGTAATATCCATAGCAATATATCTTAGAATTTTTTTATTTACCTGTTCTCATCAACAGATTTTAAAAATGAACAATCACCTGTTGCCAAACATCCATCCTCAGTATGTATTTTTTTTCTTTTTTAGTCTTAAAGGAGAAGGAAAGGCATTTGGGCATGTTAATGCCAATAGATTAGCCATAATAGTGCAAGTTAGATTATATTTAATGTGTAGAAAGTTTTACCATACCTGAGTTAACAGCCCTAAAAGCTCCCTGTGTTTGTTTAAGATAGTGCTGCCATTTTAGGTTGGTCTCCGTAACTTCTGTGCTGCTGGCACTGATTACAGCAGAGAGGTAAGGAGGAGAGAGCAGAGAGCGGAGAGGGAGGACAGAGAAGCGAGGGGGAGAGAGGAGCAAGCTGAACAGACTTGTTCCATGCCCTAAAGGATTTCTCTGAATGAAGAAAGCTCGATACCTAGAACATGTGCACACAAAAGACAAAAGAAGAAAAGAAATCCTTTTTCTTTTGATAGAGGGCTCAAAGCGGCTTTACTGTGAGGGTTTCTGAGTGTATTTACATAGACCTTTCTAATAGAGCTTACTTAGTTTTTTTACCTTTCCTTCTCCTTTAACAACTACTATACGTGCTACTAAGAGTAATGTAATAACTAAAGGTAAAAGCAGCGTACCTGTTTAGGGCATTGCACATCTCAATTGTTACTAGCACAGAAAGTGCCATAGTAGTGGGGTAACGGGACTCAAACACATCACAGTCAATTCCTGAAAACAGAGGGTTGTCACTAGTACATTTCATGAAATGCCTCTGTTGGAAAGAGAAAGAAAAAAAATTGGGGTGTCCATTAACAAAACGAAACAAAACAAGCGTAATACAGTATGCAGTAAACAGCACTGTGATTAGAGAGTCCAAGTAACAGACCAGGAATCTAGGAATCTCTCTTTTATTGTAAACATTTTACTATACACTTCAAATAAATGTCTTCTAAAAATAACACATGAATCTATGAATTCTTGCTTTGAAATGACAGTGCCAAAAAAAGTGACAATGGTATATATGTATAGATTCTGTAAAGACTGGATGCTTGTATCACTTACCAGCTGGTAAAAAGTGACTTGTGGTCCATCTTCATCATATAAGAACCACCATGTTGCTGCACCCACAGTAGCCAGGCCAACATAGACTGCAAAGGAAATAAAAACATACAATAAGATACATTATTTCCCATTGTGCTCTATCTAGTTGTCAGTTCACAAATAATACAAATGACCAAGGACCTTGATATGTATTCAAACCTTTATTGTGATTTTCTAAAATAATTCATTGGATGGTAGTTTCTAAACTGTGTTGTTATCACCCTTACATCAAATCACATATTTTTTACAGAATTCTGGTCCTCTATACAATTGGTGTTGAATCCTTTTTCAATATATTTCTATATCCTCTAAAACTAGTATCACAGGAGCAGTGGCACTGTTTTAAAAGAGCAATACCTCCAATTGCAAGGTATCTGAAAAAGAGCCAGCCACTGATGAGAGGTTCCCTTGGATTACGAGGAAGTTTCTCCATGATGTCCAAGTCAGGTGGATTAAATCCCAAAGCAGTGGCAGGGAGACCATCAGTGACCAGGTTTACCCAGAGCAACTGAACTGGAATAAGTGCTTCAGGCAGACCAAGAATAGCAGTCAGAAAGATACTGCAAGCAAAGAAAATAAAAAACAGTCAATAACCCTATTTGATAATAATCAATATATTCAGACTTTTGTAAATATTAGATATAACAATCTATTTCATCAACAAATATATTGGGGCTATATATCTTCTAATAAAACTAAAGTCTTTCTTTCCTATGGAGAAATGGATAGGGTCATTTTGCCAAGTCTGGCCAGTCCTACTCTCACTTTAAAAAAACAGTAACACCAAAAAATGAAAACGTTTTTAAGAAATTAAAATATAATGTACTACTGCCCTGCACTGGTAAAAGTTGTGTGTTTGTTACAGAAACACTACTATAGTTGATAATAAAATAAGCTGCTGTGTAGCAACAGGGGCAGCCATTCAAGCTGGAAAAAAGGAGAAAAGGCATGACTTACAAAGCAGATAACAGATAAGCTCTGTGCAATACAATGGTGTTTTATAAGTTATCTGCTATGTAGCCTGTGCCTTTTCTCCTTTAAACGGCTGCTCCCAAGGCCACATAGCAGCTTTGTTTATATAATTATAGTAGTCTTTCTGAGGCAAATGCACCAGTTACACCCCTGCTTAAAGGAGAACTAATCCTAAAAATAAATATGGCTAGAAATGCACTTACTGCAGAGGCCTCTCTCTATAGTTGTAATTAGGGATGCACCGAACCCACTTTTTTGGGTTCGGCCAAACCCCTGCACCCACTCTGACGGATTCTACCGAATCCCAAACCGAATCTGAATTAGCATGTGCTAATTAGGACTGGGAAGGGTTATAAAAAATGTCCCCCCCTACCATTTAACCCTTCTGGATGCTAATTAGCATATGTTAATTTAAGCTAATTAGGATTTCGATTCAGTTTGGCCGAAACCGAATACTTAAAAAAAGGCTGGATTCGGCCCGAATCCCGAACCGAATCCGGGATTCAGTGCATCCCTAGTTGTAATCATGCAGACGGTTATCACAGGAGCTCCCCATCTTGGATTTTGTTAGAAATGTCTGCGACACACACATGCTCAGTGTGATCTGCGCAGCTAGAGGTCATGGCAAGTTATCAAGTAGAAAAAGAGGTTTGCATGTCATGCTCTGGGGTGGTTTATTAAAATCCCATGCTAATTGCACTGGTTTTAGAGCTGCCACGTAATGATAATCCGAATTGATCATCAGCCTTATATAATGACATTTATATTCTTAAATTATTTCGACTGTAAGCTCTTTGTATTTATTGTTATACTTTGTATTAATTATTATTATTCTAATAACTCCCTGTATCAATCTGTTGAACTGTACAGCGCTGTGTACATAGGTAGCGCTTTATAAATAAAGATATACATACATACATACATACATAATCTATATTAAGTATATTGTGAGTCAGTCCCTTAGCTTAGTAACTGGCAGCAGCTCTGGACATGTGCAGTGAATCAGCAGAAAAGAATATGGGGAGCAGGCACCAGTGCAAGAGGTACTTGCCTTGGGCATAAGTACCTCTTGGGCAAGTACCAGGCCTGCTCCTGCCATGAGGCAAGGGAGAACCTTGCATTAGAAAGCATGGAGTGGCCAGTTACCAGGGGAAGCAAAAAGCTAACTCTTGTAACTTAAGACCAATTTGCATTTTTTAAAATTGCGATCTTTGTTCTCTCTGCACTAGGGATGCGGCCCCCTCTGGACCTGCTCCAATGCAAATGTTATAAGCGCGGAAAGGGAGAGAGCGGGCGGCAGCGGTCCCATAATTGCTGCTGCCCAGCACTAGTTACAGTAACTTATGACAGGAGACAAAATATGTATTTTTTTCTACAAAAACTCTAACATAAAGTGACCTCTGGACAGTAAGAGTCCGGTCAGATTCAAAACGTTTTCTCCAGGTATTCTATGCTATCTAGAGGGCAGCAAAATAAATAAATAAATAAAAACAAAAATCATCAATAGGTAGCCATTTAAAACCATGTATTAAGATGTAAAATCACAGATCCTCACCAAACAACCTCGCCAACATTTGAAGAAATGAGATAGCGGATGAACTGCTTCATGTTGTTGTAAATGGCTCTCCCCTCCTCTACTGCAGACACAATAGATGAAAAGTTGTCATCAGCTAAGACCATTTCTGCAGCTGATTTTGCCACCGCAGTGCCTGAGCCCATAGCAATGCCAATCTCTGCTTTTTTAAGGGCTGGTGCATCATTTACTCCATCACCAGTCTGCCAAGAAAATAAAAATAACATTTATATACCCTGAAAACACATTCACATTAAACATGGATGCTATGGGATACTAGAGAGTGGGCAAACAAAACTTTTAAAAAGTATTGTACATTGTAATGGCATAGTTGCAGTGGGGTGACACCTAATAGACCGCTACATACCTAAGGCCCACACAGGGAACACTTCTGCTGCTGACATTGGTGCCTGACATTGACATGCAGTGCAAGCAGTGCTCTGTATCTTGGGCCAAATTAAAAACTCACTATGGGCATTTCAAAGAATGCCCATGTGCTACCTACCAACCTCCCTCTCTGTATATTGTCCTCCTGAAAAGAAGCAGAGCAGCAGGACATTTGGCTCAAGGTGCAAAATGTACAGATCTAGGCTTTGGACTTTGTACCTGTCTTAAATTAGGCAATTTACTTCTCTCATGGTATATTTCATTTTGGGATGTCATTTCGGGGAGCAGCAAAAATATCTGCATTCTTGTAAAAGTTCAAATTACAAGAACCATTAACATAGTTCTGCTTCAGCTATTCACAATATAGCCTGTGTTGCCCTTATAA
The DNA here is from genome assembly GCF_000004195.4 of Xenopus tropicalis. Lineage (NCBI taxonomy): Eukaryota > Metazoa > Chordata > Amphibia > Anura > Pipidae > Xenopus > Xenopus tropicalis. The sequence continues at coordinate 101,586,135 of NC_030678.2, read as the reverse complement.
AAAGGAATATTGAAGAGTTTTTTTTTATCAATTAATTTGTCCAAGGAAGGGTACAGATTCATCCTGATGAATATGGCCCAGTCTTTTAATTCACTTTTCTTCCTGCTGTAATGTTTCTTGTTACTATAGAACCAAACAAATATTGAAACAAAAAACCATAAGGTTTGTAGTTTTAATATTTGTTTGGCTTTATATGTAATATGAAGGTGAAACACCATGCAGATTGATTTGAGAACTTGATTAGGTTGAATAGAAATTACACATGGTTCACTTGCATAGGATTTTTCTTGTTACTAGCTTTTCTGGCACTTGTAATGTGAAATGCAAAATAAAAACCTTGGAAAAAAAGAGGTAGTGGGGCATTTTTCATTATTTCAGTTTTTACATTGCTAATATTATGAGTGTACAACATAAACAAGCCCAGAGGTCATCTTCTTCACAGTTCTATCACTCCTGTCATACAGAATGATATAACTGAGCAAAAGAAGCACCAAGAGACACTGCCTGCATCATTAAATTAAGCTTTTTCAATTCTGTTGCACATGAAATTAGCATTGTAGAAACTGTGAACATGGTGAAAAATGAAAAATAAAATTTTAAAAGTGCTTAGGAGAGCAATTTCACACCAAATTATATCAGAGGACAAATGTATTGAACTATGTTATTCAGACTCTTGTGTCTTACCATGGCAGTAATTTCACTGTAGGACTGTAGATACTCAACAATCTTAGACTTATGTGCTGGTTCCACACGTGCAAAGCAGCGGGCACTACGGCAGGCTTCTCTCTGTCTCTCTGGTGGTAGGTCATCAAACTCCCTTCCAGTGTAAGCTTTGTCTGTTATATCTTCATAATCTGAGAAAATTCCAATCTTTCGGCAGATTGCCACTGCAGTACCTTTGTTGTCACCTGTTATCATTATTACCTTGATACCAGCTCTCTTGCACAATTCTATTGATATAGAGACCTCTTTCCTGGGAGGATCCAACATTCCAACACATCCAACAAATGTCAGGTTTGTCTAAGAGTATGAAAAAATGAGTTACCTATTATTTTGTCTAAAACACTACAGATTATTTCACATGAAGCACTTTCTCACCTCATAATTGATGAATTTTGTAGAATCATCCAGTTGCATGTCTTCTAATTTTGGTGGGACATCTCGGGTTGCAAGAGCAAGGCAGCGAAGTGTGTCCATTCCAGTGCCCCAGTCCCGAATCTTGGACATGATCTTTTCTCTTGCTGATGGAGTCAGGGGAAGCTTTGTAGAGCCAACACGCACATAGTTGCAGCGTTCAATTACACTTTCGGGAGCACCCTATGATTTATAAATAAAATTGGCAACCATTCAGCAGTCATAATGTGAAAAACAATATCTATTTACATTTATCTTCTAACTTGCAGCTTTCAAATGGGGGCCACTGAATCCAGCAGCCAAAAAGCTATTGCTCGGTGAGGCTGCTGTTTTGTTTTTATTGCAACTTTTTATAACTTGTTTTTCTTTTCAGGTCCTCTCATATTCATTTACCATCCTCTCATTCAAACTTCACCCTTGTTGCTAAGGTCATTTGGAACCTAATTTTGGAACTCCAAACTGCAGAACCGCTGAACAAAAAGTAAAAAAAACAAAAAAAAAAAAACTACAAATAAAAAATGAAGACCAACTGCAAATTGTCTTAGAATATTACCATCTACATCATACTAAAAATTAAATCAAAGGTGAAATCCTTTAACCGAATTGTAGAATCTGCAAGCTGATGCTCACTAAATTTGGGTTTACAAGCATAAATGAGGCTTATGCCAATATGGTTTTCCATCAGACTAAAAAACTTTAAACATAATGGGACTTTCAATAAACATTAAGAGATTTCATATTGGACACAGTTTCAATATGAGATCCAATATGAAATCTAATATTCTTATACAGGAGCTCTGATTTTTATAATGCACAATTTTCAGCTATTTTTATGCCCCAACTAAAATCTACAAAGCAGTGTTATAAATCTTACAGAACATACAGGGGCTGATTCATCAAAGTACGAGTTCGAATCCCGAAATGGGTAAAATTCGGATTAGAAACGATAATTTCTGATGATCGCAAATATCACAAAAATGCTTACGAAAAAATCGTATTAGTCACTAAATTTTTGTATCCAAACGATCGTAAACGGCGGGAAAAACTTTTTGACTTTGATCCTTATTTCCATGATTTTGGAAGCCTCCCGTAGGACTCAATGGCACTCTGCAGCTCCAACCTGGCCCAAGGAAAGTTACAATACCGAAGCTTAAATGAATCCGAAACTTTCGTACTCGGCGTGACAATACAATATTGTCGCGCTTTTTGGTCGCAAAGCACGAAAAAGTCGCACTAATGTACAAAAAAGTTGCATAAAATACACAAAAGTTGTAACCTTTACAAAAAATAAAAATTTTATGTATTTCGGACCTGTCGTACTTTAATAAATGTGCCCCACAGAGACGAATAATAGATTAGGTTAGATAGATAGATAGTTCAGAATTCCTCTCATTTATTTCTATATGAATTTTGTGGTCACGGCCTCATTGCACCCTCACCTAATGGTGGTAAGCACAACTTAATTTTTTCTTTTTTTGTTATAGTTTATACAGAAGAAGTGGCTGTCTTAATTACCTATATATATTTAGAATCGGTGCAGAGGACCTTCTTTATATACACACACACGAAAATCATATAGACATGTTGGTGTTCAACTTTGTACATGTCTGTGGGTACTTTTGTTCACTAGATGGTGCTGCAACACCACTAGATAAAAGTAACAGAAGAAAACTAAGAAGAAGAAAGGAGCCTCTAATGAAATCCACCAAGTCATAACAGTTGCTGAAGGGGAATCCTTAGCTTCATAAAGCAAGATTTTCTGGCATTAGAATAAAGCCATTCTGCAGTGTATTACCTTATAAAGCAATAGGCAAAATTCTTGTGGCAGGCAACTGCTCTACTGTACATATTTTTAGCTTTTCAACCTCAAATATTCTGTGCCAACTTTATCTAACCACACTTTAAGGCATGGTTAAAAATGATAACTTTCTGCAGACTGCAGAGGTCATAGGAGACATGGGAAGAGAAGTTATTTTAAATTAATACAGCAATCCTTCCTAAAATGTAACTGTCTTGCATAACCAGAAAGAGATGCAGATAACCCACCCCTGTGCTTCAAAAATCTGATCCATTGATTGAGCCACTGAGTTGGCCAGGATACAGGCACACAAAGCGGAACGGTTTTGCGCTGAATTCCGCTGTGTGCCTACACATGGACGCAATGGCCCTGGGTGCAGAGACAATAATCAGATTTTTGAAGTGTAGGGGCAGATTCTCAGACAGCACTTATTCACAGGCAGAGAATCCACCCTGTGTGGATTAAGCCTAAGGGATTTCTGATCTGTGCATCAAAATAAAAGCATGTTGATTTGATTGTACAGATATATCTAAGCCTTAATAATTCTTATAACATGCTTGGATCTGGCCGTTCAAATTGGTAACTGCAGTATAAAATGCATCGATGTACCACACAGTAACTAATATGGAGAATATTCATGAATGAACATAGGTGACTTTTTTTGTTTGGGGAGGCTAAAGATTAGCCATATATAGACTGACTTAAAGCTAATGTAAGACTTAGTGGATTCGATGCTGGTGTAAAAATGAACCTGCCAACTACCTCTTGCTGTTCCCACTGACTTCCAGGGATACTGTGCAAAAGTGCAGGGTTTGGGGGCTTTTTTCACCCAAAAATGCTTAGGATGTAAAAGTATTCATACATGCACTTCTGTGAGGGGTTCTCCATCCATTTGTGTTTGTGATCAGTTATCTTAAATGTGTTTTAATTAGTTTTATAGCGAGAAAGGCAGTGGGTATTAACATCCCAGGTACATTATATACAGGGAAATGCAGTCTGTATTTACAGAACCAGAACATTATATACAGTGAGATGCAGTGGGTACTGATGGCAGATATTCAGGCCCTGGCACAATAACACTGGCACTGCAACACATTAGTTTGTTTCCCAGCTATGCAGTCTCATGAGGGTTCCACTGTAAACAACTAGAAATCAATAAAATAATGCCAAAAGTGAAAAAGTGCAAAAAACAACAAATATATAAAAGCACATTTAGCTTTTTCAGGGGGTAAGAGTTAATTTAGTGCTGGAGAAATGGTGGTAAGGATATTATAGATGCCAGGTGACAAAAAACTATTTAATTTCTGCTAGTGATTCAGCCTTTAGACCTCACCATGGTGAGGTTCTTAGGTAAAGTTACAGCCTGTAGATCCTTCTTATCAGTCTTCATTTCTACCCACATCTGTGCCTTGATTGTTCAATTTTACTGTCTGTCAAGAGAGCTGTGCTCTGATTGGAGAAGCCACAAGAAGAAAGATCCAATCAGAGCACAGCTGATTCCAACAGAACCGGAGCTTGCAGGAATGTAAAATTTCCCAATGATCAAGGTTCCAGAGAAGTGCAGAAACGGAAGAAATTTTTTTTTAAAGTGCCAGCCGCCTGAGACAGCCAAGTTGATGCGAGGTAAGGGGAAGGGCCGCAACTGCATTTCACCTCTTTAAGTTACCAGGAGCAGCTTTTTGCTGTCCCTGGCAACTTGCTGGGCGCTGCTGCCTGAGGAGAGTTTCTCAACTCGCCTCATGGCAGCAGAGCCCTGTAGATAGTAAGCACAACACAAGATCATATATCAGTATTTCCCAAACTAGTTAAGAAGGTTATATCTCCAGAAATGTTTTTCGGCTGATTGGGTACATTGTAACATTCACTTAATTTAACTTGATTTGTAAGACAGTTAATCATACTGTAATTCTGAATCTGGACACAGTTTACCTTGACAAACATTTTGCTAGCAGATTGACCTGAATTAGGAGCTACAGAGTTGCAATAGACAGACATGGACTTGCGATCTCGTGAAAACTCCAGTGTGCACTCTTTTTTCATCAGTTTCTTTATTACCTAGCAAAGAAAAATAAAAATCAGAGTGTGACTGGATTTTATACAGTATGAACCAATTACTTTCTCTGCTACATTTGATAGGTATATCTTGGAGCCAGCATCACTTTCTAACAAAGGCTTTAATGCTTCCACTGAGGGAGGACTGGGCATGCAGATTTGGGAGGAGCTCTTCATGTTGTCATTTGTGCACCCATCAGTCATGCTTAGTCCTCCCCTGCAGACCGTGCTCCACCCCTCCCTAGCTTTGCCGCAAGGATCTCATCTCCCCACATCTACATGCCCTTCTCCCCTGCTATTTGGCTCTTCTGCTCTAACAATGCTCACCCTGACCCTGCTTTTGATTAAGAAAATTGCATATTAGTATGTTTTGTCATCCAATTCCAGCAGGGCCGGAACTAAGGGTTGGCAGAAAAAGCACCTGCCTAGAGCTCAATGGTGGGTGGGAGGGCACCAGGCACCCTACCCCTAGTTCCGAGCCCTTTCTCCCACCTTTCTCTCACACCTTTCTTTATCACAGCGGCCCCGGCAACCCTGAACCCCCCCGTGTGCGTGCATCTGTGCACTCAAATTGCGCATACACATGCACATACGTCGTCTGACACTGAAACAACAGCTGCCACATTTTTTTGTACCTCCCTGCATGTTATCATATACCAACATTGTTATTTATTTTTATCCTATAAGAGAAAATAATAAATAAAAATGTGCAGAAACTGTATATGATAAGATGGAGGGAGTTACAAAGAAACCAAAGCCACAGCTGTTGTTCTGGGGCAGACTGGGAACAGAGAGAGACAATGACAGAAAGGCGGGAAGGGTTTCCCTGCTACTTCAGAGTTCAGGCTGTCAATTACTACTGTGACCACTTCCTGTGAGAGAATGAAGAGACACTTTCACCCTCAATTTCAGCCTCTAAAGTAGAAGGATCTTTCTGCTGCTCTGCTAGAAGCACAAATTTCCCCTGCATTATTAATTCTTTAAGGAAGGATAAATCATATAACTGAAGATAAATATTATATAAAACGTCCTTTAAAAATATACCTCATGTGCTCCTTCATAAGTCATACTTACAGAATTGCAGGCATTTGCTCTCTCCACCTTAGAAAGGGTGCTCAAATCAGTATTAAAAACATTCATCTTCTCAACCAAGCATGTCAAAGCAGTCTCTGTCGCCTCTCCCACCTTCTCATAAACTCCCTTGGACTGCAATAAAAAATTATTAAGACAAAATCAGTGCAATGAAGTTACAATAGTCATTATCTTGGAAACACTAAAGACATATAAACTTGAAGAAATGCTTCTAGCACACTCATGAGGATACTGCACAAGATTTAGTAGAAGACATGAGAACTGTGTGTAAGAATAACTTTTACTAACCATATAAATTACATAGATAAAACTGATTGACCATTTAAAATAATTATTCAGGATTCAATCAGGTAGCAGCCTACATAAGTACTTGACAATGTATGAAATGCTAATCAACACAAACCTCATTGAAATCCAAGGAAGAATCATTGCACAAAGCGCAGATTGTTGCTAATTCCACCAATCCATCATATTGTCCACAGTTAACGGGCTGTTCATCTTTTAGGCTATGTTATAACAAAAGAACAAATACATGCATTTAGTTGGCTTGAGCATTAACCTGTTGCCAGTCTAGATGTATAGCATCGTTCCAAATGTGTCCCCAGAGCCCTGTGTTTTTCTTAGGTTTTTATTATATTATATTATTATATTTATTTATATTATTCCATGCTTTTTACTTTGTGTTGCAGTTGTGGTTAGGTAGCTAGACAATTAGGGCAAATTTTTAGCTACCACAGGCGACTAATCTCCCCCAAAATCCCAATTTACTTTGCTGTTGGTGGAAAGGCATACACTGCTCTTTGTTTTCCGAAATCGCAGGAAACTTCAGGTGACTTTGGAAAACATTCCCATTGTGATGTGTCAGGACAGATAGCAAATTGTAAAACAGCATCTTTTCTGTGAAAATTTCCACATAAACATATATAAATAGGTATAGGTGGACCTAAGGCTGTTCTGGGGGTGAAAAGGATGTGCTTTATTATACCCAGTTTTATACATGCAGTGACCAAGGGCCCTGTCTTTTTGCAGATACTGCAGCTAAAATGACAAGGACATAGGAGTAAGTGAAGCCTCATGGATTTGGTGTACCAGATGGTGACAGTACCAGGTTCATCACATTTATTTATATAGCGCTAGCAATTTTGCAGCTTTGCAAAAAATAAAGCTTTGGAGCTAGACTCCTGCACTGAACCAATTTTTAAAGGGGATTTATTGTAAAATTAAAAAATTATATAAGCTTCATCACACTGAAATAAGAAACTTTCTAAATATGATTGATTAAAAATTCTGTACCGTTGCACCTTCTGCCTAGGACATGTATTAGAGCTTACTCTTTCAAAATAACTGGCTCTGATGGAAACCCTGTTTCTACACATGCAGAGTGTGTGCTAGAGTCAGTTAATTTGTTAGCTTTGTTTGTGTTTGAGTTTGTTATTTAAGTTAGCTCTAAAACATCTGCTAGGAAAAGGAGCCCCCCTAAAAGACGCATTAGACCTACCTGTCAAATCAAAATCTGACCCAGACCTCAGCATGAAGAGAGCATGAAGACTGACAGGTTGCTGAGCGTAAGATACTGAAGAATCACTTTCATTTCATAAACAGTACAGAATATTTAATTGGTTATATTTAAAAAGTTTAGAAAAGTTTAAAAAGTGGGAGGGGGTAGAAAAAATATTTTTTAAAAAAGTTTAAAGGAGTAAAATGTAGATAATATAGGACATTTATCATAAGGTGAGAAATATGGATAAGACTTGCATCCCACATCTATACCCGCATCTGAAAATCAAACCTGCAACTTGCAGCGTACCCAACTTTCCAGCAAAGATTGCGTTTCTCACAATACTTTTTTGCAGGCATGCTAAATCACAGCACATGCAAGGCATTGTGTTATTTCAAGACCAGAGGCGTGGCAAGCCAGCCTGTCACCTCACCCCCTCGCCCACATGCATGCGAATAAGAATAAGTGACATTGTGGTGGGGGTGAGAGCCCAGAATAGGGTAGGGGTACGGGCTTAGCACCCCCCTACCATTGAGCCCTAGGCAGGTGCCTCTTCTTCCTACCCCTAGTTCCGGCCCTGTTCAAGGCGTGGCTAAAGGAGAGATGGCTACTGCAACACTGCATCAATAGTACATGTAGACAGGTCCAGTAGTACAGAACACAGAATGGACAGACAGATACTGTTTTTAATGGGAATTAACAGATACCTTTTAAATTATTGAAACCTATGGTGCACATAGGCTTTATGTGCAAATCAACATAACATCACAACTAAAAATATGAGGAAAATAAAGCCTTTTAAGTATATCTACAGAACATTTGAGACCTCTTATCAACTAAAAAGTATACTAATATGAAATGGTTACAGTTTAGAAATGTCACGGCTCAAAATTGGATACTTACACTTGACCAACTGGGGCATATGTGGATCCGGTGATGCTGAACTCATGAAAGCTGCAATTCACTCCTTCAATTTTTTCAATTACAAACATCTATATTAAAAAAAGACATGAAGTTATAAACCCTGCACTATTAGCTGGTACAATTCAAAGATGCCCAAACAAGGTAAGAATACTCATGAAACAAGCTAAAAATACTGGCACTGGATCACTGCAATTTTCTGCTTTTGTTCTACATGACTACCTTTAGATTGCTTCCATGGATTTTTTTTCACTAATTAATGTCAATAAGACTAAACACAATTTAGGGATTGTTAAAATTTGGCATTAGAGACCTCTCATCTTCCTTAATGTAGCATGCACACTCTCTTCACACCCTGCAGCTAGTTTTTTACCCAATAAGAAAATTAAACTTTGTCTCTTCCTCCAAAGACAAGTTGGATACATGCTCAGACGACAGTGATCCAACATGTTAAAACTAATACAAATCACCTAAAACTGCATTTTGGGTGCCTAGTTGATGTTTCTAAAACCAAATAAATAAAAAAATCACTTGTAGAGATTAAGTTTAAAAAGTAAAAATATAATTAAAATCATTGAAGACTACGTGAAAAATTAGTATATCAACTGCATAAAACAATTATTAAAAAATCCTGAAATGATGGTATGCCTCATGACATAATAATGACTGGTGCCTGGGTGCATTCCAAAATTATATCCATAGGTAAAAAAGTTTTAAGGGCAATCTGAGTTCATAGAATTTACAATCTAAAACATCAGTTTCAGGGGTGAGATTTTCAGCATTAAGAAAAAAAATACATTATCCATATGCCAAAATTTAAAAGATATACTTCCCATTGACTTTTATTGCAACTGAGTTTGAGCTGTTATGACTAATCTATTTAAAGAGATCTTTTGTGTGAAAAAAATTGTAAAACTTAAGTATTTTCAGTCACAACTACTGTGCACATTTGTCCCAAGAAAACGGTTATTCCAGTTTCATTATGGTTTCATGCCTATACACCATATCAACTAAATAGCTGACATTGTTTAGCCAGACGCAAAGAAAAAATATGGGATCCATAATACTTTCAATGACATTTACAAATACATTTAAAATAATTTAAAAGTGTATAAAGAATGTTTAAAGCACATATTGTATATAAAAAGAATTGTGTTAACTGTTTTGTAGATAAAGTTATTTGAAAATGCTTTTGCTACTGAAAGCAGTATCTGTCTGGCTATTTATACTTCCTGCACTCCTGGTTATGAGTCCCAAAACAATGTAGCATATGTCAGAAGAATTTCAGACCTGGAGAAAAATTACATCTGCCACATTATTTTAAGAGTCAATTAAAGCAGAGTACCAAAAGTACAGCAAAAAATTGCAACTGCAATTACATTTACATATAACTTTAAACACAGATACAGGTGAACTGGGCTGAGAGTAAGTAGTAGGTGTGCTACAGAAAATTCCCTAAGTCAAACTAATGCTGGGTAGGCAGGGGAACTGGGAATATCATTAATTATTGGTATAAAGTGTGCCACACTCACTGGTTCTGTTTAACATGCTTTTTAATTTTTTTCTGTCAGCATGAGCCATAGAAAAGGGACGATATCTACTACAGACTACAGCCGAGAGCACAAAAATAACATAACCTGGGCAGACCACAGCAAAGGGCACAAGAATATCATCTGGGCACATTATACTGTATCCTCCAGATTATGTGCTGCCATTTGCATCTATCAATATACATTCATAGATGCACATTGTTTTATTCTTAAAGGGGATGCAAACTTCTAATGAAAGAAAACATTATTCTCAACAAGCAAAACATCACTAGCCCCTATAAATATCTTTAGTACAAGTTATACCTATTACTAATTAAAATGCAGAATCAATCAATAAAACAAACAATAACAATCTGTATTTGTATTTAGAATAAAGAGGGGTTTTTTGAATAGTAATTAGAAGTGGGTGCACTTCCTTTATTTTTAAGTTTGTCCTACTATCTGTATTAATTACAAGGGATGTTTTCTGTAAAAAATGTGGAAATGGAAAGAACTCCTGACTGTATATAACAAAAGTCCCTTAAGACAAATGAGATGCATCTAAAATAGTTGAATTCTATACACTTTGGCTTTTTAAAAATTTGTCACTCTCATCTCAATTTTAGCTTACTTCCTTTTTAATGCCTTCTGTATAGACTACATGTCACGTAACAAAACCTGGCTTTTATCAGAGAGAACTTCTAAACATGCTGTATTCCTTTAGTGATCATGACATGAAGGAAGACTGCTCACATAATTATATCTATCTAGTAAGAGTTAATAAGGGCATATACAGGGGGGCAGGAAGCCCTAGTGTCATATTATAGGTGGTATTTTGTGCAGAATGTTGTATATATACTGACTGTACAGCAAATATTTACTTAACCAAAGAAATCTGCAACTTAAGCTGGCCATACTATACACAAAGGTCACCAAACCAATAGATCTTTCCCTGATATGACCATCCTCAGGCTGATCGATCAGAGAACAAACATGGGATACAGACCTTTGGGACAAGGACCGGCTCCTCGCCCTGACAGGATTTTTAAATCTGCCCAATCAACACCTGGGTGATTTTAAGACAGATATCAGTTGGACAGGCCCATGTGGGGGCTCTATATAGCTTTTATCAGCCTGAGTATGGCCACCTTTAGATAGTTACATTATCTTTCTAGCTCTTCCCATTCTTCCCATGCTGTATATTAATTGAAAGAGAATTAGCGACTGATCTGGCCACTTGGATTACTTAGTTTTTAATATCTAATGCATTTGTAAAGCGTTATTGGTTAAGCTTATTGTGTGCCACTGGCACATGCAGCATGAGACAACAGCCAACCTTCAAGGTATTCACAGGAAATTCCAAACCCATTGTAGCCACACTGAGTACAGTCCAAAGCTTTATCCATGGGTAGCAGGGCTGCTGCATTGTTCAACAAGTGGCCTGTGTGCAACCAGCTTTAGGCTTTTTGGGACTTTGCATTTATTACTTATTTCCTCAACAACAAAAAAAGACTAAAATACAAAGTATGAGTCATATAAGTCACGATACTCTAGTTCATCATTTACTTAGGCTATATTTAAGCAAGAGAACTAAGAAATGCATTCTTTTCTGCACAACACTGTATTTTAGAATATTAAAATGCATTATTTTGGCTGAATGTTACCATAGCATATGTCTCTACTGAATATTTACACTGCACATTCGGTACCCAGGTGCTTTCAGGACAAAGAAGAGCTTCTTAGGGTGAAGACACACAGAGCTACTAGTAGCAGCTACTTGTCATGCCTACTAAAATAGACAATGCTGATCATTTACGGATAACCGTCCCTATGTGTGTTTTAGCAGAGGCAATTCTCAGTACTGTCTATGCAGGGTATTTTTTGGCGTTTAGTAGCTGTTACTAAGTAGCTCCGTGTGTCTTCACCCTTAGGGCAGTGGCACACGGGGAGATTAGTCCCCGAGACAAATCTTCACTATAGCAGGCAACTAATCTCCCTGACATGCCATCCCACTGGCAAGAATGTAAATCGCCGGTGGGATGATATAGTCGTCGATTCAGTTTTCCGAAGTCACCCAAAGTTTCCTTGCAAGGCAACTTCGGCAGACAAAAGTGATGCATGTTGGGGAGATTTGTCGCCCTCAACAGTGAAGTTTTATCACGGGCAACTAATCTCCCCATGTGCCACTTGCCTTAACCTTATTCAGTTTTCATTTCACTTGTCCATGTTATATTCCTACTTTGATGTAACCACATACTATTTTATCTCTGTATGTATATGTATTTTATGTTACTGTTTCAGAAATTGTAACCAAGAAAATGATCGTTTGCATACATACATATACAAAGGTGGTAAACTAAAAAAAAAAAAAGTTTTGGTGTATTGTAAAATTAACAAAATCTGAAGTAAAAAATGCAATTTCCCGGCTGGCTCCTTTCCAGCAGCCTCTGCATAAACTTGCTCCAGTGTTTACCTTATAAGGGTGGAGGGCACACACTAAATTCAGTGTAAAACAAAGAAGGGAACTCTACTGGCAGAAAACCAATCTCACACAGCGGACTGTTTTATTGGGACTCATGCAAACGCATTCTGTTGCTCCTTAAAGGAAAACACTTTTTTTTTACTGTAACATGCACTAATTATAGCAGTATTTTCAGATGTATTTGCTGTGACATTTCAGGCTCATATTTTGTACATGAATAGTTTGCTCATTGTTAACTCTTTTCCCCTAATTAAACCTGTAATTCCTAGCGCTACTTGGGCTTTTTAAATGAATATATGTATATATATATATATATATATATATATATATATATATATATATATATATATATATATATATATATATTGAAAAAATGTTGTATAAACTCGACAAGAATGAATTTGCATTAAACTCAATCATTGGTGTATGTACAAAATGCCCCGATAATGTTTGAATCGTTTGTACGAAAATTTGGAGTTAACCTTTGAAAATCACAAATTTTTCCAGTTGAAAGCATTGTTAAAACTCAAAAAATCTGAGTTTAAACGTTCGTTTGTTTCCATGAATCCTTTTTATTTTTCCCAAACAGGAATTTGAAACTGGGTGAAACTGAAAACAGTGATGGGATTAAGTTCCCCTTGAAAAGTGTGAAATAGAAAACAATGAGTGGATTAAGTTCCCCTTGAAGCTGGGGGAATCTGAAAACAATGAGGGAATTAACTTGTCTTTGAAAATATGACAAGGACAGGCTGTCACTGACTATTCTATTCCTTACTATTCTAACCCTTCATAGGACTCAATGGTACTCGACAGATCAAATCTGTCAAGTTTTTTTACAAAAGAACATTCATAAATCACTATTTATGGGAGTTATTTTCGAAAATAAGTATCAAAAGAAACGCATTTTTGCGATTTGGTGGTTATCCCATAATATTTTACAAAAATAACCAAAAAGCATAAGGGAACTGCAGACAGAACACTCTCTCAATATAGTGACAGCTGTGTATGAGTGAAAGCTGCGACAGCGCTTATCTGTTCCGGAAACAATACTCTATAAACAGCAAGTGTGAAGCACCCATGTTTTCCACATTTCCTATGTGTGTCCCTGTATCGGTTAAAATATACTGTCAATTGACCCATCTTGGTTACCACAAATAGTGTCTTTATTCTCAGGGTCAATAGTTATGTACATTAGTTAGGTCATTTTAGTACATGTCCATTCTACAGTGAGGCTTCAGCAGTTAGACAGTGATAAAGCAAACAGAAATGAAGTCAAGAGGAAACCATGTGGTCCTACAAGTACATTGTGGGAAGAAGGCACTTGCATTGGTGTGGATACCTTTAAGTACTCCTTTACACAAATGAAGCGCTTTGTCCTCACAGCATCTCCTTTTAGATGCAGCAGTATTGGGTCGTCAACAGGAAGACGGGCTAACCCTTTCATTTAAAGGCCTGTCAAGGTTAGCAGCACTGTAAAATTATGTCTATAACATCTTAATACTTTGACATTTTTTATCTAAACTTATTACATTTATATATATTTTCATTTTGGTGACAGTTCCCCTCTAAGCTTTACCTTGATGTTATTTGGCAAGATGGCAGCAAATGTATGTATGTATGTATGTATGTATGTATAACTTTATTTATAAAGCGCCACAAGGGTACGCAGCGCTGTACAATCTTACAGAATACAAAATTACACACAGGGAGGACAAGTGATTTAATAAATAAATACAGTAAATATATATAAGTGCCATGTGGTATGAAACACAATCTAAGGGTCAGATTTATCAAAACCCGAGTTCGAATCCCGAATGGGAAAAATTCGAATTGGAAACGAAAATTTCTGAAGATCGCAAATATCCCGAAAATACAAAAAGTATTACAAATATTTTACTTCCCTAATATGGTGGGGTGGAGACCTTGATGAAAACCTACCTACCCAATAAGTAGCATGAGCAGCAACTATAGATACAAGGTTATCAATCTATGCAATAATAAGACAAACATTTTTTTCTGTGCTTAGTTCAATTTACAGTCCTTAACTTACACATGAAGTAGTTTTGGTTATTAGGATTAGCTTTTATCTATCCTGATGGCTTGGCCTGCTTTCTACTCAAGGCAGCAATTAATTTTGTGAAAGAAATCACAGCTTGTTTTTATCTTAAAAATGTCTGACCAGAAACACACACTTAATCATATTATTTATGTATACATGGCAGATTTGTGGCATTTAGAGGTTTTGATTTTCAACAAAAAGCATGTATGAAATCTAAAGACATTACTGACACTAAAAATTTTTTTCAAAATCTCAATGTACATAAAACGTTACCTATAGGTCATATTGATTGTTTTTCACTGATAGGGCTGCTTTTGTAAGTAACTGTTACTTGAAGTTCCCAAACCTGACTGTAACTTTACAATGTCAGTTATAGATAATGCTAACAGACTCCTGCTACATAAAAATGGCAGCCCCCTCATAGAGGCACATGGGGGTTGGATAGTTAAGGTAAAAGCATCAGGCAAATACTTTTATGGCATAATTATAAATAGCATGCGCAGACAATGTTATATTTACAAAAATGTTTAATTTCAGGTGTCAGTGTCTCTTTAAGGACTTTGATACATATATGCTGGAGATTGCCAAAGAAAATTGCACAACAAAGTTGTCAGAACTGTTTGTAAGGGAGTATACTGTGCTATCTGGAGCAAGGTATGTAAAATCTACACACGCATTGGAACCGCAGGGCCAATATGAACTGAGGGCCGCTACCACACTGTTCTCACTGAGAATATGTTTCTAAAGCAGTCAACTGACTTGCACTTCATCTCTTACACCGCTTTCAGATGGGGCAGTTTGCCATGGGTTTGTTCAATAATGTTGCATGGGTAAAGTAAGCAGAGAAGTGATTTTATTTTATCCAGCTGCAGCCATTGGGGGACATGATGCAGCACAATGGGAGTAGAGAACACTGGAACTGTTGAAAAGTAAAATAGCGACAGTACAAAGGGGAAGAGGAATAGAAAAAAAAAGCAATATGAGAAACACATATTTGAAGGTGAAAGAAGGAGAAAATATATAAATCAAATAAAAAGGAAAGAATAAAATAGTAAGGAGTTGCACTTATGTTGAATGGGAGGAAGCTGTCCCTTTAATGATTAGGACAATCCCTATTCATTGCATTCATGTTGCACAAAGGGGTATACGCCCCCTTTAAAGGAAGGCAAAACAGGAGAAAAATTATGTAAGAGAAGCACAAAAGAACAGAAAATTCTTGAAGAAGGAAAAACAGAGTGTATATAGTAAAGGAAGGCAGGAGAAAAAGGCATAAGAAAAGAGCTGGGAAAGAAGAGAAAAGCAGACAAGATAGGACAGCAAAAGAGGTGAGTAGTTTCTTGCAACTTCACTGAAAATCTGTTTTGGGCATGTGTTCTTGGGTTGGTGGTGCAACAGTAATGCACTGTACCACTGTATAATCTAGTTTGTGCTTACAGGGGGGAGAAGTGCACAGTTTCACTTTAGCTCTTTATCACTGCAGATGTTTTTGTTTGGGGGGGCGAGAATAGAGGCACCATGCGGCGTGTGTAGCCATGCCCACTTTTTAAGGACGTGACAAGTTTTCACAAATGTCACAAGGTTTTATGGGAAAATAGTGCAGCAGCAAAATTTTCTTCAAGTCTTACTGGTACCCTAAGTATATCACAAACACTGGCTGTCTGTTAGAGAGCAGCTGAGTTATTGCCCATTACTGTATATAATGTGTTTAGGGTGCTTGAACACACTGCCCCTCATAGTATATAATGTTTTTGGTGTGTCAGTCCACACTCACTAGCACACCCTGGCATTTCCACTCTGTTCCGCCTGGTGCACAATATTTATAGAGACTTCGGCACTCTCCACCACATTCCAAATAGCACAAAAATACCGGCACAACAGGACTTGTTTAAGTGGGATAAACCCTTATCCCGGTTAAACAAGTCCTGTTGTGCCGGTATTTTTGTGCTATTTGGAATGTGGTGTGTCAGTACCCACTGCTTCTCTGTGTATCTAATGTACTTGTGTGTACATTAGATACACAGAGTCAAGCATTTTATATCATTATAAATAGCCATTTATTCCAGTGTTTGTGATACATTACATAGTTTGGCTTTCACTGAACTGTGCTGAATCATTGGAAACCTATGTAGAGATAAGCAGTAAAACCAGTTTTTACTAAAAGTACATATATTTAGCTCAGAAAGAGGAATGTAGGAGGTTCCCAATTTCTTACATCAAGAATTTTAGAGAGGGAGGCATATACAGTATCTTAGCTATAATCTGCCACTAAAATTCTTCATTGTGCATAAAGATATGGAGATTGTTTGATGAAGGGGGAAATAGAAGGTTTCTTCATATTGTAAAAAGGTAAATAACTTGATTGTAGGGATGTCACTGGCAAACATCTCATGGTTGAGTAGTTGCTTGCAAGTTCTATATCACATTTAACACTCTTTCTAGTCTAAAATGTTCATTATACCCAAGACATTTCAGATATCTACCACAACCTTCTCTTGGCGAAGGTTTCCTCACGTTGAAGGCCTTTACCATAAATTTCTTAATGACAACAGTTTGAGGAGCTGCAAGTAGATTTCAGAGGACAGGCATCGCCCTGCTGAACTTAATGAGTGAAACATGACAGCTTAGAGTTAATAAAAACATTACAGTTGCCTGTATACATGCCATGGATCGTAAAAGGCAACTTTTAAGTCTTACTCTTATCGACAATTATACCAGAATAAAAATTCAGAACTTTTTTGCCCATGCTTATGTTGTGCCCTAAAAGTGCAGTCGGATCTGCCCTACACACCTAGATCCACACCTTCCCCAATGCAGTAATTCTCATGGTTCCTGGTTCCTAAAGCTTTGTGTAACAAAAGCTAAAGATTTATGTCTATGCCCACAGAAGGGGCAATTTTTTGCAACAATGTATAATGATTATTGCCTGTCATTTAAGGCATTGCATAAGCTCTGCTTTGATAATGCACAATGCTGTATTAAAGCAACACTACATTATAATCAAAAAGTAACTTTGCATTGATGCCTAAAATGAATATCCCAAATAAGTATTTGCAAAAAGAGAAGAAAAAACAAGAAACTTTACTATATGGTAACTTGGGTCCTTGCATAGTGAATTATAACAAAATGGATGCCTCCTTCCGTTATTACTAAGATTCTAGCTATTTAAATACAGTATTTAAATCACTGCAGTGAACAACATTTAGAGACACATGAGCTAATTTAAAACATAGGAGCTAAATTGCCCCTTGGCATGAGAAAAAGCTCAGAGAAACCAAAAACACTGCTCAGGGAAAAATGCCCAATAGGTTTTACAAATAAATCACCTACTAATGAAGGTTTGAAGTGATCCTGGTGTTCTGGTATGTAATTTATCTTTGCAGTGGGGCTAGTTCCACATGCATAGCAGCCCTGTAAAAGGACATACATTTACATTGTGCTATCCATTCAGAAACAGAAGTGTGAGGATAACAAGTAAGTAAGTAAGTATGTATTTTCTCACCTGCTAAAAATGCATCTAACTCTTCCTTGACGCTAATATACCACCATTACAAGCACTTGACCATTCCACAACTTCACAAATTTTACTGTAAAATATTCTTTTGACCAAAAATCAAAGCCTTTTATATGTACCTAAATATAAATTATCCTGTGCAAAAAGTCATTGATTATGATCTGGGTGTTGAAAATAAACGGTTTTCTTGTTAGCGGATTTGACCAGAAATATTTCCACTGGAACAGTACAATAAAACAATGAGACTGTACTAAGGGTAATAACAGTAACAATGTTTTGACAAGGCTTTATAATAAATGTGTCTGATGGCTAAAATGCAAACTTATCTGCAGAAATAAAAATGAATACATTGTACGTAGTTAATACATACCAAAGCTATATTTCATTGGTCCTTGGATTCTTTGCTTAGTTGGCAGTGCCCCAGCATCACAACCCTTCCTCTCCATGCATCCCACACTCCAAAGACATACAGGTAATATAACTGAACTCTGAGCATGTGTACATATGACAGAGATCTTAGCCTGCAAGGTTCACTAGGGCAGGGACTAAAATTAATTATGAACAATATCTTTAAAGTTTTGCAGAATATATCTGTGCTATATAAAGGATAATAATATATACAGTGAGCAACCATAAATGTTGTCTATCCAATACATCTGTTAATTAACATTATTAATTAAAACTAATCTTGAGTGACCTGTCTACTGCTCTACTTCACAATTACAATATACTGTACTATACATATTACTGTGTTGGTAATATTTAACATTGGAGACAAACATCACCAGTGATGTTGCCTATAGCAATCAATGAACAAATTAGATTTAAAGGGTCACCTACAAATTAAGGTGGCCATACACTGTTCTGAGGTTGCTAAAAGAGTGGTCTTTATTTGATCTTAGGCTAATTTGATTTTTGGCCCAAGGGGTGTAGGGGCCATTAGACTGAAGACTGTACCAACAAGTCGATGCGGTCACCAATTTGAAGGACGAATCTAACCTGCCTGTCAGCGTGATATCGAGTGGGGAGGCTCGTCGGGGGCCCATATGCAGGCAGATAAGCTGCCAAATCAAATCGGCAGCTTTATGGCCACCTTTAGAAAACAAAGCAAAGATCTGATTGGGGACAAACATAACGGTGATGTTGCCCATACAACCAATGTTAAAGAAACAGTAAAACACAAAACTTTAAATTGTTGACCCGAGACTTGGCGTTTCTTGGAAGATGTTGGATGTGTGTACTTGAAGCTGGGCAGATTCAATGCTTCCGGGTGCAGGCTAGCCAGCTTGAATGGCTGCCCCCCTGGCTATGTAGCAACTTTGTTTATATAAACTACAGCAATGTTTCTGAAACAAATACACAACTTTTACCAGCGCAGGGCAGTAGTACGTAATACATTACTGTTCCTTTAATACTGGGAACAAACATCACTGGTGATGTTGCCCATAGCAATCAATCAGATCTTAGCCTTTGTTTTCTAACTTGTAGGTAACCGTTCAAATCTAATTGCTGATCGGCTGCTACGGGCAACATCACCAGTGATGTTTGTCTCCAATGCTATATACATTATATTTTAATTATTTCAAAGCATTTTCATTTTTTGGTGTTACTGTTCCTTTAATAAATATACTACTATGGATATTCTGTAAAATTTACAATGACTTTGGTGAGATCTGTGTTGCTGCCTCATAAGCCCACTGAAATGCTAACACTCTGGAAACGATACAATAGGCCACATACAATACACAGGGAAAATGCTAAACACCAGTATGTAAAGTAGAAATGAGCCTTATTACAAGCAAGAAAAAGCTATTCGGTACTACTGGAGTTAAAAATATCAATATAAAAGTGTTTATGCATTTTATTTCTGTATAGTAGGATTAGAAGCAGATTGCTGATTGTGTAGACAAGAGTTGTCTAGCTGACACTGTGGAGCTGAGAACCTGTTTATGTTTTGAAGTCACAAAGGATATGCAATTGTTCAGCAAGCCCATGTTTCATTAAGCAAATATTTAATAAGCCAGCAGGTCTGGAAATAGATGAATAATATCTATATCCCAGCCATTAGTTTTTACTTTATTTACCCAGGGAACTCCCAACAGTTAAAGATTAACAGAGATCTTTATTTACTACAAAGCTGGTTGATCAGCACGTCAACTGCACACAATTAGCTTTATGTAAAAGGGATACTAACATTATACAGTATCTTTAATTAATAAGGCAAAAGCATATTACATGCAACTCACATGCACTCTCAGAACTGTTATTTAAGTGTATAAAGGGCATAAACAATAGATTAATAAACTCAAATATTCAGCAGAATAATTAAAGTCAAGGGCACCATTCAGAACAAGAAATTACTCAGTGGAATATTTACAAACCTGGTAAGTTTTGTCATGATTTTCTAGTCTTAATAACAATTAAAATACATACACACAATATATGTTCCATCTAGCCAATATTTGTAAGGATATCCCAGGCTATCCCAAGCCAAGGAAAACTCAGCATACAAATTGTCTACTGTTCAAAGTTGGGAACTTTTATAAACTCCTTCTAGACCAGCTATTTTAACACTCTTGACCCTTTCCCTGCCAAGCAAGTAGAT
Source organism: Xenopus tropicalis (assembly GCF_000004195.4). NCBI lineage: Eukaryota > Metazoa > Chordata > Amphibia > Anura > Pipidae > Xenopus > Xenopus tropicalis. The sequence continues at coordinate 101,565,454 of NC_030678.2, read as the reverse complement.
ACTATGTTCTTGCAAGGAAAGGCTTTACCTGCCAAGCACATAGTACATACGTTCTTCTCAGTAAAGTCTTTCTCTCAGCATTGGCAGCTTTTGCTACCAGTGCAAAGAGTCATATGTGCCCACAACCCCGGTCATTGCCGAGGGGGCTGTCAAGTTGAAGTGATGTTTGGAAATGTCATAAAATCACCAATTTTAGGAACGCTTTGTGGCTTGGTATTCTGGAGTAGTGTGTACCCATTCTGGATTCAGGGGAATGAGTATGTTCCGAAAATATATGGCTTTCTTTTTTTTTTTTTTTAAACAAGACAGCTTTTCTATGAGAAACCTACTTGCCTCACAAGTTAGCAGTAATTTTTGATTCATTCCATTCCGGTTATAGATGTCTTGAAATTAACCCATTTGAACTGCACTTTCACACCTTCTGGGCTAAAGGCTGGTGAGTAATTTATAAAACTAAAGACAAACATTGCACACTATATAATGAAGTAGGCATAACCTCATCTAATATACATTGCAGATGTGATGATGCTTGGTTGGTATAAACAACCTATGAACAAAAAAAAATGCCCTTTACACACTGTTAGATTTAGATTATAGCCACCCTAGTTTGTAACTTAATATTATATCCCATTATAAACTGGTAAGGTCTGACCAGCTGCTTCCAGCTGGTAGGTGGCATAGGAGCCGATAAAAAGGTGCAGCTTATCTTGTGATGTTTCACTCAGACACTCACAGCTTTGTTACAATAAATTTCGTGAGGTTTTGGTAACTATCAAGCATGACCTAAGCGCTTTTTGAAAAACTGACTATATTAAAATGTCTAGGTCTACAGGAAAACAGATGGTTTTAAAGTTAATGACTACAGGTTTTAATTTACAATCATATTTTAATAAACTACAGCTCATGTATAAGATAAAGGATAACAAACAGAGAGACATGGAAATATTTTCAGAATTATTACACTGGTGTAGTGGGCATTTGCATGCTTGATAAACAATAACATCCAAGCTTACATCAAGCTGCAGAAAAGCTTGCATTCACCCTGGGTAGCAGCCAAATAGCTTCTAGAATTCACCAGGCATACACACTTTAACACCATGTAAAATCACATTTTTTAAAGTATTTAACTTAAAGGAAAAGTGAGGGGAGGGAGCAATAGGAATAACACAGCAAAGAAATCACACATCACGTCGGAATACATTGGTTTACAAAAGTTTGTCAAGGGCAATAAGCTGTCTCACATTACAGCACTGTCACTGTCACTGTCAATAAATTGTATTTCTCCAAGTGATATCATCCTGGCCCTCCATGCATTGTTGCAATAAATTTTATGTCTGCTACACAGAGCTCTATCATGCGGTGTATGCACAGTGCCCATTTACACACAATAACTATAAGAGCTGTTTTATCAATAACCATAAAAGATGTTTTACCAAAAAGCATAACAGTTGTTTACCACTAGCTGACAAAAAAATAATTAACTTACCCTGGACACAGACATCTGATTTGTAGTTAATGTACCAGTCTTGTCTGAACAGATGACAGAAGTGCACCCAAGTGTCTCAACAGATGGAAGGCTCCTTACAATGGCATTCTTTTTTGCCATGCGACGTGTACCCAATGCCAGGCAGGTTGTTATCACAGCTGGAAGACCCTCTGGAATAGCAGCTACAGCCAATGCCACTGCAATCTTAAAATAGTAAATAGCACCTCGAAACCAGGAGCCACCATGCACTGGGTCATTAAAGTGGCCAATATTGATCACCCAGACAGCAACACAGATAAGGGAGATGACTTTGGAGAGCTGCTGACCAAATTCATCAAGCTTCTGCTGTAGTGGGGTCTTCTCAGGTTCAGTTGCAACCATTTGGTTTCTGATTTTTCCAATTTCTGTGTAAATACCAGTCGCAATTACGATCCCCACTGCCTTTCCAGCTGCAATATTTGTGCCCTAAAAAGGGTGATATATTTTACATATGCATTATGTTTATATGATATTCATTAAAAGTATTAATAAACCATAAAATTATTACAGCATAAAACAATAAGTAGGTACAACAATGACTACTATTATTTCCATTTATGATGGATTTTACATTGTTTCCTGTTAGAAATTTGTTTTGCAGATGATTTTCTGTTTTATAAACATGATTTTTTGCATGTTTGAATAGAATTGTGTTTTGGTTGCTCTGGTTTAGCATCCAACACTTAAACCCATTATACAAAACTAAAGGTTACCATAAACAAACTAAAAACAAAAACCTTTAATTTTGTGAAGGGTATTTGATGAGGGTATTTGTCCATGAAGGGGATGTTCACCTTCCAAAACTATTTTCGGTTCACTTGTTATCAGATAGTACAATGGAAATAAAGACATTTATATTTATTTCTGGAAGTCTGGATATTAATGAACCCCCTTGGGTCAGTGGTTGTACAACACCTGGCTAAGGGGTGGCCAAACCCTTTTTAGAACACCTACCACAAGGTTTCAGGACCCCATTACAATTATACATTCATGACCTCCAACTGCATACATCTAAGGGGTTGAGAAAAGTGTCTTAAGCGCATGACCTACAAGTAATAAGGAGGTCTGTGGTATACCTTACCATTAATGGGGTTTGGGTCAAGGTTAGACCTATAATTACAATGGGGTCCAAGAGCATTTGCTAGAAATTAGTTAATGTAACTACAGCTAGTTGTTGCCTGTTCACCATTTTTCTTCTTTTTTTTTTTTTGCATTTTGGTTTAGTTAAACCTGAAAATGCAAACAATGTCTGTTAGATTAAAGGAGACATATTGCATAAATGGGAAAAACCCTAATTTTGTAGGCAATTATGAATAATATATGGTGCTGGTTTCACTTTGTGTTAAAAATTAATCCTATCTGTAATAATGGCCCCTTTATTGGAGCTCCCTATTGATCCTATCCCTTCTCCGACCATGTTTGAAATGAAGAGTGGGCGTGTCCTAAAGGTCCCTGGCAGAAGCACAGTAGGAAGGGGATAGCCAATCACAGCCCTGCAGTCACACAAGCACAGACAGGCTTCAGTTCCCTATCAGGTCAGCCCAGCTGCTGATTGGTTCCTATCCTACAGTGTAGTGTACCGAGAGCCGCCGGCTCCCCAGCTTATCCAGAAAATTCAGCCAGCAGGAAGTGGAACGGATGGACGGGACTAGTGGGGTTTTGGTGGAATTTCTCAATAAATCAGTCTGAAACACAACTTTTTTAAGCACATTCCTTCTATATCTAGAGAAGTATAATTCACTGGTACATTCATAATTTTTATAGGATATGTCTCCTTTAAGCTTAGTGTAGCTTAGTGAACAAACCCCTTCATTGTTCTTTTCAAATCCATGGAAAATGCTTCATCTGGGTCAACAAAAATAAAAACTGTGAATCTTTAGACAGATTGTATTGTGTATAGCATGTATCTCCCCTTGGAACCACAATTATGGATTTGCAACAAATTAGCTACACAAAGTAATGCTTGGCACACTTAACAAATCAGTTATGTGGTTGCCCTCCTCTTCAGTGTCTATTACGTTTTACATCAGGACACTTATTTTGCAAAAATCCTTTGTCCTCAGTCACTGGGTGTTTTCTCCATTGCCAATAAATGGGATGAATTTTCAGCAGTGCTGATTATAAACACGATAGACAGTGAGTGGAAGAGGACGAGCTAAGCATTTAGGTGTGCAGAGCCCTAGGCAACATTTTTTATTTGCTTCTCTTTTGCTGCCTTTCCTCTTTAATTTTCAGGTCTAGTAAAATTAATTTTATACTTACAGAAAAAAGCATATTTTTCTTGTCTTGATTAACAGCTCTTGGGTCTGGAATAGGATCTGTATGTTTAATCACAGACACAGATTCCCCTGAAAAATGTAAAACACAGTCAATGCCAGTATAGGTTTTCCACTTTGTTAATATAAACTATCCTTCCATAACGTAAAAACATGAAAGTTGGTATAGGTTTGAGTCCTGTTATCCAGAATGCTTGGGACCTGGGGTTTTCCGAATAATCCATAATTTGGATCACCATACCTTAGGGCTACTAAAAAGTCATTTAAATGTTAATTAAACCCAATAGCATTGTTTTGAACTCCATGAGTTCTTGTTTTATTATTACAGAGAAAAAAGGAAATCATTTTTAAAAATGTGAATTATTTGATTAAAATGGAGTCTATGGGAGGTGACCTTTCCAAAAGTTAGAGCTTTCTGCATAACATCTCAAATTAGACAAGTAATTGTTCAAACCTGTAAGAATAGACTGATCCACACGAAGTGTGGTAGATCGAATCTCTGTAATTCGGATATCGGCAGGTACCTTGTCACCAACTAGAATTTGAAAAAAACAAAGACAAAGTATATTCCAGAAAATGCCCTGCAAACGTGCAAGTACATGTGAAAAAGTTATTTTGGCATTTACAACAGAAAAGCAGAACTGCTGCTTCTGGGCAAATTTACATTTTGAACACTATTGTGAGAACAGAGCAGTCAAAACACCACTTCCGACACTCAGTGTCTCAGACACTGGCAATGACAGGAGTTCTGCTCTGAAACAGTCACAGATGAGGAAAAAATGCAATTGCAAACCACGTTCAACAAAATAACACACTCACAACAACAACTAAAGTACAATTGAAGGTTAAATTGCCCTTTAACTGATTAAAATTGAAAGCTTCTGTAGAATCCATTATATAGCTATATATAATAAAGACAAAAAACCTTCATTCATTATGTATGACTCTTAGCTTGTCTGCATCTATTTGGTTAAAAACGGCAAAAGGCGGCCGAGTCTGGAAGCAGGTGTATCAACTGTAGAAAAAAAAAAATGTGGTTTCCTAGGAGGATAATTCTGCAGTAATCTGCACAGCTAAGCAAAGCAGAAAGAAAACATGAAACCACTGTATCACGCTCCTGGGGGCAGGGCAGTGGAAATTTTAAAAAAAAAAAATAAATAATAGAGCTTGTATCATTTAAAGAGACAGATTTAACATATATATTTATGACTTTTACTTATTGTGTAACAAAGCTTTACTAACTTTAGCCCACCGAAGAAATTTAACATGAAGACAAATAAATAATGAAATTATTTGTTTGCAATATATTAATTTTGGGGTCTCTGACTGCCACATAGTTTTGTAATCCTACAATTCATATTATCAAACAGTTTATAAGACTCCTGCCATACATATTTAGGACATTCATATTTGTACCTGTTTTTCAGAAATGACAAAAAAGCAAACTTTAGCCTAGATTTGCAGTTTGGTACATATCTGCTCATTTGTGCTTTGTCAGAGTGGGTACATTACAAAAATATATGGTTACTGTGGCAAATGTACTGTGAGGTGCTCTTATAGCAAAATTCAAGTTACTTTGCAACATCCAAAAGGACAATCATGAAAATTCATATCCACTAATATTTACTCAGGTGTCTCTACATGCCCCCTAGGTAATCCTAGGCATTTTGGAGTAATCATAAGTATGCTTTTTCTGAAAATTATCCAAACTTTCCTCTTCTGATTAAATATAACCACTGTAATGTAGCCAGTTTTCCAGACTGACTTATACATGAAGGGAGGGATTTATTAAAATTGGTATTTTTGAAGTTAAATATTTTTGTAAACCATGATAAACTAATTTTCAAAAATGGTGGCATGCATGCACAAAAGCCAGCATCAAAAAAACCCCAAAAACCTCTAAAACCACAAAGCATAGGAAGATCATTAAACTGTGGATGGAACATTTGGCATTGACTTCTACAGGATCTCAACAAGTTTGAGCTGGTGTATTTTTGTTTCAATAAATCGCATCAAATTTGTGAGTTTCCAGCAACAACAAAAAAAAAAAAATCGAGGATTAGTAAATGCCCCCACCCCCAAATGATCTACTCCTTTATTTGGTTTAATTGGATTTTTCTGAACTTTTCCAAGGTCTTTTATGTACACAGACAACCAAAACCAGGATGGGGCCAGCAATGAGCAATGATCCTTGTAGAACCTTGATTATTTCAGCTTGAATATTTTCAATTTATAAAAACACTTTTGCCACCAATTTTCTTCTCAAATACAGGCCATTTTGCTCAGTTTTACGCACCAGTCTTTGATATGATAAGTATTAAATGCTTGGAAAATTTTAAAATCTCAAATCAACAGCATTTCTTTATCCAGTTACTTAACTAATGTAATAATTGTGTACGTTATTGGCATTGGTTTATGTTCCTGGTTGTGGTCATCTTCTTTTGATCTGTAGCACTTTTACATTCTGCCTTTCCTGTTGTACCATCCATAAATATAGTAGTAACAACTTGGGCTACTACTGAATGAATTTTCCTTTAGACCAACAAATGGATTCCTTTGATGTTAGCAAACATCTCCTTTACTAAAACTAATTTACAATGATTTCTGATTAATCATATTGGGAAATGGAATGTAGAGTAAAAGTACCAAGCTTTAAATTAAATTACATTTTTGTCCTACAGTTACAATATGCATTAACCTTGACCGTATGGTTTAATCTATTTGCCTTTTTCTGGATCAAATTGTACTTTGTAACTAAAAAAAAAACGTATATTTTTTTTGGTCAGTCTAGAAGTAGAGAAACAGAATGCAGCATCAAATGAAAAATTATGTTATAGACTGATCCAAGTACACATTAAGCTCCATAAAACAAAAAGAGAAAGACAACACTAGCTTATAAACAATAGTAGTTACGTAATAGTTAATTAAAACCATATTAATTAAAATGACCAACCACACTCTGCTGTTTTAAAAAAAATATATTAAGTTAATGACATTGGAAGTTGTAGTCCTACATTCACTATATGACAATAGGGTTAGATAATACAATATGACATGGAACTACTAATGTTTTCTAATAAAGAGCAGCAAAGCTGATCAGAAAACTATTTGACTGTACATAATGGCATTTATGTTCTGGAAAGCAGTGCACAAATGGTACACTACAGTTTTGCAAGCCAACGCTTCTTGACACATAACCCCCAAAAAATGGTCCCATTCATACAAATCCCACATTTATATGTATATTTTTTTTTTTTATACCACTAGGCTTCTTTTCCACAACAAAGAATTCATTCTTTATTTTGTATCTGTGTGGTCCGGTCATCCAGACCTAGGTCCAGATTATAAGATTTATAAGTGAAATAGAAACATAACATGTTAAATATGCAACTGGATATTTTCTCTCCGGACAGTTTAATCGAAGGATGGATAACACCACAAAGCATATACTATCTGGGTCGGTGTCAAGTGAATACACTGACCACTTTATTATTTCTCTGCTCTGTATACTATGCTGGAAGGGCCAATATAATTTCTTACCTGTCAGAGAGTCTCTTCTAGATTTTTATAAAAAATAAATAGGAATCATATAATAGGATACAAGAGAAGGGTTTAAATGCATTTGATTTGTTTCTAAACCTTACAACTGTTATATTGCCTCAACTTGTATTCTTATCACAGTATCAGAACACCATAATAGAACATTATTTCAACACCATAAGATAAGCGATCTAGAATATCTGAAAAAAACCTTAAGATAAAAATAGGGGCATTAACTATGCCCCCAACAGAAGTATCCCTTGGTGATAATGCACAGAGCACTTGTGCCTAGGGGAATGTCTGCACTCTTCCCCTTGTGCCAGGAAAGCAGGCCAGACCTGCCCTTCGCAATAGGGGTTGCAGTGAGATTTTGCATTTTGATGATTTCTTTTACAGAAGTAAATGACCCCTAAAAGTAACATTTACATATGCAAGAGAAATAAAATCATGTGCAACTTTAATGCTTATATGATGCCTTGATGGAACAGTTATGTTTCATTTTAATTCACTGAATTTCTTAAAAAATGCACTTTGGTTTAACAACGACAGTGTGTGCCTATGCCATCTCACTTTTTAATGCACACAATTGGGCTGATTATGCAGACAAGGCATTATGCTAAAGATTGGTACCTGCAACTTCAACAATGTCTCCAGGAACAATGTCTCTGGCTCTGATGCGTTGCACTCCACTCCGATCTCCACGGATTACCTTCCCCATCTCTGGTTCATATTCCTTGAGGGCTTCAATAGCACTCTCTGCATTCCTCTCCTGCAAAAATGAAATCTCGTAAGGTCACAGCAAAGCTCAATTCACCTATAATTAATCTATAATGATAAATAAGCCACCTATAACCACAATTAGAAAAGATGAAGATGAGTTTTATTATGCCTTCTAGTGCAATAATAATTTTAATAATAACTTTCTCTCATGTTTCTAGTGACATATATTTTCAAGGCCAAATATCTCTCCTCTTCAGGCATATCCATTATAATGAGCCAGCTCAGGAAGTACTAAATAGCAATGGCCCAGGACACAATTAGACACATCAGTTTTGCAGACACTAACAAAAAAATATCAAATGACTCCTGTTGATCAGGAAAAATATGTTAAGTTTATTTGTAAATGTATGTGTGAGTATCCTTGGACACTCATCTAATGGATCTTGCTCATTATTGAATAAGCTCTTCAAGGAACCTCCTCTTTTTATTGCGTATCAACACTTTTCTACTATATTTTTACATCTTTCTGCAGTAACTGTTATAAATTTATAACAGTTAGCTATACAAATCCTACAACCTTATACACAGGTTTGTTGTAATTCTTGGAAATTTCTTTACACATCTCAATTTAATTATTGCTCAGCATTCCTCTTATGACTCCACTGCTTTCTAATTGCACTGACCACTCACCTGCCATACTCCCACAAAGGCATTGATTACTAGGATCATAATAATAACTATTGGTTCTACAAAAGCAGTTGTTGTCTCTTCACCCTCCTCGAACCAGGCCAGTATCTAAAAAAAAAAAAAAAAAAAAAAAAAAAAAGGAGGATATTTAGATAAATTACTATTTTAGATAAATTACAAACTAAAGTTTGCTCCAGAACCATCTATACATAAATAGCCACAATACCCAGATTAAGGACCTTGTTAAAAACTGTTTGTCAAGTCAGCAATTGTACCTTTGCATCCCAGTTTTATTTTGTCACTTTCTGCTTTCTGTTCTCCCTCCTTCAAACTATGCTATATTTATAGTTTTCCTGTGCTTTGAGAGTAATTGCCTGCATCCAAGGTGCCTTAGTTGTCATTTACATACATACATTTTCCGATAAATTATTAATTACCAATTCAATTGTGAATTAAATCGCTTTCTGTAATTTTTGTAAATTGTCCATATGTCATGCTTAAAAAATTGTTTTGTTTGTAGATTCTATAATATGTTATTCAAAAAAAATTATAAAATTACAAAATATTTTATTATTTACTTTCGATGAGCTTCTTTGCTTAGGGTTGCCAACTGTCCGGTTTTGATCCGGACAGCCCAGATTTTAAGGGAATGTCCGGGACAAATCCTTCTGCCCGGGTTTCAAAATTCTGAAAACTGGGCCGAAACCCTCAGAATTGCGTGTGATGGATGTAATAACCCACCCCTGATGTCATCATGCAATGACGTTGCGTGATGACGTCGACGGTTTGTGTGATGACATCATCATGCGCACCCCTTTGTCTGGGTTTAAAGCTTGACAAACCTGGCAACCGTATCTATGCTTTAGGTGAAGTCTTTGGAAAAGGGAATTGTGTCTTGAATTTAGATGCAACTCCACACAAATGGGTCAGGGAAGGGCTTATGATAGAAGATATGGCAAAATAAATGGTTGTGGTTCTTCTGCTTACAACTAATAATTTATATATATATATATATATATATATATATATATATATATACAGCAAAACCGGAAGGGAAGCAGGCACTCACGTTAAAATAAGGTCACTGATGCCTGGGTGCAGTATACACAAATAGAAGAGTACAAAAGATAAATGGATGCCGCACTCACAGGTCTTAGTGTGAAAATAAAGAAAAATTTATTTTGTCATGCTAACGTTTCGGCTGATTCCACAGCCTTTCTCAAAGTGAACAGTGAATACAGCAAACCCACTCATAAACCCAAACTTGGCGCCAAAACAGAGCTGATGACGTCATAGACAGTGTGATTAGTGAATCCCCACCCTTAATGAGAAACATATACAAAGAAACAAAAGATCAAGTATAAAACCAAACTATTAGTATCGTAAAGCAAGTTAAACAGATTTTACTTGCTTTATGTTCTGTTTAACTTGCTTTACGATACTAATAGTTTCACTAATCACACTGTCTATGACGTCATCAGCTCTGTTTTGGCGCCAAGTTTGGGTTTATGAGTGGGTTTGCTGTATTCACTGTTCACTTTGAGAAAGGCTGTGGAATCAGCCGAAACGTTAGCATGACAAAATAAATTTTTCTTTATTTTCACACTAAGACCTGTGAGTGCGGCATCCATTTATCTTTTATATATATATATATATATATATATATATATATATATATATATATATATATATATATATATATATATAATGATCCATCCGTCTTAAAAGAACCTTGGGACCACAGAATTTAGGAAACTACCAAAATCAGCCCTGAGTGATTACCCAAAAACTCACACTGGCTCTGTCCCTGACCAAATTTGCCATGTACAATTATTCAGTAAGATATTGCCTAGTATTTGGCTTCCCTATACATTTGCTGGCTGGATGCAGAACAAAGCATTTTCAGCGTGCAGAGAGAAGTATGTGTGGCTGGTTTATGTTACAACTGACTAGACATTTAACTAATCTTAAGAACTGGTTGCATGTGCAGAAGCAGAGTTCACAATTTATTCCTCCCATATTGATCTTTGGGGCGGTAACAATACCTACACCAAGTGCACACAAGGCGAGGAATGCTACCTTGGCAGATGGTAAATATTAAGGACATGTGGCATCCGGAGCTGTAAAGTTCAAGCCAAGCTATTCTCAGTCTTGATTAGCAGGTTTCCCTGAACTCTAATGAATGGCAATGATCTGCATGAATGCTCTACAGTCAACAGAACAAGAGTCAAGTATGCAACCTTATGTTTAGGAGACTCTGTATTGTGATCCGTATTACTCACATACCATTTTGTTTATCTGTTATATAGTTCTATTTACTTACTTCTGGCATGTTTATTACTTGTACTTCAGAATTTGCAATTATTGGGATGATACACACATTAAATCGTAACAGCTAAACTTCCAGTCCATATTTGACTACTAATATAGCCTGCACAGCTACAATCCTGGAAAGAGACAGGCAGTGTGTGTTATTGTTCTTTGCAGAGCAAAGTCAGGGGAGGTTGAGGGTATTCATTTTAAGTTGGTCCTTAGCTGCTTTAACAGGCTCAACTCTTCTGGGAAAAATGTGTCCTAACTAAAAGTCATGAAAGGATTTTGTGGCTAGTGTGAAAAAAACAAATAAACTTTGTTGTTAACCAAAAAGATGAGTAGGGAAAATATATTTTGACAGAGAAAACCCTGCCTTATACTACCAAATACAAAACTTAGATAGGGATTATTCCATTTTGAGCAGGACAGTAATCCAAGGTAAACAGTTGTCACATCGTTAAAATACTACTACAATTTAGAAAAGGTAACCCTGCCCTGTCATGATCATTGGAAGTTTTCCAATGCCCCTAGTACATGTGTGCAGTGCCCCTGTACATTTTGCACATTTAGAAGTTGCACCCAGAAAGGAATTCATTCATGAACACACATTCATGAGTTTTAGAAAAATGCCTTGAACAAACAACTTTGTAAGCTCAAACTGCTCATTAAGCACAATGATTAGCAATACTCATCTTAAAAGGGACCTGTCACTTTAAGATATAATTCCAAATATTTTTCTATCATATTATTTCAGCAATATAAATGTATTTACACTATATAAATTATTTTCATTTTTTTTCAGACTTGGCATTCACAACAAGCAGGCACCATTTTGTGAACACTGTTATTAAGTTTTGTATAACCCCAAAATCTTTCATATGTGCCAGAATGGGGGACCTAATGTCCATGCCTGGGTAGTGTAGTAATATCTAGAAAGTGCTGAATAGAAAGTAAGTTAGGCATGGATGTTTCAATAAATAAAGATTTTGGGTTTCAGGTTTAATTTACAAAAAAATTTCATTACACAGCTTTTTATTTGTGGGTAAGAAGTACCCTTTAATGTCTTTAAATACAAATATGTATTAAATGTTCTCTACATTTGGACACATTAAAACATCATTTACTTATGAACTTGTTCAGAAATAGATACAGTTTTTTACAATCATGAGAACAAATTGCTTTATATAATTGCTGCTGAAAATAAATAGCAGATGAGGTATAATACTTATAACAAAACCAATAAGTTATATTCAGTTTTTCATTTCTATAAACACATTAATCGAGGGACATTTATAAATCTAATTTGTAATTTGTGACTATAATTTATAGAAGCTGCCACTTTTAATACATTCATATTAACATTTCCATAAACTATGCAAAACATAGTCAAATTTAAAGGGAAACATGACAAGGAGAAAGGTGAATATATAAGTGTGCCAGTCAGACTTACAAATGAAACAAAAGCAGCAAGAAGAAGAATGCGAACTAGGAGGTCTTCAAACTGCTCCAAAACCAATTCCCAAAGAGATTTTCCTTTAAAAAAAAAAAAAAAAAACATAAAACAAAGTCAATTAGTCTTCTGGTAAAATCAAAGTTTCAAGTTAATTTATGAAAAATTTACATAAGGGACCTTAAAATAATAAGGAAAAAAAGTTAGAAAATGTACATCTTATCTAGTACCCTGTTGCAAAAATTAGAAGGTAGAATTAACTGGACAACAATTTAAAAAGAAACACCTATCTGATTGCTACAAGTTGACTAGACCAGTTGCAAACTTTGCATCTACCACAGAAAAACACACCAGCCAGTTTAATCTTGAGCCAATACCCACTCCTGGCATATCATTCTAAGTGACATTACTTTGCTTAATTTCTGCAGTTAAATCTGTTGTCCATTAAGAGCCTGTACTGTAATGTAACATTCGATTCTCAACCCTAAGAAGACAAGCAAAATTACCCAGCAGTTTTCAAACTTTATAAAATATCAATATATTCAGTATGCTTCAGATAAACTTTCGATTGATGGTACTTTTCACATTAAGTGTTCAAAATACCATCTGCAACATTATATAATTAAAAATAGTAACTGTCACAGATTGCTGCCTAGCATACTGTATATCTCGAAGTTTAATCACTGCTGCAGGTTGCTGGAATTTTTGTTTTGCAACAGTCACCTTTCAATATCATGGACCTTATGTTAAATGAGAATAACAAAAAGAAATAATCTTGCGTGTAACTGCGGTTATGGGCAGAGTGGGTTTGTTTAAAGTGAAAGTAATATCTTTTTTTTGCAAATGTTTAAAATTAAGGCTTGGTAGTTCCTATAACAGGGGTCGGGAACCTTTTTGGCTGAGAGAGCCATAAACACGACATATTTTAAAATGTAATTCCGTGAGAGCCATACATTATGTTTGGCCGAGGATGCTGCGGGGCAAGGTAGGGTGGGTCTCAAGGATGCTGGATGCGATGCAGAGGAGGGCGTGGCCTGCGCTCGGCAGATAGAAGATGTGTTCTAAGGCTTAGAACACGTCTTCTATCCGCCGAGTGCAGGGGCAAGGTAGGGTGGGTGCCAAGGATGCCGGATGCGATGCGGAGGAGGGCGTGGCCTGCGCTCGGCGGATAGAAGACATGTTCTAAGGCTTAGAACACATCTTCTATCTGCCGAGCGCAGGCCACGCCCCCCGTTATTTTTTTTTTTATTAAAGATCTGGCACTGTTCTACTACAACTAAAGGAGGGGGTCTACCAAAAATCTGTTCTTGCATAATGGAAGAATATATAATTATATGCAACTTTCTATTGTAAATTAATTAAAAATGTAATGGATTTTAACACTATTTCATGTCATAAAAGCCAGAATAAGAGAACAGAAAAGGATAAACAACTTATTTTAAAACAACTGATTATTTTAAATAAATATATATATGAAATCAACTTGAAGCCCCACTGCTTTCCAGAGGGCCGATGCTCTGTTCACTATAAAAAACATAGGGACTTTAATGAAATCCATTACTTTAACCTATACACCTATCTTTACATAAGGTATTTTTCCCTTAAATGGAAAAATATGTTCTGCCTGATAATTTATGATTAATAATCACAAAAATTGTTTCTGATTTTAGAACAAAAATTCCAGTATACTAAATATCAAGTGCAAATGTACAGTGACTCTCCAAAGAGTATAATAAAAAAAATATACAGAAAGATACCCTTACCTTCTTCAGCCGGCAGCTCTAAGGATCCAGCAAGAATTAAATGAACAGAAAAAAACAAGAGAATGAAAAAAAAATTAGTCATAATAAATGTGTCAAAAATGATGCATAAAACAAATGAAACAGTATTTTATTTTCAATAGCAATTCTAATTTCAAATATTGTATTTCAAAATTGTAACCTGTTATCCAGAAAGGTCCAAATTACGGAAAGGCCATCTCCCACTGACTCCATTATAAGCAAATTATTATAATTTTTAAAAATGAATTCCTTTTTTCCTGTAATAATAAAACAGTACAATGTACTTGATCCCAACTAAGATATAATTAATCCTTATTGGAGGCAAAACAAGCCAATTGGGTTTATTCAATTATTGAATGATTTTTAGCAGACTTAAGTTATAGAGATCCAAATTACGGAAAGATCCCTTATCCGGAAAACCCCAGGTCCCGAGCATTCTGGATAAAAGGTCCCCTACCTGTACCTTTTACTGTAATTCTTGCACTTCCGCCACCTAAACACATTCCTTGTTGCTGGGGGGAATAACTCTAGCAATCAAACAGATATTTAAGGGTAACATCACCTATTATAAGCATTTAAAAAGGGAATCTGCCACTTTTTTCAGATATTAATCATTGGTAAAGGTAGACCTGGCGAGCTTCAACCAAATAAGCAAAACATGTTTTAAAATATATATATATATATATATACATATCATAACACTTTTCTTAATGTAACTGAATCATACTTTAAAAAGGTAGGTTCACTTTATGTTTTTTAAACAATAATCGTTCTGTGGAGTCAATAGAAACCAAGACAATTCAGAACATCCAACCATATACAATATAGCGTACCTCCCAACATTTGAAAAATGGAAAGGGGGACAAAAAGAAATGGCGCGCATATCGTGGAAAATGTTTTGACCATGCCCATTTTTGCAACCACACTCCCTAAATACCACTCCCATTTTACTAAATTTGGCAGGTTATTTAAAGTCTGAACACATTTCTGGAGGTTTTGGTGTTGTTTTATGTGTTATTACAGTTCTGCTAACTGGTGAAATTGCCCTTTAAGCTGCAAGCCTCAGTTCCCCCAAGAGACATGTTTAGCTTATTAGTTACAATTGTATCTAAGTACAGGCATAGCTTATTAACTTTCTGGGCCCTCTGCCAAAAGCCCACTTATTTAATTAAGTCTGAGAAACAATGTATCTAAGTGCAGGTATAGCTTGTTAAGATTTTTGGGCCTGAAAACTCAAATGAAAAAATTTGCCATGTAAAAGCCTACGAGTTTCTATAGAAGTCAATGGGAGTTGTTATAGGCAAAGTCAAGCCGTATTCTCAAACTCAATTTTTATAGTTTGTAAACTCGAAAAAAATTCATTCAAACAAGTTTTCATTATTAATAAATAAGCGAGCATTTGATATAAGAGTTTATTCGATTTAGATTGTATTATGTATATGTTGGAAGAAATTTTTAAAAATGTAGCTTTTTGTATGATGTAACTAGTGGTATTCTAAAAAAAGAAAATTCAATTTGGTTTATATTTTACAGGTTTAATTTACTACTTCTGCTGTGGAGTTGTCAAGGGGCAAAAAGAAGACATTAAGGTCCTGCAATATATCTGAACATTTGGGGGGCCATTTACCAACCGTCTGATTGTTTTTTCACCAGATTCAGATTTTTTGAGCTAAAAGTCACTTTTCTCGGGTCTCGAGCATTCTGGATAACAGGTCCTATACCTGTACTATGCATCAAAACAGCTAAAAATCCTTAGAGATTTTGGATTTTTGATGCAACAATTCGAAAAAGTCGCAGTTTTTGTGTGACAAGACAAAAAACGATGACGTTTCGCAACGTTCATATGAAATTTCATTTCATATTTTTTAGTAAATGGAAGACATCAGTGGAAGCCAGTTTATTTGAAATTTAAAATTAAAAACAATGAGAAATGTTAAGAGTTTTAGTAAGTCTGCCATTCAGTCAATTGATGTAAGATTGTATGACCATATAGAAAACGTGACCAAAATTTGGAACAGCTTGCAAGGAATGCCAGAGAATGCTATATCTATTGAACAGAAGGCCAAAGTCTACACTGAGAACTATTAGCAGCTATAATTTGTGTTAACATTTTTCTAAAGTTATCAGGACAATGTGAGAAAGAGCTCACAGCAGATTCATATTCCTTCTGTTTATCCAGACTGCAAAATATGGCAACTTAGATATTTGTTTTTTTTTCCTAGATTTCAAGCTATCCAGTTACTTTGGCTAGAAAGGTTTTATGGATACAATTTTTTTTAACAATGGTTAAAAAGTAAAAACAAACAAACACAAGCATATACATTAAGTAACTACACTGTATTTTGCAAGTAATTATGTATTATAAAATGATAATATAGGTTGTCAGAGCAGTACATGCACAGCAGGAGCCAAGGAAAGAGTTTCAGTAGATTAGGTGTGCAGATCTATGGCAAAAAAATTATTATGCTCATACAAGTATGCATTTTCCGATCAGATAAATGAAAGCATTGCGTGGCTATTTAACAGCAGAAGGTTAGGCCTGGTGCCAAGGGAAAAACAGAAAACAGAAGGAAGCCCCTATTCTGCACACCAAACTGATAAAGCTGCACAATTAAAAACCACTGTACAGTGTGGAAAATATTGCACACTTTCTTTTAGTTCCTCAGTAGCAGTACTGCCCTTTACAACATGGACTTAAAACCATAAACCATAAACGACTAATAAATGCATTTGTTTTTAGTTATATCAATGCCTGTTAAACCATCAGATCAACTTTCTATGTTTTATAAGGTGACCTGTCACCCTAAGAAATAATTCCAAATTGTTTTCTATTGTGTTTGTCAAGCAAAATAATCTTCACCTACACTGTATAAATTATTTTAATCTTATTTACTTCAGCCTTGGAATTCACAATAGCAGCAAGCAGGCAGGCACCATTTTGCATCCTGCCAAAATCTTGTTTCCGTGCCAGTATGGGGGGACCCGATACCCATGTCCATGCACTGGTTATGAAATTAGATGGCGAGGAAGGAGGGGGAATGTGAGGGGCACAGCAACATCTAATAAGTTCTGAATTAAAAGTGAAAGTAACCGTTTGCATTGACAGCTGGAATTTCTAAATGCTTTTATAATGGATATGGATGTGTTAATAAAAAAATGGCTTTTGGTTTCATAATTAATTTGAAAAGGACTTTTATTATACAGCTTTTTATGCCTGGGTGACAGGTCCACTTTAACAACAAATCTTTAAAGGGGACCTGTCACCTTGAAAAATAATTCCAATTTTTTTTTTAGCGTGTTTGTTGAGCAAAACAAACTTTACTTACACTACATAGATTATGTAAATCTTGTTTCCCTCAGTTTTGCAAGTCCACAACCACAGCAAGCAGGTAGCTGCCATTTTGTAAACACTGTTATTAAGACAAGCATTGCATCATCCCAAAATCTTGTTAATGCTCCACAATCTGGCAACTGATGCCCAAGAACAGGATACATAAATGCAATGACATCTAGGAAGTGCTGAATGGAAAGCGAAAGTAATTTCTTGTCCACCTCTTTGCCTGAGGCAGGGGTCCCCAACCCCCAACCTTTCTTACTCATGAGTTATAGTCAAATGTAAAAAGATTTGGAAAGCAACAACAGTGTCATAAAAGTTCATGGAGGAGCCAAATAAGGGCTAAGATTGGCTATTAGGTAGCCTCTATGCACACTATTTACTACTATTTATTTAGTAGTAAATCTTGTTTTTACTCAACCAAAACTTGCCACTAAGTCAGGAATTCAAAAATAACTACCTGATTGCGGGCACTGAGAGCAACATGTCACAGCTCAGATTTGTAAATATAACAGGTATGGAAGTTTTAGTTAAAAAAAAAATGGAGTTTTTGTATTTAATTTGAAAAGGACGTTTTTTTATACAACTTTTTATGTGTAGGTGACAGGTCTGTTTTAAATATACAACTTAGTAAAACTGACCCCACAACTACAGGGCCTTGGTTCTACTGTAAATATGCAAAACTCAGTGGCTTCAGAAAGGACTAAGCTTGCATTTATAAGCTTGATATTCGCAACATCTGCTTGTCTAAACTAGCAAAACTTTTCATATAACCATTGTAATGCCGAAGGAACAATGTTCTAACACTAAAAGGGCACCTATATTTCAATAGGTAGAGAAATATAACCTCCATAAAATAATTAATGCCCATATGCTGTAGTGCATAGTCATTTTGATAGGAAAAAGAGTATAGGCAGTGCTGTTAAACTGCAAAACATTTTACTGAAGAGAAACACACATTTCAGGACTTATGCCCTTTGCTTGTTGTGTTAACCTTCATTAGAACTCAGCTTGCCTTGTATTTCCCTGTCATAAAGTGGTTTGTACTTTAACACAACACCCTAGACCCAGTGTGTTCTCTTTTCTATCATACTGGATCTACTGGTAACTGTACAGTGACATATTAAGCAGTGGAGGAGTGAGTGGAAATAGGGTTGCCACCTGTCAGTTTTAACCCAGACAGTCTGATTTTTTGAAGGTCTGTCCGGGTCAAAACTGCCTGCCCCGCTTTTCCAATTTGTCACCCCTCCTGATGTTAGCAAATGGCAAGTGCCCAGGCTGACACACACTAAACAATGACAAACATACCCAGTGACCTAATGCTAGACACCCGTCATGCCTGGAATTACTCTTAGCACCCACATTTCCATAGTTTGATGCTGATATGTAGTACAAGTATGTATATATCAGAAGCTGGCCTTAAAAAAACTCTTTTATGCATGCCATAATTGTATGCCATATTATAAATGCTAGGTACAGATGTGTTACTGTCATACATTAGAGATTCCAATTCAATTGGATTCTTAGTTTGTTCTACAGCTTGCCTCAAAGGACACAACTGGGCTCTGGGCCGACACTGTAAAGGATTAGTATTCTATTCCCTCTTATTTTATTTACTGTTTGTATTGTATAATCATGTCTTTGTGTTATAATTTTTCTTCATATATGCACTATTATTATATTAAAGCTATTAACTAAAGCTAAAACTCTTCATGCTCAACTTGCATTTACAAGACTGCGAGAGACTGCCTGTTTGAATATACCTTCGTTCTAAAACTGTGAAGTAGAGGGTTGTTTATACAGGTATGGAACCTATTATCCAGAATGCTTGTGACCTGGGGATTTCAGGATAATTTTATGTAAACTAGATCTTCCTTCTTAATTATATCTAAAGGTCCCCATACACGGTAAGATTCGCTCGCTTGGCGGCGGCAATGGGGCAGTCGGTTTAGGGACCGCATCAACGAGCCGATGCGGTCCCCGGTCCGACTGGATTTTCTAACCTGGCCGATCCATATCTGGCCAATTCCAGATATCAGTCGGCCAGCCCGCTCATTTCTGCCCCTACACGGGCAGATAAGCTGTTGAGTCGGTCCAAGGGACCGATATCGCCAGCTTCTATCAACCCGTGTATGGGGGCCTTTAGTTGGGATGATGTACAAGGTACTGTTTTATTATTACAGAGAAAAAGAAATCATTTTTAAAATGAGAACCGTGCTTAAAGTATTTAAAACCCTTTACAACCACATCCCACATGTGACCAGTGTACATACGTTACAACCTTAAATAAAATATTTATTTTATGGCTGTTGCATTTGCATGACAACTGTAACTCTCATATATTCATAACATTCTAAATTTTTCTAGAAATGACAACTATAATTACCTACAGTTTATTAGGAGAAATCCTAATAGGATCTAGGGACATGTTAAATGTCAATCCATGTTATAGCATGTTATAGCATAAAGGACATATGAATGGTATGTACTCATTAAACAGATTCATGAGTATCTAAAATGCATTTAAGTGTGCCCAATGTAAAATCCCTAAATTGCCTTTAAACGGGAACATTTGCTATTACAAAAAAATGCATTAAACTGTAGGGGATGCTTAATCATTTTTTTTTTTTTTTTTTTAATGCTATTTGTTTCTCTTTCATTTTTGAAATACGAATGATGTATGTGCTTTCTAGGCCTATTTTTTTTTTAATGCAAACAAATCAACCATGCTCGTTGTCAAAAATGCCTTGCAAACTGCAAAATCAGGTGAAATCTGCCAGTGACTATATGTGTGGGTTGCAGGCAGTATATCAGTAACTGCTGCACTCATTCTAAACTTAATGGGTGAAAACTTGTTTTTAAAGTGAAAATGAAAAACTTCCATTTCTGAGGATGATGTTTTTCATACAGAAATATGCAGTAGTGGTTATATAGTTCTTTCTCACCGTTACAGTAGCAGTATCGAAAAATGGCAGCTGTAAATCACACTTGTGTGTATTAAACCTGTGATATTGTCAGAAAAACTCAAACCTCAACTGTCACAGCCAAGAATGTCCAACAGGTTTCGTAAGAGTGCTGTCATTATACTAACAAAAAAATTCAACCTTTGTGCCGTTAACAAAATAAAAATGTATGCATTGCATATACCATCGATGTACTCCATATGAAGCTGCTATGTGGGCTGCATTAGCAGAATCATCTCTAAAACTATAGCTATAACCACACCTAGTATCCAGCGTCCTTTTGGTTCTTTGCACCATCTATTATACTCATTGGTGACAAGATGCCTCCACAATTGACCATCTGACCATGACAACTCTGTGTGTAGTACCCACCTGAGTCTGAAACCCTCCAATGGGTGCCCTTAACCCTCTGCCATGGACTGCGACACTCCAACAATACCTCTTCTTTGGCTTTTTCAATCAGAGGTTCCTCTCCTCAGCCACTTACCTTTATTTTATCTCTACTTCTCTCACGGTGCGCTGCTCTACTTTGAGATAGCTTACAACATGTCACTTTCTTTCCATATCAAATCACACTGTGTATTCTCTCCTACTTTTATAGATAGGGATGTGTTATCCCCTGCAAGAATAATGACTCCGATGTTTTATGAACTACAACAAGTGTTTTTGATGATTAACCTGGCATTTTAACCTACTTGAGTCTGGTTGCTATGATACCGGCAACCTAGCAACCTGTCCCTTGTATGTATATTCACACCCCACAAAAATGGATTTGTAATCAAATTAACTTACTGTGATGAACCTCTGAGTACTTATACTTTACCCCCTACTGCCCCAATGGGGAGTGGTGTTAAAATTGTAGTGTTACTAAGGCAACCAGTTGCCATAGCAACCCGTTTTAGCCCTATTTAAGTTTCCATTTACTGACCAAGTTTTCTTGAATATGGGTCTATTTCAACTCATGGGGCTCATGTGAAACAGAACTGTGTTGATACAAACTTGTTACTTTCTCGGCTCATCCCTGACAGCTAGCTACAGTAGCGTGTTAATTTTGATACTTTTGTTTCTGTTTAAGCTGCTGCTTAGAACTTTTGATTACTTGCTTGTACTGATTATTTCTTTTTTGTTTTTTGTTTTATTGCATGTTTTCAGTTTTCTATTGATTTATCTCTGGTATTCTGTCTCTGGCGACGTTTGATGACGTCATCTCCACTTTTTCCCGTCACTTTGTGCTTTTTAGACACTGTGTTTGTTGTATTCACCACTTTGAAAAAGGCTAGAGTGCTAGCCGAAACGTTAGTCTCCTCTTTAATAAAATAATTTCTTTGTATAAGTCCTGTGAGTGCTGACCCTCTCTCAAGCACTATATATATATATATATATATATATATATATATATATAAACTATATATATTCGAAAATTTTACTTATTCGGGTAGACAGGAAATAGTGTTTTATTTTATTCTGAAGGTATTACCAACAGCATTTGTATTAAATATTTGTTACAGTTTTTGGTGTTTTTTCTGTAGTTTTAATCCACCAAAAATAAATAACAAAACGTATAAACAAATAACTGTGTGATCCATTTTCACACTTCAGGACCACTTCTGCATGGTCCAGTAAAATTAGAGAAAGTTAAATAAGATCTCAATGAATTTCCAAACAATAAAAAAGAATGGGTTCTGGGCATTTAAAACTATAAATGTAGGTGGGACATGATGTTTATGCCTTCAGAGTGCTCAATATTTTCCTCTCTCTTTTTCATGCTCAGGACACACCTTACCACCACTGCCTGAACAGGCTCAACCACCTTTCTTTCAAAGAGTAGTAAAAACATTATGAATAACAAGACTGTAACTAGAGAAGATGCTAAATGCAATCACAAATTACACAACCTACCAAAACAGTGGAACGTTTTGCCAGTAGCAACAGGGCCCTTCTACCTCAACCAATTAAAAACAATAGCTGAAAAATCAGAAATGAAAGTGGAGAGATCCAAGGGGTATTGCTATGATAATAAGGAAGACTGCAAGTCAAGCCCTAAAAGTAATGGCACACTAGGTTGTTTTGCCCTCTCAATCAAGCACTGGGTCCTGTCTAGAAGCAGAAATGTGTCACTTAAAAATACAGCAGAATACAACAACGGCTCTTTCTGAATTATGCCCCTAAGCAAAGAGAAAAGCACCATCATGGTTTAAAAAGTCAGCACTACTTGTCAAGAGTCAAATTTTAAAAAGGGCATTAGCTTTACCTTCTCTTTGTGTGTGAGAAAAGAAAACCACGATGGTTGACTACGACAGCGTGTTGTCTTTTCCTTCTCTCTTTATATTTACCCTGACAAGAAACCGCTGCCAGAGAGCAGCACAGCAGGAGAAAAACAAAGTCTACCAGAAAGAAGGAACAGGGCTATTAATGAAACCTTTAATAGCATGATGACCAAGTCAGTGTCACTTTAGTAATCCTGAGGATTCTGATTTCCTATAATGTAAATAGGTATAACCTATTAAAATCATAATAAATTAAAGGGGACCTGTCACCCTAAAAAATAACTATTGTGTTTGTCAAGCAAAATATTTCCACTTACACTATATAAATAATATAAATCCTTCAGCCTTGAAATTGCATAATCACAGCAGGCAGGCAGGAGCCATTTTGTGGACACTTCTATTAAAGGAGAAGGAAAGGCTAAGTCACTTGGGGGTGCCAAAATGTTAGGCACCCACAAGTGACTTTAATCGACTTTTAAACAAAAAAGTTGGCTTTTTCAGTCTACTGTGCATGCGCCAGCCCAGGGATTCCGTAGACAGAAGAAATACGGAAGAGAAAATACTTGCTGCAGCTACCCTGGGCTGGTGCAGTTCTCTCCTTACTGAGGCACCAGCCCGGGGTAAAAGGTAAGCAATGAAGTCAACATTTTGGCACCCCAAGTGACTTAGCTTTTCCTTCTCCTTTAAGGCAAGCTTTGTATTAACCGAAAATTATGTGTATGTGCCAGAATGGAGAACCTGATGCACATGTCCATGCACTGGCTACACAATTAAATGGTGAAGAGGGAGAGCAAAAAAAAGGAATTTGGGTTTCATGTTTAATTTGAAAAGGACTTTTAATATATAGTTTATGTCTGGGTGACAGGTCCCCTTTAATGCACTTCTCAAATGATTCTTTTATGCCTGAGAAAAGTATTAAAGGAATCGCTATTTACATAGTGTAGAAAAAAGAGTCCATCATGTTCAACTCTTTCAAGTAAAACCAGCACACACAAACCTATACTGATCTATCTATATGCTCACATACATAAACTATACATACCAACATCAATATTAACATAGATTTTAGTATCACAGTAGACTGGGATACTATGCTTGTTCAAGAACTCATCCAAGCCCCTCTTAAAGGAGAAGGAAAGGCTAAGTCACTTGGGGGTGCAAAAATGTTAGGCACCACCAAGTGACTTTAATCACTTACCTTTTACCCTAGGCTGGTGCCCCTGTTAGGAGAGAACTGCACCAGCCGGGGGTAGCTGCAGCAAGCATTTCCTCTTCCTTTGCGCATGCACAGTAGAGTAAAAAGCCAAACAAAAAAAGTCGGCTTTTTCAGACAGAAGAGATAAGGAAGAGGAAATACTCGCTGCAGCTACCCCGGGCTGGTGCGGGTTTTCTCCTAACAGGGGCACCAGGGGATAAAGGTAAGCGATTAAAGTCACTTGGTGGTGCCTAACATTTTGGCACCCCCAAGTGATTTAGCCTTTCCTTCTCCTTTAAAGGCATGAATAGAATCTCCCATTACAACATTAATGCCCACCTTCGGCATTAATAAACAAGTTGAAAAGCAAAGGACAAAGCAAACTAACCCCTGCAGTACTCCACAAACAAAACACTGGCCCAATTAGAAAATGTTCCATTTACCACCACTCTTTGTAATCTATCCTTCAGGCAGTTTTCTATCCAAAAACAAATAGTGTTCTAGGTCAATATCCCTTAAATGTACTGTATGAAATGCTTTTGCAAAGTCTAAGTAAATTACATCCACTGCCATTCCAGCATTCCTGCTCACCACTTCATAAAAGGCAACTAAACGCATAAAACCATGCTGGCAGTTTTTCGAAAAAGGATCTTATTCTCAGCCTGAAAACTATAGGCCTGTGAGTCTGACATCAGTAGTAGGAAAGCTTTTGGAACGAATAATAAGGGATAGGATACTTGAATATATTGCAAATTGTTATACTAACAGGCCTATAGTTTTCAGGCTGAGAACGGGATCCTTTTTTGAAAAACGGCACCACATTAGGAATTGGCCAGTCTCTTGGTAACATGCCAGACCAAAGAATGCTGAAAAATTAAGTACATTAAGCACATAGTGCCCTTTTGTATGATTTTTGTTCCTCAGTGAAAAATTTTAAATCAAACAATTTAGACATGATTTAAGTTCCCCCTGAAATGAGGGGGGCTATGTATGTATAGCAAGTGTTGTTATTTCTACACAGTGAAAACAAAATATATGAAAATAACTTCAAATTAAAGTTTGGAATGTGCACTTTAATCACATCTAAATCAACTGATTTAAAATTTTACATTAAAGGAGAAGGAAAGTCAAAACCTATTAAGCACACTATTAAATAATACTACTATTGCTGTGTAAAAACGCTATATTTCTGGCTTGCCTACAGAAAGATTTACAGAGATACACATACTAGAACCTACATACTACAGTGAATGGCGCCGCCATCTTGTCTGTATGGGCTGAAAAGCACAAGCCAGCCCCCCCTCCGCTCCCCCCTCCTGTCACAAAGCCTCTGCTGCTCCCCACTCCTGCCACAAACACCCCCAAGCTCCCCGCTCCTGCCACACCTGCCCCCCCGCTCCCCCCACCTGCATGTCACAGAGTTCTCCAACACTGTGTCGCCATGGCAACCGGACGCTCCTGCTGTGTGCGCATGCACCGCCTACAGTAACAAGTCGCCAAGTCTGGAAGGAGCGATGCATTATGGGAATCTTCTCTACACTGCTCAGCATTTTTTTTTCCTGTTTGGCTTCTGATCCTCTGAACAGGTGAAGTATGGGGAGACTTAAGGGCACTATTGAGACAACTGAAGGTATGCCTGCAGCTTCAGATTAACTCTTTTTTAGCTTTATTAACTTTCCTTCTCCTTTAAGGAGCAGCGGAGTACTGGTGCCAAAAAAGTAATTATCCAGTTAGAGGCAATGGATATTAGCAAAACAGTTTTCAAGTATTGGCATTGTGTACTAACAAGCACATTATTATCACAACCACAGGAGCATCATATACAGTAAGTGGTAGTGGGTACTGACACTCCAAGAAATCTCTTCTTAATTCTGTTCTCTTCATTCCTTTTCACCAGCTACTCTACCCTTTCACTACTCCTGCTGTCTTCACTTGTGAGTATTCCTTTTTTCTACTTTTTCTTAATGGACTAATAGTCTAATTCACTGTGGGTGCAAATAATTCAGGCACCATTCAGTGAATTGCAATCCTAAATCTTTTCCCTAGGCATGTGCTCCTCTTTAGAAAAAAAATGCACTGGAAGGGAAATTTCTGTCTAAATGCAGTTCCACCTTTTTACCAGTGTTGCATACCCCCCAGTGTTGGCACTGGTCCTTTTGCTGCCTGAGACTACTTTTTAGTGTTCTATCAATACTTGTTTTTAGCAGCTAGGGGCTGTCAAAGCATTTATAAGTACCACACTGACAAATCTGAATTTCAGAAACCTCTGCATCATATCAGCAGTAAGTAATGTTAGTGTGTAATTTACAACAAGGAATGAGTTAACACACAAACAACCAACTTATTTGGCTACACCCACAGCAATGGCCCATCCTATTTATTCAGGCCCTATGTAAGTGTGGGAAAACACACTGCCATCCTATGCCAAATTTACATAGCCAAATGACTAATCCCAAGCTTTACTGTAGCTACTGAAAGATGCTCCAGTATTCATGTTGGCAGGAAAGGACTCCTGTGTTCAAAGTTATATCACAATATCACAAGTCCCAAGCCATATTACATACTTTTAATGTGTGTATCACAGGTAACCACAGTTTATATATGAACAGTTCCAAATGCTATTAAATAGTTATTAACAGATATGCCCACTTCAGTTATAATAGATGCAATGAAATAATCACTGTGATTATACTGGTACATTAGTCACCCAGTCTAACCTTAAGTTGGGGGAGAATAAGGTCAATCAAGGCATAATAGGTAGACAGAAAGCAGGAAAAATGTCCCTGTTGCTATAAATGAAAAGCTGTAGGTGTAGCCCACCTACACAGTGATAAGGACCAGGGGAAAAAAAGAAAAAATGCTGCCCATTCCATATCTAAACACTATTTGCTCGGATAGGCATTCAATATACAACATACATATGGCATACTAGCACACCTCTGTCCCATGTACTCCCCTCTTTAACTTAACAGTATACAAGTGGTGGGCGATACAAACTCCTGTCCGCCACTGATACTTATGAATATGATTCATTATGCGCAGTATAGAATCATTAAAGTATTAAATATGCACACTGCCCAGCATTCTAGCACTGGAGGGGAATTTGCTTGTTAGGGCGGGGTGGGTAAGGGGAGCACTACGAAGGAAATTTGAATGGGCAACAAAACATACACCTGTGAGCTGCTAGATAGAAAGTTCCAGTTTTGATCTGACCCTGGTTTCCTTAAAGGGAGAAATAAAGCTTAAACAAAGTCTAGAGATGCTGCTCATTATTTATAGAGGCTTTGTACCAGGCCAAGGCCTAGCCCCAGTACTCTTCTGCTGATCCATATCACATGCTCTGTGCTAGAGTCTCTTTTAGCAAACTAGAGCCCAACAGACCATACACCCACGACTTGAACTGGGCCCATGCACCTGTATTGTACCAAAATCTTTCCAAGTCCAGTATTCCAGTTCAGCTACCTCATTCAAGCAGGCTATCACTCCTGTGCTCCTGTTGTAGTACTAATTGCATGTATGATGTCCACCTGTATTGAACCTGATGGTTCTCACTACCTGAACCTGTCTAAAAAAATTGTGTGACCCGAAATTGACTTTAGTATTGAAAACAGAAGTAACATGACTAATATGCAAGATCATCTGGGAGCTCAGGTATCTTGATTTTTTTTTTTAAAAAGTTTTATAGATGCCCATAGCCTACCCAACTACCTCTGCTGGGAACTTGCAGACCACTTGCAGTCAGTAAATGAGGGCTTTTCTGTCCCTATCCCGAGTGCTTTTCGTGTATTCCTGCAGGTACCTGGCTAACTGAAGGCTGCTAGTTTTTATGACAAATTGACCTCATTTTCTGCATGAGAATGGCAAAATATATTCTTTACAATGGATGTTTAAATCAAAGAGGGTTAAAAAATTGTTTTTTAATTTTTTGAGATGTCCCCTCTCATAATTTATATAGTACTACAGGTAATGATACCACAACACAATACAGCTTTCTTCAGTTCCATGGAAAAATAATTTTGCTTGCATGGGTTTCCTTTTTTCATCTTTGTCAGAAAGAGGGAGGGAGAACAATTAAACATGCAGCATGGGGTTTCCTTTCACAGTAGACAAAGGGATTCCCCAGACTGAAGCATATCTAATAGCAGAGCCAGCCCAGTCACATTCCAACAGTGCAAATTCCATGCTCAGCTCACAGGACAGCTTGCATACACACGCACACATGCTCTGCTGGCTGGTGTCCCTTCAGGAAACACTCTTCATTGGCCCATTTTTTTTTCCTTGGAAAGGCAAATTTCTCACAATGTAATTGTTTATTCCTTTTTTTAACAATTGGTTTGGCAAAGGCTTATGGAAAAATTCAAAGCCTTCTCAAGCTTATTGTGGCATCATATGAAATATCCTTTATTAAATGAAGGAAAAATATAAAGGGGTGCTTTGTTTTCCCTTAAAAGATCAAATTGTTAAAAGTATTTCCACTAAGCCTCTTAAGGAGACAGCTAAAACGGGAAAACGCAGTGGGTTATGTATGTGAAACACACAACTTCTTTTGATAAAAAGTTCTACTTGGATTGAGCGCTGTTTTGGTAAAGCTGAACTCAGGAGAGAAGTTTAGGAGAAAAAGAAACAAACATTCTTCTCCAGCAGAGTGCACAGCTAGAACAGCTAGAGTTTTTTATGGAACCAGCAGTACCATCTCTTCATTGGTTGCTAGACTGAAGGGTGCGTTTGGTAACTTGAGTTGAGAAGGACAGAGCATGCTCAGTAAGCCAAGAGCCAAAGTCCATTCCTAACGGATGGGGGCTAAGTGAGTTAAAGGAGGAGAAGGATTCCTAAGTGATTAACGGGATTCTGCAACCTTACTATTAACCTTTTAACAACCAGAGTAGTGGGTATTTTAAAGATATCAAAGAGGCTGTTCACCAATTACATATTTTGTGGGGAGTTTACATGTCCTTTATGGTGCAACATTTGTTCACTCCTCCACCCACTCTGTTGCATACAAACACATATAGGAATAACAAGGTCATGAACAGTCACCCTGTACAGTTTCATAAAAAATTAAAATCAAATCTTAAATGCCATGCTGTTAAAGACAAAACTGCACCTTGAATTTTTACTGTTGCTGTCAATGGAGTCTAGCAGTCTGAAACAACATATTTTGTCACATCTAGTGAAGGTTCAACCATCTGAAAATGCTACAGTACAATACTAAATTTCAGAACTGGAAACACCAAGGAATGATGGGAGGTGTAGAAATGAATTAGGAAAGAGTCTGATCATCAACAAACTTTACTCCTAGAGAAAAGACCTTTCCATTTAATAAGAAGGTCAACAGCAAAGTATGAAAACTCTGCATACCAGTTTCATCGGGTTAGTGGACCTAGTGCAGACACCCTAAGCAAAAAGGGACTGCTGTGTACAAATGAATCCCTGTGAAAAATAGGTGTGTATTTGAAGTGGAATCCTCCTTGCAAGGGACATTGAAAATAAATACTTACACACAAACACAGTACTTAGCTACACAAATAGAAAAAATCAAGTAAATATTTAAGAACATACAGCCACGTTAATCAATGTCAGGGAATGATTTTGTTATTTGTGGGCTAAAGTTAATTCTTAAAGAAATATAATCCAGTTTTAATATCAAAGTGTATTGTTATTCAGGCCAGTCTATTGGTTCTTAAAAGGAAAACACCCAGTTCCAAACACCAATCCTGCTCCATCGGCTCTCCTCTCTATCGCCATACCCCCAATCCTGTCAAAAGTGTCTCTATATTTCTACTATAAAAATGCAGAGTTGTGCAGTACTGTTGGCAGGCACCATCTCATGCTGCTTTGTATCCTCTTTGAAACCATGCAGGCAGGTACATGTGCAGTTCAAACCAATCTGACCTAGTTCTAGATGCGCCTGCTCCAGCTCTAATGAAAGAGGACAAGGAAAGTCCTATTCACCGAGTGTGTAAATTTCATAAGCACCCCTCAGTGAATAAAGTCACTAACCTTTGACACAAGGGAGCAGTCAAATTCCCTGCCATTATACTGCACGTGTGCCAACTTGCAAGGATTGCCACAAGGAATCCCTAGGAAAAACAAAAAGATTACAGCCCTGCACTAAAAGAATTGTCCAAGACTAGCCATTATATTCACTAAGAGGCCTAACAAATTGGCAACCCCCCCAAAAAACACTTTCCATCTGTGTCCTTATAGCTGACAATGACCATGTGACCATTTTGGTAGGTTTGCAATATATGTTACTTTAACATATTATTTAATTACGTAAAAAGGTTCATTATGTAAAAAGTTAAATCTGATCAATTGGTAAATCCTAGTATTTTACCATTTCATCACATACATCAGACAGAAGTAGCCACAGTGTATTCTCTGCAGGGGACAAAGAACCTCGAGTAACAGGGACACCTATAGATGTGGAGAGCCGTTAAAAAGAAAAGTTGAGCTTCAGCTGAGCCTTTCTTTATAGGCTTTCATGCCATTTAAATAATATGAAATACGGTTTATGAGCTGTCAAGGATACACTTGAGATAGTAAGTCATCATGCTCCCAGAAAGGGTTTCAACTCCACCAAATGTAAGCGGACTGTTGCAGGACAGCGTTTACTATTCATTTCAGGTATCTGAAACTAAGACATTTCCACTTAAGGATATATCACATCTAACTTTATGAACTTGCTATCCATACGGACACGCTAAAGAATATATCATCTGACAGCGAACAGTCTAACTCTATCTACATAATATGGCTGTTATATAAGCACTACAAAGCATGCCAAGAGCTGTATTAAAGGGGATCTAAAGGCAACAAATTAATGGATACCTTTATTCTGTACAGCATACAGAATAAAATACTGTTTTCATGTACTTTTTATAGATTTATATTGCACAAAGGATGTATATGCCATACAGAAGGCATTTATCAATTAACATATTTTTCCTTTAGATCCTCTTTTATGCGTAAGATTAGTTAAATCAAAATCATGTATCCCTCAGATGCTTTTGTATCTTTTTTTGTATTACTAACTAAAATGTGGAGAAAACACCAGCTGTCAAAGTAGGATAAAAGAAAAAAAAGAGTTCTTTGGCAGGTGCATCTTAGGTGATTAAAATCACAACAGAAGGTACACCATTCCCTAGAATGAAACAAAAATGTTGTTATCTAGGATCCTTTAAGGCAGGATGTGATTTATGACTTGCAAGTATATAACCTCTAGGATTCAAATGTATTTTGTTTATGTTTGCCAAGAGAGCAGCTCAATCAAGACAGAGGATTTACATAGGTATAAGGAACATTACCTTTCATTTTGTTGTAGATTTTCTTCACATTAGCTTAAACATGCCCGATTTAGGCAACAGATCTATGCACAGCTTTTAGTATCTGCTGTTTAAACATTGGTCTCTCCTTTATAGAATCAAGAAGAAACCCCAGTTAAACAATAAAAATGGAGAGAAAAAAAAAAAGAATACAAGTCTGCAAACATCAGTTGTAGCATTATTTAATGAAAAAGGAAGTGGACGTAGGTAATGACAGATGGGTCAACCCCTAGATAAAATGAACAGCTGCCATAAAATGGGTAATTTATTATGACTACAGTAAGTGGACCAACAATCTAAGCAAGTGGTATTTATGGACACTGTATCCATACTATGGAGTTAGAAGCATATAGATAT
Source organism: Xenopus tropicalis (assembly GCF_000004195.4). NCBI lineage: Eukaryota > Metazoa > Chordata > Amphibia > Anura > Pipidae > Xenopus > Xenopus tropicalis. The sequence continues at coordinate 101,533,721 of NC_030678.2, read as the reverse complement.
CATACATTATACTAGAATAGACAATTTTTTATAGAAAAGTAATTTGTCATACTAGATCTCCTCTTCATAAATACTTGCCCCAACCAGCATATCATTAATAATTTTATTATTATTTACAACAGCATATCCTTATTTACATAATTTAGGATGTATCTAAATTATTTTGTTCCCATACACATATGTAATAGCAGTGCAGATTCCCTAGATACACACACACACACACACACACCCCAGAATGCTTGGGACCTGGGATTTTCCAAATAAGGGAACTTTCCATAATTTGGCTCTCTTTATACCTTAAGTCTACTGAAAAATAATTAAAATATTAATTAGACTGAACAAGATTGTTTTGCCTCCAATAAAGATTAATTATATCTTAGTTGGGATCAAGAACAAGGTACTGTTTTATTATAACAGAGAAAAAGGAAACCATTTTAAAAATTAGAATTAATTTCTTATTATAGAGTATATGGCCTTTCCACAATTCAGAACACTCTGGAAAACAGGTTTCCGGATAACAGAACCCATAGCTGTATTATTCACAGATTGTCATTTATCACCCCTAAACAATATTATATTCTTCACAAAGAGAAGTTTTTGGCAAAGTTTTGACACACTAATGGATAATTTAACAGTATATATATAGTTTCTGCGTTTTTCTTCCCATTGCCCATTTGACATTTTAGAAGTGAGCTATGAATATCTTATTGTATAGTACAATTCTGTCATACAGAAAAATATACACATGCGAAATTGCTAATTTTTAGGCCCTCTCACTACAGTCTAAATATCAGCATTTAATCAACATTCAATGAACAAATGTTAAACCCTACATATAAAATAGGTTAATTTTAATTTTTTTTTTAGAAAAAAAATATTATTAGTGTTGGAGAATTTCCCTGTTAGCTGGTCCCTTACTGAGCTTTTTTGGTTTTGTAACTTCAACTTGGGAAGCAATCTACATATACTGACACATTCCTATAGATATTTAACGGAAGTTGTAACACTTTAAAAAAGAAGAAAGACACTGTCCAAATCATTAATCCCCAAATTAATTATTTTCGCCAGAAATTCAATGAACTTTAACACAGAAAACTGTGACAGCTTAAAGCAGTAAAACACATTCTAATAACCTGATGCATTCACCTGTTTTAAAAAAAAGTGCCAATTTGTTATTGTAAATAGCATTAAATAAAGTGTCAAAATTTTAACCACTTAGGAACATTCAGGATTCTCATGTTTGTTAGACCTGTCTTACAGTGTGAAAAACAAATACACTATATATTGAAAAGTATGTGGACACCTGCCTAGCCAATAGCTCTTTACAAAAGTTAGTGTATAAATATGAAAGTGGCCTGTCTTGCAGTTGGTGATGTAAATGATCCCACAGCTGTTCAATTGGTCTGAGCTCAGGGCTGTTGCATGCCAGCTAAATTCTACTTCCATGTATATAGATAAAAATCTGTGTGGTCCTTAAAGGAGAAGGAAAGGTAAAAACTAAGTAAGCTTTATCAGAAAGGTCTATGTAAATACAGCCATAAGCACGAACAACATAAGCCAGAAACACTGCACTGACTTCTCTGAATAAAGATGTCTTGTGTCTGTAATTCCTGTGCCAGAGACAGGCAGCTTTCTGCTCTCTCCAGCTCCCCCCTCCCTCAAGAATGTTAAGAACTCACTCCCCCCTCTTAGGAATGTGGATCTGAGCCAATCAGCAGGAAGCTTCCTCATAGTCTTACTGAGCATGTTCACTTGGTCTGGGTGTCTGTGCAGGAGTAAGGCATTATGGGAACTTTCTTAACACAGCTCAGCATTTTTCTTCCTGTTTGGCTTCTGATCTTCTGACAGGTGAACTATGGGGAGACTTAAGGGCACTATTGAGACAACTGAAGGTTTGCCTGCAGCTTGAGATTAACTCTTTACTAACCTTTCCTTCTCCTTTAATTTGTGGTGATGCCTTCATGTATTAGCAGGATTATAACCCTATGCACAAAACACAGAATTGTCAACTATGTCAATGCATGATGTAGTGGCACTTGTGGTGGCAATGATGGTAGTTGGTAAAATAGGGTTTCCATTTACCTCTGGTCATACAGTATATTTAAAAAAAAAAAAATATGAATGATGGCACAACAGACCTGCTGCTGCATGTTTATTAAGTGAACTTTTAACAATTCTGGGGCATGCCCCATGGCCCCCTGCCTGATGAATGGTGTGCCCCCGAAACACATTTCAATTAGTAAAAACTCCAGGGTTTCTCCCGCTTGCAGCAGCTCTGTTGTGCCAGTATTTATATTTTGTCTATCCTACTGAAAGAATGCTGACCCTCTCTACTTAGTAGTGAGCTAACTAGTGTGCGTATGCTGGTGACATTCATTTTTTATTTGCCATTTCATTATAATTTGCCATATATTGATTTAATGTAAATTTACCACAAAACCTTGCTAGCACCAGCCAGCCACTCATATTCCCAGGCTATTTTAAAAGGAACAGTTCAGTGTAAAAAAAAAAATGCACAAAATAATTTTTACTCTAAACTGTTCGACAAATCTTTTGTGTGTGAGGACAGATTCCTTATTGGGTACCCACATCTTCCATTCCTTTTGATGACTGAAAATTATGTCTAGCTGCCCACAATGCATTTGTAAAACAAAATCAACATGAAACAGTCTAAGGGGAGCGCCAATTAAGTTTTAAAGGTAACCATTTTAGCCCCAAATTAGCATTCTTTTCTCTATCATTTCCTATAAAGAGTCTAATTTATAAAATAAATACTATAAGTCCATTTTAACAAGATGTATGTTATCCTATTAGACTCATGCTAAACACAAAATAAATATAAAAACAATCAGTAACTGTAAATTATTTCCAGGCAATAAAATCTGTCTTGTATGTTGCTTAATGTTACCGTAGAACTCACATGTCATATACAGAATCCAACACATGAAGGTCTAGCGTTTTGTGGTCAGGCTCTGGGTATTATACTTGCTTAATTTTTAAAACCACACTAATGCAGCCTAATGGAATGTCATTTATTTACATTTAATTATGACTCAAACCTGCTAATTTTATAAGAACTTAACGGTACAAAATTTGAAACCACGAGCGGATGGTTGTGACAGTCACAGGAACTTTATGTGGTTGCAATTCTAAGATGTACATTAGGATAATAAACATCAAGAAATTACAGTACATTATGCCCAAAGGGTTGCTAAATTAGAATATAAATCAACTAAATTCCAGTTAATCATTGCAGTTTATTACAAATGTATCAAGCTGTTTTGGGAGGAATACTAGCCAAACAAGTCAAGCTTTCCTCACAATAAAACATGTTTCAGTCTAGAGTCAAAAATAAAGGATCTTTAAACATTTAAAGAGCAACTACAACCAGTTACAAGGAAAGGCATATTTGAGGACCAACTTAAAATTATGAAGTCATATAAAGAAGTCTGTTGAGCTATGGAACTGTAAGCAAACTGAAGCCTATAAAAAATGCCTTGAAGGGCCACATTAAATATGCAATAATATAAGGGCCACATTCAATATGCAATATAAGATAGCAATCCCCAATATGCTCCCATTTACTGTGTAAGAGTCCACCAGCACAGTGACATAGCAGGTCATCTGATCTTCTCAGCCTGTGTTTCCTTCATGTAGCTGCACTCAGGCCAAAACTGTGCCTGCCTGTCTATGTATGCTGTAGGTCTATGCTACAATTCAGTCTCATGAGTTGCTGATTGACAAAAGAACGTGTAATATGCAGCTGCAGCTTACTGCAAAAATAAAATCAATAATTCACTAGCACCTAGTTTCCTAGCACCAGACAGAGCAACAACAACAAAAAAAAGTTCTAGTGTCATTTGTTGAACAGTGTTTTCACCCTGACAAGGGTTCACACCATGTACACTTCACTTGGAATAGAGTGCGGATATATATATATATATATATATATATATATATATATATATATATATATATATATATATATATATATATATATATATATAACTTCAAGCAAGGGAACCACTCACACAGGACTTAAGTTAACAGCCAAAACGTCAGTTTCTCATCCCAATATATAATCTTATTTAACTTAAGTCCTGTGTGAGCGGTTTCCTCGCTTGAAGCTGTTTGTTCGTAGACCTGAAGGACTGCACCAACTTTTTTCTTTTCGTTTTCTTGAGTGCCGGCATTCATTCATATTCTCTCTCATATAATTTATTATATATATATATATATATATATATATATATTACAGTGGATATAAAAAGTCTACACACCCCTGGTAAAATGTCAGGTTCCTGTGCTGTACAAAAATGAGACAAAGATAAATAATTTCAGAACTTTTTCCACCTTTAATGTGACCTATAAACTGTACCACTCAATTGAAAAACAAACTGAAATCTTTTAGGTGGAGGGAAGAAAACCAAAAAAAATAAAATAATGTGGTTGCATAAGTGTGCACACCCTTAAACTAATACTTTGTTAAAGCACCATTTTATTACAGCACTCAGTCTTTTTGGGTATGAGTCTATCAGCATGGCACAGTTTGGCTTTGCAAGATTTGCCCTTTCTTCTTTGCAGAAACGCTCAAAATCTGTCAGATTGCGAGGGCATCTCCTGTGCACAGCCCTCTTTAGATCACCCCTTTAAACTTCAATCTTTTTCCGGTGAAGCCATTCCTTTGTTGATTTGGATGTATGCTTTGGGTCGTTGTCATGCTGAAAGATGAAGTTCCTCCTCATGTTCAGCTTTCTAGCAGAAGCCTGAAGGTTTTGTGCCAAAATTGACTGGTATTTGGAACTGTTCATAATTCCCTCTATCTTAACTAAGGCCCCAGTTCCAGCTGAAGAAAAACAGCCCCAAAGCATGATGCTGCCACCACCATGCTTCACTGTGGGTATGGTGTTCTTTTGGTGATGTGCAGTATTGCTTTTGCGCCAAACATATTTTTTGGAATTATGGCCAAAAAGTTCAACCTTGGTTTCATCAGACCAGAACACCTTTTCCCACATGCTTTTCGGAGACTTCATATGTGTTTTTGCAAAATGTAGCCTGGCTTGGATGTTTTTCTTCGTAAGAAAAGTCTTTCGCCTTGGCACTCTACCCCATAGCCCAGACATAAGAAGAATACGGGAGATTATTGTCACATGTACCACACAGCCAGTACTTGCCAGATATTCCTGCAGCTCCTTTAATGTCACTGTAGGCCTCTTGGTATCCTCCCTGACCAGTTTTCTTCTCGTCTTTTCATCAATTTTGGAGGGACGTTCAGTTCTTGGTAATGTCACTGTTGTGCCATATTTTCTCCACTTGATGATGACTGTCTCCACTGTGTTCCATGGTATATCTAATACCTTGGAAATTCTTTTGTACCCTTCTCCTGACTGATATCTTTTAACAATGAGATCCCTCTGATGCTTTGGAAGCTCTCTATGGACCATGGCTTTTGCTGTGGGATGCGACTAAAAAAATGTCAGGAAAGACCAACTAGAGCAGCTGAACTTTATTTGGGGTTAATCTTAATCAGAGGCATTTTAAATGATGGCAGGTGTATGCTGACTCCTATTTAACATGATTTCGAACGTGATTAATTCTGAACAAAGCTACATGCCCAGTTAGAAGAGGGTGTGCACACTTATGCTACCACATCATTTTCGACTTTTTGGTTTTCTTCCCTCCACGTAAAAGATTTCAGTTTGTTTTTCAATTGAGTGGTACAGTTTATAGGTCACATTAAAAGATGGAAAAAGTTCTGAAATGATTTATCTTTGTCTCATTTTTTTTTTACAGCACAGGAACCTGACATTTTGCCAGGGGTGTGTAGACTTTTAATATCCACTGTAATATTATATATATATATATATATATATATATATATATATATATATATATATACACACACATACATACATACACACACATACATACATAGTAAGAATTTATGCAAGAAACTTCAAACAATTGCTTTTGCTAGGTAGTATTTATTATCATTATATTAACCAGCAAAACTGCAACTTTAATCAAATCAATGCTAGCTTTAAAACTAGAGAATCTAGTGACATCTATTGATGTAAAAAAAAAAAAAAAAGGAATAAAAAAACAACAGTTTTGACAATCTTGTAATCCATGTCACACAAAAACAAGTCATTAGCTTTAGAGAAAGATCATGTGAACACAACTACCACGTCATGTCCTTCAACTTTTAAACCTCTGGAAGAATCCTGACAAGAATTATAATCAGGGTGATTCCATATGCCCATTCATGGTCACATGGTCCTGCTACACTTTTATAGCCTCTCCAAAATGGTTTTATTACTGTGAGTAACAACATAATGACCCCCAAGTCCCTGCTGTTACCAGTGGTAAAAGTAGAAGGTCAGATAGCTTGCATGTTATTTCATATACTTTACCATAAATGAAACAATTCCTTTCTCCATCATGGTAGCCAAAAGTCCAGCATTGTAAAATGCTATGTTGTAAATGCAATTACAGGTATGGGATCCCCTATCTGGAAACCCGTTATCCAGAAAGTTTTGAATTATGGAAAGGCCATCTCCCATAGACTCCATTATAAGCAAATAATACAAATTTTTAAAAATAATTTCCTTTTTCTCTGTAATTATAAAACAGTACCTTGTACTTGATCCCAACTAAGATGTAATTAATCCTTATTGGAGGCAAAACAAGCCTACTGAGTTTATTCAATATTTAAATCCTTTTTAGCAGACTTAAGGTATGGAGATTCAAGTTACAGAAAAATCCTTTATTCGGAATATCCTGGGCCACAGGCATTCTGGATAACAGGTCCCGTACCTGTATTCCTATGATTATTTCCATTGGATATATGACAAGGTATGTTTAGCTTTTTATGAAAAATTATTGTTAGGCTAGATACAAAGGCTCAATAACTACAGCTGCCCATGCTATAGATAGTACTGTGATATTACTGTAATCCATTTATATTATACACAAGTTTAAATACCCTTGTTACTTTCTTGTATTTATTCCATTTTTTTTAAATCCCTCAAAGCTATACACTGATATTCTGGAATTCATCCTCAACAGCATTATTATTATAAAACAGCATTATTATTAGCGAAGCACAGGTTCCAAAAACAACTTTACCAAGTACTGGGTTCCCTTGTCTTCCTTATTGCTTTATTCTCTACTTCTTAGGAACAATGGGCACAAGGTACAGCGGCAAAGTTTGCACAGTCCACAGTTATGCACCCCTTAGCACCCCAGCCATTTACTTTGTATAAAAAAGTATTCCCTTAATCTATACCTTCAAAATGTGATGGATGGGCTAAAATACATGTACTATGTTATGAAGAATGAACACATAAATGTCTATTTAATTTCCACGCACATAACATGATCATATTGACCTCACATTAATTGGTCCCCATATTCATAATGCACATGACAAAATCAAAATATGATGCACTAAAGAACCTTTACTACATTATACCAGTATCTGTATTAGATACTACGATTTCATTGTCTTAACTCAGATAAGCATGCAACTGCAAAAACGCAGGTCAATACAGAACAGGCAGCTACCAGGAGAACATAAAAAGAAGACACAAACACAACTCCAGAAATAAAGTAGCAATGGAATTCTCTCTCTGTCATGCCTCTGTCATGCCTCTAATGCAACCTCTCACCTCACATATGAAGTAACTTTACTGAGAAATAGCTCGGTGTGGCACTAGCCTAAAACCTGATGTTTTAAAATCCATGCAGAATATCCAGAAAAAGAAGTTTAGCTACATTCATCTTACCATTCTACCCTAGGTATTTTATTGAACTTGCCATTATCTTGAGTTGAAAATGATGGCAGTAGCTAAACAGGTTTTGGCATTAGATCCAGACAGATTAAACAAATATTTTGCCTCCATTAAACATGCAAAGTGCAACTATTTCCACAGTGCAAATTTAAACGGTAAACCCAGTAGTGCAACATAGATGTATTCTCAAATATATATATATATATATATATATATATATATATATATATACACACACATATATATCCCATTATGAAATTATAACAGGGTTGTAGGATTGTAATTTCACAACAATATAGATGCATTATTAGGCAATGCGGAAATGAAGATAAAAAATATTTTAATGGACTGCTATATTCCATGTTCAGTACCACTAGAAAAAAACTGAAGACTTTCTGCAGTCTTAGAAACACAAATACAAAATGTGTTAAATACTTTATTAACCATAAATTCAAGTAATTTGTCTGCCTAAACTGAATTACTGCATTTTGAACTGCTTGAGAGATAATACCACCTTCCTTACTTTCTACCCACACTAATAATTTAAAAACTGTTAACAAGTCAAATAAAGGGAATATAGAAAACCACTTAAGACACACACATCACTTTTCAAAAGCTATCAGCAATTACATTTTCTTTCAGTGCTATTACTCATTTAAATAACAACTGTTACACAAGCTAATGGTGAATTGGAGGGGGGAAAAGAGCTTTAGCTCTTCTGTATAAGACATACCACCCCCCCCCCCCCCAGTCCTTTAAGCATATGCCATGCATCAATTATCAACAAATTTCCTTCTGAAGATTATATGAAGATTTCTGGCACAAAACCTCTGTGAATCAGACATTTTATCTCAGAGTGTAGGATCTGGAGGTGGATGGTGTGGGCAACAGAGATATGAGTCAGGATGTATATATATTATTTTCTTCTTTAGTTTGTTTTCAGCAAATTCTCTTTCCAAGCAAGTCTACTGCAAATACTTAACTGTAAAGGCTTAACAATAAAACAATTCAACATTCAGGAAATTAATTTGACATAGAAGTAAAGAAAGAATACATGGCTTCAGTATGGCTTACGAGGCAATACTTAACATTGAATCCCATGCACCACTGGTAGGGTTTAAGCTGCAATTCTAATCTAAGTCATAAACTTTGAATCGACTAAAGCTGGCCATACACGTTGAGATTTCAGTCTTGCGCCGACGAATGATCGCCGATCATTCGTATTTCGGTCGTACGTTAAACTGCAACGATCTAACATAAACAGTCCGATCACAACAGCAGGATAATAGTTGGCTAAAACACAAATCGAACGATTTTCTAACCACAAACGCACAGACAATAGTCGTACGAACTTTATGCCCCGGAACTGAACTGTAGTGGCGTAGGTATCCGTTGACCCCGGAAATGACGTACGTACATATGTACATACAGTACGGCGGTATACGAAAAGACGCACTCATTGTACGAACAATCTTTCGTTTGTGCACGAGGTTTCGTGGTTTGTGGTTTTATTTCTGTTTTTGCTGACTATGAGTCCAATACTGAGATACAAATTGTACCGCATCATGTTCTATGGCACCGATAGTTAGCAGGTGGCCTACAAAGCCGATTCCCTCCTGTAGCAAAAGCACCAAAAGAAAATCACACAAAATAAAAATTCAAGCACCAAACTTGGATGGTAAAAAGGATGGACCATAACTGCATGGCCCACAGTTCTCCACAAGTGTATTTAACAATCTGATGTACTGGGAAGCTTTTTTTTTTCTTTATCATTAAAGGACAAGTCCACCAGAATTTATATAAAAATTCAAACAGAATATATTTTTTTGCCTAAAAGAAAACAAAATTCTAAGCAACTTTGCAATATACATTCATCAGAGATTTATAATGGTTTTTGAGTTATTTGTATATATAACTCCTATTAAAAGCAGTGTCTGTCTGTCCTTTTTTATTCTCTGCCTTGGTGGCTCTGACTCTTGAAACAATGTAACACAACAGCAATTAAAAATAGAAATTAAAAAGCATATAAAAGTCCCAAGAGGCTAGGTTACCCCAGTCCTACACAGCAATACAGGTAATACCATCAAGGCTGTCCAGCCCTTACACAAGATAAGGGCTAGGTTGTTCATGCCCAAGATGAACCCACCATAGGCAGTACTTGTCTGGCAAGGCTATCCTGCTGCTATATTTGACAACTTCCACATGTATGAGTAGCAATGTACATTAAAACCATAAATTAAGAGACAGGATAAAGGAGATGCCTGCACCACAAGCTTACAAACTATGTGATTTAAAGGAACAGTAACACTAAAAAAATGAAAGAGCTTTAAAGTAATAAAAATATAATGCACTGTTGCCCTGCACTGGTAAAACTGGTGTGTTTGGTACAGTAACACTACTTTAATTTATATAATAAGCTGCTGTGTAGCCATTGGGCAGCCATTCAAGCTGGAAAAAAGGAGAAAAGGCACAGGTTACATAGCAGATAACAGATAAGCTCTGTGGAATACAATAGTGTTTTATCTGTTATCTGCTATGTGCCTGTGCCTTTTCTCCTTTGAATGGCTGCCTCCATGGCTACATAGCAGCTTATCTATATAAATTATAGTAGACTTTCTGAAGTAAACACACAACTTTTACCAGTGCAGGGCAGCAGCACATTATATTTTAGTTACTTTTATACACTTTCATTTTTTGGTGTTACTGTTCCTTTAAGTGCATTTCTTATCACCCACAAGACATTTTACTGGTTTTGGTGTACTGTATACTAAAACACAAAAAAGTTATGGAAAATTCTACTTTACAGAATATGCATATCCAATGCTACTTTGCAAGGGAAATGTGATTTTCATTTTAAAACAAATAGAATTTCTTTGATTATATGGAAATTAGCTGCACAGATGCAAAGCACAGTACTTGTATATCCATCACATTCTGCAAATTACAAATAAACAAAACGAAATGGAAATTATCTGGGAGCCTAGATAAGCCACATTCTCCAATTATGACAAGCAAATGAAAATATTTTTTCTTTGGAAAAAATTAATCGAGTTTGCAACATAACACTTTTTTCAGTCTTACAAAAGTCCTGTGTGCTCTATGAGTGTTAAGGTGAATAAATAGAGCAATAAAAGCTTAGTCCTTCCAGATCAGAGTCAGAAGCTTATTTGCCCAAGTATGGGGCCCTCAGTTCCTACCCAACAGATATGCGGCCAAAAAATAATTCAGATATTAATGGGGCAGGTTTGAAAATTTTGTTGATCAAAGATACAGTCCTTGTCCAATGGGTCTCCATAGGCCCACTGTACAGTAAAATCCTAACTCCTGGGCCAATGATCAATTAGCTCGATTTGGCCTAGAAACACCTACTCTTGAAACTGGTGAGGGATCTGAATGTGCAAATCAGATTTTGAATTTGGTACAATATGCGTATTGGAGGATTCATAAATGGTACAGCACAATATAAATATCAATATATTTTGGACAGAAAAACCTCACTATTTTTTGCCAGTTCTTGGAAAGTAACCCAACATAGTAACATAGTAAGTTAGACTTAAAAAAGACATGCATGAAGTTCAACTTTGTATATATGAAACTTGCATAACTGCTAGATAATCAAGGGCAAGGCATAACACCCATTTGAAGCCTCTCCAATTTGTCTCAGAGGGGGAAAAATCCTTCCTGCCTCTAAGATGGAAATCAGACCAGCCCCTGGATCAACTAGTACTATGAGCTATCTTCCATAAACCTGTATTTCCTCACTTGCTAAAAAGCCATCCAATCCCTTCTTGAAGCGAATATATCAGCCAGAGTCAGGGAGATAATTCAACAATTTCACAGCTCTCACTGTAAAAAAAAAACCTTTCCAAATAAAATTATGAAAAGCTTGTTAAGACTTAGCAATTTCATATAAATCATTTATACAATAATTATTCATTTCTGACCAAAACCAATATGAAAGAGAAAAATGTTGCTTCTAAACTATCATTACGTTGTGCTCTAGCACTATATATCACTATTGGTTGCATATAGTCCATAATTATTGAAAGGCCTCATTAGCCATGTCTAGAATATATATTTGGGAGCAAGCACCCAAAACCAATCATTAAAGGTGAAGGGCACCACTAAGCACAGCTAATACCAAGATCAAAGGGGCTATATACACCTAAAGATACACCTTTAATCAACAAAGAAATACGACTTCTGCTTAAAATGTTTTCTGCCATTCTCTTAATTATATTTTAAATACTGTCCTTAAGTTCATTACTATAAAGCACTATCTGATCTTTGTTTTGTGTTAACCCTTGAGTTCTGCCCTCTAAGCAGTAGCGGTGTTTGTTAAAATAGAGATAATACGCTCTGTATAAACATGTCTTCCCCGAGATGTAGCCTTTGTCTTAAATATATGGAGGAGTTCATTACACAGGAGTACTAAAGGGGAATGACAATTTGCTTTATGGTCTTCTCCTCTTCCCATTGTTGTGCTAATGGACCAGGAAGTTAGTTTTTTTACTGTTTATTATGTGTCATGCAAAAGAAAACCCACAATAGATAATTCTTCATTAAAATAATAAGCAGGAAGTATGTTTAGGATATTCCCTTTTCATAGAATAAAGGGTTTTGTTTCCCCTCTAGTGGAAATTCTCACCATTCACCTCTACTGTAAAGGAAAATGCACATGACCTTTGAATATTACTGATAGGAAAGCTCAATTCCAAATCCAATATACCATAGGTAGACTAGAAACTAGACTTCTAGAGACGTTAGCACCCAGTTCCCACCTGTAACACAGGTACGTAATACTGGAAATTTGTTGGAAATAAGGCCCTGTCAGCCACCGGCAACACCAGGCTGGGGTCTATAGCTCATAGATCTGCTATGCATGACCAGTATAAGGCTCAGCATCCTCTGCAGCATTATCCTATTCCCAGCAGCCTGGTAAGGCCTCTTTTGTGGGAAACAAAAAGCAGGGATATCTCTTGCCAAAAATAAAAGTAAAAAAAGCATTTATTTACCCCGTCTGTTATTACATTGTTATTACATTTACTAGATAAGTTAATTGATTTTTGTAAAAATATCTGCAATGGTGTGTAGATGCATGTACAGTACATACAATAACTGATGATGAAAGAATGACGGCAGGTTAACTGGCTTCTAATAAAATGACCCATAGTGTGTGTGTGTGTGTGTTTGGGTGAATGTGATAGGGACCTTAGCTTGTAAGCTCCTCTGTGGCAGGGGGTGATGTTGGTGCTATATAAAAGATTATATTAATGATTAAAACAATTTATTTTATTCTATACCTCACTATAATTATGTGGCAATGGTGTAATTGAGGATAAAATTTATTGATAGAAGGCAGGGCCATTATTAAAGTTTGTTTATGTTTAGCTTGCTCATGGGGATAACATGTTCACTTCTTTTATTGCGTTCTTCCCCTTCAATGGCAGGTATAGTCAATGGATAGTGGCCCAGAAAAACTTGTGTCTTAATGCCACTAAAAATAATTTACACTGCATTTACATTATTTATGATCCCAGTAAACACATATTTGACCTTGCTGCTTGAGATACATAAGTGCATCCAATATGTGAGGGCAGAGAATTGAGGTAATCATATCTTTACAAACCCATTTGCAGAAGTTTTCCACTTCCTTAGTGTATGAGGACAGAGTGCATTACTAAGAAAAGCCTATGTAGGTTGTTACAGAGTGGCTCAGAATTTTGTTTTGAACTTCCACTGAAATTTGGTACAATAACTATAATAGTGGGTGATGCGCAATTGCCACAACAAAAATGTACTTTAAATATAACATGTGGCAAGTATCCACCTAACATAGAGACACCACACTTGTTGCTGTGCTAGACTTCTGAAATAAATTCACCTGTATCACTGCTAGGGCTTTTGTAAATTGCTACAATTCAAACATCGATACAAATGTGACTTCCTGCCAAGTCCTACTGTAACAGAAAGATGAAGGGCAGGAAACGTTAGCACCTGACAGACTTGGTTTAAGCAGCATAGAGCCACTGTGCCAGTTACTGGACTAAAAAGGCCCTAAAAGGGTAAACATTTTAGAGGGTGCTGAAACATAACTAATCTGCTTTTGGGTTGAGGCACTCCTTTACAGTCCTATGTACAATAGCAGTGACCACAAATGTGACATCAGCAAGGCAAGGGAAGTTACCAACTTAAAATGTTGATATAAATAAACCATATTGTGTGCTGTTTGCCTTGCTCCATCTATATATGAGTAAAAGTAGTAGATAGTATTTCATCAGCTGCTCTGTTATAATTCCGAGCATCTGTATTCACCTGGCAAATTTTGGGGCTGCAGTTGAAGGGCAGTGGGTTGCATATACCTAAAAAAAACTAGCATTACAGTCCATTCTCCTTTGAGCCTACATGCCAAACACCACCACTGAGGGCTACATCATCAAACTGTGGTGTTCATTTGTTAGCATATAAAGGTGGAATTGTTTGCACCACTTGTGTCTGACCATTTTCATTGGCTGACATAGAATCAGGGGTGTAGGTAAAAGGTTGATGAGCCTGAAGCAGGGCCCCACACACAGAATGTACCTTGGCCTCCTCACAATACTTTATTTTCTTGTTTAACAAAAAGTTGTTAATCTTTGTGCCAATAGTGTCCCCTCAGGTGAAGATGTAAGGTATGCATCCCGATTGGCTACATTCCTGCATTGGGGTACTATGGCCACATATTTAATGCAGGGGCTGCATCCCTGCACACAAGATGCCAACACTTCAAATGTCATACTGCGCTCTCTCTCTCTCTCTCTCTCTCTCTATGTAGCAGCAAAAGTGAACAAGTGGAGTAACCATTAGCAACCAATCGCATTAAGGATGCCAAGGTGTGTTGATCTGTAGCTGCAAAAGTGAACAAGTGCATGAACCCCCAGCAGCCCTCACTCGCACTAACCCCCAACAGCCCTCACTCGCACTAACCCCCAGCAGCCCTCACTCGCACTAACCCCCAACAGCCCTCACTCGCACTAACCCCCAGCAGCCCTCACTCGCACTAACCCCCAGCAGCCCACACTCGCACTAACCCCCAGCAGCCCACACTCGCACTAACCCCCAGCAGCCCACACTCGCACTAACCCCCAGCAGCCCTCACTCGCACTAACCCCCAGCAGCCCTCACTCGCACTAACCCCCAGCAGCCCTCACTCGCACTAACCCCCAGAAGCCCTCACTCGCACTAACCCCCAGCAGCCCTCACTCGCACTAACCCCCAGCAGCCCACACTCGCACTAACCCCCAGCAGCCCTCACTCGCACTAACCCCCAGCAGCCCTCACTCGCACTAAGCCAAGCTGTACTCTCTGAAGCGAGTGCGCACCTACCGTTCAGCCCATATTTCTCTCTGCTCCGTCGGACCTGCTCGCTGCTCAGTCCGCAGTTCTCATTCACTTCGAAGTGCCGCAGCACCTCACTGACTGTCTTGGCGTGAGCGCTGTCCATGTTGGGTCCCAGTTACAGCAACAAGCTTAAATCCACAAGTAATGCGAGGAGCCTGGGCCCCTCAGCGTGCCCTTACTAGGAGGGGCGCAGTGAGAGCAAGTTTAGCCAAGCGGAGCGGATCCTCTCACCGCCCTGAGCTCCTTCCTCCTGTTACAGCTCTTCTCCCTCGCTGCACCTTTTCTTCTTCTAGCGAAGGTGAGCTCTTCCCCGCCTCCGCACTGACTAGCACAGCCCTCCCCTCCGCCTCCCCCAGGCTGCTCATGCCAAAGGGAAACGTTTGAAAACTTTCCCTTGTGCAGCGCTGACTTGGGCGAACACAAGCCTGGGATGTCAAATAGCAGAGGAGCCTGAGTGCGCGGTGCTATGCCTTCGCCTAGTCACTGCCGGACTTCTTAGGGGTGCTACCTGCTGCCTTCTCATTGGCTGAGTGCGATTTCTAAATGGTCCCTGCCCACTCAAACCCTCCGCTCCTCTCCCTATTGGGCCCGCTCACCTCCAAATTAGCATTTTAGAGCCTTTTTTAAGCCTGTGGTAATTTACGTGGAAAATATTTTGTATGTATAGATATGAACTGGTTCCCCTCCCTTCTTACAGCTTCACTTCCTCTTCTGTGAGTGCTGCTGTTAGGCTGTTCTTGCTGAGTGCAAAAGCCCTGTGTGTGCTAGGAGCTGCCCTGCTGCATCATCAAACCGCAGCTCTATCAGTGAGGCGATAAGGCGTAGCGACAGTTGTATTGTTACGGAAAATAACCATTGCTTAGCTTCACGCACCTCAACTCATACAGCCCTTATCATTCTGCCCACTATATTCTTTTTATTATTGTTCATTGACTGTAGGAAAAGGAGAGCAGAAGACTCTTGCACAAGCTGGTACTGTTACTTTCCCCTTTGTGTGTTTCAGGAACTCGATACCTTGTTATGAAATACACTGCTCATTGTTAGTAGCCGACTGGCAGCTGTTAGTGTTGCTGCCCTGGTGGCACAGCCTCAAGAACATCTCTTGTAGGCATCGGCTGCCGGATAGGGGAGGCTGTTTGCTCCCATGCACCCCATGGCACAGACCGGTGCCCCTCCATGTGTACATGACGTCTTATAACATTGTTACATAATTGATGGCATTTTTGGTTATCTAAAACTCCCAGCCCCCTAAAGACTAGGAAAACTCTCTGGGTGGCTGCAATTTAATAACAGATACAGGTAGGGCAGCCATCATAGGCAAAAGGCCAGGATATATAAAGACTAACGTACCCTATTGCAAAGTAAAAGAATATAAGTCACTAAGGAGTTTCATGACCATATAAAGGTCATGTACAGGTCATGGAACTCTGATGCGACTTTTAAAATCCTCATATTTAACAACAGGGGTAGATTAGTTATTAAGCAAAATAAATAATGCAGTTATTCAAGGTTTAGTGTTGATAAGTGCAAGTTTAGAAATAACATAAATGTGAGTTATACACTCACATTTGGATAACAATCTGTGTAACTCAGTGACTACTAAAGCCAATAAAGTGCTGTCTTGAATAAAAAAGGACATAAACTCAAGGGCTGAAAACATATTTTTGCCTCTTTATAGATCCGTAGTAAGGTCTTAACTTGACTATGCTGCACAGTTATGCGCTCGAGTCCTTAAAAAGGACTAGTTGTTTTAGACTTAATTCTTCTAGATACTTAAAAAGGATATACATAAGCTGACGAGAGCGCAGTGACGTGCAACTAGACAGGTAAAAGGAATGGAAGAATTAAACTATGTATGTAGACTGTCATGGTTGTGGTTGTTTTCTCTAGAGCAAAGGCACTTGTGAGGGGACATTACTCACATTAGAGGACATTACAGACACGTTTCATGCAGAAAAGATCAAAGAAGCACAGGTCACCCTGGTTGGGGGTTGGTGAGCAACATGTTGCTCATGAGCCACTGGTTGGGGATCACTGCTTTTGGGCTATGGCCACACCAGGCTGATTCTGAGAAAGATTAATATCCAAGGCCAGAGATTACCATTGGAGGGACAGCCAACCCAGAACCAGAGGGGTTTGGATCTAAAGTGGGGCCCTGCTGTGCGGCTTGGATTAGCCAGGCCCCCCTACTGTCAGTGAGCTGCAGAACTAGGTAAGGAGGACAGCAGCTCAGGTCACTGCATCTTCTTTCCTCTACACAATTTTCAGTAAAGCGTCAGTAAAGCCGCATTGTGATATAGGCTGGAGAGGATGTTTAAACTTCACCCTTTAGCTTATCCAATACCCATGTGGCTTTACCGGGACTTCTGTGACAAAACAAGGCACACAGAAAGCTATGTAGGCGAAAAAAGAAGCAGGCACTCAAGCTTCTGCCCAATGTAATGTTTCAGTGTATACTGCCATTTTCTCTCTATGTACTAAAAGAACTAGGGTGGACATACAGGATATATGAAGCCTTCCCCCCATGGATCTCTTTTTCTACTTCCTTACTGTCTCTTCCGATTGTCATGTCTTTCCTGATCTTTATAAACTAACAGTTGCAGTTTGGCAATGTCTAGCATGATTTATACTACTGCAATGATAAATATAGTATAGTAGTAATTATGATGTTTTTTTGTTTTTAACCATTAGACCAATGGAGGGGCCTGACAATTTTGTTGTACGGGGCCCCATGATTTCTGATGGCTGCCGTGCCTAAAGCTATTCCGATTGTAAGATCTAAAGTTAGTTTAGTTTATAGAGTTGATTCAATAAAGTGCGATAAGCGTTATCGCATGCTCTTTTGCGTTAAAATTGACACAAAAAAAGTGTGATTCGCCAAAGTAGCGCGCAACCGAATGTGTTAATTTTAACGCATTGCATTAATTAGTGAATGAGAAGAATAGTAACTCATGATTCACAAAAGTGCATGAAGTGTTAAATGCGTTAATTAGCGTGCAAATCTGTGCGTATTTTAGCGCTTAATTGGGGGAGGCGTTGTGCAGACCACATTTTTAATTTTTTGGTGGAAAAAGGAAAGATGGAGTTTGCAATGGGGTTTTTGCTCAATTTGGAGGAGGAACATCTTTAGGAACAAGAAGAGCTACCACTCCCTCAATGTGCAAGTGGAGTGCATTGCACACATGAATATCCTGAGCATCTTGTCTGGGTTCCCCAGCTCCTCGCACGATGCTTACATCCTAAGGCAGTCCGCACTTTACCATTCTTTCGAGACAGGACAAATGCCTCACAGGTGGCTGTTAGGTAAGTATTTGTGTCATGTCTAGCACAACTTGCCCACATTTGCTTTCTGTCTCCCACTGTAAACCAGGCCCTGCCTACCATAAGCTTGTTTTGCAATTTGTAAAGTGCCCTCTTTTGCCAGTGGGAGAGTAAAAGCAGCTACTTGTAGTGTCACCTATCAGTCTCACACTGTCACATCTCTTGCAAAAGGGCCATTTTTTGACAGAGGGAGACTGGAAGCAGCTTATTTGTTTGCAGGATCTTATTACATCTTATTTTATTTCAGGAGATGCTGGCTACCCTTGCTCTAGGTGGCTCATCACACCCATTCACAGGCCGCGTATACGGGCTGAGCGAGGTCTGTGATTGAGCAGACATTTGGGGTCCTTAAAAGCTGCTTCCGCTGCCTGGAAAAGTCGGGAGGCAGCCTAATGTACAGCCCCTCTAAAGTTGCCAAAATTATGGCTGCGTGTGCTGTACTGCACAATCTGGCGAACCAGCATAGCTTACCAGGCGATGTGGCTGAGGACCGTTACCAATTACTTTTCCTGTAAGTACCTACAATCTTTAATCCCCTAAACAAGAGATAACAAACAACTTCTCCAAAAAAAAAGGTTTTATTTACCTGGAAATTATTTTCCCACTTCCAAAAGAAATGCTTTGAGCAGGTGATTCCCCTACCCGCAACACAAATAGAAAAAACAGAAAGAAATATTTACAAACAACATAGGCCTAAGAAAAGATAGGTTCCACAGATCCCTAATGTGGCACATTTATTTCCTTTTAAGAAGCTGCCTAGTGGGAGCTGCAGGAGTGGTAGCTGAGCTCTCACCACTAGCTCTACTGGTAGAGCATGTTGGCTGAATTGTCTTTTATGCTTTTTCTTGCAAGGCAATTTGTTGCTCTAGGAGCGAATTTTGCCTAGCCAACAATGCTACTTTTTGACATTGTAGTCCTCTTGCAGGCTTAACATGGCAGCCTCGTGTGCAGCTTGGCGTGCCTGACTCGCCTGTTGGAGGCTTAACATGGCAACCTCGTGTGCAGCTTGGCGTGCCTGACTCGCATGTTGGAGGCTTAACATGGCAGCCTCGTGTGCAGCTTGGCGTGCCTGACTCGCCTGTTGGAGGCTTAACATGGCAACCTTGTGTGCAGCTTGGCGTGCCTGATTGGCATTGTAGGCGTTAGTGGCCACACACGCAATGTGTCAAACTTTTTCATTACATTTTTATTATGCCTCATTAGGGATTTGTGGAACCTATCTTTCTCAGGTTCCTGGGGGGCCACATTAGCTGTGCTGGTTCTGGCCTGGGTTGTGACCTGCTGCTGGGGAATGTTGGCCGGCTCCTCATCTGAAAACAAGGCAACATCAATGCCACAAACGTGTGACCCTTTCTCACTTGCCTCCCCACTAAAAGTTTCCCCTTCAATTGCAGGATCACATTGTGGAGAGTGGAGCAGAGACAAGGAGCGTTCAGCAGAGTGTCCGTGGCCTCGTTTTGGATAAAAGAAACAGACTTTATTTAATTTTTTGTTATGATGCCAGGCAAACTTTGTGGACAATAATGATTGTCATTTGTTTAAAACATGAATAAGTTTATTTTGCAAAAATTATTTGTGGACATTGATTCCTTCCAAATGAGCTAAAAAGGTAAAATGTTTTGCCATACAGAGTGCAAGGGCAAAATCAAGTTGAAAAGATTTACTGTCCAAACACACCTATCTTATTAGCAATACACTGCACTTCTGTAATTGAAACACCTGCAATATACACAGACACAATTCACTATTATGCCACTGCACAAGCCTAACACAAAACACAGGTCCAACAAACTTTGGTAACAAAAATACCTGGAATCGGAGCATATGACGATTGTCCGCCTATGCTTGTGCCAGGTTGTGGTAAGGATGAGTCTGTTGTAGAAACATTGTATTACATTAATATTAAGCTTCTCTGCAAGAGTAAATACACTTGTATTAATGTAATTACACCTACCTTGGCCAACATTCCTGTCCGAATTGAAGGTGCCGGACACACCGCTCACGCTCTCTGTGTGCAGAAAAGGGAGGAGCAGCTCCTCATATTTTGTAAGAAACACTTTCTTTGCAGGGCCACCTCCAGTTCCAGATCTAAATAAAATATAGGAATGCTTTTATTGTGTTGGCTCCAATAAGCAAGCCATAACAACGCAGTCACTTTTTGTTACTCATTGTTGCCCCAATCAATCCCTTTACTTTCAAGTGTAACAATACTAAGGCATGCTCTGATACTAACCCTACTAAAATGCTGCAAGTTGCTGCTAAGTGGTGTAGCTAACTCCTAGGGCTCTCCCTTATAATCTGTATTAAACAATACATTCACAATATTCCTCCTTGATAAAGGAGAGTACAGGGCATTAAGTATTTTGGGAAATATTTCTTAAATGACCCCCCTATTTACTGTCCTAATTTCTTGTTCTACTCCACAGCTTTGAGGACATAAGTTGCGCTTATAATATTAGGCGTGCCATACATACATACATTACATACAAGAAAAGTAAACAAAAAGAAAGGGGGATTAATCAATGCACATTCCCTGGTCCCCTGTTTCATAAGTAGATCAGATCAGTCGCACTTCCATTGTATTTGTATACTCTATTTAGCCTTGGAGTGCTCCCACAACCCCTTTCTGTGTACAAGTAAAGTAAGTAGAAAAGAAGTCAAAAAGGAAGGAAAGACAGTAAGCCAAAAGGAAAAGCCGATTGAGGAGAAAAGCAGATGAGCAAGTGTTAAATAGAAAGATGAATGTAAGATATTTACCTGTATCTGAGGTCCTCTGCCAGCTTTTTCTTCAGGACCCTCTTTATGTCCTGGCAGCTCTTCTTGCAGTGTTAGACACTGCGCAGACAGACCCCAGTGCTGTTTACGTGGTCGGCTATGTCCCTCCACGCCTTGTTTTTAACAGCTGTCGGAGTCTTGCCAGCATATTTGCTGATAATCTGGTGAAATACCGGCATGAGCCTCTCCACAAGAGCCTCATTTTCGAACTCCAAAAAGTTTCAGAGCCTGCTCTACTGTTGTTTCTTAATTTTTGGTGATAAGTGGGTTGGAAGCTCCTCACACTCCTCAGTCCCTGCCAGTGCCCTCCACATCCGACACATCTGGGCTGCTCATCAAGCCAGGCCTCACTCTCTCAGGGTCACTGCTGGAGGTAGAAGCTGGAACATTTGCAAGGTATTCCCTCCTTTTTGCCACCTTTTTCCCTCTGCTGGCTCCCACACTGCTCTCCATCGCTTTATATGTTGCTCTGACAATTGCACACTGCCACCTTCTGCGCTCTCCCAGCGCAAATGCGCAAAATGGTGCTAGTTATGTGGTACCGCGTGCGTCAATTACCATGCGTGCGTAAATTAGCGCACACGCGACAAGTAGCGCACATGCTTTAATTAGCGTGCGTGCAAAAAGTAGTGCGCATTGTGTCAAATGCCACACAAAAATAGTCTTCGCGACTTAAATAACGCAGACAGCATCGCGCCTAAATTAACGCAAGTATCCTTTTAGTGAATCGTGCATTAAGACGCAAAGAAATAAACGCAATAACATTTTTACCGCATGCTATAAATAGCGCTCGTTTTAACACACCTTAGTGAATCAACCCTTATATGTGGATGCACTGGGGTTCATTTGGAAGGACTGAATTTGATGGACTTTTGTCTTTTTAAACCCAAATAAGCCATATAACTATGTAACTATAGGCTGCTTTGAGTGAATGCAGTGGCATGACTAGGGACCTATAAACCCAAATTAACTAATTATGTAACTGTAAACTGCTTTGGCTGTTTGTGGTTTGTGACTAGAGACCAATGAGTCTAAATGCAGATTTTGCAACTCCCCCCCAGGCCCCAGTGCAGTTGTCAACCCTGTGCCCAAGATATTTACACTGGCTGTTCCCAACTTCCATGCTTTATATGGCCATCAGATTCTTAATAAAAGGTACTTTAAGAAATACTTTAGAAAAAGTCCTATGTAACATAAGCCAGAGACCCATTGGTCTCTAGATGCCACTAAATGTACTGATTTATATAAATTTCATGCACAGTTTTAGTAAAAATGTTGATACAAATTTATAAATATAGTCTCAAAACATCAAAACTGTACAAAAGTGAAATAAAACAGCATCCCAAAAAGAGTGTCAGACTAGATCAGTGCCTGAGATAAGATCAGTATGCTTACAGTGTTTAACCAAACACTTAAATATGCCTTAAATGCATCTGTTACATGTCACCAGCAGGTACACAGCTTAAGGGGTATAACATACACCATTTTGTGTCTTTGCAAGTGAGCAATAGTGGGAAATAGTTTACCTGTGTTCTGCCTATGGATTTTAATAATTTATCTTAAGTTCCCCTGGGTCCTTCCACAGGTTTGCAGTCGGATTCAAAACCATTCTTTTGTCTGACACTAGAAATAAGTTCTTCTTCTTATTCCACGTTATTGTTATATAGTGTGTCTAGGACATTTTTAGTGCTTTTTCATCCTTTCTGCAGGTGTTTGGAAGACTGTAACTGGTTTTAATCTGCCTATTGCACCACATATCCTTTCACTATTCTTTTTGAGGAACAGCCTGACTACAATGTGCCAAATTATTTTTATAGATGGACATAAGGGTAGTATAGGGGGAATATTTAAAAATAATGAATTAATACATGCTGAAGCTCTGTCAGTGCTATTTTTTTCAGGTTTTGACATTTGCTACAGTTTATCTTTGTCTAACTGTGATTAATAGCAACCACTTTAAATTCTGGCTCTTACAAAGAATGCAGAGAGCATGGCTATATTAGCTAGTGCCTTTTATCAACAACAGTGGCTGGAAGATCATATTTTTATTTAATACTATTAAATTAAATTGCAGATGCATATCTTTCAGACATTCGGTAAACTATTCATCGGGGACATGGCATATTTTAGATTAAAATATGGAGGATTGCATCTTATTTTTGTACTTTGCACCCTGCTTTGCAGACACTAAATGAACCTTATTGTCTCTGTGAAGCACTTCAAAATAGATGTAGCCATATTTTACACAGATCTATACAGGTATGGGATCCCTTATCCGGAAACCTGTTATCCAGAAAGCTCCGAATTACGGAAAGTCCATCTCCCATAGACTCCATTTTAATCAAATAATTTAGAATTTTAAAACTGATTTCCTTTATCTCTTTAATAATAAAACAGTACTTTGTAATTGATCCCAACTAAGATATAATTAATTTTTATTGGATGCAAAACAATCCTATTGGGTTTAATTAATGTTTAATTGATTTTATAGTATTCTTAAGGTATGGAGATCCAAATAATGGAAAGACCCCATATCCGGAATACCCTTGGTCCTGAGCATTCTGGATAAGGGGTTCTATACCTGTATTTATAATCTGTAGAATGTTTGAACAGGCAGGCAGAGAAGAAGTTGTTGGCTCTGTATTATAACATCTCCTCTTGGGAATGCTGTGTTGTCCTCACCTAATAATGCAGACTGAAACCTCACGGTTATTTTGTGACCCCAATGCTGTACTAGTACTAGTTTCAGTCTGTCGTGCTTGCTTGTTAATTGCAGGTAGCCTGCAGGTATCTTAGTCCCATGAAGTTAAGATAACCATACAAGAGTAGCTTGTAAAACTTGTTTGTGTTCTAAAATCCAGTCAAATATAAACAGGATGATGTATGATGCTTGGAGTTGTTTGTTTATTATTTAATGTTCACTATAACATATTGATATTGGGTATTTTTGAACAAGACAATTTTTAGATATGGTAGTACTCCCACTATACACAGCAAAAAAGTCTTAAAAAAGTAATAGAAAACTTCTTTCATATTTCAAAGTTGTGCAACTTCACTTAACTTCAGAAAGATGAAGCGATGCGTAGGCCTTTCCACTGGAAACTCCTATCGTTGCAGGTGGAAACGCATTTCAGAGCGAGTTTGTTGCCCCGCAGTAGCAAAGACCTATTGTGGGCGACTAACTCGCTCCTTGGGACATTAGCCTTAGGGAACATTGGATGTGATTTAAACAGGCCCAGATTTGTGGTTAGGCCACAAAGGCCTGGGCAGCATGCCGCCCACATAAAATGTGCTCACATACGGAGCACTGGGGAAGGGACATACAGAAAACTTTAGCGCGTCCTGTCCCCAGTCCTCCATATGCGACCTGCAAGGATGCACATGTGCATAATCCTGAGGGGGGCGGGGAAAGAGGGCAGCCTCTGGGGGACCAAAAATTAAATCCGGCCCCGGATTTAAACCTAGTACATCCTGCCTTCCATGTATTAACTGTCAGTGGTGACCACTGAACAATAGAAATAGTCCCATGGGGATAAAGCATGGCATGGGATTCAAATTTATTGTGCTTTAGGGATTTACTCCCTTTCGGAAGCAATGGAAAGTTATTCTCAAACCAATATGTTTGTGAAGATTCTCATTCATCCAGGTCATGGTATATCTATAGTAATAAGTGTTAAATCTACTGGACTTGCTGTGTTTTTCTTGAAGATGTTTTGTCAGGCATCCAACTGGCTTTCTCATTTCAGAATGACTTGTACAAATATCTTCTAGGGTATTTATTCCAGGAAGATCTTTGTACAAGTCATTCTGAATTAAGCCAGTTGGATGACTGGCGAAACATCTTTAAGAAAAACACAGCAAGTCCAGTTGATTTGACTTCTGTTAAGCCAACCCATAGCCTACAAAGCTTGGACGGTCATTGGTCAAATGCATAGGGCCGAACTTCCACTAGACTATTAAGGGCAGATTTATCAAAATGTGAGATTAGAGTTTATCATAGAAAACCCACCTACTTTCTCTACATTCCTATGGGATTTTTACTACATCATTTATCAAATGTGAAGTCTAACTTTTATTCATTGATAAATACACTTCTTAAAATCAGTAAGAATTAACTAAAACTCTATTCTCACATTTGGATGAATCTGCCCCTATATGTGCACTGTCATAGGGTATTTTCTACTCATATTTGAATCATAATACAGTATTAGAAAACATATTTTTATATTATCAGTGCTTCAAGTTACAGCTCTAAGGAGTTGAGTTACATAGAATATTACAATTTCTCAACTGAGATAACAGAGTAGCATATTATTTTGGCTATTGGCACCCAGCAAGTATCATGTGATTTTCATGTTTGTTTTAAATGAAATAATTTCTAGAGGAACACACCGGTAATGCACATTAAAGTTAACTTTTTGTATGATGTAGAGAGTAATATTATGAGACAATTTGCAATTGGTCTTCATTATTATTTGTAGTTTTTTAGTTATTTCAATTTTTGTTCAGCAGCTCTCCAGTTTGGAGTTTCAACAGCTATCTGGTTGCTAGGGTCCAAATTACCTTAGCAACCAGGGAGTGGTTTAAATGAGAGACTGGTATATTTATAGGAGAGGACCTGAATATAAACATTTATTAAATAAAGTAACACTAACAATAAAACTGTATCCTCAAAAAGCAATAGTTTTTGGCTGCCGGGGTCAGTGACCCCCATTTGAAAGCTGTGAAGAGGTAGAAGAAGAAGGCAAATAATTCAAAAACAATAACAAATAAATAATGAAGACCAATTGAAGTTGCTTAGAATCGGCCATTCTATAACATACTGAAAGTTAACTTTAAGGTGAGCCACCTCTTTGATGCATTACTCCTTCACAACACAGACCAGCAACCCCTTCCTTTGGAAAATGTGCTTGAGCAGCGTATATGTTCAAATCTGAAGGAATATGAAGGATAAATAATAAAAAGTTGGATGAAGAGGAAAAGATATCTTGATCGAAACAATACTCCCAGCTCTTTCAGTATTATTAGTATTAGTAATTTTTTGCATGATTCAGAAATGCTGTTTCATTTACCATGGCCTTATTTTTAATTGTAAGTGTCCCCTGGTTTTGTTAACTTTATGAAAGTATAGTAAATATATTCAGTTTTGGAAGAAAATATTATCCAGTCTGATTTTCTTTTACGATTCTTTATTTTGTTTGTTTACTTTGCTTAAGCCCATGTTACATGTTTCTAACTTCCTCTCTTCATTTATCTTGTTGTCATTGATCTAATTTGGCTTTGGCTTTAGATTTTTCTGCATATCATCTAGTTATGACTTATTCTGTTCAGGGAAGAGTGACACCCTGTCCCCTAATGGGTCATGATTTAGTAAAATATGAATATGAATAAAAAATGAATGTTAATTAAAAAATAACTTAAGCTAGAATCGATTTTTAAGGATTTACCCTATCCAAAGCATTGTGCACCTGTGCAATTTCCAGCTTTGCCGGCAAGCAGCAAATACACCTTTGGACCTACAAATGTATCGACAGGGTCCAGATGATTAACATCTAAGTAAATTCTATCAACCGAGCTGGAAATTGTGTGGCCAGCAGAAAACTAGGTACTGTGTCATGTGCCATTTCCCTAAAGCAACAATTTGCTTGCAATCCAGACAGAACTCAAGACAAGTTTGACAGGTAAAGTGTAAAATATTTTTCTCCTCTTGAAACAATTACTGTATAACTTGATAGTTAACAAACCAGGTATTACTAGACTAAAATGGCTTCTAATGTTGCTAGATAAACTGGAAAAAATTCAAAGTAGTCACTTTTTTTTAAAAAAATGAAAAGATTGATAGATAAAGTAAATAAACTATTAAAGGTTTGTTGTCATCTAAGTGCATATATAATTTTTATGTGTTTCAGTAATGCCACAGTCACCCTCTCTGCTTCTCTCTCCCTTACTGCTGGTCTCCACTGGGACTTGTTTTTAGGGCTGGAACTAGGGGTAGGCAGAAAAGCCACCTGCCCAGGGCGCAACAGTGAAGAGGCGCTAGGCAGGAACCTCTGTTGCCACCCCTAGTCCGGGACCTCTTACCACAACGCTTAATTTCCCAATGCTCCCTTGTGTGCAGCACTTCCACCACTGGCATCCCCACATGTGCACGCTTGCCTGCACTTGCAGGGCGGAAGAGGGTTGGCAGGAGGGGGAAGCGGTGAGGGCAAGGTGGCTGGCCAACTTAGCCCGCCTCTGCTTGTTTTGCTCCAGGTCCCGTGGCAGTTGTGACACCTGCCACATTTTGGACCCACAGGCCTGCAGGTAGATGGCACGATGTAAAGAATAAAGCATACAGTTTTCCTGATGCAAACAAAAATTACCATAGTGCTCACCTATGTCCACATATAGTTGCACTCTGCCAAGTGATCAGTCCTTCCTGCCTTCCATTCCAAATCAAGTGCTGCTGTGTCTATTGACACACAGCGCTGTGCAAACCCTGGAGCTACTATTACCTCCTGACCAGGCGGTAGCTCCATGGTTCCCTTGCACCTTGCATCAATAGTGCATTTGTGCCTAAAGAGATTTGTGCTGGTGTCATTCGCAGGTTGAACACTGAAACTGACATGAGCAAACACCGGTACTTCAGACAGACTGCAAAAATTTGAATATTTGAAGCAACTGTGTGTGTGTTTTAAAGGAGAAGAAAAGGTCAAATCATTTGGGGGTGCCAAAAATCTTAGGCACCTCCCCAGTGATTGTAATCACTTTCCTGATACCCTGGGCCATTGCTACTGTTAGCAAAAAACATACTGGCCTGGCGTACATGCAGATGAGTTATTCTCTTCCATCATCTTTCTTTGGGCTGGCAGCATATGCATAGTAGAGTGAAAATCTGAACTTTAATAAATAAGTCTACTTTTTTACTCTACTATGGGCCCCTGGATCACAGAGAAACAAGAAGGAAGGAAGAGGTTCGCTCGCCTGCATGTACCAAGGGCTGACGCAATTTTCTTTAAATAGGAACACCAGCCTGGGGTATCAGGTAAGTGAATACAATCACTGAGGTGTGCCTGACATTTGGAACCCAGTGATTTTAACTATCCTCATTTAAAGTGATTTTGATTAATCAGACGCAATATGTAAGAGTAAGATGCAGTATAATTGTAACCAATTTAATGCCTACATTGTGCGCACAACAATGTGTAAATTCTGGGGGAAAAAAAGGTGCAATGTAGGGAAAAAAACATGCAGATTGCTTCCAAAAGTGCACTGTTTACAAAAGTGCACTATTATTTTATTGTCAGAATTCACCTCGTTTTAAAACCTATACAGAATTTCTGATGTTGGTAATATCTACAGCCTGGAAATCATGTGTAGGTACTGATGATTGTTTGTATCAAGAAATACTTTAGCCATGCAATATTTAACTGATTGCTGATTTCATGTTGTGAATGTGCTCTCTGCATCTAAGCAGAGTGGAAGAGATTAGAAAAATCAATCAAGCCTACAGGGGATACAATTATAAAAGCCAAATGGATACAAAACAGAAAAAAAATCTATTCCAAACAAAGATAGATACATTTTGGCATCTTCCTTTTCTGTGAAATTTTGACAGAATTATTAAGATTACAAAATATGAAAGCATAACCCTATTGCTCACACTGGCTGTAAAGCATATTAACCTATTTCAGTGTTATAAAGTCCCCAAAAATAATTATACATAAAGATAGTAAGCCTATTCAAGAATTCATTCTTAAAGTCACCAAAATTTTAACACAATTCAAGTGTATTTTTTATAGACTTTTATCTTAAAACTAGAATGGGAAGGGGAAAGCCCACTTTTTCTAACCTTGGACCACAGTTATATAATAAAAATCACTGTGCAAAGTTTGGGGACCCTAGATTGGCGGTTGGTGGCTCTGCCTCCTGGAACTGCACTTACCCAGTGACTAACTCTGCAAAATGTAGGGACCCTAGGATGAATAGTTAAAGAACGGCAGCAGTTTAAATTCAAACCAATAAAGGTCAATAGGTAAATTGTGATTGGTGGGTGTGCCCACTTTTTCTAACCTTGAGTCGAAGTCACTCAGTGACAAATAGTGGGTAGTCCCCCAGGACCAACTTTGCAAAGTTTGGGGACTTAGGCATAAAAATTGTGGGACTGACAGCATTTTACACTTCACCATTGAAAGTAAATAGGTGAAATGTGATTGGCTCCGCCCACTTTTTTTCTAACTTTGAACGGCAAATACCCAGTGACTAACTCTGGAAAGTTTAACAACCCTGGAATTAATACTTAAATAATGGCATCAGTTTAAATATAAACCAATGAAATTTAATGAATGGAAATGGATTGGCTGTTGGTGGCTCCGCCCATTTGGTCTAACCCTGAATATGTAGTCAGCCAGTCCCTGACTGTGCAAAGTTTGGGAACCCTGACATAAATAGTGTGAGAAAGGCAGCATTTTTTAATTTAAACCAAAATAAATCAATAGTTAAAATTTGGCTGGCTGTTGGTGGCTCCACCCATTTTTTCTAACTCTGAACCACAGTTACCTGGTGACTAGCTCTGCAAAGTTTGGGGACCTTAGTATTAATATTTAAAGAATGGCAGCAGTTTAAATGTAAATATATGAAGTCTATCGGTGAAATCTGATTGGCTGTTGTTGGCCCCACCAACTTCTCTAAACTTGAAACATAGTCACCCAGTGACAAACTGTGCTAAGTTTGGGGACCCTGACTTTAAACATGTGAGAATGTCAGCAGTTAAAATTTCCCCACTGAAAACAATAAAAGAAATTTGATTGGCTGTTGTTGGCCCCACCCACTTTGCTTTTTTAAAATAAACTTGAATATGTAGTCACCAGTGACTAACTGTGCAAAGTTTGGAAACTCTGGCATCAAACCAATTAAATTCAATAGGTGAAATCTGATTGGCTGTTTGTGGCTCCGCCCACTTTTTCAAAACTAAAACTGCAGTCCTCTAGTGACCAACTGTAAAAAGTTTGGGGACCCT
This sequence comes from Xenopus tropicalis, assembly GCF_000004195.4. NCBI lineage: Eukaryota > Metazoa > Chordata > Amphibia > Anura > Pipidae > Xenopus > Xenopus tropicalis. Next base: position 101,503,454 of record NC_030678.2, on the reverse strand, counting down.
GGTGTTAATACTGTGAGAATGGCAGCAGGTTGAATTTCCCCATTGAAAGTCAATAGGTAAAATCTGATTGGCAGTTGGTGGTTCCGCCCACTTTTTCTGACCTTGAACCGTAGTTACCTGGTGCTTAACCCTGCAAAGTTTGGGGACCCCGGTGTTAATACTGTGAGAATGGCAGCAGGTTGGATTTCCATTAAGTCAATAGGTAAAATCATTGGCTGTTCACAGCTCCGCCCACTTTTGGGCGTCCAATAATCATCGTATTTTCTCAAAGCTATAAGATTGGCAGCAGTTTCAATTTCCCCATTAAAGTCAATGTGTGAAATTTGATTGGCTGTTGTTGGCCCCTCCCACTTTGGAGTCATCCAACAAGTGTAGGTGTTTCATTCGGGGTGACCCCATGATTATGTTATTCAAGTCTGGGGGTGTAGCAAAACTCCCTGTTCGCGGGCGACTAATCTCCCCGAGTTGCCATGACCCACCATCCCGCCGGCGAACATGTAAGTCGCCGGCGGGATGGCACACGCGGCAGCGCGATTTCCCGAAATCGCCCCGCCACGTCTGCCATCCCCGGTGGGATGGCAGGGGGTAGGCAACTCGGGGAGATTAGTCGCCCGCGAACAGGGAGTTTTGCCGCGGGCGACTAATCTCCCCGTGTGCCAGAGCCCTTAGAAAACAGAATGAAGTGATAACAGTGTTTTTTTTTTTAAAAATGCCTATTTTTTTCTTTCTAGACTACTGTTATAGGTTTGTTTTCTCATATAATCACCATTCCTAAACTGTGAGTAATGTCCAAATGTCGTTTGTATAATAAATGCAGTTTCTGAGCGTTGTTTCAGGGACAAAGTTGTACTAGTTTGTGCTATAACATTACCCACATTTTTCAAAGGTTTCTAAGACATAAACCTATGCTTTTCTGACATCTATTTTTCTGCATAATATTCAAAATGCTTTGCCAAGAGGCTTAATGGTTTCTAGCTTATTTAAAAATGTATTAAAACCTGTCTCCTAGTCCAACTTTCCTTGAAGCCTTGACGCCAGCAGTGCTTTTCCTCCCTGTGTGTTCCAGCTTTAGATCAATGTACAGAACATATTTTATACAGCGTTTCTCCCCAGAGTTTGGATGAACAGTCCTTACAACTCTGCAACATACCCTCTGGGCTCTTGAATTTCTATATTTAAATAAATTAATTATGTACATGCACTCACTAGCTAGTGGTAATTAATTCTAAGCCGTGTTGGCTTTAGTTCAAAAAATGTTTCCTGCTTGCCATTTGCAATTGTTTTTACATGTAAAAAAATATTTGTAGCTAAAAGAAAGGCTTAAAGGTAAAATGCTACATTTGGTAACATATTTAATAATTTGCAAGTCTTATGTAATTAGCAACATTTAGATATCACATGATATCTGTACATTTTTTACCACAATTATAGCTAATTAAATTTTAATTAAATATAGAATAGAATATATCTTTATTGTCATTGTCACATAGTAAACAACGAGATTTGAAAGTAAACAACGAGATTTTTTAAAAAAACCACTGAGCGCCCAGCCAACCAGCAGCGTCTCCTCCCCTCGAGTTCCACCGCAGCTGGCGCTCAAAGCGCTTGTCGACCATCAGTATTAAATATATTCTCAGTTTAATATCTGTTTGTATATCTAAACTGCTGAAGAGCGATGTTTTTTTAAAGCATAATATTTTAGGGGCTACAACCACCCACAGACTTACAGTCATTCTTCAGTACCAAGGAAGACTGGGGCTGTCCATTCAGCCTTTTTTGGACTGCTGTAGGTCCTCAAGATATGGTGGCAAAAAAAGAGCTATTCCCAAGATATTGGATCCTGGAATTATGCTGCAGAGGTTTCAGATTGGTAACACTTTCCCTTTAATCCTGCAAGTGCTTAGTGGTACCAGTATTCTTCTTAACTACTGGGACTGGAATATGTATGGGGCATATATGCTTTATTCAGATATTCTGTAGAAGTCAAGTTGCAAAGAGCACTCATGCAGTCTCTGGGTTGTCAACAGGAACTCATATAATGGGTATTTCAAGCACAAAGTATGTTTTTCACCCGGACAAAACCATGCAGTTACTTTGCATTCTGTTTTCCCATAATATTTGTGGCAAGTGAAAGTTTGCATATCATATTCTAATATAAAAAGATTTTAAAATGTGGATAAATTAAATATAAATATTTATATATGAGAGTCCACACAACAGAACCACACTCCAAAGATTGCTACCATGTAGCTGCCCCTGTGCCACGGAACACCATGTAGATACCGAATCAAACACAACCAGCACCAAGGGTCTTGTGGTTCAAATAAATATTAGTGTATTATAATTGCATGTACAACCGAAGTTTCTGTACGAAACGGGACATTGCAGTAACCACTGGAGTGGTTACTGCAATAACTATACTGTAGTAACCCACCCTTAACAAACCCTCCCAATCTCTTCTTCATTCATCTTTTGGTAATAGATTCCCTCAGAAATACTATGCAAAAGTGTAGCAGTTTATATGTGCCTGAAAACAATTAAAGTATGTAGACTATAGCTTAGCTCAAAGCTGTTAAAATCAAAAGATTTCTAAACATACAAGCAACCATTGTACTTTAATGCAAAGCCTGGGTGGTAGAAGAGTTCTGAAGAATGCCAAGTTATTTTGCCCCCTGGAAGTGGGGCTAGGGTAACCATAGAAAAACTAAGAAGCATTATAAGAGAAAAGTTATGACCCGGTAGTTAAAATATCACAATATTAAAACAAGTCCAAAGCAATAAATGTCACACTCTCAACAGTTGCAGTAAATCTATCAGAACAGACTGTGTACTGTTCTATTCTAGTTCCCAAAATTACTAAAAATGCCTTTGGCATATTAAACAGACCTTGAAAAATGATGGCTTCTAAGAATGTCTAGGTTTGGAATACATTTCCTCAAACTTTCTAGAATGCGTTTTTTTGTTACAAACCATTCCTTTATGATGTAACCAGAAATGGGAGATATGATAACTACTGTATGTGCAATATAAGGGGATCATATAATGATCTCTCCAATGCTTTATTTACCAGTATGTCCTGCCAACAGACACAAAGGCACCCATTCCAATTAGAAGAAAGGAGGTTATACATGTTCAGAAAAGTTTTTTTTACAATGAGAGCTGTAAAGTTGTGAAATTCTATCCCTGATCAGTTCTACTTGCAAATACAATAGATAGCTTTAAGAAGGGTTGGATGTCTTTTTAGTAAGTGAGATAATACAGGTTTCATTCTACTGTATATTGTGCAGCCCTCTGGATCCCAAAGACAGAAGAGAGAAGGAAGAGGGTTGCTGACTCACAGCTACCCTGGGCTGGGGGAATTTTTTTTCCTAACAGGACCGATTACAATCTTTGGTGATGCATAACATTTGGCACCCCCAGTGATTTTGACCTTTCCTTCTGCTTTAAATAATATCCACTTAAAGGCCAGGGGTATAAAAGCAAATGAGTAGTTAGTACATGAATCTCCCTTGGTTACTTGTCCCAGTGTTGTGGAGCAGGGGATATTCAAACATATTATGGGATTTTTACAATTCAAACTACAGAGATTTTTAACTAATCATATTATGTGTAAAAATTGCAAAGTTCCCACAGCCATTTAGTAGGTAACATTAACTGACAATCTGTTTAGCAAAACATCTAATTGGTTGTTTGGGTTACTGCACCCGGGCAAAATTATTGGCTATAAAAAGATATGGAGTCACTCCTGTAATGGTGTTATGGAATGAACCGGGCAAACTTAGTGCCTGTTACTAATTATAGGAGTACAGGTCTAAACCTGTTTTGGTAATTTAGCCAGGTCTCTTTCATTTATCTGCAAAGTGCATCTTTTCATTTTGGTGCACTGTCTGGACACTGTCTGCTCTGTATTCTATAGCTAACTTAAGTATATTTTCCAATATACTTTTCCTGACACATCAATATACTTTCACTGATACTATAAATATTTCTATATGTAGAACATGGGCTCAATGAGGCAGCTTAAACCATGTCATCCAGAAGTGTATTCACTGACACTGTGTCTGGCCTAGTCAGCTGAACACCCTAGGCAACCCTGCAGGCCACCATGTGGCCCCTCCAAGTACACATTGGCTGGCTGGTGGGGGGTTGGAAAATGGCATGTATGTATGTATCTATATCTTTATTTATAAAGCGCTACTTATGTACGCAGCGCTGTACAGTAGAAAACATTAATACAAACAGGGTGTTAATAAGATAATAGATAAATACAAAGTATAATAATAAATACAGATAAATACAGCAGCAATAAGTTAAGAGTCGAGGACACAAGAGGAAGGAGGTCCCTGCCCCGTAGAGCTTACAATCTATATGTGGCCAGTGGGGGGGACAAGACCACAGATAAGGTACATGCCTAGCACCCTCCACTGCTGTGCCCTATGCACATGCCTCTTCTGCCTACCCTAGTTCCTGCCCTGCACTGACATTCAATTCACTGACAATTCCAAAACATTTTTTTAACAAGGGGATGATTTTTACCTCCAATGTGTGCAGCTGGGAGCCACAACAATAGGTTGGCTGCTAATCTCACATACTGTAAAATAATAGGAGACATAAGAGCTGTACTCACAACTACAAATATATTTTTCCAGCTTTGTTTTTCGTCTTTGCAATGGGGACCAGTTGTTGCACCTCAACATCAGCTAATCATAGCCTTCTATTCTTCTCTAACACAATGTAATTTATGTTTGTGTAACCATATATTGTCCCTAATTCTAGAATTTATGTTTATGTAGTTTATTAGCAAGGAATGGCCCAAGCCAGGCAACACACAGGCCTCTTTAACAGTTAACAGGACTTATCTACCCTTTACACCACACATTTAAAACATACAAGGCAGACACCAGCAAAAACATTAGGAAGAACTATCCAAGGCTGTAGCAGCTGGTTGCTAGGTTACTTACCAAACATGTACCTGGCACAGATAAACACAGACAGGACTCTGACTATATGCATTGCTTAATGGGGGAATCCCATGTTTATTCAAGTTCATGTCAGCAAACCTGTTTCAGAAGACTTGTGTAACTATGAGTCTTTAAAGCCCACATTCTTAAAGTTCAAAGTTAGTTCCAGAACAACAATTATCAACTTGGAGAGAATTTCTATATGTAATCCAGTGCCATTGCTGTTTAGGCTTTGTTGAAATTGTGTTGTTCTCTCTATAATAGCAGTTGTAAAAAGAAGGAACAATACACAACACATATTGCAGCAAAAAAAGTGAATAAGGCAACAATTCAATGTGCAAATCAATGTAATTTAAATTTCCCAATGGGTCACCATAGTGCATAACAAATAACCATATTATCTTAATTCTGTTTCCAATTTCAATACAATAGAATTATTGTGTGTTATTATAATAAAGTGCACGTTTTTACTGTGCAAGTATATATATATATACTATCTATCTACCTATCTGTAATGCTGTTATAAGCTAAGGGAGGGGGCTGTGACCCAATGCTGGGGTTTGAAAATAAATAAATCTAATTTAATGTATCTGTTGAAGGTTTTGTTCAAGTTACATTCAGCATTTTGTTTAAGGTTATAGGTTTTTTTTTTTTTTTTAAAGGAGACATATTGGATAAATGGAAAATTGAATACTGTCTGCAAAAATGGGCTCTTTATTGAGCTCTCTCTCAGGTCTCTGTCAGTGTTTCAAATGAAGGGTTGGCGTGTCCTAACGGTCTCTGCCAGAAGCATAGTAGAAGGGGAATAGCCAATCTCAGCCCTGCAGTCATATCAACAAAGACAGGCTTCAGTTCCCTATCAGGTCAGCCTAGCTGCTGATTGGTTCCTATTCTACAGTGCAGTGTGCTGAGTGCCGCCGACCCTCCATGCACATCCAGAGAATTTAGCCAGCAGGAAGTGGAACAGATGGGCGGGACTAGTAGGGTTTGGGGGGAATTTCTCAATTCATCGAAACACAACTTTTTGTAAGCACATTCCTTGTTTAGAGGAGTATAATTCACTGGTACATTGGTACATTCTTAATTTTTACATGATATGTCTCCTTTAAAAAAAATGTATCCCATATGTAAAGTATATAATCCTCAAGGTTCATGTCATTTGATTATATGGCATTGCTATGTGTGCTTTTGAATGTAGCCATGGAGCTTTCAACAAGCATTAACCTACATAAAAATAAGAATGCCTATGCCATTAATCAGTAGATAAAGAATACAAAGTGCAAATATAGCTAGAACTATAAATACAGTAATATTATGCTGGCCAGAACTTTGCCTACACAGTCAACACTGTGTAAAATCACATTATTTTGGGGAACATGAAAAAGATTCCATTTGATATCATATTATAAAGAGCAGCTGAAACCATAAAGAATACAATATAATGGGCCCGATTCACTAAAGTCCGAAATAAGGAGTGCTATTTATAGCATGCGTTAAAAATCTTATCACTTCTTATTTTTCGCTCGATTCACTAAAAGGACACTTGTCATAATTAAGAAGCGATGTTCTTGGCGTTATTTATCTTGCGACGACATATTTTCAAGCAACGTGCTGCGTAATATGTTGTGCGCTGCGTAATATATTGCTTGAAAATATGTCGTCGCAAGATAAATAACGCCAAGAACATCGCTTCTTAATTATGACAAGTGTCCTTTTAGTGAATCGAGCGAAAAATAAGAAGTGATAAGATTTTTAACGCATGCTATAAATAGCACTCCTTATTTCGGACTTTAGTGAATCGGGCCCAATATGTATTATAATATGCCCTCATCTATTACACTATACCCCCTTCTAACAGCTAAATAAAAGTGATAAGGCAGGTTTTGGCCAGCCAATCTAGGGCACTGTCAGTCTGGGCAAGTTTAAAGCTGTAAGCTGAATCATACTTTTATAGAAGCTAGAAGGAAAATCCAAATGGGAATAAATATACAGACAGCTTTCAATAGTTCCATTAGTCAACTACAAAAGAACAAGAACAAACTGAGGTACAACGATCATTTATAGGGGTGCACCGAATCCACTATTTTAGAATCCGGCCAAACCCCAAATCCTTTGCTAAAGATTTGGCCGAATACCAAACCAAATCCAAAACCTGATTTGTATATGCAAATTAGGATGAGGAAAAGTGTAGGATAAGCAAATTTTCAACTTCCGTGTCACATGATTTTAAGGATTCAGATTTGTTCGGCCAGAGGTACGGAGTTGTCCGAATCTGAACCCTGCTTAAAAAGGCTGAATTGTGGCCAAATCCCAAACTGAATCCTGCATTCAGTGTATCCCTATCAATGAATAAAAGGCTGGTGGTGCACTGAATGTTTCAGCAGAGGCATTAGATGGGGTTTGTGCATCCCAACAGATGGGAGTGTGAATGGCAGTTCTAGATTGGGCTGATGTTTCAAACAGCCAGGAGACCTATTTATTGATGGATGGGTGATTCAAAGCTAAATTTAGAGTCTAGAACATGTAAAGATGAGCAGAGGTCTTGGGCCGTATACACTCCAGGGTACTAAAATAGCTTAGCCCTGTGTTATTGTTAGACTTTGTTTTAAAACACATCAAACATGGCACATCTCATTAAAGTCACTGGAATAAATTCAGGCAGCAAAAAAAATCTTTATACTGTTTTCTATGGAGTTATTGTTCCAGCTACTTTTGTTACTGCTGGTATTTTTTTCTGATTGTTGCTAAATCAACCTTTTAGAGTCTATCTATCTATCTATCTATCTATCTATCTATCTAATGTTTTATCTATACCTAAATATATTTTGTTCCTGAAATAGGCACTGAATATTTCCCCTAGGAAACACCAATAAAGTGAGAAAAGAATAAGATGTACCAAATATGTAATGCAATTACAAAAGTTACAATTACAAAATACCTTTAACTGAATTTCGTACAGTATGCAACACATAAATATACAAACATAAATCGCATATTGAAATAAGTGGTCTTTAATGTATATATTTAGAACTGCTATGACTGTGCTCTTTTAAATGCTCCTGTGAATGACCTTGTTCTTTAAACACAGAAGGGAAAACAGTGGTTACGTCAATAATATAAAAATAGTGAATAGATTTTCAAAACCTTACCATTTTCAGGGACACTGGTGTAGGAGACATGGTATAAATGACAATGGAGCAAATTTGGCAGATAGAAATGCCATTGTCCAAAGATATTTTTATTATGAGTCCTCTCCTAGAACTTCCTATCAGCTGACCTTATCACAACTACACACAGACTTGGCACTTATGAAAGCCAAACAAAACCTAACAAAACAGCCATCATATTTCAGACTTTCCTTTCAATTTAGATTCATATCTTAAAACAGTTCATGGGGACTGAATTTTAATATTTTAACACAGATGAAATTCCTACTCTGCAGACTTGGTAAAACAATTACTCATTTAGTTACTTAGTTCTACACTAAGAACATTCTATTCTTTAACATTTCATAGACAGTCCTAAACAATAAGAACACAACAAACCAAAATACATTTTATGTAATGTACTCAGGCCAGGAAAGATTCAGAATTCACAGGCATGGCTGGTTGAAGTTAAGGACTGAAAACGTTTACCAGCTTTGCAAATTTTATTTTCTCTTCCACATTGTCAAATATAGCACCTCAGAAACAAGATGAATCCAAATATTGGAATGACACTCCACTGAAAGGTTTATAACTAGGAAAAGAGTAAAAAGAAAAAGAAAATAATAACGAACCATAACAACATTTTGAATATATAAACTTATTATAAACTTAACTCAGTAACAAACAAAAGATGTGTGGAATTTATTGTAGCTTATTCTTAAAACAAGAATGCTGAGTGCTGTGAAAATCACAATTTTTTTCTTTTGGAAGAACTTTAATGACGACCTTCTCTTATAGATTACCAGATGCCCCCCCCATGCTAAAGTCATAAAACTATTGACATTTTCAAAATACTGTAATTAAGCATGGAGATTTCATCTTAAAAATTTGATTCTTTAAAGTAAGTGATACTTTATTCTGTTGGGAAATGTTAAGTGAAAACGTGGCAACAAAAGTTACAATGAAGAAACATCAGGGAATATTTCCACAATGTATATCTTTTGCCTGGAAAAAAAAAAGGTTGGTGCATTTGTGGGTAACAGTAGTACACTCATTTCACACCATTGCCCAGGATCGGACTGGGGGGCTGCAGGGCCCACCAGGAATTCTGCACCTCCCAATGACCCCTGCTGCCTTCACACACCCCCCTGCAGGGGCCCTAACACCCACCTGACCCCCTTCCCCGAGCACGCCTAAATTAAACCTACCTGATGCGCCGGGGGAGGGAGACCAGCAGATCAATGGAGCTCCCTATGGGGATCGGGTCTGGGCCAACCCTGCTGTTGCCATTGTCATTAAAATAATAGTATAATAGTAATAGTAATAGTAGGTCTGAATAAACTGCATAACTGGGTATGTTTGCTAAAGTGTGATGTTTCTCCTTGTCTAATACCACCAAAGTTTACCTCAGTTCATTGTGTGTACTTTCACAACACATCTCATATTTACTAAAAATGTTATGTATGTTGTTGCTAAAGAAATTAGGTGAATTTTCTCTTGGCGTAAATTGTGTATTCTCCCCATACAGTTGTAGCAGATACACCATAAACAAATGACTTATGTGGGATACTAGCATGGAGGTGACACAGATGATACCAAAGTGGCTGCTCTATCTTTATATTGGCTGTTTGCCCGCCTGAACCAGGGGAAATTTGTGTTGATAAAAATTCATTCTTGTTCTCTTGGTAAATTGGCAAGTATTCAGAGTTTCCTACTGGAGAAATTTCAGCTGGCAAAGTGCCAAGAGAATGTTCACCAATGTGAAGCTAATTCACAGTTAACTTGTCAAAGTTACCTTTTTAGTGAATTTGTAGATGCTTTGACAAATTTGCATTTTTGGTGAAATTATGAAATTTTAATATTCCCCCTTTAGAAAATAATGAGTCCATAAAACGTGACATAATAAATGTTCCCTCTGATTAAAAAACTCTTTCTTTCTATGCATATCAGGCAAATTAAACCAAAAGCCATAGGCTGTCCTTTCCCATTTTTGCCACTGAGGTAGAGTATACTATGATGTGAAATTACAAACAAGGTTGCTTTTTTTTTAATTCTGAAGGTAATTGGAGGTAAAAGGGGTTAGAGTAACCTATCTGCATTTTATAAGTATGCTTGTATATATGTAAAGGTCCCGGGTGAACATTTATTATGTCACGTTTTATGGACTCATGGACTATTATTTTATATCTTGATAAAGGTCCCGGGTTACATTGTTTATCTGATTTGCACCCAGGTTGTAATCCCTATAAGTGTGTGCCTCAGCCTTTTTATATATATATATATATATATATATATATAGGTGCACCAGGGCACGGGCCAAGGGAGGCAACTGGAAGGGTGCCCGGGCATGGGGGGCACCAGAACTACACTAAACAAAGTTAAGTGTAGCAAGCCCTTAAAAAGTTATAGGAAACAAATCACTGAGACAATAATTTTGTTATATTGCATTAATTCATTTATCTAGGTACTGCAAGTGCACAAGGCATATACATAGACAGGGGTACATATAATACAATGAGAAATAAAAAACACATAAAGAGTGAGGCCCTTGCCCCAAAAAGCTTACAATATATGCAGAAAAAGTAATTCAGTTATTAATTAACCCTTAAAACACATAAAAACACGCAGTAGAAGGTCAGTATTTAAGCTCCAGTCAGAAAACTAGACACAAGAAATTTACCCTCTAACTCAGGGGTAGGGAACCTATGGCTCGGGAGCCAGATGTGGCTCTTTTGATGGCTGCATCTGGCTCGCTGCCAAATCTTTAATAAAAAAAAATAAGGGGGGGCGTGGCCTGCGCTCCACGGATAGAAGACGTGTTCTAAGCCTTAGAACACGTCTTCTATTCGCCGAGCGCAGGCCACACCCTCCTCCGCATTGCATCCGGCATTCTTGGGACCCACCCTACCTTGCCCCTGCGCTCGGCGGATAGAAGACGTGTTCTAAGCCTTAGAACGCGTCTTCTATCCATGGAGCGCAGGCCACGCCCTCCTCTGCATTGCATCTGGCATCCTTGGCACCCACCCTACCTTGCCCCTGCGCTAGGCGAATAGAAGACATGTTCTAAGCCTTAGAACATGTCTTCTAACTGCCGAGCGCAAGCCACGCCCTCCTACGCATCGCATCCAGCATCCTTGGGACCCACCCTACCTTGCCCCTGTGCTTGGCGGATAGAAGATGTGTTCTAAGCCTTAGAACACGTCTTCTATTCGCCGAGCGCAGGCCACGCCCTCCTCCGCATCGCATCCGGCATCCTTGGCACCCACCCTACCTTGCCCCGCAGCATCCGCAGCCAAACATATTGTATGGCTCTCATGTAATTACATTTTAAAATATGTGGTGTTTATGGCTCTCTCAGCCAAAAAGGTTCCCGACCCCTGCTCTAACTGGTTAAATTCCATTTTCCTAGCACCCACTCAAAGCAAATACACTATGAAGGTCAATATTTCAGCCCAACTCACCTAACCAGTGTTCCAAACCACTGGAATGCACCCCCACCTGTTTATTACCTTGTCCTTAGTGAGGCAGTAACCCTTTAGGACCCTAACAACAACAGCACAGTTTAGTAAATCTTTTTAATCCTGTATAGGAAAAACAAAAAAAAATCAGTTACAGATAGACATTTAAATACTGTATATGGAATTTGCTTACATACCCACCGTTAGGCTATAAAGCTCCCTTAAGTCCTGCTGATTTATACTCTTGGTGTTTGTAACTCCAAGCTGCTAACTGGACCAGTTTCCTGAATTCCACTTAAATGTATTATTGAGAATTGTCAATAAATACTTAAAATAAGAAATACAAACTGTGTTGGGAGACAGTAATTAGAAACCTGTGGATAGTTGTGTGGTCTTTTACTCTATTCTAAACAATGGAACTGGTACATATATGGCACTTACGAAAATAACCACTTGGCCCCATGATCAATTGTCCTGACTACTCTGTAATGGTGTCAGGTATATTGACTCAAGATGGTATATGCCAGTGAAAACAAATTACAGAGAACTGAAATGGCTATATATACAATACCATAGCTTAGCCATAAAGAACACAAAATAAAATTAAGGGAAAAAAATCTGAATAAGGGCAGCAGTCAGAACAATAGCTAGCTCTCATTAGCGGAACTGGGGAGATTGTGAAATTACAAGCCAGTAAGTGAGCAATAGGAAAAGCATTTCCCTCAACATTTATACACATACAATTAATGTATTTTGTTTGTAGTTATAATTGCATTTAGGTATTTTAATGTTGCAAGTATTGAATATCCTTATACTACAGACTGGTTTCATTTTTGACTGTCCTATAACTCTGGCTGCTAGTTTGCTCCAAGAGATGACAAGTTAAGAGCATCCTCACCTGAAGACAGTGTTAAAAGTATGTTTTTATTAAGGAACAATAATTTTGCAAGTTCATCTGCTTAACATCCAAAAATGATTATTGTAAGGGCAGTGACACACGGGGAGATTAGTCGATTAGTCACCGACTACTGTTTTCAATTTTATTCCCTTAAGAAGTAAATGTAGAACAGTTAAGAATCACCCTATGTGGTAAAGAAATTAATAGGGAAAAAAAGAAAAGCATTTAAGAAATATAAGTCAGAGGGGACAGAAGCTGCATTTAATGTGTATAAACACTATAACAAGTGTTGTAAAACACCTATCTGGAATTCAAAGTTAGAAAATGAGGAGCACATTGCGGGAGAGGCTAAAACTGGCCCCAAAAAGTTTTTAAAGTAATGTATGTGTTTGCAGATGACACAAAACTCTGCAGGCCAGTCAATTCTATCCAGGGTGTGGCATCCTTGCAGCAGGATCTTGACCAACTGGCAATCTGGGCAGCTAAGTGGCAGATGAGATTTAATGTGCATAAATGTAAGGTCATGCACCTGGGATGTAAAAATATGCAAGCCACTTATACCCTTAATGAGACTGCACTAGGCAAATCCATAATGGATTGGAGTCCTTGTAGATTAGGGATCCTCAAACTAAGGCCCGCAGGCCGGATCTGGCCCCCCAGGGTAATTTACCTGGCCCCCGCTGCGTCCTCACCCCAGGCTGCAGAGAGAGAGGACTCAGCGGGGAGCGGGAAGGGGGAGGACTCAGCAGGCAGTGGGAGGGAGGAACTGGGAGAGAAGGGAGGGACGGAGTGGGGGGGCTGGAAGAGGGAGGACTCAACCGGGCAGTAGGAGGGAGGAGCTAGGAGAGGGAGGATGGACGGACAGAGCAGGAGTGGGGGGGAGATGCTGGAAGAGAGCGGACTCAGCGAATAGTGGGGAGGTGGGAGAGGGAGGGAGGACGGATGGAGCAGAGTGGGGGGAGCTGGAAGGGAGCAGGAGCGGGGAGCTGGGAAAGGGAGGATGGACAATGTGGGAGGAGCTGGAAGAGAGAGGATGCAGGAGTGGGTTTAACCCTGCAGCAGGGAGCTGGAGCTTGAGGGGGGACTATAGTCTGGCCCCCACAGATGCTGGAAGAGAGCGAACTCAGCAAATAGTGGGGAGCTGGGAGAGGGAGGGAGGACGGACGGAATGGAGTGTGGGCAGCTGGAAGGGAGCAGGACTGGGAGGGGGGAGCTGGGAAAGGGAGGACGGATGATGTGGGGGGAGCTGGAAGAGAGAGGATGCAGGAGTGGGTTTAACCCTGCAGCAGGGAGCTGGAGCTTGAGGGGAGACTATAGTCTTGCCCCCCCACAGTCTGAGGGACCTATTGTAGATAATAAATTTGGCTGTAGCAAGCAATGCCAGGCAGCAGTTGCAAGGGCAAACAAGGTTTTGCGCTGTATTAAAAAGGCATAAAAGGCATAGATTCACGGGAGGAGGGGGTGGTAAGGCCCATCTAGAATATGCAGTTTAGTTTTGGTTTCCAGTGAATGAGACATTATTGATTTAGAGAGGATACAGAGAAGGGCAACTAAGGGTATGGAAGGTCTTAGTTATGAAGAAAGACTGGCCATGTTGGGGTTGTTTACACTGGAGAAGAGGCGCTTAAGGGATGATATGATAACTATGTAAAAATATATAAGGGGATCATATAATAAGCTCTTCCAACTGACACAAGGGTATCCATTCAAATCAGAAGAAAGGAGGTTCCGTCTAAATATTCGGAAAGGATTTTTTACACTGAGAGCTGTGAAGTTGTGGAATTCCCTCCCCGAATCAGTCGTACTGGCTGATACATTATATAGCTTTAAGAAGGGGCTGGATGGATTCTTAGCAAGTGAGGGAATACAGGGTTATGGGAGATAGCTCTTAGTACTAGTTGATCCAGGGACTGGTCCGATTGCCATCTTGGAGTCAGGAAGGAATTTTTTCCCCTCTGCGGCAAATTAGAGAGGCTTCAGATGGGGTTTTTTGCCTTCCTCTGGATCAACTAGCAGTTAGGCAGGTTATATATAGGCATTATGGTTGAACTTGATGGACATGTGTCTTGTTTTCAACCTAACTTGTTTTGTAAAATATAAAGCTATGAACAGAGCACAGCACATACAAGAAAGTGTCAGTTTGCTAAGTCTGTATGATTAAATGCAGTACATGAGAAGGCATTGGGCGTCTCATAATATTATTATTGTGCTGTTAATTAAGTTAGTGCTGGTTTTATCCAATAATGTTGCAGATCAGTAGAAATATTAGACCAAATAATGAATATTTATCACACAGTTACTAAGTAGTATTTGCACAAATCTATTTTCTTAATCATACATTTTGTAGATGAATATATATAAGAAGGTAGATCAGAGCTACATAATAAATACAGTGACTCAAGCATGCACAGTCCAAATTAATAATACATTTGTGAATAGTTGCTATTGGCAACGATTATATGTATAGGTGGGTAATGTATGTAGATCTTTTTATCTGTTACGGCTAATTTAACTCATTGGATGACTGGTTATTACCAGAAAACACAGTAGGGGTAATTTTTGAATGAGTCCAAAGTAAAAAAAAAAAACAGGTGCAAGCTTCCATGTTTTTTGCATACTATATGCGCAAGGAGCTGCTCTCCCAAGTAATACAGCAAATTCCAAATGGGAATGTATGGGAACATATGTTCTTCCCCCCTGCCACCCCCTAAACTTGAGTATCATTTAAAAGATCAAGTAAGGGAGCTTGGGTGGGCACATGGTGCTAAGGGAAAGAAAGATTGCCAGCGCTTAGTTTGCCTTTAAAAATAATTTTTACAAAAAATGAGGTGTTAGTACCACACTTTGGCCAAAATATGTAAGCTCACGTGCCACGTCAAGGCCCCTCATTGTACGTGAGTCCTACTGTCTATTGACATTGAGTCTGTGATGCAATTAAAATAAAGTCCCCCAGCAAACAATGTGACTGAGTAGTAAGACCCTGTTGCACCTACCTTTAGCTCAAAAAGGCTCTAGTGAGAAAGCAGGGAGCTTTTAAGCCCCAGCTCATTAGCACACATGGTGCTAAGGATCACTGTCCTTAATGTCTTCCCTATGGCAGTCAAATACAGGTTGGTCTTACCCCAAACAGTTCGGTGCTCTGCACCTCAAAGCATTGGAACCTGAAACAGCTCTATATAACATAAGCAACCATAGCAACCAATCAGCAATTAGCTACTAATGCAATGGCAGATGGGGGTCTTTGTCATTATTGCACTCATTATAATGCCAACCACAAAGCACTTGCTTTACTCAAACTTATCTATACTACCTGTCTGGCTTTTAAAGACATGTAAACATTAAAGGAGAAGGAATGTAATTTTGGCATTTTACTGCCAATAGATTTGCCACATTAGTGCCACCTAGAACAATATATTCATTCTGCAGAGACCATTACTATACCTGAGTAAACAGCTTTCTCCATTTTCTTAGGATAGCAGCTGCCATTTTAAGTAGCTAACTTTCTGCAGCTTTAGCCGTTATAGCTGAAATGACACATTCCTAAGGGAGGGGAAGGAAGTTCTCAGCATTCTAGTGGGAGGGGGAGCAGGAGAGGGGAGAGAGAAGAGAGCTGCGCAGACTCTGAAAGAGGAAGTCAGTTACTGAACCATCATGTTTACAAAAAAGAGACAATAAATCCCGTGTTTCTTTTGATAGATGACTCAGTGCAGCATTACTGTAAGTGGTTATGACTGTATTGACATAGACCTTTCTGATAAAGCTTACTTAGTTTTTACCTTTCCTTCTACTTTAATAAAACAATATTGTTTTACTGTTTTTTATAGTGCCTGCTCATTCTCTTGTGAACTTTAATTTAATACATTCCCTCTGAATATAAGTTTGGGGGTTGGCACCCAAACCCAACATTTCTACTAGTGAGTTGGTTTAAATCAATTTAAATCTATGGTGTATTTCCTTTTCCTTCTATACCAGGGGTGGGCAAACTTTTTGGCTCAGGGGCCACATTAACTAACAGACGGGCCGGACTGGGCCGGGACAGCGTTACGCCCGGGGCTGCCATCAGAAATTATGGGGCCTCTCAGCTCCCCCCCAGTGACCTGCTGCTTCCTCCGTCCCGTCCTTCTGTTCCCCGGCTCCCCAGTGCATTCTTTTATATGGTTGCGCTGTGCGCACGCAACCAATCAGGGCCCGTCATTCTTTTAAGGGGGCCGGAGACGGCGGACCGGATTGAAAGGGCTGACGGGCCGGATGTGGCCCGCGGGCCGTAGTTTGCCCACCCCTGTTCTATACTATCTGTCTGAACAAATTCACTTGTTGCACCTAGTTTCGTACATGAGATACAAGACACAGCTTTCTCAGACACAAGGGAGCTCAGTAAATAACACTTGACCAGCTGTATCAGTGACTTTGCACACAGTTAATGGCCTGACCCTGTAACTCAGTGATGTACACAATGTTGTAAAATCCTTGCATCTGATGCCTATTTTTGTCAAATAAATTGGAATTGTGAGTAAAAAAGGTATCTATCCCCATAAAGGGTACAAGTAAAAGTCATACCATCCATTTCAGGAACCATAGTTGTATTCCTATGTGAAAAAACTGTCTGTCTACAAGAGTATCTGCTATATTATAATGTTGATTTTTAAGTTTTAACATGATGCTGCCATTGGGTTGCACCATAATTGTGTCTGTGTTACATTACAATGCTAGGTCTGTTATTTCAATTTAAAGGGGTGGTTCTGTTTTAAGCAGTGTTTTATAGATTTACCTATTCTAAGCAACTTTTCAATTGGCCTTCATTATTTATTTGTTATAGTTTTTGAATAATTTGCAACTCTGCTATTTCTAAATGGAGGGCACTGACCCTAGTCAGAAAACTATTTATTGTTATTGTTGCTTTTTGTAACTTTCTTTTCTATTCAGGCCCTCTCCTATTCATATAACAGCCTTTCATCCAAATCATTCCCTGTAACTTGGGCCCTGGCAACAAAATAACTGCTGAAACTTCAAACTGGATAGCTCTTAAACAGAAAATTAAAATATCTAATAAAACTACAAAGAATAAAAAATGAAGACCAATTGCAAATTGTCTCAGAAAATTACTTTCTATATCATATTAAAAGGTAACGCAAAAGTCAACAACCCACCCCTTTAATTATTACTACAGCTTCACCCCAATTTTTTAGGGGGGGGTAGCAATTGGGACTGGGGGCTATGGGCTTAATAAGCTTCCCCATTTTATGTATAGATGTGTTTGGCTTCAATTTTTTCCTTCAGT
This sequence comes from Xenopus tropicalis, assembly GCF_000004195.4. NCBI lineage: Eukaryota > Metazoa > Chordata > Amphibia > Anura > Pipidae > Xenopus > Xenopus tropicalis. The sequence continues at coordinate 101,485,713 of NC_030678.2, read as the reverse complement.
GATACATATTCACATTCCATTCCATACATCATTCCACTGAGTATTACAAACACGCGTGTGTTTATGTGAACTCTTATAGAAAAATAAATCCAGTTTATACAATTTAAACATAACAAACATTCAACAGAATTGTTTTATCTCCAATAAAGATTCATTATATCTTTGTTGGGATAAAGTTCAAGCTCTAATTTTATAGTGATGGAGAGAAAGTTGGGCAATTCAGATGATTATGTATAAGCAGTTGAAGATGAAAGATATTTTAAGCCATGTCAATTTTAGACACAATTTTCAGTGGCTAAAAGTAGCAAAGATATAGATCAGGAAACAGGAAAGAGCTAGCAGAAGTGATGAAAGCATAAAAGGCACAACATTTTCTGAACAAAAGTGCTTCATCCAGCTATATAAGCAAATGGACCGCGATTCACAGACACAACACCTGTAATATCATTTGAAAACCTGCTTGGGGATACTAATAAAATACTTAGAAGTACAAATAAAACTTCTGCAATACAAGCACACTTGATGTGGCACAAGCTTGCTGGTAGCTAAATATAAAGTTTTTCATCAGTGATACAGAAAGAGAACTGAGTACAAGTTAACACTAGAAATTCTACATTGAGATGGGTCCTAAAAACCAGTGGCAGGTTCAATATATCATAGGTAAAGAGAGACACTGCAAGAGAAAATATTGCAATGTAGTGGTCAAAATGATGCATCAATGTTAGATAACATAAAACAGTGTTATTCTATAGAACATACCGAAACACCCTTCTTAATGAGAAGTGGTTTATCCCAAATTATACAACTATCTACATTGTACCCCCTTTTGCCTAATGCTACTGCTTCAGAGAGGCCACTGAACACATGATTAAATGCACTCCAAAACCAAACTGCCTCACAGTTTTGTGTATGTGAAATATATCATTGACTGCTACAGTGTCATGCAGTGTTACCCTAAAGGGAAAGTTGTATTGTCAGTATCTCTGAAATTTCTCTGCTGTACTACCACTGTCAGACACATATGCTATACAGTAAGGGGCACATTTATTATAGTGTGTAAGCCAGCATCACCGGTGATGTTGCCCATAGCAACCAATCAGATTTTTGCTTTTGTTTTCTAACGTGTAGGTGACCGTTCAAATCCAATTGCTGATTGGTTGCTATGGGCAACATCACTGGTGATGTTGGCTTACACACTATAATAAATATGCCCCTAGGTGTATAGCTCAGTAAAGCCAGAATAGTGACTTGTTCCTTTTAAGGCCTCGGGAATTTCTAGACTCTGAGCAGTACAGGTAGGTGCCATGGAGGGATAACAGCTTTATCCATTAAGGGTGGTCTTTATCAAACCGCTGTAGAATGCATCTCTAGAGGTGATTTAAGAACTAATAAAATAGTGTATATTAGAAAAAGTGATGAGCAAAACTTCAGATTTTGAAAATTTAGCAAAATGCCAAAATGTTGCAGAAATGTCACCAAATGCATTGGGGCCAACAGACATTTATTCTTGCACCAAATGCATTGAAATCAATAGGTGTTTTCTCTTGGGTTTTTTTTACATGCTCATAATTTTAATTTTTTTCTGGTGAAATAAAACATATAGCAAAATTCTAGTACAGATTTGGAAATTTTTTTCTGCACTAAATACATATTTTTGCCACCAATCAGTATCAGGTAAAAGATTTGCTCATCTCTACATAGAAAGAATGTGGTGCAGTTCTTAAGAAGGAACTATGAGTAAGGGGCAGAATCAAGCTCACTTTCTAGCTGGCGTATGAGCTAGAGTGGCAATGGGCTCTTGGAAAGATGTTTGTAGTTTAAACTGCTTTGCATTACTAACTTATATGAGATCTGGGATACTTCTGTTATGTTTTATAAGTATCATAGCTTTTTCCTAAGGCAGTTAGGTTTAGTTCATCCACAGGACTAAGTAGAGCACAGTGAAATGTTTTAGTGTGGGCCATTGTGGAGGGTCCAGGCAACAGTGCCAAAATTACTAGCAGAATATTAAAAGTGTTATTCAGTATAAAGACCAATTCCACCTGTCTGACATTTGGCAGTGACTTTCTGGGAGGTATGCAAACTCAATACTCTAACTGCCATTTATGGAAATAACATTTGTTGGGTTTTGTTCATTTGCATTTACATGACCAGTTCCTGAAACTTCACAGCCAGCAAAATATTTTAATACAGAAGAATAAAGCAGCTTAAATTCAGTAATGGAACACACCAACTAATTTGGGTGTATTGCAATTAGAAGGCAAATTATTTTTGCATTAGTAATAGAAAATAACAAATCACTGATTAGCACTAAAATGAAAAAAAATATATGTATATTAAAAACAAAATCAAAGTAGTTACTTCATGTTTGGTCCTTGCAAGGTAATTACTGGTGCACAGATAAACCCCATGCAGGGGAGGGGTTGCACACTGTAAATCTAATTATCTACCTTGGAGGGAAAAATGTGGACTTTTCCTGTTTGACCTGTTTAACTCTAGAAATAACGAAAAACATTTTTTTCCTCATTAAAACAATAGGCAAAAAGTATGTTCAGCACAAGCCATATACATTGAACGCATGTTGAAAAGGAGTGCATACTGTCTCTTAAATTCACTTAATGGCTGTTACGCTGATGAACCCTTACCACAGGATAAGTTGATGTTTGTCAGTAGATGACTAGTAAAATAAAGTCTCAACCAAGGTCAAACGTGTGTATTGTCAGCCTTCTCCTTGAGCCTGCACACAGAAGCATTGGATACGCCAGGGTACAGGCACATGGAGCCAATATCTGCCAACTAGTGTAAGACTTGGCATTTGTTGGCAGATATTGGCCGCATGTGCCTACACCATAGCGAATCCAATGCTTCTGTGTGCAGGCTCAAGGCAGGGGCGGGCCAAGCCGACGGGGGGCGCCCTAGGCAACCCCCGAACGGCGCATGCGCGCCAAAGCACAGGAGGCGGTGCAGGGGGGGGCGGGGCGATTAGATCGGTCATTGCCTCCGCCGCTAATGACAAGCGGCGGAGGCAATGACATAGTAGCACTAGGGGTAGGCAGGAGAGGCTCCTTCCTGGCGCCCCTCAATCGTTGCTCCCTAGGCAGCTGCCTCTTCTGCCTACCCCTAGTTCCGGCCCTGGCTCAAGGAGAAGATTTTTTTAAGTGTATGGGCATATTGTTAGCCGGAGCTTATCCACAGGCTAACAGTATGCCTGTGTGACCTTACCTTAAAGTACAAAGACAAAAAGAAAGAGTGGTCAGTGCAAACAATATTTATCCAAGGGACTTTCCAATAAATGGCCTATGGCCTACCAGTCTTTTAGAGAGCTCTATATATTTCTTTGTATTCTGTCATAATTTAAATGTTATACAGCACTCAAACATGTGAAATAAGAAGTAATGAGGTCAATACATGTAAAAAGTTGTACAGCACTGTATCATGTCTTCATATCCTAAATCATAAGTTAAGTATTTCCTTGATACTAGTTGCATAGCTACACTGGAGCTAATACTAGCACTTTTGCAATTACAGTACATCAGTAATTTTATTGCTATTAGCTGAAGTTGGAAATGTAATTTTAGATTTTCTAATAAGGACTATATATGGCTTTTTCTATCAAAGGTAATAACAAGAGCATTTAATAAAAGAAAAAGAAGAACAAGTTAAACATCACCTATTTAATGAAACTGGATGTTACCCAAACACATTTTAATATTAACTATAAATGCTACCTCTTCTTTTGTTGCAATCTAAATTTTATAATGCAACAAACATTTTTTTAAGAATCAACCAGCGTGAATGTACTTGGAGCAGATATTAAGTGGGCATGTTGGTAAAACCCATGTTATTGATCATATTTGTTTGGTAGAATGGATTAGACACTCCTAAATGACCAGATTAGATCCTGTATTGGCCAGTTTGGCTACCAATGTGTGTTGTAAAACATGGCAAATAATCTGAACATCTGAATCAGCTGTCAGGTCAACCAACCTAGATCTACTCTATGTATCCAGCATGAAGCTGTACAACCATGGACAGATATACTTAGCCAGTTGGGAAAAAAGGTCTACCATCCTGTTTGCCAAAAACTGAGAAGCTTTTCCATCTGAATTTGATTCTATAGAAACATATTGCAAAGTGCGTCAGACAAAGACCATCTTGATTTGTGTATAGTTATTTTTTGGAGTCAGTCCTTCTGACATCTGTTAAATTACCACATCTCAGCAGAAACTTACCATATAGGCCCACCGTGTGTATTACCAGATTGCCCAATGATTAGATTATTACACATTTAGACATATAAATACTTACATATAATAAACACATGATGATGGTTCAATTCTGTTTGGATAGCCTATGACTACTAGTTTCAAAAAGTGATCATTTGTGTCTGTATTGCTGATATCTGTGCTAAATGCCCTGCCCCATTACAACTGTGAAGAAATTCATTATCTGCTGCCTCAGATCTGTTCATTTGTTTTACTTACTGACATCAAAAGAAGAATCTGCATTATTTAATATTCTGTGCCTAAGTTTATTTGAGTATATGCACTAGTACCCACACACCAACAACAAAAGAGTATTGGGGGGAATGTAATAAAAGTCGGTAGCGGAAAAATTATCCTCAATGCAAAAATGTGTGCCTCTGTGCAAACAAATCTGCCCTTGCGCAAATTTAATTTGGGCTATGCAAACACGGAAACTGTTTAGGGACCACTTCCGAAAGTGAAAGAAAGTTTGCGAATTTTATTGTTTGCAACAGTGCACAGTGTGTGTATTAAAACTTCTTAAAGGGATACTCATGATTTTTATGGTATACGTCTTATTTCTAAATTACACTGTTAACATAGCAAATAATTCACTCTACCATTTAAAATTTTATTCTTGAACCAACAAGCTGCAATATTGGTGTGTACGCAGCCATCTCAGTGCATTGTGCCTGGTTCTGAGCTTTCAGAAACAGCCAGCGCTACACATTAGAACTGCTTTCAGGTAACCTATTGTTTCTCCTACTCCCATGTAACTGGAGGAGTCCCAAGCCAGACTTGTTTAATTTTACTATTGAGTGCTATTCTGATATCTACTGGGAGCTGCTATCTTGCTGCCTTCCCATTGTTCTGCTGATCGGCTGCTGGGAGGGGGGTGATTTCACTTGCAGCTCAGAAGTAAAGTGTGACTGAAGTTTATCAGTGCACAGGTCACATGGCTGTAGCACCCTGGGAAGTGAAGAATATGGCTAGCCCCATGTGAAATTTCCAAATTAAATATAAAAAATCTGTTTGCACTTTTAGAAAACAGATTTCAGTGCAGGATTCTGCTGGAGAAGCTCTATTAACTGATGTGTTTTGAGAAAAACAAGTGTTCCCATGACAGTATTCCTTTAATAGAGAAGTTGTTAAGTTTGCTGTAAAATATTACGCCATCTTGAAGCATGCCTTAAAAAGTTTGCAACACGCAACTAAAATTTGCAATGCAACAATCTAATGAACAATATTACATTGCAAATGCTAATTTTTATTCTTATTTGTGCACATTTTTTTTCTGTTTACAACTTTTATTACATTCCTACTTTAATATGCAGTCAAATTAAACAAGTTATGGCACTAGATCATAAAAGATATCATGCGTTCCTCATAATTGGGGGGGTCACATAATTGCTGCTCTTTCACACCAAAGGTTATGTTCTCTGACAACAGAGGGGTTAAGACACATATGATCCTGGCCATGGTTGGAAGCGGTTAGCAGCTATTTAAACACCCGCACATTTCTAAACATAACTACAATCCTGTGTTACTGTTGCTATGGAAACATTTTTCCTTTTTGTATTTCAAGGAAAAACTGTTAAAAGCCCACATTTATTTGTCAGAAGAGTTACAGAAGAGTGGGGATCAGCTCATCCAACAGCAAGTATCTTTCCATTTAACTCCCTAACTTCTGGAAAGAAATATAACCTTGAGTTTCCTGTGCTAAGATTTTAATCCCTGTTGAAACCCTCAAAAATGTGATTGATACCATGGGGGCATGGTTACCAAAGGAAAAATGACCACAGTTCCTCTGAGAAAAACTGCTAAATTCCTATATAAGTCCAGTATATACTGTATATATATATATATATATATATATATAATAGAAAGAGTCAGCAAGGAAGAGCACTTGATTTTTTTCACTTTTTCTTTTGTATCAAGTCCCTGTGAGTGCGGCACTCTTTCTATTATATTTTTGTTTTTGACATGCACCAAGGGCATTTGGACTTGTGTAGGGTGTGCTCCTCCCTGTGTACTATATATATATAGAAAAAGGTTGAGGCACACACTTATAGGGATTACAACCTGGGTGCAAATCAGATAAACAATGTAAATATGTAAAAAATGCTGATGCACACCAGGAAAATTTAATCAAAAAAAGATACTTATTTTATTTAGATCGATGTTTCGGTCCTCACCCAGGACCTTTATCAAGATATATATATATATACTGTATATAAAATGTAAAATGGGGAAATGACCATGACTGCTAACTATAAATTTCTATTAAAATGAAATTATTCATCAAACAGTAAAAAGAAGAAACTGAAAATCACAGCAAGGTTTTCCACAATCTATTATTATATGGAAACTATTTAACGCCTCGTTCTTCAAAGTGTTTCATAATATATTCCTTCATTTCTTAAAACTTATCATTTGCTGTATTTTCAGATCTTTGGAGTTTATAAACTGCTCAGAGGAAGAGATTTTGACTTTTCCTGTGTTGGCAGAGTTACTGCACAGCTGCCTTGGCATCCCATAATGTCCCTATTCCACATTAGTGCTGTGTTAGCTTGGTATAAGATCTAATTTGGTATGCTTTCCTGCATTACATAGATGGGTAAGTACCATATTTGGTACCTCAATGAATGTGTCCTCTGTAGAAGAACATATTAGGCAATAAATTCCACTAAACTTGTTCATTTGCTCTGTAGAAACTTGTTGTGTTGTCAAAACCCAATAGTGCATATGACTGAGCTAAGTAACTGCAAACTCAATTTCTTGAAGAGTATCAAACTTTTTACATGTCCTGCCTGTATTAACCATTTCAATGCCACCAACCAAAGAATATATGGCATGGCATAAAAGTACCAGTGCAGATAGTGCTGTAGTTTCTATAATTCCAGGTTTTTCGTTCATGTATAACATACTGTATGTTTACTAGCAACAACATGGCATAGCTTGAGCAAAGTAAAACTGGCACACAAAAGGTTAAATAAGCAGCATTGTTCTATAAGGGTTTTGTGTTGGAAAATGAAAGTCATGTAATTTCTAGCATTTTTCTGTGCTTTGATGGTAAGCTTTGTTAGCCCTGTCCTATGTCAGCTACAGAGTCCACTAAATAGCCATATTAATATCAATCAAACTTACAAATACTTACTGGTTCACTAGACGATTATGCGATTAACTCTGAGCACACTCACTGACTGTTCCCTAGTACCAACTGGATGTTTACTTTTCACAGTACTTTATTGCTTTATTAGCCACTGAGTGATACTGTGTAGAGTTCCACAGCTTGTTATCCACAAAAATCCCCAAATCCTTCCCAAATAAGGATACCCCTAACACACTGCCATTTAGTGTATAACTTACAATTATGTTATTTCTACCAAAGTGCATAACTTTGCAATTGTCAACATTGAACCTCATTTTCCATTTTGCTGCCCAATTGTCTACTTTAGTCGAATCTCTCTGCAAAGTGGCAGCATCCTGCATGGAACCAATATGGCTTACTTACATCCACAAGCACAGGTAGCAACTGACAAGAGCTCTCAGTTGTTGAATGCTCAGCTTCGGAGTCAAGATGGTGGCGGGCACATAGTGAGGCAATCACAGCAATGCATGACATGGCAGTGTGAGACATTACCAAGTGTTTTACCGTTAAAATTCAAATAAAGGATGCCAAGGACCTTGGTTCAATGCCCAGATATAGGTTCTACTCCTGAGTGTTCCTGGGTGCACTACAATTCCTAATTGACTGATTTCTGGCTCCTGACCTTCCTGATTTAATACCTGTTTACGGTTGACAGCTGCCTGCCCTGGTCTTTTGCCTGGAAATGACCACAAACTTTCTAAACCCCTTGGAAACCGCGAACCGGATATCAAATATCCATTTATCAAAAGTAACAAATGTGTCAGTTCATTGGAATATATTTTACTTCTTTGAGTTCATTTGTTTTCTGTAGGATATTATTAGTTCTTAGCATCACCTGAATCTGGCAATTATTTTATACACTGGGTCACTATGTTTCAGCATGGAAGATGAATAGCTAGATATACTTTTGCTAAAAATAACAAAAATGAATTAATCAGCCTTATAGACTTGAATTAAATGTCTTAACCAGTCCTTGAATACTTTCTTCACTAGAGAAGGCCTTTTTCTCTCTCTATATATATATAATGTAGATATTGTAGATAATGGAGATCCAGTATTTGGAGAACATGGTTTTGTAAATTTCTGATTTACTGCCTTTTTAAGTTTACATTTACAATGTATTTACAAGGTACATTAAAGTATTTAGACTTTTATGAAGTATTTAATGAAAAGCACTGAAAAAACAAAGCAGAGAAGGTGACAGTTTCTAAAGAGATGGGATAAAAGCATATTTATACTGTATTTTATATGGCTGGAGTTTTGAGGAAAAAAATGAAAAACATAGGATTACAAGGCAAATGTATTTTTAAAGTAGCTGTGTGTGTGTGGTCTAGAGTTCTGCAGCATCTTTTATATATTTATTTCCATTAAAGGAACAGAGCTGGTCTAAGCACTTGTATTGGAGGATAATCATTGTTAGAGAAAATAACAAAGAACTGTCATGTGCCCCATATGTTTTCCCACTCACTACATCTCTTTTATCATTTTTTACATTTCGGTTTTTATCCCCAATAATTTAGGTGCTGATTGAAGACAACATCTACCAAAATGGCAGACCCTTTATCTTCAGCATATTTTAATATTTACCTTATACTTCCCCTTTAATTAATCATTTTCAAATTAAACAAATCCAAATAGAGTGGTAGGGGACAGGTCAAAGCTGTGGCCAGGCAGGCATAATAGGCCTATTAGAATTATAACCACTTCTCAAGTTTTCTTCACCACCAGGAACGTGCCTAAGAATTTGACATTTATCAACAAAGGCGCATTTGCCAATTCATCATAATGTGTTCAACTACTTTAGCTCCAATTCAGTTTGCAAGCAGAGATTAAATATCAACATATTGTTATTTCTCTGCAAAAAATACCATCAGACAATAAATCTGTTCTTGTTTCCAAAACAAGTGAATTTGTTTCTCCTAACAGTAGCTTGATAGTTGCACCTAACCCCAGTTGTTTTATTGCCAGAACCCTACATCCTGTTAGGGATTTCCATCAAAAGGGCTCCAGCGTATGTCCACTCTTAGCCTGAGCCCCACCTGCCCACTTCCTGCCTATGTCCCCCACTCCTCACCTGTATACCCCTGGCCTTGTTTGCAAGTTGAAGAGCAGCTGGGGTGGGAGATTTCTTTACCATTTTCTTTACTTCTTAACTATAAAGGAAGTAGACTCTGCAGTAAAGGCCCCTCTGTCCCCTGGGTCTCCCCACAACCGCAGGGTCTGCTTCCTCTGTAGTTACGCCAGAGCTTTAATTACTTCTTTTGGCACATACAAGTTAATGCTTATGGTACTTTCCATTACATCATGTACTAGGCACGTTGCCAGGACTGCTTACATAGTTCATTGTACAGCTCATATACTGGCCAACACAGATTGTCTGGTTACACCTCACAAATTAGGTGATGATAGGTTAACCTAAGAGTCTTTTGTATCTGTAGGGGTACAAATATATGCTCTAGTTTGTTGAGCAAAAAAATCTGCTTTAACCAAAATATTTTGATGTCTGCAGTAAAACAGGAAACACGTGTTTGCATTGTGTGTATGTTTCCCTTTTGCTGGAAATGCAAAATGTAAATAATGTTAAAATTGGAAACAAATTACATGGGAGAGAACACACGATATCTGAGCAAAGTACAAATAGAGGTTGTGCTGTAATGAGCTTCCCAGCAACATAATGTAGTGCACAGAGAAATGTATTATTTGGTCCTAATGTAGGAACCTCTCATTCTTCCAGAGTTTATAGCTAGGCCATGGGTGCAGTACAATAACATTTATATAAATTTCTGCTGTAAATATATTTGCAAACATTTATTTTGCTGAATTTACTGTAAACCTCACTAAGGGGCACATTTACTAACCCACGAATCCGAATCCGAATTGGAAAAATTCAGTTTGTAAAATGAACATTTTTTTTTTTTCGTCGCCTTTACGACTTTTCGGAAATTGTCGCAACTTTTCCGTTACCAATACGATTTGCGCAAAAAACCGCGAGTTTTTCGTAGCCATTACGATTCGCTCGTATCTTGTCGCGACTTTTTCATATTGACCGCTTGTAAGCGGCGGCGAAACTTTCAGACTTAGCATGATTTTGGAAGCCTCCCATAGGACTCAATGGCACCCTGAAGTAGTAATGCTACGAAAAATCGCAATTTTGCGCAACATTCGGAATGGCTACGAAAAAGTTGCAACAATTTTCCGAAAAATCGCCAAATACCGATCATTGCGAAAAAAATGCAATCGGAAGCATTCGGCCCGTTCGTGAGTAAGTAAATGTGCCCCTAAGTGTAATTCCAGAAGGATGCACCAAACCAAGATTTTAGTGGTGTAACTAGGGAGCTATAGGTAAAGGTGCACGAACTGTGCCCCTCTTAGTATATTTTCAGCACACTAAAGTCCAAAAGCCACAGGGTTTTCTTAATGCACAGCACCTGTGTGCACTTTAGTTTTGCATCTTACAAACTGCAAGCACTGTCTGTACGACACTCACAATGATGCACATACAGCCAGGGCAGCATGGTGGCTCAGCCAATAACACTGCTCCCTGTGGTGGGGGGTTCTGAGCCTGATACAAATAAAGGCACTATCTGCAAGGAGTTTGCATGTTTTTCCCAAACATTCTCATAGCTTAAATGTCTTATGATAAAACTGAACCAAGCGTGTGTGTATTGTGTGACAGGAACCTTAGATTGTAACCATCTTTAGGCAGTGAATGATACATGTAACTTGTTGGTATTTCTTAAATAATAACATTCAGAACTTGCATGCAGTTTAGGAAAGTGAAAAGGTTTTGCGCTTTTATTATATAATTGTCAGATACAAAATTGAGCACTGAATGGTTAGTGCCATAATACTGGAATCCTGGGAACAAAACTTGGGTTAATTGCACTGTTTTTTTTAAGGTTATCTATAAGAAACAGTTAGTAAATAAAGTTCAAATATGTATTCTTATGTAAGCAGAAAACTAACATAAGTTTTAATTTCTTAGAACAATTATGTTCAATGCATAATATATTGATCGAATTCTATTCTGTATCCTAGAATGTGAGGAACACAGATGGTAAATCATGTATCCACATGCTCAACAATGTGCTCTTAATGTGCACACACTAAAATGTATCGTCAAGACAAAAATGCATATATGGCATTCTCTGGCTGTCTAGTTAGTGTCCCACTGATGCCTCCTGTAGTCCATAGCCCACAGTCCTATCCAATAATTATGGTAGATTTCTGTTACCTGAAGTTAACTCTCACTGAACATGCTAATGAAGGGGCCCTGCTTAATGAAGTTACTTCAAGGCAAAAGTGCTGCCCCTTAAGCCACAATGCTGCTCCTTATCTAGTGCAGGTATTTATGCAACAATACAACTGCAGTATAGGGATGCTCATATTCTGTATATATATTTATATGGTATATATGTACACTGTGGGATCTTTGGTATGTTTGTGGTGTAAAAACTGAAATGTGGCTTGATACCTGACACCAAATACTTCTCATTAATGCCACTTCCATTTAAGAGGGTGACATGCTGCCCCAAACCACCAGCTTTACAGTTCTCAGTAAACTCCAATATTGTTAACTGCAGAAAGTACAGCTCTACCTGTTTCATCCTTAACAGTATATATCTCCCTATCTAGAATATCCACTTTATCCACCCGTAGCAGAGTTATATGCAATAAGAGATTGCTGAAACTTTGGTGACATATGTCAAAAACATATATTCAAAATGCTTTTCACTCAGTTCCCTATTTGCCCCATCAGCACCCACAGGGTTTGCTTTTTCTATGGTTATGCCCCTGACTAAATATAGACCAGTAACATCTATTTTTGACCACTGGAAATACATTGGTAGATTGTAGTATACAGGAGTTTTGCCTTATCTTTGGACACAGTATGGCAGTAGTACCTGAATGCATCAATTGAAATATGCAGATTTATAAAGAGGGGAATGCTCTGAGCACAAAGTAAACTATAACTTCATATTAATGGCTAAATAAGGGGTGGATAAATGCTGACCAGAGTATGTTTTTCTCTTTGCAGTTTTGAACTGCAAAGAGAAACTGTGGGTTTGATAACTCTTTTTTCCATTGCCATTTTCTGCAGATACATTAGTCACTTGAAGTCACCAGTTGCTATTGCTTCAGTAATTCTCTGTTTTATTTACAGTAAGCAAGCTTTTAACAGAGGCTGCCATAGCTCAAGCATTTGTGATTACTCATTCCATGAATCACTTATTGAAGTTTTATTTAAGGGTCACCAAGGTAAAATGAAGTTGTATATTCATGCGCTCTTGTTTTATTCCAAAGGTAATAATGGTAAGAGAACAATCCAGGGCCTTGCATTTATTGTAAGTGCAAAATTGACCTTCATGCTCAGAAAGTGATTACATCGCTGTGATGTTTAGAGAAAACAAATATGGGAGATATAAAATACACTATGCTTTTTACATGTGGGCACCACTGCCCTAACTGGTTCTAAGTTGCTGCCTACTGAGCATCAGATCCCGGGTATTAGGCATCTGTCAATGGGGAGAGAGCAGGAACTGAAGAGGGCAATCCCTAAAACTAGGGGATGAGTCCTGCAAGGAAAAGACAGCAAAGGCCCAAAAAGAGAGTAGGAGACAGAGTGGAACAAGGCAGAGCTGGAGAAGAACAGAACATAAAGGAGCAGAGTAAGGTTGAAGACATACGGAGCTACTAGTAGCAGCTACTTGTCACAGCTACTAAAATAGATGATGTTGATCATTTACTGATAATTTTCTCTACATGTGTTTTAGCAGAGGCAATTCTCAGTATTGTCTATGGCGGAGTATTTTCTGGCGTTTGGTAGCCATGAAAAGTATCTGCTACTAGTAGCTCTGTGTGTCTTCACCCTAAAGAAGAATAGGTTCTGTACAGACTGTAACAAAATGCTATTCGAGTTGGGTTTCATTTCTTGTTATAAAAAGAAGTTGCATTACTGGAAAATAAAAATTTCACTGGAAATCTTTTTAAGGTATTTGATTTTCCTTCATGCGTGTAGATGGGTTTTTCCCAAATCACTTTGCACCTATTTATTTAAACTTAAATACCTGATTCAAATTCAAAAAGCTTTCAGAGGCGAACTATTATTGGGATCTCAATTGTTTTGGTGCATAACCATAGAAACAGAAACATTAATTGCTCAGTTCTTCCTGCCACTACAGACGGCATTTTAAAAGCAAAGAACAATTCAGTTTGGCTGCAACTCTAGAGATAAACAAAGGACTAGGGGGATTATACTGGGAGTCTTTGCTGCTCTGCACACTGCTCTTCCATTGCACTGAATGGTGTCTGTTTTTGTATATTGTTTGTTGAATACGTGTTACATTTTGTTGATTTTAGTAGGTTCTGACATTTTTTAATGATATGTACTTGTATACAATATAGTTGAGATGACAATAAACCTGACTTGACTTGAGAGCAGAGACAGAAACAGATTTACACACTGCAACACACATACTATATGGCATACAATGTAAACACTGACAATCATTATGCTACGCCTCCTCCTTCCTAGTGAATATAAGGGCTCATTTACAATGTGCAGTGCAGTGCACCCGGGGCAAAGGCCTTGGCACTGCAGAATGGAGCATAAATACATGTGTTTCACAGTTATAAGTGGTCGGTGCAAGATGTAGTAGAGCCTTATACCTACAGCCTGCCAGTTTTGAACCCAGCTCGAGGTACAGAGTGTAACAGTTTTGCAGTTTCACAGTTGTATGGGAAATGCTATAGGGGAAATGAAATAAATAAAGTTGTTAACAGAAAAAATATTTGCAATGTAAAAATATTGTCCTTTGCAAAAACGTAATAGAAATATTTTTTGAATGTTACAGTTTGCACCCATGCACAGTGCATGTAGTTATGCACATTTTAATTTTGCAACGTATTGAAGAATATTACATTGTAAACTACGAATTTTTTAATTATGCAAATTTTTTTTTACATTCCCTCCAATGTAAAAAAAATCTCTCCCTTAAATTAAATATATGTTAAATTATTCCAGTGCAAATTTATAGCAACCAAAGAGCAGCTAGTTTTGGCCAGTACTGTATGCTACTAGTAGGAAAGTAAAAGAAAATATGGCACTGGTGCAATTAAGCACCTACTGTATGTTATTAAAGGAGAACTATACCCCCGGGCGCAAAAAAAACCCTTAACTATCATTGCCTAGACCCCCCATCACCTCTCCCTTAAGGGCTCTGGTACACGGGGAGATTAGTCGCCCGCGGCAAAACTCCCTGCTCGCGGGCGACTAATCTCCCCGAGTTGCCTTCCCCCTGCCATCCCACCGGCGAACATGTAAGTCGCCGGCGGGATGGCAGACGCGGGCGATTTGCCGAAATCGCCCCGCCGCGTCTGCCATCCCGCCGGCGACTTACATGTTCGCCGGTGGGATGGCAGGGGGAAGGCAACTCGGGGAGATTAGTCGCCCGCGAGCAGGGAGTTTTGCCGCGGGCGACTAATCTCCCCGTGTACCAGAGCCCTAACACATAGTTTTTATGTTTACACTCTGTCGCATACGCAAGCAGATTAGGTGTCGGCAGTGAGACCTGAAGAGTCTTCAGTCGGTAAGAAGATGTCGGCGAGGTATGCAGCTGCACTTCTCTGTAGTTTTAGCTAGGGGTTAGTGATAGAGATTGAGTGTAAACGTAAAAACTATACGATAAGGGAGAGGGGTTATAGGCAATGAAAGGTAAGGGGTTTTTTTGCGCCCGGGGGTATAGTTCTCCTTTATATCAGTCTGTGTAATTTTTTATTTTTCTAGAACACAATCACTTTGCAATATGCATAATATTATACATTCACTTTGTATAAAGACGTTTAGATACATTTTAGTATCAACAGAAAACAAATGCAAGCTACAGTTCTTACAACCTATACAACTCTGAGGTAGCTGCAATAGTAAGGGTTTGCTGGATTTCGAGGATATAGTAATTGATCTGCTGCAAACAAATTTCTATGGCTGATGGAAGTCTGCCAATGACATTTGTGTTTAATGTTTGCTCTGGGGGGTTATTGTTAATTCTGATGGCTAGTCATGAAAATTGGTAAATGCAGCCCTGGCACTAAATTAACTGCAGGAATAGGCTTAATTCATGAGGATAATATGTATCACTATAGCTACTGAAAGGAGTATATCATTTATGTGCATATCTGTATACTTTAGGCCAGGTATCAGTGTTCATAGTGGGAATACATGCCTAGTAGAGTAGAAATTGCATCTTTAAGATCAAAGTTCCAATTTTTACTCAAATTCCCAGATGCAGTGTCCAGGACAAGAAAGAAGATCACTGGGGCATTTGCATAGTTGACAGCACAATGCTCAAGGAGTAGTACCCTGGGCCAATGAATTTTTCAGAAATTATATTCATTAGGTGCTGTCTAACACACTGACAATCCCCAGTAATATCTAAGAAGTTACAAGTTGCAGCCCTGCAGTCATATATTCTCCCCTAAAACTGTTGCTGCTTAGTTGATCAGCCATAAGTTTGGCATCCTTGTCTACTATACCTGCACTGCTACATGATGAGTCCTCACAAAATACACATCATGCATTGAATTAGTATAAAGGCAGGTGTGTGGGGGGTAGGGTTGCATTGCAGTTCTACTTGCTGTTGTCATTTCACACGTAATGAGCTTGTCTTTAGATGTGTAGATTCTGTATATTTAGTAAATCCTACCTTGATAGCATCAAAAGTAAAGCATGGATTTTCTGAATACAGACCTAAGCCAAAGTATTTAAATGGGGATTACTTAACATTTACTAAACTTCAGTGCGTATGGAATCATATGATCTTAAACTTCAGCTGAAGCTCAGTGTCTAAAAGGCAAAGGTAATACCTTTTCTTCTTTAAAGGAAAACTATACCCCCAGAATGAATACTTAACCGACAGTTTATATTATGTTAAGTGACCTATTAAAGAATCTTGCCAAACTGGAATATATATATATCAGTAAATATTGGCTGTTTACATCTTTTCCCTTGAGCCACCATTTAGTGATGGGCTGTGTGCTCCCTCAGAGATCACATGATCAGTAATAATGCAGCTTTAGGGCTCTGGTACACTGGGAGATTAGTCGCGATTTACATTTTCGCCGGTGGGATGTCATATAGGGGAGATTAGTCGCCCAGAACAAGGGAGATTTCTTGCGGGCGACTAATCTCCCTGTGTACCAGAGCCCTTAACTGTAACAGGAAGTAGTCTGGGAGCAAAAGGCAGAACTCTGTCCATTCATTGGCTGATGTGGCCTAGCATGTATGTGTGCCTTGGCTTGTTTGTGTGCACTGTGAATCCTATGATCCCAGGAGGCGGCCCTTAATTATTAAAATGGCAATTTCCTATTTAGGATTACCCAATAGCACATTTTACTGAAAAAGTATATTTTTGTGAAAATGGTCTACTTAGATGAAGCAGGGTTTTACATATGAGCTTGTTTATAGAATATATTTTTATAGAGACCTACATTGTTTGGGGGCATAGTTTTTGTTTAAGCATCAGAGGCAGTGTCATAACTACTGAAGCACACCCTGTGCTCATGGGGTTCCTAGGTCTTTGCAGGGGGCCTGTGTGTGACCTACGGTGCATGCAAAATTGTGGGCCATTTGCAATTTTTTTCTCAATGCAAGTAGCACACTCCCTATTTTTCACACACTGTGGGTTACTCAGGATTTTGTGCAGAGGGGTGGGGGCCAAGGGGGAAAAAATATTGTGTGTGGGGGGGGGAGGGTCCAGGCCTCATTTAAATGACACAAGTGCTAGAGCAATAAGGGCTGCAAAAATAATGCCCTTTACAGCCTATTCAGAAAGCCTTACACCAGGGTCATACCTGCACCTTGTGCAGCCCCAACTTTGAACTTCACACAAATATGAATGTGTAAGGAAGTTAGGGGGTGGGTAAGGAGTATAATGGGGGACACCTATGTCCCTCCTCCCCTCATAAATACAGCACTGCTGAATATGGTAAAGTTATGATTATATGTAACTAGCATTGAAAGAATAAAAAAACCAAGTCAAGCATGTTTACCCCGTGCACTTATTACAAGTACTGTATCTGGAGTTCAACCAGAAGAAAAAGGCAATGAAAAAAAGGTCGCAATTGTCACAATCCACAAAGAGGACAGTACATATAATAATAGTCAAATGCTGGCAGAGAAAATGCCAATATGTTCCAATCTGGCCCAGGGCCTTGCAGTAGCTTGGGATAAAAATCTGCCCCAGTCCTGAAAGCTAAAGCAGTAAGATAATTACAAAACACTTCTGATTAATTTGTATGGGTAATTGGACTATGTCACCTTTTATAGCTGTGATAAGCATCCTGTTTTCTTTTTTTCACCCTCCAGAATTTCTTTCATTTTTTTTAGTTTAGTTGTTTTTGTGGGATATTGGTATTTTTTGCTCCTCAAAACAAGTTTTCAGACAATATTGAAGCTGAAAATGGAGTTATAGAGATAGAGAGGACTAAATAACTAGTTCTTTTACACAGTGTATAGTATGGTAGTTCCCTAGCTGAGGCAATAGACTGACTGGAACCCAGAGACACATAAATCACATAAGTGGTGATTGATATTCAGCCCTGAAGAAAGATTTTCTTCATGGTAACAACAATAATCCTTAGAAGGGTTGATGTAAAAGACAGTGGCAATCCATTTCTGATTTCTAAGTCTTCTTGGAGAAAAACAAACTGAAATTAAAAATTAGGAATCCCTATCCCCATTAAAGAAAAAATCCACAAAATCAGTCTGGAACAGGAAACTGCACAAAAAAGTTTGGCATTCCACATACTAAGACCTTAGTATAGATAATAATTCAGAAAATTCAACATAAAGATCAGAAATTAGTGTGATATACAGCTGTCTCTTTCAGTCTCAGCTCTGTGTGTAGCCTTTAGGGTTTAAAGTGAAATCCATAAAATGAATGAGAAGTACAGTATACTGAAGTATTAGCTGTAAATATAGGCTGGTTCTACCATGTGCAGAGGGGCGAAGTGGTGGCATTCCCTAGGCTGCATCAGGGTAGTACTATGGGTCAAAACGCCCCTGTGTGTAGGGTTACCAGATCACCTACAAACCCAAGGACACCTCTATTAAAGGCATGTTGCAGAGTTAACTGAATATGCAATTAGTGCAGCCCTTGTCCCTATATTTTCAAGTGGTCTGGTAAGCCTACACCTGTGGCACCCAACAGTCTGAACTATGGTATTCAGTGCACTGCGGTGATTGTAATAGTTAGGAAGTTATATAAAATGTTCCAAGTAGCTTTAGTGCATAAGCCTAATAGTGTTGTTTGTTTTTTATGAATGTTGCTAGAAAGGGCTGATTTACTAATCCCGCAGGCGTAGGCACACTAATGGGTGCAAAATTGCATCTTTTTCTATCCATTACCACTTAGCTGTACAGCTGTGCCCAGGCAAGTTTTGCTTCCTTTTCAATAATGGAACAACTAGGAGGCATTCCAGGAGACACCTATGTCCCAACTGCCATGTGCAGCCCCTGACTGCAGTGCTACTGAACTCATATAATGCAGTATTCAGAATAAGATGCTCCATTCTAGAAGTGCTTAAAGTTGTAGCTTAGGCCACACACTAACAAGAAAAAGTGCAAAATGCAAAAAACAGGGCACATTGCAACCATCCTTTGCTTTTCCAAGTTGCCCCTAGATTCATAAAAAATGTAAATGTTTCCATGTAGGATGTGTGATCTATGCAAGTTATGCTTCCTAGCTCCCACAATGCTGACGACCCCTTGGTGAATAAACAGCTGCTACCTTAGCTTTAAGCGTATAATGACACTCATAAACTACAAAAAGGGAGAAGCCTGCTTAACAGGTAGGTGGAATTTTCTACTTTAAGGCATTTAATTCCACCAGACTTACATTCAGAACTCACAGTAATTTTAGGAAGTTGTAAGCTCAAATGTAACAAAATGTTTAGGTTTACAACCCTAATAGAAAGTTCTACAAGCACCTGGCATGTCTTAGGCCAAAACCTTGCTGTATCTAGCCCACTGGATTGAGTCTGCTTCACCACAGCTGCATTAGGGTGGTTACTGGCAACATTGTGCCAGTGTGACCATCATTATGGTATCACTCTGATGTATAAGTGCTATGTGACACCGGTCTACTTTATGAAGACACAAACCATAGCAGTCAGGTACTAATAGATCTCCAATGGTGATCAGGGCTAAACACCTTCTACTAAGATCTAAGTACTACTGCTCAGAATGGGTGAGATCATTCTATAATACATATAAAGTATGAAAAATAATTATTTCACAGGTTATGTTGCCTTCTGCATAGAGACAGTCCTGCCACATGTATACAACAGAAATCTATATCCATACCTTCAAACTCCTGGGAGATGTCCTATCACTCATTTTTATGTAAGAAGTTAGCAGTTTGGACCCAGCTTCCCTCCAGCCCCCTACAACTTTACACCGCACATTTCTATATGAGAAAACATCATTGATAAGAGAACATGTGCCCCCTGCTGTGAAATATAAGTATATATAGAATTTACCTGTATGCTTTCTTTATGCTTGAGGACTCCTTAGTGTTTTCTAATGTCCTTATATGTCATAGGTCAGGAAACCAGGGGCATGGAACTAACCACTAACTGCAAACAATATACTGTACATACATATATTCTACCTTGTTTCACTACCCCTTTTGAATTACTTAGTACACTATATTAGCTTTAGAATCATGTGACAAGTTACAGGTGAGACTTTATGTCACTTTATTATTTGCATTTATATATCATTTTTAAAATCTTTTTTGATGTAAATTAAATTTACACTATGTAGACAACTGCACATTAAGCATGGTATGGAGGAGCCCAAGCTGTGCTACTTGCTAGATTTGGAAGTAATATTTAAGCTTTTCATGTTACCCAATATTGATTGGTTTCGGGAAAAGTTATTTTTGCTTAGCGATTAGAAATAATGTTTTTTAATTGTTTCAACGTGAATAACATTTAGCAAAGAACATAAGGTAATGAATAAACTTATAAGGATAAACAGACAAATCTGCATTTGTCATGGTCTGAAAGAAATGGTACCATAAACTTTAAGGCTTTTGGTCTTATTAATGCATGAGTGTAAAAGTACCTGGGCAGCGGGGACGCCCGCCGCTCTCCAGGCGGGGACGCCCGCCTCTCCTTGCGCGCCGATGCGCGCGTCCGGCTCTTCTGGCGAGCGGCGGTGCTCGCTCTCCCTCTTGAGCCGGCGCGACGTATGACGTCATCGCGCAAGGCGCGAAATTCAAATATTTAAAGGCGCCTGCGCATATTTTCGTCGCCCAACTTCGGTTTTGCCTCCTGATTACTGTTTTCTGCTATTCTGATTCTGACTACTGTTTTGACCCCTTTGCCTGACCTTGACCTTGCCTGATTGCTGCCTGAACTGACCCCTTGCCTGTTTTTGACTACGTGTTCCGGATTTCGATATTGTACCTCGCTGCCTGTTCGGTTTTGACCTCGGCCTGCTCCACTTCGTCTCAGCTTCCTAAAACTTTACGTTAAACGCAAGGTTCCCTTGCCTGCCCAGAACATTCGCCCTGATCCTCTCACAACAAGTCCTGGCGGCACCCGAGTAGCGGAGGGCTCCACCCGAAGCGAAAGGTGGTTGTTATAGGCAGAAGAGTGAGCTTTGACCGGGATCTCAGCTTTTGTTCTGGGTTTGGGATACCGAGCGTGACAGTAAGTTGGGCCTGAAAAGAAAATGGATGCTGAAGGGGCCTCTGCTTCGTCCGCTTCTCCAGAGATCATGCTTAAAAACCTCCTCCAGCGTCTCAGGGAGCAAGAGACCAAACAAGACCAAATTGTCCAATGCCTCCAGGGCTTGGCCGTTAGGTTGGATTCTCTCCAACAGCAACCTGCAGCTGATGATCCAGCTCCTACCCCGCTCTCTTTGGGAATTTCCCTTGTAGAGCCTAAGATACCTTTCCCCGAGAAGTTCTCTGGGGATCGGAGTAAATTTTTTGCTTTCAAGGAAGCATGTAAACTCTATCTTAGTTTTTTGCCTCGCTCTTTTCCTACTGAAACAGCGAAGGTTAATTTTGTGATCACTTTACTGTTGGGTGATCCTCAGGTTTGGGCCTTCACTCTGTCCTCATCTGACCCTGCCCGATACTCTCTAGAAGCCTTTTTTAAAGCCATGGCTATTATCTATGACGACCCTGATCGGGCAGCCTCTGCTGACTCTACCATCCGTGCCCTCAAGCAAGGCAGGAGGCTTGTTGAGCAGTATTGTACAGAGTTCCGCCGCTGGGCAGTGGAGACAGGGTGGAATGATTCAGCCCTTCGTAGTCAGTTCCGAACTGGTCTGTCTGATGCCATTAAAGACAGTCTCATTAATTATCCTGCTCCTTCATCCCTTGATGCATTAATGTCCCTATCCATTCAAATAGATAGGAGACTTAGGGAGAGGCGTCAAGAAAGAATGGCCTCTTCCTTAAACCCCTCTTCTTCCCTGGTACCTGAACCTATACGTAACATTGCTACCCCTATGCCAGTAGAGGAGCCTATGCAATTGGGTTCTACTCGTTTATCTTCAGAGGAAAGAACCCGCAGACGCACTAATGGGTTATGCATGTACTGTGGTGAGGGTGGTCATTTCCGCAAAGATTGTCCAAAGAGGCCGGGAAACTGCAAAGCCTAAACAAGTCTGGGGAGTCTTGTTTGGGTAATGCAGTTTCTACTCCCCATTATGTTTCCTCTAAAATCTTCATTCCCGTGCTCCTCGATTGGGAGTACGGTAATGCTAAGATTCCGGCCTTTTTGGATTCTGGAGCGGCCGGGAACTTTTTGGATATTAATTTTGCCCATAAGCTGGGTATTCCTTGTACCACTGTAGTTCCCCCAGTCAGGTTACTGGCTATTGATGGGAATCCGCTAGGGTGTGGGTTTGTGTCTTCCAGATCTCAGAGCCTAGTCATGTCTATCAAAAGTTCTCATAAGGAACAGTTATTTTTCTATCTAATCAATTGTCCTGACACTCCTGTGATTCTAGGTCTCCCATGGTTACAAAAACACAACCCGCAGATTGACTGGGTCTCCGGTAGAATTCAAGGTTGGGGACCACACTGTGTAGTATCTTGCTTAAAAGGGTCTGTTCTCATTGCTACAACCACTTTAAAGGGTCTTCCTTCCCCATATACAGCCTTCGCTGATGTATTCTCTAAGAAAGCGGCTGAGTTACTACCTGCACATAGACCCTATGATTGTGCAATTGAATTAATTCCTGGGGCTGTTCCTCCCAAAGGTAGAACCTATCCACTTTCTCTTCCTGAGACTCAAGCAATGGAAGAATACATTAAAGAGAATTTGGAACGAGGGTTCATTAGACCATCCTCTTCCCCTGCGGGGGCAGGTTTCTTCTTTGTAAGCAAGAAGGATGGTGGGCTTAGGCCCTGCATCGATTATAGAAATCTAAATAAGATTACGGTTAAAAATCGCTACCCCCTTCCCTTGATTTCAGAGCTCTTTGATAGGGTTAAGGGTGCTTCGATCTTCACTAAGCTCGATCTCAGGGGTGCATATAATTTAATCCGGATTAAGGAAGGCGATGAGTGGAAAACAGCCTTTAATACTCGTGATGGGCATTATGAATATTTGGTAATGCCTTTTGGGTTATGTAACGCTCCTGCTGTCTTCCAAGAATTTGTTAACGATATTTTTCGTGACCTTCTTGGACGCTATGTTGTAGTATACCTAGATGATATTCTGATCTATTCTTCTAATTTGGAGGATCATCGTTGTCAGGTTCAGGAAGTACTACTGAGACTTAGACAGCATCGATTATATGCCAAGTTTGAAAAATGTATTTTTGAGGTTCCTTCTGTTCATTTTCTGGGGTACATCATTTCTCAACAAGGTTTAGAAATGGAACCAACCAAGGTAGAGGGTATTTTGAAGTGGGCTCAACCTCTCTCCTTACGTGCCATTCAAAGATTTCTAGGTTTTGCCAATTATTATAGACAATTCATTAAGGGGTTTTCTTCCCTGGTGGCCCCAATCACGGCCCTTACAAAGAAGGGGGTTGATCCCAGTATTTGGCCCACAGACGCAATTGAAGCTTTTAAGCTTCTTAAAGAAGCTTTTGTCTCTGCGCCAGTTCTGCGTCACCCAGATTCCACCTTACCATTCCTCGTTGAAGTTGACGCTTCTGAGGTGGGGGCTGGGGCGGTATTGTCACAACGTCACCCTGTTACTTGTAAGGTTCATCCTTGTGCCTACTTTTCAAGGAAATTCTCCCCTACGGAGGTTAATTATGACATTGGTAACAGAGAACTGTTGGCAGTTAAATGGGCCTTTGAGGAATGGAGACATCTGCTAGAAGGTGCCAAACATCCTGTTACCGTATTCACTGATCATAAAAATGTACTGTATATTGAATCTGCTAAACGTTTGAACCCTAGGCAGGCAAGATGGGCTTTGTTCTTTACCCGTTTCAATTTTATCCTAACATATAGACCTGGGTCCAAGAATTTAAAAGCCGATGCCCTGTCCAGGAGTTTTGTCTCATGTCATAAAGAAAACCTTGAACCTGACACTATTCTTCCTAAGGAAGTGATTGTGGCTGCCCTGAGTCCTGACCTTTTGGCCTCTCTCTCTGAGGCTCAAATTAACTTGCCTAGAAACATACCATCTGGCAGGTTTTTTGTTCCAGAAAATTTACGCGAGGCTGTTTTGTCTGAAACTCATGACTCTAGGGTAGCAGGGCATCCTGGCCAAAGTAAGACTTGTTCACTATTATCTCGTTCCCTTTGGTGGCCTACTATGAGACAAGATGTTGGCAATTATATTAACTCTTGTGCAGTTTGCCAACGCTCCAAACCATCTAGGACTCTGCCTCAGGGGTTATTACAACCACTTCCTGTTCCCGAGAGGCCGTGGACTCATATTTCTATGGACTTTATTGTTGAATTGCCGTCCTCTAATGGTAATACTGTTATTTGGGTGGTAGTAGATCGCTTTAGCAAGATGTGTCATTTCATTCCCCTTCCCGCCCTCCCCTCTGCCAAAACTTTGGCTGGTCTTTTCATTACTAATATATTTAAATACCATGGAGCTCCATTGAATATTGTTTCTGATAGGGGGGTTCAGTTTGTCTCTAGGTTCTGGAGGGCATTCTGCTCTCTTTTAGGTACTGATTTGTCCTTTTCTTCGGCCTACCATCCTCAAACTAATGGTCAGACTGAAAGAACTAACCAATCTCTGGAACAGTATTTGAGGTGTTATGTGTCCAATAATCAGTCTCAGTGGACAGAGTTTCTTCCATGGGCTGAGTTTGCCTTTAATAATGCCACTCATGCTTCCACCGGGGAGTCTCCTTTTTATATTGTTTATGGTTTCCATCCAAGAGGTTTTTCTTTTTCAGAACATTTTTCTGCTGTTCCTGCGGCTAATTCTATGGTGGAGCATTTTTCAAAAGTTTGGCAGAGAATTCAAAATTCTCTGTCTTCTGCAGTGAGCACCCAAAAAAGGGCTGCTGATAGGCATCGGAAGGAGTCACCAGAATATCAGGTTGGTGATAAGGTGTGGTTATCTTCAAAAAATATTTCACTTAAGGTTCCCTCTGCCAAATTGGGTCCCAAATTTATTGGTCCTTTTGTAATTTCTGACATCATTAACCCTTCCTCTGTTCGCCTAGTACTTCCCCCTGAACTTAAAATTTCAAATACTTTTCATGTCTCTCTTTTAAAGCCTGCCAGGGTGGTTCGTCAGCATTCTCCTCCTCCTCCAGTTTTGGTAGATGGTCAATCTGAATATGAAATACAAAAGATTATTGATTCACGCTTATCCAGGGGGGGTTACAGTTCCTTATTCACTGGAAGGGATATGGTCCTGAAGAAAGATCATGGATTTCTGCCACTAATGTTAAGGCTGACCGCCTTATCAGACAATTTTATGCTAAACACCCTGAGAAACCAAGGGGTCCAGTGGCCCCCTCTAGAGGGGGGGGTAATGTAAAAGTACCTGGGCAGCGGGGACGCCCGCCGCTCTCCAGGCGGGGACGCCCGCCTCTCCTTGCGCGCCGATGCGCGCGTCCGGCTCTTCTGGCGAGCGGCGGTGCTCGCTCTCCCTCTTGAGCCGGCGCGACGTATGACGTCATCGCGCAAGGCGCGAAATTCAAATATTTAAAGGCGCCTGTGCATATTTTCGTCGCCCAACTTCGGTTTTGCCTCCTGATTACTGTTTTCTGCTATTCTGATTCTGACTACTGTTTTGACCCCTTTGCCTGACCTTGACCTTGCCTGATTGCTGCCTGAACTGACCCCTTGCCTGTTTTTGACTACGTGTTCCGGATTTCGATATTGTACCTCGCTGCCTGTTCGGTTTTGACCTCGGCCTGCTCCACTTCGTCTCAGCTTCCTAAAACTTTACGTTAAACGCAAGGTTCCCTTGCCTGCCCAGAACATTCGCCCTGATCCTCTCACAACAAGTCCTGGCGGCACCCGAGTAGCGGAGGGCTCCACCCGAAGCGAAAGGTGGTTGTTATAGGCAGAAGAGTGAGCTTTGACCGGGATCTCAGCTTTTGTTCTGGGTTTGGGATACCGAGCGTGACAATGAGACAATAACCAGGATAGCCAGTGCTTTGCAAAGATATTCTATATGTTGTGCTGTGCAGTGAGGCTTAAGCGGCACATTGATAGGATCTTTTTTGCAAGCTTTGCAGCATAACGTAGGACATAAAAGCTTCTGAAGATTAATTGCTGACAGGTAGTATAAAGAAAAGCTATTGTGGCACAATTTAGGATCTCTTTTTCAAGATGTGCTCGTGTGAGGGCCATGTAGAGCAGATACATTTCTGGAAGGGAAAATCACAATGTATCTTCTAAAGCTGATAAGACCTTGTTAACTCTACATTTTTCTATCCACAGGATTCTGGGGTTAAATTGACACAATTCTGAGATCCCTGATGTATAGTAAACTTAGAATTCACTGCATTGCAGATTGTGACTTTACTCAACAGTATGGTCTCTTAGACAGACTTAGGTCTGAGGAAGGTGGGGGCAACTATTAAACTATCCTATAATCCTAACTCGCCCATTGGGTTTTGGCATTCATAAAGATATCAAACAAAATCCAATCGCATCAGTCTCCAAATTTATTGGGGTAGAAAATCTGCCCCTACCTCTTATGTAGAGGAATAATGTATTGTCTCTGGTTTACAAACAAAAGTCTCTTTTGTCTACATTACTAATGGGCATGTCTCCTTTAACTTAACACTGTTTCTATGTTTATGGAAACACTTTCCTATTCACCCACTTGGGGATGGTCTTGTGGGAAATTCTACTCCGTGGTTAAAAGTAAAAAATATACTTCATGGAAGTTACGGTATATCTGTAAACGGTCTGATAGAACACCAACATGACGTGCCACCCACAATAACCTAGAATGTGGTAGCCCACTTTTTATTCAAAATCTGTTTATGTGTAGTAGCTACAACACGTCACCCTAAAAAAGCAAAACAAAACTGCACTAATTTTTCCCACAGAATTGTGCTTAGTTTTGTTGCATAAGTTTTTAACTCTGTAAGGTTTGTAAAGGTTATGAGCCAGCATAAAGGTTTCCATGCTACAGCTATGCCGGTATCATTCTATCTTCTAAAGTCTATTTTAGCATTTAAAGAAATAAAGTGAAACATTTATAAAGTGATGACATTGTTAACCTATTGATTTACTGATACAGTTCTATTTTGGTTGATGGTATTTATACACCTGGAACATTGATTTTGCTAAATAGCACACTATATTTAAGAGCAACAATGACAATTGCTATGTCCTTAAGTGGTTTTTGTGTATTAATTTTGCAGTGCAGTGTATGGTTCTATTAAAAAGAACAAGAATAGCTCAAGCCTCTAAGATATAAATTCAATACACTGATGAAAACACTGATATTAACATTTATGTAAAGATAGCTGTATATATATCCAGATTTGGATTGTATTTGACCCTACTCTCAGGGGGGGGGGGGGTGGTGGAATCCACTGTTTATCCCGAGATCACACACTATTGGACATGTTTGAAAATGTTATCTGCCAAGGCTATCATACACTATCATAGGATTTAGATGGGTGCTAGAGCACAGCACTGCTGCTAAGATGCTCTGAATACTAATAAACCAGGGCAAATGAATGAAATCAAATTGTCACATGCATCCATCTTATTAAGGGGGTACCCCTCAGTATCAGACACATTACTCATGAGCATGAATTTGTTTCCAGGCATACATATAAATATATTTACCTGGTACATGTTGAAAGAGTAAATACATAAATATATTTACCTGATACATAAGGAAGGAGTAAAAAAAACAAACAAAAAAAACCGCCCCTATGCACATAGTTTGATTTGCATTACTTACAGAGTTCCCCCTCAAGCTTTTTTGGACACTTGGAAGACTGGTTTAACTGACTGTGGGAGTAAAGTATCATTTGGAAAAAAAGTTTTCAGGCTATTTGATTACTTCTCTGAAATGGTATGAGATGAATGCTGCAAGACTTGGTTGTCAAGTTGGTTGCCATATGTTAGAAAAGCTTCTGACAAAGCATCTGACTAAAAACAAACATTGTTTCCTGTAGAATATGGCTACTCAGGTCTGAACAGAATGATCTGATAATCTGGATGCCATTAATTTGATATTTAGTCATTTTTAGTGTTTATCTGCAGGTATAGGTTACAGCACACATTGCTTCTTCTGGAATTTTGCCTTGTGACTTGTCCCCAGAAAAGAAACACAAAATAATTTTCACATTACTTATATTTGGAAATGACAAACCTATAATTCATTACTGCAGCTCTTAGTTGGGAATATAAAAAAAGAGCAGCCCTCATAGAAAAGAACCCCTTACTTTGCTTTTAGTTGAACCTATTTTATTTCTATACAGGTATGGGACCTGTTATCCAGAATGCTTGGGACCTGGGTTTTCAGGATAAGGGAACTTTCTGTAATTTGGATCTCCATACCTTAAGTTTGCTAAAAATCATATAAATATTGAATAAACCTAATAGGCGTGTTTTGCCTCCAATAAGGATTCATTATATCTTAGTTGGGATCAAGTACAAAGTACTTGTAACCCTTTCTTGGCTGTAACCAAGCCAACAGCAAGGCTAGATAGGTCTAGAGCATGGGGTACACGCGACTCAGTCCTTCAGGATGGGCCTTCGCTATGCAGAAGTAACCAAACGGAGCTATGGTGTAGTGCAACTACAACCCACTGTAGCTGTGTGCAGTGCAGAATAACAAATGGGCGCCAGAAGGTTCTTGCAGTTGACAAATGTTTGTATTCATATATCATTAAATGTTAAATAGTCATTATTGCACTGCACTGCAACTGCAGTGGAAGCACCAACACAAATAATGCAGTTTTTTTCTCTAAAGAATAGGCTATACCCATATTTTCACTGGACATCTTTTTTAAATGAAATGCAATATTTAAATGCACAAGGTAATAGAGTGAGGTTGAGACCAAAAGAGCAAAGTATGATCCAAGAATTAAGCTATGTGAGTACAGCTGATTGTGCCCCATATGCTTTTACAAGCTGTCTAAGAGCATAGAATGATGCAGTTGGTGGTAGAAGGCCCTAAACTGGGATTAAAAATAGGTCTAGGCATTTCAAGTACTCAAAGGTATCTTGGCATCTTACAGCAACCCCCCTGTCTTTTGCCAGAATCTACAGATTGCCTGTTGGCAGACACAGACAAAAGGGCTCATTTACAATAAGTAAGAGCTGGAGTACTAAGGGGCATAAAATTGCATCTCATAGAGCCCGTACACTACTAATATCACTGCTCATGTGCCTGTTTCTACTCTGTGCACATTGTGCCAGGCTAAAAAATTGAAATATTCATAAGCAGGCAAGCAGTAAGCATGTGCTCCCTAGTTCCTAGTGTAACCGTGTTTTCTTCAGAAATGTCCAATATTCTGTACTTTCTTATTTTATTACATTTGATAATAGGATTTTAATTCCATAACCTGTTAGCACTAGGGTTTTCAGCTAACTTCAACACTCAATTAATGAAAAGCTTTCCTGATTCTCCTTGAGTATGTATGTATGTATGTATGTATGTATATCTTTATTTATAAAGCGATACTTATGTTCGCAGCGCTGTACAGTAGAATACATTAAAACAAACAGGGTGTTAATAAGATAATAGATAAATACAAAGTATAACAATAAATACAGATAAATACAGCTGCAATATATATCTCATTTGGCTTTATTTACAATAAAATTTACAAATAAACTTGCCTGCTATCTATTTCTAACCACAAAACCACTGACAAATGTAGCACACAACTGTATCGTCTGGGGAAAATCATTAACTTAATTGCCCAATTTTTATTTTTTATTAATTAAAAAAATACCTATTCTGTGCCCAGACAGAAGCCTGCAGTTAGAGATATTATTACTTTATGATATTAACACAGACAATAGTGTGATGTCCATAAACTCATTTAAAATGTATATTTTCCTGATTCACTTATTTCCACCTTGGTGATTTTAATTAAATGAAATGCAAACTTTATTAAAGAGGAACCAATTTTGTGTCTGTTCAAACAGAATTACAAGCCATCTGTACAGAGAAGGGAACATGCCAGGTGCAGTCTGCATATTTATATGACATGAGGCTTACACTCACAGCTTTATTTTACAATTTCCATAAACAAATGTGCTTAGCAGGTCCAGGTCCGACTACTGTGCCCCACCCTCTGTGTACCCAACATGCAGCCCAAGGCAAATTCATGTTTGTCTCATCCCAACACTGTGTCCAAAAAAGGCAAAATTTGCTTATTAAAATACAGGAGGGGTACACAAACAGCACTGCATTGAAATAAAAAAAAAACTGACAAATACTGCAGACCTATATATATATAAAGAAACAGATATATAAATATATAGTATAGCATGAGTGAATATATATATGTATGTATATGTAGTGTAGTCCCTGAGGAAAGCTCCTGTGAGGAGCTGAAACGTCGGATTAATAAAAACCATGTAAGACATTTTGCTTTGTTAGATCCTTTTTTGTTTTATTTTTGACTAATACTAACTGAAGTCCTGTAAGTGCTAGTCTTTTTTGCAACTGTATATATATGTATATATAGCTGTGTATTTTTCATAGAGGGAATACACATTCAACTCTTGATAATAATGGCCATAAAAAAGTTCTATACAAGTAAATAAAAACTGTGAAATTTCCCTTTGGCAAACAGTGGCAAGCTTTATATTCACCCATTAATAAAAATATCCAAATGTACAACGTAGTACAGGTATAGGACCCGTTATTCAGAATGCTCGGGACCAAGGGTATTCCGGATAAGGGGTCTTTCTGTAATTCGGATCTCCATACCTTAAGTCTACTAAAAAATCAATAAAACATTAACTAAACCCAATAGGATTGTTTTGCATCCAATAAGGATTATTTCTATCTTGGTTGGGATCAATTACAAGGTACTGTTTTGTTACTACAGAGAAAAAGGAAATAAGTTTAAAATTTCTGAATTATTTGATTAAAATGGAGTCTATGGGAGACACGCATTCCATAATTCGGAGCTTTCTGGATAACGGGTTTCCGGATAAGGGATCCCATACCTGTACTGTAATGAATAATGTCTCCTGGAAGTTACTAGAAGTCTTAAGGGGAATTCAGAATAAGAATGGCCAGCTCCAAAAAAAATCCTTTAGGCCAATGTTACACTAGGTGGTTGCATTGATATTTCTAGGCCATGACTGTCTGTCTGTCTCTGTCTAGTTTTTAGGTGTTTCTCTGCTAAAAACCTTTTGTGATATTAACCTTTTACAAAAATTAAACTTTACATTTTGCCCATGATTATCAATAGCAAAAGCTCTTACTGAAAGAAAAACATAATCTGATGTTTATTCTAGAGCAGAGATCCCCAACCCTTTTTACTTGTGAGCCCCACAAGCGTGAAAAAAGTTCTTTGGGGATGCCAAATAATGACTGTGATTGGCTATTTGTTAGCCCCCATGTGGACTGTTAGCCTGCAGGAGGCTCTGATTGGAGAAAAACTTTGTCTCTGTGCTTCCAAAACTTGCCTCCAAGCCAGAAAAGTAAAAACGGGCACCTACTACTGAGGCCACTGGGAGCAACAACAAAGGAGAAGATGAGCAACATTTTGCTCACAAGCCACTGGTTGGGGATCAACGCTCTAGAGGGTGGTTGAGGGAAGAGTTGTCTGGGCCCCTCCAGAGATTTTCTTTGCAGGGGGGCCCAGTGACAGCTTGTTACGCCACTTCCAGGGGTAGTGACACTTGTTTCCAAGTATATCATGTGCTTCAAAGAGTATAGTTATTGGCCAGTGGTAAATTCCAAACTTAGGCATAAAGCGAATCTTTCAATTTAAATTGTGGACCCCTTCATAATATGCAATCATTTGATAGTAATACAGAACTAGTCAACAATAACGGAATTATTTTTTGTTCTTTTGCATGTGTTTTAAACTGGCTACCTGGCAACCAGATTTATTTTATTCACTCACAACCTCCAATTTTCATGGAACAAATTATTGTAGGTCTGTGTAGGAATAAATTAGGTCTGGTTTGTTTTTATAGTTCTTGTAAAGAAAAGTGTTCAGCTTGCTTTGCACTAACAGCTCTGAACTTCTACATGTCACAATTATTTTCCAACAGGGACAATCAAAACTGATGGAAAATCAAGGTATAGGGAGGGATGCAAATGAAGACCATAATTTGTTCTTAAAAAGTTTAATTTGTTCTTAAAAATTTCCCGTTTCTAATGAGAACAGCACAGCCATGATGCCAGGGATCGACTCCAAAACCTATCATAAGTCTGAAAGGCTTTAGCAAGCATAAACCATCCTATTCCATGGTGTAGAGTTATAAATATGTAGCTAAAATAATAACACTCTATATTCTGTACATAATAAACCAGTCTTTGGATCTATATATGAGAAGCTACAAAACACAACATTATCAAACAGGTATCAAGACAAAATACATCCACAAAAAAGATCCATTTAACTTAGAAAGATTTTCTTTCCTACCTTTCTGCTTATTTCATCTTGCTGCCCCTTTATTCTGCACACAGCACATTTCCATGATTAGGTCCTGTTATTTTCACTGTCTTCAAGTAGGTGTAAAGATATTTTTGATTAAGGTATTTTAAAATGCTGATGCAGCTGTTTCTTCTTGTTGATATTCCAGGGGCTAACATAAACTAGATCATTTACACCAACAATAGACCAGCAATTTCTTCAGTTTACATGCATTTATTGGAACTATAAGAGGCATATGCATATAAATAGGAAAAGGATGGCAGAAATTCCATATACTGTTGTTTTGCATCCACTAGGTACTTAATTTACAAAACAGGGACCAAAATATATACAGTGGAAGAGAAAAGGTGGAGTGGCTAAAAAATATAAAAGGTAGAGAAAATAATGCAGGTGGAGGGTGGAGAAAAACAGAAATCTAATGGGCTTATTCATCAATTTTCAAGTTTGTGAATTTGAGTTTGTGTTTCTAAATTGATTAAACTCGCATATTGAATGTTTGCTTATTTATTAATTAGGAAAACTGAAATACCTCAAATTTTTTGAGTTTACAAATTCAAATACGTGAAAAACTGGATTTGAGTTTGCAAATATGGCTTGACTTTGCCTAGGACAACTCCCATTGACTTCTATATAAACTCACAATAAGTTGAACATCCCTCTGTACATCTATGATCAGTTTTTTTCCAATATCCACAATATGGAGAAGATTGGAACTCCTGTGGCATTTTGTTAATTTATGTGATGTTGTGAAGGCTTTTAGCGAACAGACTGCCAGACTAGCATGCAGTTTATAAGGGATTCTCTCTCTTATACATTATTTGTATGAAGGGCGTAGCTTTCAGCGATGCAGAGGAATTCAGTGAGTGGAAGAGTTGCTGCTTCTGCTCACGCTGAGTACACATTTGCACAGTGGAGAGCTCAGTAGAAATGACTTGTAATCTGTGAAATCATGTAGGGCACATCTAGTATAGGCTGAAGCACTATTAATCAATCTAAAGGTATATTATTGCAGTCACTTTCTGACAACCAGAGCACATACTGTATGTGTGTGTCTCTAAAGCAGACATTTGTTGTGTCATTCACTTAAGCCTCCAACAGCAAACTGACAAGTCCCATTGTACACGGCTTTCTTTCTGCACCAGTTTATTCCCAATCCATGATATTACTTTCTCAAAATTACTTCAGAGATCCTCTTCTGGTCTCTTAATTAACATGAAAGGGATTCTGTGGTACAATGCAACATCTGCCTTGGTCTAGGAAACAATAACAATTAATCAACAACTTTTACTTATCAAGTGCTGTTAGAATACTTAAAGCAAACATCTAATTGTTTACTATGGATTACTGGAGTGGGGCAAATTTGCCTTTGTCATCATATAAATCCCTAAAATTATTTACATGTTCTTATTCTTTCATGACTCATTAATTACAGCTTTCTACATTGTGCTGCACATCTGACTGCTACCCAAACCTACACCTACTCCCACAGTAATCTTTCCTTAGTTCCGTTGCTACATTGCCCACCTTCTTACATCCTTCAAATATCAATTTTGATAAACTAAGTCATTTTATTTAGTTCTGTCTTTTTTTGTGTAAGGCATGAAGTAGTCATTTATGCCTGTGTGTTATATGTGATTTATATGTGGCAGGCACGTAGGTAACTTAGCTGTTTTCCCTTCTTGATTCAGAGATGCCATTACAGATTTAAACTTAAAAATGATCAGAAAGTAGCTGGACATGCAATGCATTTTAAGAAGATGTAATTGGTCATTTGGAAACTGTATGTAAAGTGTCGTCATTATGATTTCACTCCAATCATTTCTGGGGTAACAGGGAAGGCCTTGAGACTGTTGTATTTACAAAGATTCTTTAATGTGTACATATATATATTTCTATATGTACAGTATACTTTTCAGTGTAGCAGTTCAAGCTGTATTTACCCATGACAGGATCCGGCTTAGAATCCTCTTTGCTTTAAGCCTGCATTCCAACATTATAATATTTTGTTCCCTGTAGCATGGTTCTGAGAGCATTCAAAGAAGGAAAAAGATGTAAATAGCTATTATTTTTACACTGCTCAAATGTGTGCTGATTTAAGCAGCGTGAAAATGGATTTTTCTCTGCACATCTTCATGAACTCCTTCTGTGTGTATGCGCATCCAGTTTGGCGATGCCTTTTATTCATCTAAGTATAGCGATGAGCGGATCTGTTCCATTTGCGAAAAATTTTTATAAGCGCAAATTTTTCCTCCAAACACATTAAAATCAATGGGTATTTTTTCTTGGCAAATTTTTTGTTGCAGCTAATTTTTGCCACAGTTTTGTGAATTTTGCCACAAATCCATGCTTGGTGAAAAAAATTGCTCATTACCAGTAGTGAATAATTTAGCCAGTCAAATTTTTTATGTCCCATTTTAAGAAAGTAGCAGTCTGTTTAATAATCATGTGACACACATTAGATAGGTAACAGCAGGGGCATAATTACAGAGGCAGCAGACACATGGGGGGGGCAAAGGGTAGGAAGTAGGGACATGCTAGTGGGGCTCTGACTGATAAGCAGTTTCAGTATATTCTTATAAAAATGTCTTATGCTTAAACTTCTAGTTATTGCACTGTGTAGCAGACTCTGTTCCCACATGCTGGTACACAGCCAATTATACCAAATGCAGAACTAGACTTATTCCAGGGGTCCTCAGAATTTATTAGTGCAGGTGTCAGGGAAATGCCACTCACAGACGCGCCTGACACCGGGACGGGGTACAAGGGGTTACACTCAGTCACCTTTCACACAGGTTAGACTAACATCAAGCACCCCCAAACACACCACCGCCCCAAATAACTATTCGCTGCCACCATCTATCATTAACAGGCAATAGAAACCTAATTACACAAATGTATCACACACAAACTTTCTTACTGCAGTTAGGGTAAGTTCCCACTAATTTAACAGTCAAACCCACCCCCCTGCTAGCAGCCCGCTAGTTAAGTAGCATCTACACAGAATCTGCCCTCTACCCAATACACATACCCACAACCAAACAGTTAATACACCTAGGCCTGAGCAGTCATACGAGGTACGTGGGAATCGATATAGAGCCAAAGGACAGAACTTATTAAATTTTATATTTAATATTACAAGGGTAAACAGTGCATTAAACAGATGTTACAAAAGAGACATATACAAACAGTAAATAAAAAATAAAAGGGGATAAAAACACAGAGAAATCCTAAGTACGTTACTGAATATCTTGTGTCCTCTGAGGCAAGAGTATGAAAGTCCTGAGCCCATCCCCCAACATAAGTTGCATAAGTTGAGGCCTCCAGAATGAGCTAAAGAATACCTGGATCCATTTCTATAATCCATATTTTCTGATAGCTGCACCCCCCCCCTGCTGTTCTAGGTCCCCAACTGACTTCTTTGATCACAGATCAAAGAAACCAGCTTCCTGCTTCCACGGGCTGGCCCCGCATTGTCTGATGAAGTTGTTTAAGTTGTCACCTTCCACAGTCCCTGGGTGAGTCTTTAGGGGGTATTTGTGAATTACCCCCTACTGGGAAGGGTTTCCCTCAAACGTGGATTCCAACCAGACTTTTCTAAGTTGAAAATTTCAAATCTATGTGGAGCCTTACTGCTCCAACATGACAGCAGGATATACACTTCTTGTTCTTTTCAGCACAACTGATGGAACCCTATGAGGGTAGCACTAGGTGCAAAGCGCTATATCTGTAGATATATATCTATATATGCAGATCTGTGCATGTAATATCTGTATCTCCAAAAGAAGTCATATTAGTATTTAAGGTTGAGCAGGAACACTCAACCCCAAAAATGGGATGTTTTAGATTTAGCTTATTACATTTATTTTCACTACCATATCTGCCAGAAAATCAGCCTTTTCAAATGAACCACATAGGCCAATAGATACACTCTCAGTAATTCAGAAATGCTGTGTTACACTAGACAAGGTTTTAAAATACAGGTTTTACAATATTTTCCCTTAATGTCTTTAGATTTTCTTTCCAGTAACTTGTGGGATATCTGTTATTTTAAGACCTTATATTGCCAGGTATCTGACCCAGCTCCATTAAAAAACCTTAACTGTTTTCTCTCGGAGGAAATCTGTAATGAGGCAATTGGATCATTAGTTAAACGTCACGGACAGCCAGGTCAATAGAAACATTCTGGCTCTGATTTCCCACATGAAGGTTCCATTTCCTATGAAATGTGTCATTTTTATTTATCCTTTAGTGTCGCCTCAAATATAAAACAGACCCAACCTATGATAACATCAGAGAGATAGGAAGGAAAGAGTTACTTTAAATTGTAATCTCTCGCTCCTTTTTTTTTCCACAGGATGTT
Source organism: Xenopus tropicalis (assembly GCF_000004195.4). NCBI lineage: Eukaryota > Metazoa > Chordata > Amphibia > Anura > Pipidae > Xenopus > Xenopus tropicalis. The sequence goes on along the minus strand of NC_030678.2, from coordinate 101,448,892 downwards.
TGAAACTTGCTTATTCACTGTCGAGCTGGCTGCTGAGTTAACATTTGGTTATGGGAGAGTGTCAGATGAAGCTGCTGAAAGACATGTAGACAGTATCACTTTACATTGCCTTCTGGCGTATTACCTCCAATAAGTGACTGTTTACTTACCAGAGGAAAACATAAATATTTGTACTCGTGGAAAAAAATAGCCGGAACCCGTGTGGAAAAAAAAATATTTTAAGAAGCTTCAAAATATTGGTTTTCCCTCTGTGATCTGGATAGTGCTTGGGTCTCCTCCAGCTTCTGCAGGAAGCTTTCTTTTTCCTCTCTTTTAAATACAGGGAGATTCTTTCATATTCACTTCTTTTGCACATTTGTCTTCTACAAAGGGACCTTGGAACTACTGAAACAAAGAAATCTTTCTTTTGTCATGAACCTGTGCTCTAGCATTTCTAATGCCATGTGTAGATGTGCATTTTATATGGGCCGATTGTTCCTATTTAAAATCAGCCACGGGTTCATAAAGAATTTGTATCAACAGGCTTTGATTAGATGGGTTGTGGGTATTCAAACAGGGTGAGCAGGGAAGTCTTAAATTTTACAGTTGCACTAAAGCAGTGATGTAACTAGATATTACTGGGCCCTGCAAAACATTGGCTAGTTGGCCTATTCTACCAAGATATATTGAAATTCCTCATTAATTAATGTCTCTCTGGACCCTATAAACTCCTGGACCCCCTGCAGGGCCTGGGTTCTCTGTAGTTACACCCCTGTACTGTAATATGTCACAGCTAGCCAATCTGTATAGTTTGACTATGGGTCAATGGAAGTCAAGAGATGTGAATTTGTGACTCGTCTGTAAGCACTTTTTGTATGCAAGCAGTCGAACAACTGTAGTTGCATATGCTGGCTAAACTAACTTTGCTGCGCTTTAAAAAGAGTTTCCTGGCCACAATTAAGTTTCTTATCTTGCCTTACAGCAGAAACAGCACTGTTCCATTAGTGTAGAGATTGCAAATCCCCCCTCTAACCAGCCTGAGCTTAGCAGAGGTTAACAAGTCTGCCTCATCAGGTGGCACGGAGGACAGAAATTCCCCTCTGCTCTTACAACATGTTGCTCACCAACCCTTGATTGGGGTTCAAAGCAGATGCTCATTTTTAAATTTCTGACAAGGAAGCAACTTTTATAGGCAAAAAGATCAGATGGACAGCCAAACAGAGCATCCTAAAATCTGTCAGTCTACATTCCAAATAACCTGGTCACCTGGTTACCGGTCACCCCCAAGAGCATTTTTCATGCTTGCATTGCTCCCCCTCAACTTTTTAAATTAAAATGTTCCTCATAGGTAAAAAAGTTTGGGGGCACCTGGTTGTGGTTTTCTGACTTTATCAGCCCCTTTCCTTGGAGATCCACCCTTTGTTCAGACCCCTGAGCTCATGGCAAAGTTACACATATAGAAGAACAGTGGTGCCTCTGCCATTAAGCTATGAAGGTTCATTTACTTACAGCAAATGCACAAAGTGGAATTTCAGAGGGGACTGGTATGTTTTTACCCATAATGCAGTGGTTTTTCCTGAAAAGGAAACCATTACATGGTATTAAAACGATGGATGCCTGTGCCAAGTTCTTCAGGCACAAGTTCACAGTATCAATTGACACAGGGCAATGGGAAACCCTGGACCAAATTCTCACCCTTCAGGCTGAGCCCCCTGTCACTGCTCTATGACCCCCAAGGGTGCCAGAGCCCCACAGTGTGGCCACTGCTGCCCTAGTGGTTGTTCCAACACTTGCAACTGACTAACTAGTATCAGTGAATTCTATGTCAATGCCATTTTTATCACTAGTCACTGGAAATACAGCCATATCTACACAGATTCAGTAAGAAAAACACACTGGAAGGCTAATGGGCAGTGGCTCCTCATGAAATTGAGCTTGTAATTGTGTGCAAATTAGCTTGTACACCCCACTAAGGGCCTAATGTGAATAATTAATCTCTCTATAAAGTGCTGCTCAAGCACAACCTTTTGACTCTTGCTAAAGGGGCATGGCACCAATATTAACTATGAACCATAAACAGAAATATTTGACAAGCTCAGCAAGTAAAGGTATCCACTAATATTTACTTCAGCTTCACAAACTCATTTAACAAGTTTGGCGAGCCTTATAATATCTGCCATTTGTACCAACCTGTAGATATTTGCCTATCATTTCCTGTGTGGTACTAAAAATACTTGATTCTTAAAAGAAAACCATAGTGTAAATCTGTTGTGATTCCAATGAGGTCTCCTGTGAGGTGAATACAGAAATACATTGCTTTCATTTCTTTTTTATGCCTTGTCTCTCACCGTTTGTGGCATCCTGACAAACTGGAAAAATACAAATACGTAAACAGGGAAAAAGTTGAATCTGCCAATCCCAATGACAAACATAGCATCCTTTGTTGGGAATAAAAACTGCCAGAGTTCTATTTTTAAAATAAAACAGTTACTGTTTTTTTCCTCCTTTATTGTTTTTGGCAGCCATTTCCTAAACCCTTCAGCCTATAAAATATATGGAGTGATCATAAAATATTCTCTCTCTTATTATTGTATAGAGGACTGCAAAGTCCAATTAAAAAAAAAATGAGTGCTTGAAGGCTGCATATTAAATCCATCCCAATGCTTATGTCTCTACCTCATCAAATTAATATACATATACATGTGGTATATTCAGCAAATCAGTTTAATTAGAGTGCTGTTCCTTATGGCCATGACTGGATATACCTATAGCACAACTTGAATAAAAGTTCTATTCCTGAATCAGCACTATTCTTTCCTATGCGGTTGGACTCATTCAGGCGCATGAAAGCACCAAACACAGCTGGAACATAACGCTTGACACTTAAATGCACCTAAATGAGTACAACCGCATAGCAAAAGAATGGGATGCATTTTGGCCTGGACTCCCACAGGTGGGATCCAGGGCAGAGTGCCTGTGTGTAAGCCCTAAATTAGCGAACGTTAGATTGCTGATTGGCTGAGGCAGGGCTAAATGATTGCCCCTGCTGCATTTATGAGAGGGACCTGAAGTGCTCTCTATCATGCTATTAAAGCCTTGGTTAGGTACTGATGAGCAACTTTAAAAAGTTGTGAACCCAAACAAAAAAATTATGCATAATGAAAGCAAACTTAATATCCTAAGCAACTTTTCAATATGTTAAAAATTGCCAGTGCCAATTGCCAATTCCTATTGTTTCTACCTCCATACAGTATCTGACGATTCAGCCCTAAATGTTAGTGGAGGGTACACGTGATCTTTCCTGTGAAAGGAAAGATCATAATTGTAACGTATTTGGCCACTTGAAGCCATGTCTTTTACTATTCTTTCTGCTGGTCAGTAACTGGTTTCAAATAGTAACTGATGCAGGTGATAACATGGGGTGATAGTTGCTATAGAAAACGCTCACAGGTCACATATCTGAATGATAAAGGGAGCTTTATAACAAACTGCACATCTCCAGTCTGTGCCCCAGTTATCTGATTTGCCTCACATTGTACCCCACATGGTTTTAATTGTGATCCTGTGGATGCTAAAAACAAGAGCCGAATCAGTCTTTGATAATCTATGTGCTTCTGATCATGATAGGATGATGTGGCCACATCTTGTTACATGAGGCATCTTTTTATGGTGGTTTGAAATAAAATACAAAGCAGCTGCTACTTAATACTGTATGTGCTTAAAGCAGATTTTATTAGGTCATTAAAGTCAAACACGTAGCAGACCTTTCCCAGTCTCTGCTAAGAACATCCAACTAAGTGAACTTTGCCAAAGGCATGACAGATGGATACTTACCAGGCAGCATAAAAACACTTTGCAACACACTGTGGGATTAAAGAGTTGTATCTGAGCTTGAAACAATATGTCATGTTAGGTAAAGATGTGTATTTTCTGGAGAAAAATAAGATACATTTTGAAAATGGGTTGTAATGAGTAGAGTAGATTATTTCATGTAAACACTTTCTAGTTTAGCCACCAGGTGGCACAGCTGAGAACAGAAGAGGTTGTATAAGGGAGAGAACAGGATACTAGTGTATATCCTCTTTACTCACTTCCTGAGGAGGTGAACAAGTGAATGACACTGAGAGGCTATGGCCGGATACCTTATCCAGGTATTAACAAAGATCAGTAGTTAGGTTAGATAGTATCAAGTTTGATTTGTGGAGATCACTGTAGTTGGCAAGTATTAGTGAAATGAGCAGCTGAGGCTCAGACGAGGAAACAGTAAGGGACCGGTGTCCAGGCAGTACCTCGCCCAGATAGGGACACAGTTGGAAGAGGGACTAGGCTAAGTAGGGCTTAGAGTGCCTCCAATGCAAGACTGACCCCTGTGCTGAAAGTCTGTAAGAAAGTACAGTGTCCCTGAAAAGAAAAAAGAAGCACAGAAGTAGGCATCAGCCTGGGATAATGGATGCTTTTCACATTGTTTGTTGGGAAATGTGTTTGGCAGCGGTTACTTGAGAAGCTGTACTGGTGACTGCAATAAAGCGTTCCTGCGTTCATCCACAGCATCTTGTGAACCTCCCATTTATTCAATACTAAGCTGTGTTACCAGTTTCCCGGTGTTTTGATGGTGGTACATATAATAATCGGCTAGGTTTTAGGTCACCACATAACCAAACTCCCATTATTCACCCACTGGTAACTGGACGGTAATGAACGCAAGAGAAAACCTTTGCAACAGGGCCCAACTTTGGCATTCACCGACATGGCAGAAACTTCCAGAGCCACAGGACTTGCAGCATTCCAAGAGCAAACCTTTTGCAGATGTACCCTCTGTTCCCCTAATAGTCATGCCACTGTTTATCTAGAGTCACTTACCTACCTTGCCTACAACTAGACCCCAAAACTTGGAGAAACTGACCCAATTCATAGACATTAAAAATAACGTATTAGCCAAGAACACAGAGGCGCTTACATGGCTGATTTGCAGAAGTGACTGAGACAAGAAAGCTTAGCAAGGCAATAGAAGCCTCAGTGCAGTTTAGAATGTCATATTATAAAATATTTGGTAACAGAAAACCAATTTGAATTCCAGGAAAAATTAAATAAGAATTATTAAAAAATCTGCCAGTCCACTGAGGGTGAAAGGCAGCACAGAGGTGGCCAGGTAAAGTAAATGTGCAAAGAAATGTTCTTGGCTTTATGTTCTTTTCTGGGCATAAGTACAAATAATGCAGCAACATCACTGTATGAAAATGGACAGGAGTCAATATTGTAAATGGCTGTAAAAGCTGTGTGGCGCTGGCAAAGGATAATCCTTCAAACCTGCCAAATATGGTTAAAAATAAAACCTGTCTTGAAACAACTCGTTGGGCTCTGTGTGTGTTTAGATAGAATTAGAGCAGATTTTACATTTTCCCTTGTGGATTGTGGAAGGAGTGAGCTCATCATCTTCACTATTTATGGATGAGGTTTTTATAAGCTACAAGACATTCCCACAGAACTTAACTGGCTGCTCCATTCTTGAGCCTTCACAATAGAACCCTTTAAAAATATCATCTAAATGGAAAGGGAAATTCTTCCTCTAATTAAAAATACTTGTTTCCAAGTATCACTGTTTTTCAGGAATGGAAAAATGAAAGATTGCCTAAAGAAGGAATGGATATGAACAGAAATGTGTTCTGGCAAATCCTGTACATGCAAAGGGGATTCCACAGTCACCTCCAAACACTGGCAGAAAGATAAAAGGACTAATATTATAGACAGGGCATGTTTTAGGCTAGGGCAGGGAGGTCCTGAGCATTGCCCATTGGCTGGAAAATGCTAATAGATATACTAAAGGCTTTAAGTATTGAGTAATTATTGTTAGATATTTTTATACATCAGGGTTATGCAACCTGGGGTACTCCAGCAGCTTTTCTACAACCCCAAGAACCCCAGTGACAGTGATGTATTATTTACCAGACTACATTAGAAAGCTGTGATTTATGGTGGTCTTAATAAGTGGTGTAACTACAGAGGAAGGGGGTGGCCGGTAGGTCTGCTTTTCTATACAGGGGGCACGAGGGGGGGGGGGTGATCTACGTTTTTTTTTTGGTGCATTATGGATGACCTGTGATTTCACACAGAGCCAGAAAAAAAAATTGCCACTGAAAGGTTAAAGAAAGGTTTTGCACTTTCAAACTATTTATAATATATATATATATATATATATATATATATATATATATATATATATATATATACACACTGTATATATGTTGCAGGTTCTTCTATGAATGTTAAGTAGAGGACAAACTACAGATATGGGATCCCTTATTCAAAAAACTTTTACCCACAAAGCTCTGCATTACAGGAAGGTCCATTTAAACCAATAATTTAACATTTTTATAATTTCCCCTTTCTCTGTAATAATAAAAGCACCTTGATCCCAACTAAGTTGCATGAATCCATACTGGTGGCAAAACAATCCTGTTGGGTTTATTTAATGTTTAAATTATTTTTAGCAGCCTTAAGGTATGGGAATTCAAATTACAGAAAGATTCCCTAACCCCAGGTCCCAAGCATTCCAGATAAAAAGACCCTATACCTACATATAAATGACTTGGGTTTCATTAGAGCTCCACAGGGTTGGGCTAAGATGCCGGGACACCGGGAATAATCCCAGTGGGCCTTGGCGGCCCATACCCGACCCTTTCCGGTGCTCCCCCTGCCCAACTGCTCCTCCCCTGACGCGTTAAATTTACGCACTCGGGGGAGGACATCGGGTGGGAGGCCCTGCAGGGGGGGTTAGGTGGGCCCCTGCGGGGGGGCAGGTGGCGCGGGCACCTGCAGGGCCCCTGGGGCGGGAGCCCCGGTGGGCCCTTCACCCCCCTGTCCAACCCTGGAGCTCCATAAATAGCCGAATCCTTAGAATGAATATCTGCTTAAATCAACCAAATTTAATTTACAAGAAGAAAAACATCCGCATTCACATATTTTATTAGTGATTTTGTTTTTACAATATATCTCTTATTTAGCACATTATATTGAAATCATTTATATCTTTTGTACATGTGAAAATTACAATATGCTATATTCATCTTTACAACCAAATTTGGAGAAAAAAAAAGCTATTATCAAAACCATATCAAATGAAAGTGGGGAAAAAAATCTAAAACCTGTTTAAAACATTGAAATAGCAGTCTGAAAGAAACAAAGTTACATACAGTGTGCATAAATAAACTGTATATATTAGGCACATTTTATTAGCATACCAAGAGTTATTAAAGGGCAACTGCTGCTCCCGACTAGATGATGCTGCCTATGTGTCAGGGAACAGTCATTTCATTTAGTAGAACGTATTCTGAGCCACGGTGTGAAAAAGAGAAAACAAGCCAAATGCCCACCTGGAAAGAATCACAAGGCATAGGATACCAGGGTTAAAGGGCACAGTACACTACCTTTATACTGGAAATACACAGGTTGGTACTTGCTGATAAGCAAAGGAATAGCTGGCAACTGTACGGCTATCAGTGAGCCAATGTGCTCTGTATTGTCACTCTTCCATTCATATCTTCATTCATGGCTCATTTTTTCATTCACATCTCTATATAAGTCATAGAGAGCATCAGAATAAGTGATGACAGCAGCCAAACTACAAAATATAAAATATTTTAACCAGCGTGTTCAAATTACCTCCACATGAAGATGTAAGGGCTACAGTTTAATGATGAATGAAAAAGCGTTGGGAAGTTTCTGTTAACCACTAAATCAATTTGGCATAAAATCATTAGTTTTTAATGTAACCGTTTGCTTTGTGCCAGTTACTGTTCCAGAACTCACAATTATCTACTTAAAGGGGTTGTTCACCTTCTTTGAGTTAGCTTAGTATGACATACAGAGTAATATTCTAAGACAATTTGTATTTGATCTTCATTTTTATTGTTTTTTTTGTAATTATTTTACTTTTTGGTCAGTAACTCTCCAATTTCAGTTATCTGGTTTCTAAGTTTCAGATTACCTTAGCAACCAGGGAGTGGCTTGAATCAGAGACTGGTATTTGAATAGAAGACGACCAAGAAAAATACATAATGCAAAGTAAGAAATAACAATAAAATTGTAGCCTCCCAGAGCACGTTTGTTGGCTGCTGGGGTAAGTGACCCCTATTTGAAAGATGCAAAGAGTCAGAAGGTGGCAACTAATTAAAAAAAACTATAAAAAAATATATGACAAAAAGCAATTGAAAAGTTACTGTTCATTCTATGAAAAACTGAAAGGTGAACTACCCCTTTAATTCTAGTTCCTCTGCTGGCTACAGTGGTACATATTACTTCGATGAGAATCGCTGACTATGCATGTCTTTGTGCTTTGTTATAAAGCATGACTTTTTGATGGAGTGTGTGTCCCCCATAGGCAGAAAGTAAGCTTTTTAAGCCAATTTAGCTGGACATCAAACTGGGCATTTGCTGTTGTATAGAGGAAGTATGTGTTGTCCAAGAGGAGAGTCGTTTCTACAGTGTCACTAAAACTTGCTGCCTAGGAGCAGTCTTCTTTTGTAGTAATATGCCACATCTCTGACTACTGACCTGCTTCATTATAAATGAATCATATGGCAGATGGTTCAGAATCCCCAATAACTAAATCTGCTTCCTTCAGAACTTAAAGCTTTGGTAACACAGCCAAACCAAACTACGCCAGCCACCCAAGCAATTCTTTCTGTATGTGAGGTGGTATAAAAAGGGCTAGTGCATGTGTAGATATTACACTAGAAACATCCGCCTGGGAGACTTGCAGTACCTGCCAAATGGAGCCAATTCTGCATTGGTTTTGCTCAATCTGACACAAGTGCAGAATCTAGGCTATGCCAGGAGTCCACCAAACTTGCATTCCATATGTAAAGTGAACTCTTTGTGCCACTTCTGAGTGGGGCAGGCCAATGTGTACAAATACAAAATGCCTCGTAACCATATTTCTTAAAGTGATACTGACACTAAAAAACTACTCTTCAAAATATGAACGTACATAAAAAAGTTTCCTATAGGTCATGATGACCATTCTTCCCTGATAGCGCTGCTTTTGTAAGTAATTGTTACTTGAAGTTCCTAAGCCTGTTTTGCCAACCTGTCATTTATAGCTTCTAATGGTAACAGACTCCTACTACACAAATATGGCAGCCCCCTCATAGGGGAACATGGGAGATTGGAGAGGTAATATAAAGCATTGGGCAAATACATTTATGGCAAAATTATAAAGAGCATGCACAGACAGAAAATGTTATGACAGTTGTAAAAGGATTTAATTTCTGGTGTCAGTATCTCTTTAAGAAACTACAGGGTACATAAAAAGAGCCTATGATCAAAATAAAACAATGTTCTTGCCTGAAAACAATGCCCATGGTATTACAAAAGGCAGCAGCACTGCAAAAATGATCTTTTTCGATTCCCTGGTAGACATAGGCTTGCCTTCCATTGCCCACTCATAGGCTCCAAGCTCAGTCACAAAAGGAGGAGTCAATGGCCATATTTATAAGGCATAAATTCTGTATGTAATTTGTTAATAATCATATTGCATTTTCTGCTATACAAGACAGCAATCCTATGGTGGAAGAAGGCTGGAGGAGGGTGAAATAAATATATACTTATGCAATGCACAAAAGTCTATATATACATTTTTTTTTTTTTTACAAAAAATATTACATTATAATAAAATTACTAATGTTTTCAGGCATAATGTTTGGATGATAGTATGCTTAAGTTATGTTACTATGTAGAGATACACATACTTACATGTGGGAGAATGCTACTAACAGAATATGCTGATATTAATGTAAATTTGCCCTGTCTGCTGTAAAATATACTGTGGCATAATTTGTAATCAACTTTTTGACATAGCATGCACCCTACTTACTTTTTTGCTTAATGAAGAAGCAGGATATTCTCACCCTAACCTCTATCTGAACAAACAAGCATTCAGCCGAAACGTTACCATAACTGAGCTTTAGGCTTGCCCACGCCCTTACACTGCTATGGGTCCCCAGCCTCAAAATTTAGGAATCTATGCTTTAAAGGAAATTTAAAATAAAACGAGTCAGGTTTTCTTTTTTTCTTTACACATGCATCAGAGTAAATGAGTTGTGTGAAATGCATAAAATATTTTACAGTTTGCATGCACTTGCTTTAAGCCTTTCCATCCACTGCTAAAAAGGACATACTACTGTATATAATGTTTATAGCATGGCTGCTAGACTTTAGGTGAGTAAAAGATACTGCAAAACCCAAGACCACCCAACTTTGATGAAAGCCAAACAGTGAGAGGCAGAAACACCCAATACCATAAGGGTGTTCCAGTTTCTTATAAACTTCTTCACTTGATAATTCCTTGCTATAATCAGGTCACGAATGGGGAAATTGAGGAGTTGACGCTAAAGGAAAAGGTATCAAAATATAAATATAATAAATGCAAATATATAAGTGCAAAAAATAGATTCTACATTAGATTGACCCCAATATTATTTCAGCTTCCCCTCTTAGGGGTCAAAAACAGAGATATTCATTAAAAATACTTATAATAAAATGGGCCAGTAATGCCACCAAGTGAGTTTTATTTACATTTAGAAATTACATCTTTGTCTGGCACCCAAAAATAATAGATTTCTAATATTTTATTTGAGAGAGGTTCTCATCATGTAGGGAACCACCAACTGGATATTTGCACTGTCCAGTAAATTACCCACTTATTTCCACTTTCAGGACCCTGTATTGCAGTCCCTATAATTACATAGCAGCTTATTTATATTAACTATATTATAGTTTCTGAATCAGGGTGACTATGAAGTATATTTAAAGGAATATAAACCCCTTTAATTCTTTGGTGTTACTGCCCCCCCTACATACCCTTCCTTTGCATGAGTGGTTGTAAGTGGTTCATATAAGTTTATGATGGCCAAATGACAAGCAGACTACAAAAAGTAAACAAAACAAAGAATTAGAAGAAATAAAAATCCTTATGAATATATGTTGCCTAATTTCCTGCTCACCTCCTGAGATGCTGCAATGTTTAGGTATGAGCGATATTTAATTGTTTTAAGGGAAAAATGCTTGCTGTAGGTATGAGCAATATTAAAGTGATTTTAGGCAAACATGCTTTTTATACTGGCTTTAAAGTAACGCTTTCAAAAAGTTACCAGCTTTAAAAAATAAAAAATGTATTTACAAAGAAAGAATTTCTTTACCACATAGGATAGGTGATGTGCCTAGTAGAGCTATTTATCAAATATATTGCTGCACGGGTTATGCCAGGACTTTTTATATGCAACTGTACAAAATGCCATATCCTAGAACTTTCTCTTTGCAATTATCCAGTGTATTATCTTCTCTAGAAGCCATAACAGCTTCAAGGTGCAGTCTCATAAAATACATATATTCTTTACAAATTATAGGAAATTAAGATTTTTTTTCCCTGAATGTTTGCCAGAAATTTTTTATATGAGATAAACAGTGGAAATCAATTTAATATAGCTTTCATATATATTTTAGGGAAAGGATTTGGACGCAAATCCAGAATACCATTTTAGTTACAACCTTCAGAGCTACCAGTCTCAATCCCACAATTCTTTTTAAACGAAAGATGTGGATCAACATGTCATTTTGCATTCAGACAGCTTCTTATGTTATAGAACACCTCAATTTTGTTCTGGTAGACAGGTGTTTCTCACACGGTGCACAAAGGAGTGGCATTATGCTTGTGCGTCTGTGTGGCAAGAGACAATTGTATGACATCGATAGGAGTCCTTATATTTTGCAGTTCCGCTGGGCCGAACACACAGCAATGTGAGAACCCACAAAGAAGAGCCAAGATGCACATGTTTTCCCAGGCTGTAAAAGGTATACTCCGGAAATATTAAGCAGTCCAGACACTTGTTGATTTGTTGGGGTAGTTGATGGCAAAGCTTATAGCTGCAATGTTGTTCAGTGCCTAATTAAAAAAAACACAACAAAGCAATATAAGGATAAAGGGCACTGGATACTAATGTATTAGTAAGTCTTAGATTACATCAAGGTTTCTGATCCTGTATAGTCAGCCAGCAACTGAGCAATAAGCACATAGCAGACAAAGCAATGATCATGATTAAAAAAAGAGCAAAAACTAACCCTAGAGAATTCCGGGATTGCTATGATTGTAAGGCACAGAATCCAATGGCCTGGTAATAATGTATCATTGTGCAAAAGTACTGTATATATCAGAGACTTTGGATTCAACATGTAGATGTAGTCTTTTAGGAGACAACAGATTAAGATAAAATAATGCCACAGAAACTACCACCATTATAACTGTTGCAGAAGCCATAGATCAAGGCTGTCCAACTGAAGGCCAGATGTGGCCAACCAAAAGATTTTAAGGACCCTGCACAGAATGTCCAAGATCTCTATAGACTTCTTTGTTGGTCTACAGCATAGAAGATCATAGACAGCACTAAGGTATAGATGTTTTTTTTTTCTTTATGTCTCAGTTGCTGCAGGGACCTAACTATCAAAACAGCAGCAGGAAAATATGATTTTCTATATATTGAATAGCATTACAGAGTGTTCAAAATGATAATAGTTACCATCCAATATTAAAAAAAGTTATAAAAAAGATATTATACAATTTATGAATGCCTCTGAATTGAATACCTAACTCACACTAGTGGTTTTCATTGGGTTACTACACACATGCAGGAAGCAAGTGAGCTTTGCTATGCACTTAAACATAACTTATACGATTTAAAGTGCTGCCAGCAGAAGAAGAGAATTTGATCTGTATGACAGAAAATAAATAGACTTTGATTCGTTTCATAGAATGACACGAGACAGAGTTACTATTTAAACTGCACAGAGGAGATACAGGGAACTGATCAACACTGCCTGTTCTCTCTCCATTTTTCCATCTGTCTTGTTTCATAAAGCATAATATAAAGAACTGGGATAACATGGACTGTACATTCACTGTGTTTCAGTAAGAGGAATCTGGCATGTTCCTAAAATAAGAAAGATGTCTTTATTAATAAACCTCACTCACTTAACCTGATGGAGATTTCTGGCTTCTCTTTAAAATAAACCAGCTTTCTGCAACCTATTTATCAAGAACATTTGCATTCTTACTGAGCCAGGCCTGGTATTGCAAAGACACATACCTGTGCTGTGTAATGGCTAATTTGCTCCTCTGTGATTAAAGTCATAAGATACTCCTGCAGACATCCAGTTTCCTGTAAAGGAAAAATGTATTAAATAAAGCACAATTGGTGCTACAAGTGTAAAACCAATGATTTTCTAAAACACACTTTGAAAAACCAAGATGCTTAAAAGCAGTTTTGAAATCAGTTGTCTCACAGACTTAACAAAAAGGTATCCCTCAAATCAAAACAAAATCTAATGCTAAAAGTCGCCAAATAAGGGACAATAAAAGTTGATAATTTGACCCATTCAGCCCTACTGAGCCAGCAGCCTATTAGCCAGTACATGGGGCCCTCACAACAGGCTGTCTGACCAATAACTAGCACTTTTAAAAAGCCTGTCGTCAAATGGTGTGTTTATTTAGTCTCCTTTAACCCTTTAGAAAGATGTATTTACCCATTTTTGTTTTGTCAGAATGTGTACTTTCGGAAAATGTATGGTTTTCTAGGGTCTCAGTACTGTTAGGGGGTCTTATAGCACATAATACACATACCGGGTGCAAAAACTGCACGAGCTGGAGCGTCATTTGTGAAAATTAATATGCACTATTTTCATTTGGGTGCCCCTGTACTCCACATAGTTTGGTAAATCTATGCATATAGGGCATCAAACTGTTCAGTAGACCCCTAGCGTTCATATTTAGAGTGTTTTATGTTGATACATTACCAATTGTGGGGGTACATAATGAGGTGTACTTTCAGAAAATGTATGTACACGTACCGGGTGCAAAAACTGCACAAGCTGGAGCGTCATCTGTGAAAATTCATATGCACTATTTTCATTTGAGTGCCCCTGTACTCCGCATAGTTTGGTAAATCTATGCATATAGGGCATCAGACTGTTCAGTAGACCTCTGGTGTTCCTATTTGGGGTGATTTTCCTTTGTATGCAAGCAATTGTGTGAGATAAATGCGGCAAATTGCAACATTTTTAGGCGATTTTCTGAAATGTCATAGAGTACCAATTTGCAGATTGGTATTTTGGTGTAGAAAGGATTCTTTACCCATGTTGGATTTGTCAGAACGTGTACTTTCCAAAAATATATGGTTTCAGGGGTCACCCTACATTTCTGCAGTTTCTATCCCACATAAATCCGTCATGTGTTTATGAATTAGGTAAAGGTAAGCCATGAAATTAGTGTGCACAAGGTATATTTTGGGGTCTCTAAGTGCCATGTGCTTTGATAAACCTATGTACAGTGGGCATCAAACTGTTTAGTAGACCTCTGGGGTTCATATTTAGGGTGTTTTATCTTGGTACCTAATGACCTATAGAAAATAAGATGCTGCATATTGGAAGAAAGACATGGGTAACCATTTTAGATTTCGGGGAATGTGTACTTTCCAAAAATATATGATTTTCTGGGGTGAGTGTACTTTTTTTATCCCGCATAAAATGATGTAAATGTGTTGATTTTGCAGAAGCTGAAATGACGGATCACACGGGTTATGTTCACATTGGGGCCCCTACATGCCACATACTTAGGTAAACCTAAACATATTGGGCATCAAACTGTTCAGTGGCCCCCTGGCGTTCAAATTCAGGGTGTTTTATCTTGGTACCTAATGATACATGGGAGATAAGATGCTGCAAACTGGAAGCTTTGAGAGGATTATTCGAAATATTATCAAAATTGCCAAATTTAGGAAAGCTTTGGAGTAGAAAGACATGGGTACCCATTTTAGATTCGGGGGAATGTGTACTTTCCAAAAATATATGGCTTTCTGGGGTGAGCGTATTTTTTTTGTAGCGTTGTCCCACACAAAATGATGTAAATGTTTCTGGGGTGAGCGTATTTTTTTTGTAGCGTTGTCCCACACAAAATGATGTAAATGTGTTGATTTTGCAGAAGCTGAAATGACGGATCACACGGGTTATGTTCACATTGGCAGAAATGGCAGATCATATGGGGGTATGTTCCCACTGGGACCCCTTACATGCCACATACTTAGGTAAACCTATACATATTTGGCATCAAACTGTTCAGTGGACCCCTGGCATTCATATTTAGGGTATTTTATCTGGTTACTTTATGACCTGTAGGAGATAAAATACTATAAACAGGAAGCTTTAAAGCGATTTTTAAGAAATTTCACAAATTTTGATAAAAACCAATAACTTTACGAAAGCATTGCAACTTGGTAGTTTAGATTAGACAGACAGTTCTACTTATACTGGATTCCACAGAATCTGTTCTTTCTAAAAATGTATAATTTTCTGGGATAAACCTTCTGTTAGTGGAATTTTTGACCTTTAAATCTAAAGTATGCAGCTTTCTAGAGCAGTGCTTTGGAAATTTGGTAGTGTACTGCTGGGAGTTTTTGACCTATACAAGTGAGAAATCTTCAGAAAACTATATATATTTGGTATTGGCACGTTCAGGAGACATGGGACGTTCCAAATCAGTTGTATTTTCATGCATAAAATAATTTTTGTTTCTGGTGTATGTGTTTATATAATGGAAAATATTTTTTAGACATTTAGAAGCCTATATCTTGTCCCCCCGAGGAAAATCCCCTAAAGTGAAACAGTGCAAAATGTTCAAAAACTGTCTGGCAGTAGAAGTTCCACTTTGTTCAAAACTGCTGGCAGTGAAAGGGTTAAACATGTCTCTGTAGATCCAATGAATGATCAGGAGATTTCATCAAGCACAAATTTGGCAAAGTACCGCTTGTTTGCCAACCTTACCGTAAGTGGATCTTTAGGTGCATGCCCAGCTTTATATTACTTACTTTTAGGTCAAAACATGCAATTTTTACAAGTTCGTCTGACTTACATTGGCTAGATTCTCTGCTATGAAAAAAAGCTCAGTAAGTGCACGGTGCAAACGAAGGAGTACTCCATTACTCCCTGAATCTTGATTAACCATTTTCTCCATGCCAGTGAAAAGAGGCCAGAGTGGCTTCAACAGTTTGAGATCACAGTCCCTAATAAACAAAATAGAGTTATAGTCAGACATCACCTATTGCAGTAACACTAATTGCCATATAGTGTATAAATATAAAAAGTTATAATTATTATAGCAAAGTCATGGCAACTGTCAGTTGTTTGTGCAACTTTCTTGGGGACAACTTTTAGTTTACCAAATAAAACTACTCATTGTTTTAGAGAAAACGTGAATTGCTAGTATTCAATTCCACTTTATGCCCCAACACACCAGGAGTAAGCATACTTTTAGATTGGAAGGCAATAACACACAGCAAATTCCAAAGTATGCCCTCATAACTTATAATTTGAAGGCATCAAACTGTATGTAAATATGTATTGTGTGTGTGTTTCTATTTTGCATAAAAACCATGTATAAACAAAAAAGTAAAATATAAACACACTATTGATCCCAGGATTGATCCCACATATTCATAGCATACCAAAAGCATGTAGCCTCAAAAATGTAAACAGTGCATCCCAAAGAACTGAAGTGAGTAAACATCTTTGTCTACTTCAGGCTTCTAAACTGCAAAACTTTGGCCATGCAAGGGCTGGCATGTAAGGTACGCTTGCTGATCAGCCCATGCTAGCTTAATAGATAGACATTGTACAAGCAGCTAAACGTGTCTGTGGCCACATCTGTATTGTTCCATTTACTTGGGCTAACCACCCAACTGACCAGCCCCTTATTTAAAAAAAAAAATAAAAAAATCATCATAATTAACTGTGACAAATGTCTTAAATCATCAAGGTGTGGAACACATTTTGGGGGAGGAAAACAGTGTATGTAGAGGTTGTAAAAGTGGCATGCCCTAAACAAAAAGAGATTATGCTGGAGTACTGTCAGTAAGTATAGTAGTGAAGACTAGCAAGTTCTGGTAAAAACAAAAAACATATTTTAAGGTTTGGAATACATAAAATGTATAAAAATGTGGTTGGAAAGATAATGTGAGCAGTCTCAATGTGCTGTTTGGTCAGTATTTCCCTTAATAGTTGTATGTAACTTCCACATATCCTTGATAAGAAAATAAACAATACAGAAGCTTCTTTATTAAGCAACTGCATGGGAACTGCTAGTATAAAGATGGGATGTCAAATCACTAGCTTTTGTCAAATACATATATATATTTAATGTTAAATATCTAATTACAGAAGTCTCTTGCTTAACTGAGTATATTCTTAGCTTTGCAATATGTGCAAAACTTCAGAAAAGTGTTAACTTCACAAAAATTACACATAAACCCACTCTTCTTACCTTCCTGGGCCAAGCTTTAAAATCTTTAGCAGTAAGTGGATTGCTTTTAATCTTTGATGGCCAGTTTGCCGACATGCTACCCCAACCTGCCAGTCCCAGATATCAGAGAGAGGAAGATGAGGTTCAACTCTTTGATCAGAAAGCATCTGCTTTAAAATTTCAAACCCTGAAAAATAATAAAATTATTAAATTGTATGTCTTGTAATGATAACAAGGAAACATATAACATAGCTTTTATGAAGCAGTTACTAGTTCAGCTTGCAGTATTAGCATTTCTGAAGCTGTCACTTTCTCATCTTAAGGTGGTTAGCCACAACCTTCCTTAACCAACCCCCTTAAAACTGTCCTTTTGGACTTTAAGCCGCTAGCCAACAAGAGTTGAAAATCGGGGTGCAGCCAGTCAGATAAAGCTGCTAATGAACCCCCCCCCCCCCCCCACTGTAGGAAAAAAACCTACAGTGGAGCAAATATAACCTTTTTGATTCTGTGAAACATTGTATAACAGATATACAGTACCTACTGGTGGTAAGTCTAAAGCAGCTGGATTTTCTGAGAATTCCTGAAAACATATCTCCACAGTGGTAGACTTACCATTTAAAGGGATTCCGTCAAGATTTTTATGGTGTACTTTTTATTTCTAAATCACACTGTTTACATAGCAAATAATTGTACTGAGCTTTCAGGAGCGCTGCCCATTAGAACTGCTTTCAGGTAAGCTATTGTTTCTCCTACTCCCATGTAACTGGAGGAGTCCCAAGTACTTACTATTGAGTACTATTCTATTGAGCACTATTTACTGGGAGCTGCTATCTTGCTACCTTCCCATTGTTCTACTGATCGGCTGCTGGGGGGGTGATATCACTCCAACTTGCAGCTCAGCAGTAAAGTGTGACTGAAGTTTATCAGAGCACAAATCACATGGCTGTGGCACCCTGGGAAATGAAGAATATGGCTAGCCCCATGTGAAATTTTAAAATTAAATGTACAAAAAAATCTGTTTGTTCTTTTAAAAAACAGATTCCAATGCAGGATTCTGCTGGAGAAGCTCTATTAACTGATGGGTTTTGTTTTTTAAAATTTCCCATGACTATTCCTATAAGGAAAAACATAGTTGACAATGGTATATCTAGTATAAATAAATTTAAAGCAACTGGACTTGTTTGGTAATCATTGAAGACATTTCACTACTCATCCGAGCAGCTTCTTCAGTTCAACATCATTGTCAACTGTCTTCAGTTGACAATGGTGTTTAGAGAAAATAATCCCATCTTGAATGTCATTATACAGAATTAAGCATGCCGGTTTTAGAATGAAGCCTGTGCAGACTATACAAAGTATCTTCAAGAAACACAGATGTCTACACAGAGCTAACAACCTCTATGAATTCTACTTATCTACTGGAAGACATTGCAATAACACAAATAAGTTCCTAAATGTACATACAGTTAGTTAAATTCTACAAACCGGATTCCAAAAAAGTTGGGACACTAAACAAATTGTGAATAAAAACTGAATGCAATGATGTGGAGGTGCCAACTTCTAATATTTTATTCAGAATAGAACATGTACCATTTTAAGGGAAAAATATGTTGATTCAGAATTTCATGGTGTCAACAAATCAACAAGAAGCAATAAGAGGCGGGAAAAAGTAAATTTGAGCATAACGAAGAGCTGGAAGACCAAATAACACTAATTAGGTCAATTGGCAACATGATTGGGTATAAAAAGAGCTTCTCAGAGTGGCAGTGTCTCTCAGAAGCCAAGATGGGGAGAGGATCACCAATTCCCACAATGTTGAGCAGAAAGATAGTGGAGCAATATCAGAAAGGTGTTACCCAGCGAAAAATTGCAAAGATTTTGCATCTATCATCATCAACTGTGCATAACATCATCCGAAGATTCAGAGAATCTGGAACAATCTCTGTGCGTAAGGGTCAAGGCCGTAAAACCATACTGGATGCCTGTGATCTCTGGGCCCTTAAACGACACTGCACCACAAACAGGAATGCTACTGTAAAGGAAATCACAGAATGGGCTCAGGAATACTTTCAGAAACCATTGTCAGTGAACACAATCCACCGTGCCATCCGCTGTTGCCAGCTGAAACTCTACAGTGCAAAGAAGAAGCCATTTCTAAGCAAGATCCACAAGCTCAGGCGTTTTCACTGGGCCAGGGATCATTTAAAATTGATTGTGGCAAAATGGAAAACTGTTCTGTGGTCAGACGAGTCACGATTCAAAGTTCTTTTTGGAAATCTGGGACGCCATGTCATCCGGACCATTGAGGACAAGGACAACCCAAGTTGTTATCAACGCTCAGTTCAGAAGCCTGCATCTCTGATGGTATGGGGTTGCATGAGTGCGTGTGGCATGGGCAGCTTGCATGTCTGGAAAGGCAGCATCAATGCAGAAAAATATATTCAGGTTCTAGAACAACATATGCTCCCATCCAGATGTCATCTCTTTCAGGGAAGACCCTGCATTTTTCAACAAGATAATGCCAGACCACATTCTGCATCAATCACAACATCATGGCTGCGTAGGAGAAGGATCCGGGTACTGAAATGGCCAGTCTGCAGTCCAGATCTTTCACCTATAGAGAACATTTGGCGCATCATAAAAAGGTGCGACAAAGAAGGCCCAAGACGATTGAACAGTTAGAGGCCTGTATTAGACAAGAATGGGAGAGCATTCCTATTCCTAAACTTGAGAAACTGGTCTCCTCGGTCCCCAGACGTCTGTTGAGTGTTGTAAGAAGAAGGGGAGATGCCACACAGTGGTGAAAATGGCCTTGTCCCAACTTTTTCGGGATTTGTTGACACCATAAAATTCTGAATCAACATATTTTTCCCTTAAAATGGTACATTTTCTCAGTTTAAACTTTTGTTCCGTGATTTATGTTCTATTCTGAATAAAATATTAGAAGTTGGCACCTCCACATCATTGCATTCAGTTTAGTGTCCCAACTTTTTTGGAATCCGGTTTGTACATTTAATTAGGCACAGTACAGAAAAATAGTAGTTGGCTTTGACAGCAACAGATTACAAAATACTAACCTGTCTGAAAACGGCCACGGTGTCCTGCAGCCACAGTGAACTTATAGCCCCATACAGTATAACTCATGTCAGATGTAAATCGATAATACAGTGTGTCTCCTATTTAACACAAAATAGGTGTTATACAAAATTGGTCACTCTACCATAGCATACAAAATTATCCATTCTGACAGGAGGATCCATTACATTCTCTTGTAGACACTTAATGGAGAACTATTACTAAATGGAATGTGGTACAGAACATAGAGCCTAATAAAGTCTATAAAAGCATTACTGAAAGCAATAGCATTTCAAGTCTATACAAAGGGGCAGATTTGTTAAAATGTGAATTTAGAGTTTAATATGTTAAAAACTCACCTACATCCTATTCATTCCTATGGGATTTTTAGAAATGCATTAATCAAATGGTGAACTCTAACTTTCACCCATTGATAAATCCCATAGGAATGAATAGAATGTGGGTGGCAGATGAAATCTGCCACAAAGTTTAAACTACCTGTTCTCTAAACTTGTTTCCAATTAAAAGCAATTGCTGTAAGAGGTCAAGCTTATTTGTTGGGTTCTAATAGTAAACATACTTTAACTTTTTCTATAATGTACAAAAACCTGCAGTAGCCTCATATATCAGGCATTTGCTGGTTCCAAAATGTTTGACTTTTCCTTTAAAGCAACTTTTCAGTATACACTAATGGATTTTTTCAGTGGTTAAACGTATTTGCAAATGTAATTATTATTAAAAGGCAGAATCTGCCTGGCAGGTTAATGTCTCAGCACTTCTACTTATGACTCAAAGTTAGCCTCTGCAACATTGCTTTAAGCTGCAATTACATTTACAAATTACTTTAAATACAATCAAAATGTTAAATGTATTTTAGAATATTGTTTAGCATTACATTTTCTTTTATTATATACAAACAAACAAAAAAAAAAACACATGATGCAAAGCAGTATAAATACATTTCTCTATATAGTAATCCTAGAATCTACAGCAGTGGCAATTAAGTAACACTGTGCTTTGAGTACCATTCTGCTTTGTGTAAGATTGTGCTGCTGATCTCTAACACCCCTTTGAATTGGTAATTACTGATATTGTACAGGTATGGGATCTTTTATCCAAAATGCTTGGAACCCGAGGGTCTTCTGAAATCTTAATCCCCTTACCTACTAAAAATTGTTTAACATTAATAACCCTATTAAGATTGTTTTACATCAGCACAGATTTATGCTACTGTTTTATTAATACAGAGAAAAAGAAATTCATTAAAAATGAAAACATGTTTAAAATGAACTGTACGGGAGATGGCCTTTCCTTAATTCTGAGCTTTCTGGATAACAGATCCAATGCCTGCAATCATAAAAAGATGCTACAAGATTGGTGGTATATCTAGAATTACACCTGGAAGTTCAAAATCTATCCATTTCTTTGGAGGTCCGCTGAATCTGTGCAGATCTTGTTTAAAGTCCGATGAAGTTGAGATGACCAACTCATCACAGCCCTCCTCCGTGTTACACAGTGGGTCAAACTTGACAGAGAGATAAATTGCCCCAGGAATATGAACTTTGTCCTGTGACAAAAAATACATCATAATTAAAAAGAAATACATCTATTGTTTTGAAACGCAAGGCAATTGGTACCCAAGTACAAAAGCGTGTGTTAATTACTACTAATGAACACCTGACATAGCACTTTTAATTACAGCACAAAGATCAGAAAGACTGGTTGCTAACTGATACCACTGTTGGAATACACAGTAAAAAAATTTTTTTGTGTGGATTGACAATTATAAAGGGAAAGTAAATGAGAAGAAAGAAAATCTGAAATTCACACACTCAAGTTCCCTGAAATCCCAAAAAACATTAAAACACCCCAACACATAACGAATAATAGAAACAAGTCCAAGAGCCGTGTTAAGGCAACAAGAACCCAAGCACTCCTTCAAAGTAATCAAGGTTGAATCTAATTTTGAATATCTGCCTAGTTAAAAACCATTAATATAAATAATGCAGTTGACACCATATTGTAAAATTTGCTACCTCAAAGATGGTGTTGTTGTTGTAAGGGTGCTTGGATTCTCTCACTTGAATCGCTGTCCCAGGCTCTTCCATGAACTGGCAAGCTGTAAGTGCTACTGTTCCCAACATACTTTCACTACAGCCACCAAGAACTTTCTGTAAGATCTGTAAGTATGAGAATACTATATTTTAATTGAAATTATAAATATAATCCTATTATAACACAATACTTTCAGCACAAGCCAGCACATTTGGATCAAAACGGACATGATGCCTCCCTGATCTTTTCAAGTTATAAGAATTTTAGTATAATGAATAGAATGTTAATGATGTTCGCAAACATTCATGATATCTAAATTTACATGCATATTTTCATATGGTTCACATACTGGAGCACAGTTTTTTTGTATTCAATTATGTTGACAAGTTGTTTGTGTTCCTGATCAAACTACATTTTTAAAAAAAGGGATATGTGTGTGCACCCTTCCTATTAACGCACTTATGTTTTTTAGATCATAAGTGGGTTAATTCAAGTCAAGTTAAGTCAGTGGCAGAGCATACTAAATTGTCTGTCTCTTGCAACTTCTCGGGGTTATTATGGGCTAACTTTTAAGTAATTAGGCCGCCCATACAAGGACACGCATGAAGGTTTAACTGGCATGGTGCACTAATATACTTTGCAGCAGTGTTTGCACAAACAGTCGTCAGAAGGAAACCTTACCAAAATCTCTCATCACTCTGAAGCATACAACTAGTTTAATCACAGCATGCAGAACTGGGTATGGTAAACAGGGCTGTGGAGTCGGAGTCGGCAAAAAATGAACCGACTCTGACTCCTACTAAATTTAAATGGAAATAAAAAAATAAAATAAAGCAAGTTTAAATGTCCCAATTCACAAACAGTCATAATTAATTACTTCTCTGCTATAAGAATAAAGCACGCAGTGCATAAACGAACACGTTGAGTGACCATGAAGCATGCTTTTCATTGACTGTATGCTTCACTAAATGGGACGTAACGCACAGTTAAGGTGCGGCAGCTTCACTGCGTCGTGTTCCTCTGTTACAGGGAACACAATGCCCACTGTGAACTCATGTATGTCTCCTTCCTTTCCTTCAATGAATGTATAAAATACATTAGCATATTAAAAACAGAGGAGTCGGAGTCGTGGAGTCGGAAGTATCAGAAACTGAGGAGTCGGAGAATTTATCTACCGACTCCACAGCCCTGATGGTAAAGCAAGGAGAGCACAGAATCCAAGATAGACATAAGGCAAAAAAAAAAAAAAAAAAAAACTATAAACCCAGCATTGCCAGTGGCACTCCAAATGCCAATATTTAACATATTATAGTGTTAAGACACAGTACATAGAATCATGCACCACTACTGAAACGTCTGGGTGATACTGTAAAATATGCCATTCAGAAATCAAATATTTAATATATATTTAATATTACATTTAATATTACATTTTATAACACACTTTCCTTAAATACTTTCATTAGTTTAATATTTTTATATTACGAGGGTCATGAACACATTACCTTCTCCCAGAGTTGCTTTTCTTCAAGATGCATTAGCATATTTAAAATGTACGTAATGTGAGCTGGTCCACTAAGCTCCAGGATGTCGTCATTTAGTGGAACTCCATAAGGCCATTCGGCTAGTAGGGATGCCAAAACATGGCGTGCATAAAGAACAGCTGTGGCCTCATTCACGTGGAACAAATAGTCACGCACTGCAATCTTACTTCGGGAGTCCAGTTCCTTGCGGAGAAGGACGGAGCTCTTGGCACGCCGTTGTTTGGCGAAACTACGCTGAAGATCACTCTCACTGGTTACAATAAGTTTCTGGCTCACTGGGTTGGACTCCTCTGTTGCTTTTTCACATAGTACAGGCTTCAGCTGAAAGATAAATAATTACAAGTTTCAAAAGAATCTTTTTTTACTTTAAATTATGTAGGTGTATCTAATAGTAGGAGGCGTGGGATGCGAAGTCTTTTTATATTACTTTCTCAAACACGTACATTTAATGATAAGATCAAGCGATTTAGATTAAAGAGCTCAAGTATTTTTCCTTATAATATGAAATAAATTTTACTGTTTTGCAGATTCAGATGAAGAAACACATTTGTAACATTTCTAAAGTAAAATAAAAAATACATGAGAACTCAGACACACTTTTGAGTTTATTTAAATTCTAGTAAATAAGGATCTTTAAGAGATGGCAGTGTGATGCTCATAAACCATTCTGTTTGCTTCCAGTAGACTGAACTGTGCACCTACATTTAAGAAAAAGATCATATTCTCACATCTCAAATTAAGTGGCTGTTACTTATAAAATGGTGTTTCCGGTTTTTAAATGCATGGAATGAGCACAAATAAGTCTTGAATGGGGACAGGAAATCTTTAGCACTTCAGACATTTAGGTACTACTCACAGCACTATTCCTGCAGGTTGTGGCTATTAGTTGTTGTAAATCAGCTATAGCTGTAGTACCCTCTTGCCTATGCCTGGTCTAGACTACATTTCCTTCTAGCTTCTACCATTTTGGACAGGTTAAACAGTATTGTTTAAGACATGTTTCCAAATGACAGGCAAGATTTCTGTAACTGTGTACTTTATTATTCTGCTGCTGTAAACTTAGAATACATCCCAATATATCAGAAAAGTATACAAGCAGAGGAACTTATACCGTGCAGGGCTGGATGATCATATCTGTATCAACTGCCTTCAGAGATTGTTCTTCTGATTTTCCTGGCTTACAGGGTTGCCATTTTTGCGCCATCTTCTTAACTTTCTCATCTATTACACCTGTTTTTTCATCAAATCTTTATGTAAAAGTGAAAGGCAGAAACATCAGTGCATGTATCCTTTGTTTATACTAACTTTAAGCACTCTCTTGGTATTTCCCCCTTTATCAATCGAAGTATAACACATTATAATTAAAAGAACAACATAAATTCATATTGTAATTAAAAGAACTAAAGTATAAAATATTATAATTAAAAGAACTACATAAATTCTGGTCCTTAATCAGTATGACAGTAACAGGTTAACCATTTTGAATAATGCTTAATAATATAACTGAAGAAAGACAAATGACATATTCAGAAAACCATGGCATATGGTTACATTTTTATGTTATATAACAAGTTAAAACACTTAAAAAAAATTTCATACTTTTTATGAACTTCTTGGAGAAGAGATTCTGTACTTTTCATCTCCATTTCATATACTGCCCGAAGGATATGCAAAGGAGCATTGAGGGCATCATGAATTACCTGAAAAAATAAAGACAAAGCCAATCAGTTTAGGACCTACACAGGCTAGCTAGCATGCAAATTTCAACTTATAGAGCGTTTCATTTTTTTTTTTTTTTTTTTTAACTGGTGCATGGCTTTATAGTCTTTATAGTCCACAAAAGCATACAGTTATTTTAAACAAGCAGGTTATAAAAAATGGACATTTTAAGTAACAGAAAATTGCACTAAGGTAATTCTGACTACATAATATCCCACACTGGAGAATCATTACCTGGAAACATATTTTGGTAGCTTCGTCCAGTCCCTCCAAAGGATCAGATTTGACAGTGCTATCATGAGATGTATACAAATCCTTATCCTGGTCTTGCTTCTCTGACCCAGAGTCATCTTTTTCAGACACAGCACTTATCTCTTTCTTTGAGGAATACAGCATAATAGATAAGACCTGCACAAGGAAAAACATATATAAAGACCCAAACAAAGATCTGTTTTAGTACCAGTAAAAAGAAAGATAAGCACAGCAAACCATAATTTCATCTATAATGTGTATTATCAGGAGTTTAAAAAGTCTACAGAAAAATGCAGTGGGCAACCTGCACTTTCCCCAGTGAGTTGCATCCAAAATCACTTTTATTAAAGGTAATTGTGTGCAAATACCTCCGTAGAATTGCACTGAGCACCTATTAGTTATGACCCTGCATTCCATTCTGAATTTAGCGCCGCTGTGGCTATTGATGCACAGCACTGTGCAAACACTGGAGCTACCAGAGATCAGCTCAAGGGTTCCCTCAACATACTGTGTCAATAGATGCAGCGTACCTGCAGCTGAAGAACTGGGCACTGATATTATTTGCAAGCCGAGCATTGAAAACAAATTCAGAAAGACTATGAAAACATTCAACGCAATTACGTCTGCTTTAGGGTGAAGCACACACAAGGTTTCACCCATTACGATGATTTAGACACAGTTGCACTGAACATAATGCAGCTGAGTCAGATGGAGCATAATTGTGTCCAATTCAGCAATGTTGCATCAACTCTGGGAAAACCAGTGCATTGTTTGGGGACATGGTGATTGTGTCTGAAATTGCTCACTGCATATGGGTAAGTGAATGTGCCCTTATATGTTTAGTTGCGCATTGTAAGACCTGGGAACTGGTCCTGTTACATCTAAGCACTTTCTAGGTGTCTTTGTACAGATGGCAGGCATGACTGTAACTATAGAGGTAGCATATCTTGAAGCAGAAAGCCCGTTGTAAGAGACAATGACTAAAAACAGCTTCACTATAAGGCTACAAAAAATATCCTGTTCCCACAGTTTAGGCACTCCTCTAGACTAGTAAAGCCAGTAGCCGAACTACGGTAAGTGATAGTTATGAGAACTGAGAGTAGTGGATCAATTATGTAGTGCACTGATGAACTGCAACAATCTAACATATATTACCAATGATTGTAAGCAATTGCTGGATAAGCTAGACAAACCAAAACAAAGAGCACAAGATGCAGTTCTTACCTCCAGGTCACAAAGCAACCAGGTTTTACTGAAGCCAGTCCCTTTGCTGCATTTTTTCACCAATAACTTTAACAAGCCAGAATTTATGAAGGCACTTTGGAGCTCTTCAAAACAGTGATTCTGCAAAACACCAATTTTTTTTTTTATACTATCACTTAAGCATTCTTTGTGAGGTAGCAGAAAAAGGCCATATGATATCTTTCCAAAATATATTGCATTTCAAATAAGTCTGGCACATAATTAGAAATACCTAAGAAAAAAATAACATAATTGCAAGTATGCTATTCTGCAACTTTTCCTCATAGAGAAAAGTAGGGATTTGGCTTTTCCTGTAGCTTTCCATGTAAAATCTTGCAGAGAATCTTTAAAGAAAACTAGACATGTCATTACAATCAAATTACAAGTTCAAAAGTAAGCAGCCTTTCTTGGACCTCAAGGATGGTGTCTGTAGAATGTCATGCAACCCCACAAGTGTGGGAAGAAAACGAAATACAGAAATATAAATAGAGAGGGGTAATACATCTTTATCGCAATTAATCCTTCATCTGCTGTAATGACAGGCAGATGTACATAAATTCATAAGAGCCAGAAATAGCTGTGAATGAGTCATGAAACAGATACACAAAATGAAATACAAAAAGATAAAAGAAATTTCACAGGTGTCCCCTGTCAGATTGTACTTTAATGCCCAGTATATTACACAGGAACTCATAAGCAATAAGCACTTCCCAACTTGCAATTCATAAATACACTTGGAAAGCCAAGCACTAAATTTATGGATCACTTTCTATATTTATTTAAAAACATTTTTTTCATTTCAGAAAGATATAACTTAGAAGAATATATACTATGAGTATGCTAAAAAATTCCAAGCTTCTGTGAGCTTAAGCTGGCCATACACGGACAGGTTTAAGTTGCAGATTCAGCAGCTTATCTATCCGTGTATGGGGTCCTCCAATGGGCGTACCTGACCGATATATGCCTGAAAATCAGGCAGATTGTTGATTGGGCAGGTTTGATATTACCATTGAATTGAGGACTGCATTAGATCACTCCCATCGTTGTAATAACTAGGGCCAAACAATCTTATTAGCCTAACATTGCCTAATCGTATAGTCTATCATATAAAAAGAGGAGTCTGTAGAGGGAGGAGTTTTTTTCATAGTTAACACCTGATTTTGAGTATTCTTTGCCGTTTGTTCTTGGAGGGGACTTTATAAAATACTTTGGATCAAATTACAGTGGTAAGGTGTTTGATGATTTCTTTTATTTTCTCTATTAAAAGTAATGGGACTGTTAAGAAGTTATAAATATGCTAGAAAATATCTAGATACTGGGTCCAGTTGGTGGTAGTGTGTCTGGATTGTATAGTAACCTGTAATAATTTGCCAATTCATCTGCTTCCAATCTGTAATTTACCCTGTGGTGTTGGATCAGAGATTGAGCTTGTTTGCATTTGAGTTGGATAATAATAGCTTATCTGCTTTGTTGCCTTTATTATAACAAAAGTGTTTCAAGAGTCTATATACTGGTTTAGCTGATAATATTTAGTTTAATTTTATTTCAGCTATTTGCCTTACTAGTTTTAGGCTATCGTTATTGATTCTCCTCGAAAGACTGCTTTATGGGCTAGCCATGTTATTTGTAGGCTGGTAAACCCCTTCTGTGTTAGGTGTGAAATACTGTTTCAGTGTTTGCTGCTTACAGTTTTCTGTCTGTAGCAAATTGTCATTTAGTCTCCAGGGCAATTTCTCAGTATTTTTCTTATAATGTAAGATTTGTATCCCTGTTGTAGCATGACCTGATGATGTTCGTAGACTTATCCATGCATTCGTTATTTGGGAAGGAGTTTTGGGGTCTGTTAAAATTAAATTTCTCCTAGTATGTATGTGAAATCTGAGGAAGAATTAGGTGTAATCACGGGACGTGGGAAATTTTGCTCTTCAAGCATCAAAAAGTGCATAGGTGTGCATAGTATTACTGAATTTTTTTGCTTGAGTTTTACTGATTGGGCCTTTTATTACCTTAAAGGAGAAAAGTAAAAAGTAAGTAAGCTTTATCAGAAAGGTCTATAAGCACTCACAGAGTCCTCTATCAAAAGAAACACAGGATTTCTTGTCTCATCTTTTCCTGTTCCAGAGTATGTGCAGCTCTCTCCTGCTCCCCCCTCCCTTAAGAATGATAAGAACTTCCTCCCCCTCCCCTTAGGAATGTGTGATCTGAGCCATACAGCAGGAAACTTCCTAATAGTCTTACAAACTGCTCATGTACAGGGGTCTTGGTGCAGGAGCTTGGCATTATGGAAATTTTGTTTACAGAGCGCAGCAGTTCTTTTTCCTGTGATGCTTCTGATCACCTGAACAGGCAAAATATGGGGAGACTTAAGGGCACTGTTGAGAGAACTGAAGGTATGCCTGTTGCTTGAGATTAACACTTTATTAGGCTTTCCTTCATCTCTAACCACATCTATATGGAGGTCTGAGACTGTATTAAAGTCCCCAGTGACTATGCGTTTCCCTTGTTTGTGTTGTAGGAGCCTAGAGAGTTGTATGAGATAAGAAGTAATTTTGATATTCATTTGGGGTATAGAGGTTTCAAAAACTGTAGGTCGTACTAACTCACAAATTAGCATTAAATGTCGCTCTGCAGGGTTCTGAGAGTTTTTTTTTTAAATCTGAAATGGTAGTTTGGAGGAGATTAATATAGAGACTCCCTTGGTTTTATTTGCAGAATAAGCATTAAAATTGTTAGAGTATAATTTACTGGAAAATTTGGGAGGGTTAGTTTAATAGAAATGACTACCTTGATGGAACAGAATGTCCGTCTTTGCTTTATAGGCATCTCTCAAGGCTCGATTTCGTTTGTGAGGGGGGAGTTCAGTCCCCTCGCATTTACGGAGTATATGCGAGTGGATACAGTTTCACAATGGAGTAATTATAAGTAACATGAAAAAAAACATGTACTTATCAAGAGTAAACGTGCAACAAATATGAAATTGTGCTGGTCTACTGTGGTTACCACTAAGTGACTCCTAGTCTACTTTTGGCGGAGTCAGAGGGGGCAGAGAAGATACTTAAATGTAACAGATACAGGGAAGTTCAGGTGACATGTAGTCGGATTAGTTCAGGAACAAAAGCTTTGTATTTGTATTACTAAAAACTGAGCACATACTAGTGGTAGGCAGGTTAGGTACCTGCCTGGCGCCCCCTCATTGTTGCACCCTAGGCAGGTGCTTCTTCTGCCTACCCCTAGTTCTGGCCCTGGGGTAGATGTCCCAGCGAGCCAAAGTTTTCTTTGCTACCTCTGCTGTGGTCAAGATAGTGAGGGCTCCATTCCTTTGAACAATTCGTTTGACTGGGCATCCCCAGACGATGGCGAACATGCTGGCTTTCCTTTTGAGTAAGGTATCTGCGGATAGGTCAGTGTTGATTTCCAATCCTTGATATTGTTCTGGCCAGCCTTCTTTTTTCTATGCTAAGGTTAATAGCCTATCTTTGGTTTTGTAAAATACAAAGCAAACTAGCAAATTTTTCTCTTTCAGATGCACTGTTCGCTTAGCTGTATCTTGGATGTATTTGCTTTATATCACTTTGTAGGATGATAAAGTTAAAGTTTGGCTTTTCATTTTATTGTGCATGTTTGTAGATAGTAGTCAGCATGACACCTTGAATTTGTTTTGGAATAGTGCAGGTTCTCCAATGGCCACTTCCCATCGGTACATTCAACCAAGAACAATCTGGAACAGCACCACATATATTCTTATTTAAAAAGCCTTTATTGCACACTTCTTAGGGCATTACAGCAATGTTCCAGGCCATGTAATAAAAGGCCACACATGGCCTGAAACTTTACTATGCATGTGCACCCCTGCAAAGAAAGAAGCAGGGAGAGCATTGCACCATGGTGCTCGCTGAGAAGAACCCCAGGCCAGGACAATTTCCTGCTAACAGGACTACGGCTTGGGGTATCTGGTAATTAAATACCCCAAATACCAATGATATCAACTTTTCTATCTTAATTACACTGGCAACCAGGTAGCATTAATAGCTATAATCTATGAAATGGAGGAGCGTAATTAAATAACACGGAAAGCCTAAATCACTAGAAATGTGGCAAACCTAATTAATTAACCTGAAATATTTTCCCTAGGTCAGTGCTCTGCTTCAGCAAAAAAAACAAAAAGGCACTGGCTCGGGAATTTTGTGCTGCCATTTTACCTACATTTCCCAGGGATCCCTTGCCCCTACCTAGACTTGCAAACGCACAGTTTAGTACAATTTTTCTATATACACATGCTTAGACATGGTAATAACATATATTCTGTATGAAGAATATGTCACATTATGTTGGTTACTATTGTATTTACATTTCAAAAGGGATCATGTAAGTTAGGGAAAGTGGAAGGGTCTATATGCAACACTCATCTTGTCACTTTTGGACATGCATGGCTAAAAGTAAAAGGCTAGGAGCCATTTTGCAGATTCTGGGTTCCTTGTTTTTTTCCTCAAAAATCAACACAAGCACAGAACCAATCCCATGAGACCAGGACAAGACATGTATTGGAACCAAATTATTATTTAAAGCTATAGTAACTTTTTATCAACGTACAAAAGCATAATCTGTAACATTCGCTTTAGGTTATCAATTTATTCCTGTGCAAATAATTTTTGCATAGGGATTCGACCAACTCATACATGAGGACATACACAGCTCTAGAGCAGCTACTCACTTTTTTCCAGAAACAAAAATCCAGCCCAGCTTTAATAGAGCAGGAATGTTGAGGTGAAAAAATGTTCTGGTTTATACCAGTCTGCTGACTAATAACACATTCAATATTTAGGTAAACAAATGCCAATTAGTTATGACTGACTCCCAAACTACTTATTACCTTGATTGTTTTATATAATCCTTTGAGAGACAATGATAGTACCCAAGTAGCTTCTACTGCTTCTGCACTGCCGTTGTTTAAGTTTGATTTCATTAGGTTACTTGTTATACATGCAAAGTGCTGAAGATACTTCTTTAGTTGTTCTTGCAAGCCTTGGTTTTCAGAGTCGCTTTGATGTATTAACTGGTTATCTTTCACTGAAAGAAAAATTAAGCATTATTTAAATACAAACAAGTGGCTAAAAGAAGCTATTCATTCTCTGAAAGAAGATTATTCTGTTTATATAATCTAATGTGAATGAGTTAAAATCTTTATTTAATCTCAAATAAGTTTATTCAAAATATACAGGAAGAATAATGCCTTGGGAGAAACTCTAATGATAGCTAAGGAGCAAGTGTTGTAAGGATGCTTGGGGAGCAAATGTGGTGAGAAAAGGTTAATTTACAGTACTTGCCTCCTGTGAGCTGCAAGGCATTTTTAATGGCAAAACTTTACGTTTAACACTACCATTAGAATGGGTCTTCTAGACAAACCCCCAGCATCAGAGATTAACAAAAATTTTTTTAAGATTCTTGGCAAGATAAATTATCTGAAAGATTACTTTGCACTGCAGGTCAGACTGCCCCATGGCAGATTTAACAGGGGAGAGATAAATATAAGCAGAGGATGAGAATCCAAAAAATGTAAAATATATAGATAAGATGGAACTTATGTGGAGTACACAGTACTGCTTAAAATGAAAATTAAAAAAACAAAACATTTTTTTTTGTAAAATATATTTCAACATTAAAACTCTTAATTAGCAGCTGCCCTGTGGGCCAAGATGCCACATGTGCAGGTAACTTGTCACTGATAGATTGGAATTCTAACGCTAAAGCTAACACTACTAACTCTAAAACAATATACAGGTATAGGATAAAATATGTAGAATGTCTGGGACCTGATGTTTTTTAGGTAACGGATCAATGTTTCTGTAATTTGAATCTCCATATCTTAAGTCTGCTAAAATAAACACAATAAAATTCTTCGGCCCCCCGATATGCACTCATGCAGCTTAGCTGGGATCAAGTACATGGTACTGTTTTATTATTATATTAAAAAAGAAAATTATTTTTAAAAATTTGAATTTTTTGCTTAAAATGAACTATGTGACATGGCCTTTCTGTAATTCAGTACCTTTGAGGTTTTTACATAAGGTACAGTATATGGGTAAGGGTTTAACAGAAGGTATTGAATAAGCTCTGTTGGCATTAAGGGTAAGAGTTTAACAGAAGGTATTGAATCAGCTCTGTTGGCATTAAGGGTAAGGGTTTAACAGAAGGTAGTGAATAGGCTCTGTTGGCATTAAGTTTCCATCAGATTGAAGGTTTTTGGTTTGGTATGTTGTTTCAGTACAAGCAATAGGATATGGTAATACAGTAACAGGTCGCCTTATGCAGAAAATGAACATAACTGCAGAGTCATAGTAATATGAACCTGTTTTCCGCTTTCGTGTTTTAACATCGACAACTACAGCTCGATTCTTCTCAGTGAAATGTTTTAATATTACAACATCATGTGGCTCTTTTGCATTATCTACATACACAGATTGCGTTCCCATACAGAGTACCTAAAAAAGGATATAAAACAAATATGGCAGATATAATTATTGCATTTAAAAAAAAAAAAAACTTACAAAATCGTAACAAAAGTGAAAACAGATGTCAGCAATGCACATTTATACAGCAAATCCCACAGAATATTCCTTATATAAGATTCCTAATATAGGAAAATAAAAGCAAGCATATCTTTTAGGTCTGTTACCAATAACATTAAAACCTAAAAAAAAAAAATATTTAAATTGGCATATCCTTAATTTCTATCCTAAAATTGTCTTTATTTCAAATAAGACATTTTAACAGTGTGTTTCTTAGCCCTGGTATCTGCAAATATCTATCTTTATCTTTTCTTTATCTTTGCCCCATACAGTCTATTGTGCCAAAGGTGAAGGTACAGGTGCTGTTTCTGGTACTTTAAAGAAGAAGCTAGGGTACAAGTCACTGGGGTGCCAAAATGTTAGGCAGCCCCAGTGATAGTAATCACTTACCCGATACCCCGGGCTGGTGCTCCTGTTAGAAATAAACAGACCAGCCCATGGTACCTGCGAGTGAGGAATGGGAAGAAAAGGATAAAGCAGAGCATCGGAAGATGTAGTTATAGGGGAAACAACTGTATGTGTGACAATAGGCACTCAATAAGTAGTCCTCCAGACAGGCATATAAAAATCAAGGTAGACTTAAAGGAGAAGGAAAGGCTAAATCACTGGGGGTGCCAAATATTAGGCTCCCCCAGTGATTGTAATTCCTTACCTGAAACCCCTGACCGGTACTCCTGTTAGGAGAAAGCTGCACCTGCCAGGGGTTAATGCAGGTGAGCAATCCTCTTCCTTCTCCTTTTGACAAGATCCCCGGGGCCTGTACATGCGCAGTTGAGCAAAAAGCCGACATTTTTGTTATAGTTTGGCTTTTCACTCCACTGTGCATGCATGAAGACAGAAGAAGGAAGAGGATAACTATCTCATACTTCTTGGCCTTTGCAGTTTTCTCCCAACAGGAGCAATGGCTGGGGGTTTCAGGTAAGCGATTACAATCACTGGGGGGTGGCAAAATGTTGTGCACCCCCAGTGATTGTAATCGCTTACCTGAAACCCCTGGCTGGTAGCCTTATGCAAGAGGATAGCCTTACACATTCAAAGATGCACCTGCAATAAAAGGTATTTAAAGAAAAATTCACCAGTCAAATAACAAATTATGTAGTTTTGTTTTCAATAAAGTTCTTGTTTGAAATAGCCTTCAAGGCTGGGAGTAAAAACATGGTGCTTTGTGACCTCATAGGTGGGAGTGCCCACAGTTGTGATTGGCAGTCTACAGTAAGTATTGTAACTGATTAGTGTTTTGTACTTTGCATCTATGATGATTTGTACCAATTCATAATTCAATTGGTGGTGATTTCTCTTTAAAAAACTTGTATTTTAAGTGCACCTTTGGCCTATGAATAAGTGTTAGAAAAACATGAAATATGTAAGGCTACTTCTTATCGTACTTAAAGAGGACCTGTAACCTTAATCAATAATTCCAAATACTTTTTTATTAAGTTAATTGAGTAAAATAAACTTCACTTTTAAATTGTATAAATTGTGTTTTCCTCAGTCTTTCAAGAACACAGTCACAACAAGCAGACATCTGCCATTTTGTAAACACTGTTATTAAGACAAACTTTGCCTTATCCCAAAATCTTGTTTATGCTCCACAATCTGGTACCTGATGCCCATGCCCATGTACAGGATACATAAATGCAATGACATCTAGGATGTGCTGAATGGAAAGTGAAAGCAATTGCCTGTCTTGCCCCTATGTGTGCTTTAATAAAAATCTATCTTGATTTTTATACAAAAATAACTTCTTTGAACAAATTATTCAGATTCAGAAGTCAAATAACAATAGAAAGGTTAGCTAAACAAATAATGCAATGTACCTTACCTCTGGAAATCCAACCAGGACCAGCAATGTAAAGATATTTGTGTTTTTTAGCTGCTGTGGAAGCTCCTTTATACAGTGGTCTGCAAATAAGGCAATCACTTTATGCCACTGGGGAGAACCATTTAATTCTCTCAAAATATCCACCATTGTACAAGCCCAGTCAAGGCCTACTTTACTACAGGAAAAAAATAGATATTAAAATTAATTAGATAATTTAATTAATCATTGCATATTGGGTTAATTATTGCAATCAGAGGTTGAATGCACAGTGAATACATTTAACGGATACCAAATCTGTGTTAACAGGTATACCATATAACTAAAACTATAAAAGCATTAATCTTCGTGGGGTAAAAAAGAATAAACCAGTAGTTCTGAAATCTTACACAACACTGAGTTTGAAACCTGTTACTCACAACTTCTCATGGCATAGGGCTAGATGCTTAATTTGCCCTATTTATGAGGCACCATATGTATGCAGTCCTACTACCAGTAACACACTGCATCTCAAATACTATGTACAGAGCTGCATATAACTACTGATGGTAGACAAAAAAAGAGACAACCATTTTAACATTAACCAACCTGTCCAAACACAAAGCTCCTAGCGTGAAAATCAGTTGGGTAGTAATCCATCCTTCTGGCATTGTGCTACCATCAAAAGTAGTTTGGATGTTGCACTTGGAGGATAAAACTTTGTTAACAGCTGCATCAACATCAGCTGGGGGCAGTCTAAGAATTAGCTGTCCCAGCAGACCCAAGGTTAAATGGTAAGATTCATTTAAATGTCCGGCATTGGATATAACGACTTGGAACATTAGTGGAAGTACATGCTGGAGGTTTGTTACGCACACCAGAGAACTCTGTAAAAAAAATTTAAAAAAATAAAGAAAACAGTGACCAACTTTTCATTACTCACTGTATCTTATATGTTTGTTTTCAGTCTAAATAAAGACCTGTAATTTTAACTGACAAGCTGTCACACATTTGTTTTAGGTTATGGATAGGATGTTATTATGATATTTTTCTATACTTAACACACTAAAGCCTCAGTGACTCATTTTGTATTACTACCTCTATTTTTCTGCCACTTGAGCTTAACCTTCTCCCTTGCCCCTACTTAATATATATATGCTGTCATGCTCCAAGATGCTCTCTCTCAAATCAGTAAAGGGAAAGCCATTTATATGTTTACATGCTTAAAAAGGGGTTGTTCACCTTCCAAACACTTTTTTTGGCTTCAGATAGTCCACCAGAAATAAATACTTTTTCATTTGCTTTTTTGCTAGGTGCAGACTCCAAACTGTTATAATTATAATTTGCTACATTAGTTGATCAATTATCACAGCTGCCTTTAATAAAATTTTAGGGATTAAACACAGTAGGGCCAAAATTAATTACATATATCAAATTAGAACAGTTTACACAGTTGGTGACCAACAACCCCCATCTGTTCCAGGGAGATAACTAAAATGTTAACTTCAATAGTGAAAACTCAATTTTACATACCCTGATTTATATTACAAAAAAGAAAATAGCAATGGAAAAAAGTATTTATTCCTGGTGTACTATATAAAGACAACTGAACTGAAGAGAGTGTTTAAAAGGTAAACATCCCCTTTTAACTGTATGTCGCAATGTATTTCTCAATGCTCACCTTCTTACTATTTCTCTCCTAACTACTCTTCTTTTTATTTGCATTTTTGCAATTTCTTCCTCCCCTTGCTCTACCTCGTTTTATTTTATCTGCCAGTGTGCTTCTTCCTTCTAACATATCCCCCCTGTACATCTCTCTGTTCTCTTCCCTCCCCTGCATTCCTTTTTGTCACTTCAGGCTCACTGTACTCCTACGCTGTTTCATGCTTAGCTAAGTTCAGTTCATTTCATTTTAATTTCTCATGTAATGATCAAAAACTGAGGAATGTGCACCTGATAAGATTTCTCAAAACAGTAAAAGCAACTGGTCAATGAGCCCCCAACAGTGCTTGTACAGGTATGGGATCTGTTAGGTGAAAAGCTCTGAATTATAGGAAGCTCATCTACTATAGACTCCATTTTAATAAAATAATTAAAATTTGAAAATTTTAAAATGGTTTCCATTTTCCCTGTAATAATAAAACAGTACATTATACTTGTTCCCAACTAAGATAATGAATCCTTTGGGTGGCAAAACAATCATACTGGGTTTATTTTAATGTTAACTTTTTTTTAGCAGACTTAAGGTAAGGAAAACCAAATTATGGAAAGACCAAACCTGCAGAGAAAGTATTTTTTTCCCAGAGCTAACTAAACATTGTCCAAACAGCTACACTGTAATAGTAACTAGAGAGGTACATTTCCTGAAGAAAATGTAAGTGGTGCTTGCCGTGGCAAAACTCGTGCCCCTGCTGGGGCAATTAAACGCCCACCCCTCAGAAAAGTCATAGCACCCCATTCCCGAATAAGCCACATGGTTTGACACCTCATTCATGGGTCTACGACAAACTAGTTATTAGCCAAAATCCCCATTATAAGTCAATGGGGCAAATTTGGGAACCTCTCTTGCCCCGGGGGTAAAACTTATACCCTTGTGCGGGGTATCTTCTGACATAGGTTGCAAACCTCTTCAAATGTGGTAAATTTCACGTTTCTAAAAAATTCCCTCTCTGCGCTACAACCCGTCAAAGTTGGCCTCAATGTTAAGTCAATGGGATTTTCGGGCTGGTTAATTGCCCCCTGCGGGGGCAATTAACCGCCCACCCCTTAGAAAAGTCATAGAACCCCATTCCTGAATAGGCCGCACGATTTGACACCTCACTCATGGGTCTACAACAAACGGTACGGGGCTAGTTACACGCAGAACTTTTGTACGGAAGAATAATAATAAGCCTGTGAGATAACAATAGTGATGCTCGCTTCGCAAGCACCACTAAAAATAATAAGCCTGTGAGATAACAATAGTGATGCTCGCTTCGCAAGCACCACTAATTAAGGTTAATGCTTACAAATAGTTTTAAAGGAGAAGGAAAGGTAAAAAGTAAAGCTTTATCAGAAAGGTCTATGTAAATACTGCCACAAGCATTACAGAAAAGCTGCGCTGAGTTCTCTATCAAAAGAAACACAAGATTTCTTGTCTTTTCTGCAAACATGTTCTCCATGTATCCAACTTCCTCTCTCAGAAAAATCCTTCCTTCTTGGGGCCAGAGTCTGCCCAGTTCTCTCCTCTCTCCTGCTCCCCCCTTCCACAAGAATGCGAAGGACCCCCTCCCCCCACCCAAGGAATGTGTAATCTAAACTATAAGATAGAGCTATACAGCAGGAAGCTATGAAGACCAAGCTAAAATGGCAGCTGCTATCTTAAGCAAACAGAGAAAGCTTCTAGGGCTCTTTACTTAGGAATGGTAATGCTTTTTTGAATAAATATAGTGTTCTAGGTGGCACTAACATGGCAGATCTATTGGCAATAAATGCCAAAATGACTTTCCTTCTCCTTTAACAAATATACATATAATAAATGCAACAAATGACACCAACATGAAATAAGATGTTCCTTTATACAGTGTGTGCTGTAAATGCAGCTTATTTGTGCTTACCGATTTCAGTGGAGGCAACATGGCCCCTACGAGACCTAGAATTCTTTCTTGGGAGCATTCAGCAAATACTTCATCCGGACTTGGAATAACTGCATTTTTGACTACATGTTTTTTGGATAAATCTCCTGTAACTGTTTGAAAAGGTGTAAAATGGTTACTTTATACTCTCACTACAACAAACGCGACTATGCATTTACATGTGATAACACATTTCAGCTATTATATCTGCAACAAGGCATAATAAAATGAAGTCTTACATAAGAACATCTCTGTAGGTTTTCCAGTGTTGTTCTCATCACCTTCTTGAAAATCTTTTGCAGACCAGTCTTTCTTCTCTCGGATATCTTTATCAGATACTTTTTTAGCCTGCAGGTAAGAAAGTTGCAGAGGTGGGATTACATACTTAATTTATTTAAAACCAGTGCGCCTACAGTATACAGCAGTTTTATTTTCTTAAACCGTCCAAGGTTTTAAACTTTATAAAGTGAGATTAAAGCACTGCTAGTTGCATTCCCCCCCTCCCCATCTATTAATGCAATATCTATAAAATACCAAGAGTGTAATTTAACTGCACCTGGTTTCTCTGCAGCCATGCCGAACAAATATGAACTAATTACCAATGAACGCTATAGCTTCTGTACATTTTATACGATCATGTATCTAAGTAAGTAGAGTTTTATTGACATCCCAACAATATACTTACAAGTACACAGTGGGACGAAATATCGTCCTCCTGAATAAAAAAAGGGGCAATACATAACTATAATTACTATAATAATAGAACATAAAATTAAATTAAAAAATAAAAAAAAAATAAAAAAAATAAAAATCACAGAACTGTGCAACACAGAATCAGTGCAGTGGTAAGGTAAAATGACTAAATGAATAAGCAGTACAGTACAAAAATAGTGCAATATTATAATTATTGGAGAGGGGTAAGCAGCATTATAAACATTGTGTTTTTTCTTCTTCCTTTCAATTATGCAATACAATAATTGCAAGTTTATGCAAAAATGTGATAATATTCAAATAATTATGAATGTAAACATACACACTTATAACTATATTAAATAAAAGAAGTGTGTTATATACAATATTATACAGTGTTATGTAGTCCAGAAAAGGTGTGAAATAAAGAATCTAGTGTGGGTTTAAAGGACAAGTCTTTGACTTATTTGTATATGTAATTGCTATTAGAAGTAGCGTTTGCCAGTCCTTTTCTATTCTCTGCCCTGGTGGCTCTGGCATTTAAAACAATGTAACAAAAGCCAGCAGCTTGACAGACCTGTCTTGCAGGAGGAGACTTTTGCAACATTGTTAAAGGAGACATATCCTATAAAAATTAACAATGTCCCAGTGAATTATACTCCTCTAGATATAGAAGGATTGTGCTAAAAAAGTTGTGTTTCGGACTGATTTATTGAGAAATTCGCCCCAAAACCCCACTAGTCCGCCCATCTGTTCCACTTCCTGCTGGCTGAATTCTCTGGATGTGCTGGGGAGCCGACGGCCCTCTGTACCCTGCACTGTAGGATAGGAACCAATCAGCAGCTAGGCCGACCTGATAGGGAACTGAAGCCTGTCTGTGCTTTTGTGACAACAGGACTGTGATTGGCTCTCCCTCTCCTACTGTGCTTCTGGCAGGGACCGTTAGGACACGCCCACCCTTCATTTCAACTCCGACAGAGAAGTGATAAGATCTATAGGGAGCTCCAATAAAGGGGCCATTGTGACAGATAGGATTAATGTTTAGCCTAAAGGGAAACCAGCACCGTATATTATTCATAATTGCCTACAAAATTAGGGTTTTTCCCATTTATCCAATATGTCTCCTTTAAAAAAAACTAACATCCAGAAAACTGGAAAGAGAATATGGTTATGTCTCTTTATACTTGTGTTTTTTTTTTTTTTTTTACACACATGCCAAATGAAACCAATGATAAAAAGTTTGTGTGCAGGGCTGTGATAATTTGGCCACCAACATGCTGGAACAAATTGGGCTGATCTGATCGTGTGAATAGGGCCTACAGAGACCCATCAGAGGAAGACAGCATTAATGCACCAATGTGGCTCCTTGTCCAATGAGATTTTCAAACCTGCCTACCCCGTACAAAATTCACCAGCTTTATCAGGAGGGGCAGAATTTGCAGCTTTAAACAGCCACTATTACTTTGCTGTCTGCAGAATTGATTACAAACCAGTAGTACAGAGGATTTTACAGGTGCTTGCTGATCACAGCAGAGTTGTTTTTTTCTTAGGATTAAAAAATTACACAATTTTAAGGATAAGCACTAAACTTTAGCTTTGGTTTACCATTAATACTTCCAGCACAAAAAAGCACACAGGTTAGTACTTACCTTATCTAGCATTAAATCTGGCTTGGATTGATCAGTATTATTATTGGGCAGGTCACTTTTCTTAAGTTCAAGCAGACTGCTGGAAGAAGCTTTATGTTCAGAAAATAATTTGTTGTTGCTCCACACCGAAAGTAAAGAGGACATTCTAAGTCCTAAAATGTCAAAATAACATTATTAAGCATTCATTAAGTAGAATATTTCCTACATGCTTTCCATAAACAACAAAAAAACAAAAAGAGTTTAGAAGCAACTATCTTTTATACTTAATAAAAAATTCCATTGGTTTTAAAGTTATTTCAATCTAAAGCAGTACAGGTATAGGACCTGTTATCCAGAACCCTTGGGACCTGAGGTTTTTCAGATAAGGGGGTCTTTCTGTAATCTAAATTTCCACACTAATAATAATTTAAACATTAAAGTACCTGAAGACGTTGGATTCACCAACAGGGTAATCCAAATTTTCAATAATGAACATGTGAATTATGACTAAATCTCTTGCAACTTGAAGGAACATTATAGGATAAATAAACCTTTAAAATAAGTGAATGTAAAACTGATCAGAAAGCTATTCTAAGTACTTTTGCAACTTATGTTCATTTCCCTTCCCCCAAGATTTGAAGATATTAAGAAGAA
Source organism: Xenopus tropicalis (assembly GCF_000004195.4). Taxonomy (NCBI): domain Eukaryota; kingdom Metazoa; phylum Chordata; class Amphibia; order Anura; family Pipidae; genus Xenopus; species Xenopus tropicalis. The sequence goes on along the minus strand of NC_030678.2, from coordinate 101,406,738 downwards.
TGAATTGTTACAACAGCACCATCTGCTGGTCTGTTTTTTGACAGTGATGTAGTCAAGAAAATTGTCAGGTAAAAAAAAAATTTAAAAAAAGGAAGGCAGCTCTAATGTACTTCTGGTTAGGAAAAATATAAACCTCAGAACTTTTCTCACATCTTTCCTAACCAGAAAAAACATCAAATCAGCACTCTTTTACTTGACCATTTCTCAGTCAAAAACAGACCAGCAGGTGGCACTTACATTAACAGTACACCTTCCCCTTAAAGGACATGTAAACCCCACAAACAAAAATGTAATCAGTGAACAGCCTATTTGAAATCTTTCAATACCTGCCACATTGGTTGTGCAGAGGTTAATAGGAAGCCTGCAACATCTCCTTAATCACTTAGATTTCCGTCTCCTCCTGAAACCCACTCAGCCCCCTCCCTCAGGAATTTGCTTTGGCTGTTGGCTTGTGGGCATGCTCAGTTGTTCTAAGCTCAGATTACTAAATACGCCCTTCAGTCTAGCAGCCAGTGAAGAGATGGCATTGCTGGTTCCCATAGAAACTTAGCTCTAGCTATCTTTCTCCTGAGCTCAGCTTTACCATTACAGTGCTCAAACAAAGCAGAACTTTTATCAGAGACAGTTCTGCCTGTGTGAGCCTGTATTCTTCATGAGATATATGCCTAATAAGGGTGTGTGTGTGTGTATGCTGTTTGCAGATTTAAGTGTATCTGATTATGTATCAGAGGAAAAATGGCCAACGGCTGAAAGCTGCTATTTGCTTTAGGAAAATGTGATGGTGCTGGAAAGAGGAGGGGATACATGCAGTACAAATTATGCCATTTGGGTGGGAGAGACGTGCTCAAATGATATACATTGTAGGCAAATGTAGGCTTTACATGACCTTTAATATCTTTAAATTCTATTAAAAAAAATAGCACTCTTAACAATTTTACTTTCACTTATTTTAAAATGTTTACTTATCCTTTATGGCATTTCTAAATCAACAGCTAATTCAGTTGTGATATAAAGAATTGATTGTTGCTGTATCCTGTAAATTTAGAGGTACCAATCCAAAGTGATTCTGATAGGATCACTCCTTCTTTGCATGGATGAGATCCTGAAAAGCCAGTGAGACTTTTCTGGTTATATACTACAAGCTACATGGCAGTTTTTGGGATATTCATTATAGCTGAAAGAAAATGGTAAATAATCACTTTGGCAATAGATTAGAGAAAGAACATGTCCAAAGTGATTCAGGGACAGTTAAAATAAAGCGACTAATATAATCAAACAGTATGCAGCATCCATTTGTACCTTTAACTAGAGCATTTAAAAAACTAAGACCTTGCAATAACATATACCTGCTAAGAGGGAGAAACCTCCCCACCCAATCTGCAGAACACTTTTAACATAAGCTCCAGTTTAAACATAGCACAATGTTTGAGTAGGAAACTTAAATAAAACATTTAACGTTACATTAAAAAACAAATAAAGAAACACTGTCTTAGTGGGGGTATTACCTTTTCCTTTTTGTGTTTTCATCAAACAGTTTGCAACCAGATCCGTACAATTAGCTTGTAAGAGTTGAGCACTGGATACAACACTCAAATCAAGCTTTTCCCCTTCAATTTCTCCTTCACTTGCCAAATCAGAACAATACAGAGCCAGAGCAGTAAAGAGGAGCCAGGAATAGTTGTGTATATAAGGCTGGATTAGTCTTTGATTATCACTGATTCTGTTTGTTACCATTGGATAAATTGTGATGCTGTGGGTTGGCAAATGGCTGAAAAGTGGAAAAGAAATATTTGAAGTACAAAACAATGGAAATTCCAGTGGTATGATTATTACATTTATATCATGTATTTCTCTACAACTTCAAAAGGGAAGGAATTGTACCCTGCTTAAGTAAATATGCTTTAATGGTGTTAATTCCCAATGTGGGACGTTTCTCCAGATAGAAGCATTCTACATACAATGCTCTAGGGTCCAACCTCTGACAAATCGATATTCTCTGCAGACAGAGCATCTCATTCTCCGTATGTAATTTTTGGGAGCCTTTCCTAACCCTTCACTAAACCATAAAACATTATAAAAATCTAGTAAAACTGTCAAACCTCCCCTGTTTGGATTTTTTGTACATCTAGTGAAGCTCAAATAACTTTTTCCTGTAAATGATTCAAACTAGTACTACAGATATCGGACCCCTTATCCGAAAACCCATTATCCAGAAAGTTCCAAATTATGGAAAGGTCATCTCCCATGGATTCCATTTTAATCAAATAATTCACGTTTTTAAAAATGGTTTCCTTTAATAATAAAACAGTACCTTGTACTTGATCCCAAAGAAAATATAATTAATCCTTATTGGAGCCAAAACAATCCTACTGGCTCTAATTACTGTATTAATTTTTTTTAGCAGACTTTAGGTAGGAGATCTGAATTACGGAAAGACCCCTTATCCGGAAAACCCCATGTCCCGAGCATTCTGGATAGCGATCCCAAACCTGTACTTATCTGAGACCTAGTCAAAATATTGCATTCCAGAAAATGGCATAGAATAGTATTTTTTGCAGAAACTTGTAATGTTAATAGTACTTCAGTAGAGATGAGTCTGAGAAAGTCTGAGTGTTCACTATGGTAAATAAAGTTTGAGAACATCTGGTCTATAGTACACTAAACTTTTTTTATCATCTGATTGACTCTGGGTGCTGGGTTCACAAAATTAAAACACCCTGTACCATTCATCAGCTGCTGTATATATAATTAGGAAATGAAAAGCCAAATTAAAATCTAGATAGGATGCAGTACTAATAAGAAGTAAGATCCACCATGGAACAACTTGTTTTCCTACTTCAGTACTACCCATACTTTCCCAAAGCAAAGCTGTAGCATATTATGTGTATATTTTAGGGATGCACCGAATCCAGGATTCGGTTCGGTATTCGGCCAGGATTAGGCCTTTTTTGTCAGGGTTCAGATTCGCCCAAATCCACGGCATATGGTTATTAGGATTTGGAATGGTTATATGTTAGCATATGCTAATTAGGATTCGGTTCATTATTCGCCCAAATCCATCGGGACAGATTCTGGGGTTCGGCCGAATCCAAAAAAACTGGGTTCGGTGCATCCCTAGTATGTATATATATATATGTATTATTTATATGTATATATATATATATATATATGCACTTTGCAACAACAGCCTGGCTGCATAGAACAACTTATGCTATTGTATTGTCTGTTACTAATTAATATAAAATATAATCTGAACTGCTCTATGACAGATGTTGAAAGGTCATGAAAACATAATATATAAAGTTACTCTAGACATTTTACATTACATTAACATTTATTTATAAAGCGCCAACATATTCCGCATCGCTGTACAATAAGTGGGTTACATACATTGGACATACAGAGTAACATATAAAGCAATCAATAACCGATACAAGAGCCCTGCCCAAAAGAGCTTACAATCTACAAGGAGAAAGGGTTGAGACACAAGGTGTGGGAATGGGCATGACCAGAGTTGTGAGAGGTGTGGCACAGGGTGTTGCTAAACTAGATTAGGGTAAGCTTCTCTGAATAAATGTGTTTTTAGAGATTTCTTGAAGGCAGAGAGATTGGGAAAAAGTCTGACAGTTTGTGGGAGCGAATTCCAGAGAAGGGGGCAGCCCTTGCAAAGTCTTGAATGCGAGCATGTGAGGAGGGAATGAGAGAGGAGTTGAGGAGCAGGTCAGTAGAGGAGCGTAACAAGCGGGTTGGATGGTACCTAGAGATGAGTTCAGAGATGTAGGGTGGGGCAGAGTTATGGACTGCTTTAAATGTGAGGGTCATTAGTTTGAATTTTATCCTGGATGGTAGGGGAAGCCAGTGCAGAGATTGGCAGAGTGGCATGGCAGAGGAGGAGCGGTTGGAGAGGTGTATGAGCCTGGCAGCAGTATTCATTATGGACTGGAGAGGGGACAGTCTTTGGAGGGGAAGGCCAATTAATAGAGAGTTACAGTAGTCCAGGCGAGATATTATAAGAGAGTGAATAAGAATTTTGGCAGCATCTTGGGTGATAAATGATCGGATTTTGGAGATATTTCTTAGGTGAAAGTGACATGATTTGATAAGTGATTGGATATGAGGAGTGAAGGACAGGGCAGAATCAAGGATAATCCCAAGGCACCGGGCCTGGGAAGATGGGGTGATGGTAGAATTGACATGAAACAACATGAACATCATCATTTTTATCTATCGATGAAAGCATGGAAATGGATGGACACCAATGTAAAAGCAGTGACAATTAAACCCATTTTATAGGTAATGCTGTCCCAGCTGCTTGTAGCTGACACAATGGGACAAGCTTACAAAAATAGAATTTACCTTTCAGAATATCTCATTGCCATATAACATCCATAGCAGAGGTCAAAGTCATCACACACATTGCAGTTGATTCTGTGACCTATAATAAGTCCCTGGCAGTAATCACATGCATATTCCATATTAACCATATCATGGCCATCTTCATGTCCCTCAGGTTTTACTCCTCCTGTAAAAAATAAAAGATTGCTGCTGTAAATGCATAGTCCTCACAGCTATCACATGAATTGTCAAGAAAACAGAAAAACTAATTTGGCAAGATCAGGTGCTTACAGGGTTCTGTGGCCATTTGCATGATTACAGATTAATGCTAATCAGCTCTTATGCATGCTTCAGACTGTGCTGCGTTTCTTGAAACTTACAAGGTGGCAGGCCTGGCTGACTCCTTGAAGGGTTAGCCCCTAGGAGAATCACACAACAAGCACTTTCAGGCAACTTTCATACAGTAAGTGCCGATGGAGGGTGACATCTCCTTATGACTGCAATTATTTTCTTGATGAAATCCTTAAAGGAACAGTAACACCAAAAAATGAAAGTGTATAAAAGTAACTAAAATATAATGTGCTGCTGCCCTGCACTGGTAAAAGTTGTGTGTTTACTTCAGAAAGTCTACTATAATTTATATAAATAAGCTTCTATGTAGCCATGTAGGCAGACATTCAAAGGAGAAAAGGCACAGGCACATAGCAGATAACAGATAAAACACTATTGTATTCTACAGAACTTATCTGTTATCTGCTATGTAACCTGTGCCTTTTCTCCTTATTTCCAGCTTGAATGGCTGCCCCCGTGGCTACACAGCAGCTTATTATATAAATGATAGTAGTGTTACTGTAGCAAACACACCAGTTTTACCAGTGCAGGGCAACAGTGCATTATATATTTATTACTTTAAAGCTCTTTCATTTTTTAGTGTTACTGTTCCTTTAAGTACTGTTAGAGCTTAAACTTATGTCTGTGCATAAACAGTTCTATGCAATAAAAGTGATCCAGTCCTGTAATTTCTGTTATCAACCTATTTCAAATATTTGAATATGTAGTCTAGCATCTTACCTAAAAAGCATGTTTTGCAGAGATCCATATCATTACACTGCAGGCAACGGTAGCGATTCCATGGTGCAATTTTGTCACATCCATCACAAGAGATTTCTACATTTAGCAGATCACAGTATCTTGCTATGAACATGTGCATCTATAAAACATTCACAAGTCAGGTTGGAACACAGCCGCATGAGCAAAAAGATAAGTCTCCCGGTCATCCAAAATCAGTCATTTTAAAGGAAAACTATATCCCCAGAATGAATACTTAACCAACAGATAGTTTATATTATGTTAAGTGACCTATTAAAGAACATCGCCAAACTGGAATATATATATATCACTAAATATTGCCCGTTTACATAATTTTCCCTTGATTCACCATTTAGCGATGGGCTGTGTGCTCCCTCAGAGATCACATGACCAGAAATAATGCAGCTTAACTGTAACAGGAAGAAGTATGGAAGCAAAAGGCAGAACGCTGTCCATTAATTGGCTGATGGTGCCTAGCATGTATGAGTACCTTGGCTTGTTTGTGTGCACTGTGAATCCTATGATCCCAGGAGGCGGCCTTTAAAGGACATGTGAACCCCACACAAAAATTTAATCAGTGAACAGCCTCTTTGAAATCTTTCAATACCTGCCACACTGGTTGTCCAGAGGTTAGTAAGGCTGCAACATCCCCTTAATCACTTAGATTTGCTTCTCCTCCTGTAACCCACTCAGCTCCCACCCTCAGGAATTTGTTTTGGCTGTTGGCTTGTGGGCATGCTCAGTTGTTCTAAACTCAGATTACTAAACACGCCCCCCCAGCCTAGCAGCCAGTAAAGAAATCGCATTTTTGGTTCCCATAGAAACTCAGCTCTAGCTGTCAGCTTAAATTTTTTTCTCCTGAGCTCAGCTTTACCTACAGTGCTCAAACAAAGCAGAACTACACATTAGAACTGCTTTCAGTTCTAATGTCAAAATGGTCTATGCAGACACACGTCCGTACAAACAAGCTTGTATTTAAGGAAAAACCTGGGGTTAGATTTATGAAAGGCAGAGACATTTGCTCTTCCTTAGTACAAATCAAGTAAAGATCCCCTTGTTTAGCAACACAGTCAAAAAAGTGAATCTTTACATGTATTGCCAGTCTTAGTCAAGTGCTTGAACTTACAGTATTCTTGCTCATAGGAAAATTTACAAAGGTTATTGCAGAACTAGATATATTTGTTAACGCACTATTCATTATATAAGAAGAATATTACCCACCTTCCTTTTAACATCTGGATCAGCTTGAGCAATAGTCTCATACCATATTTCAAACATGCCATCTTTGCATTCTTCCAGCCACAACAAATTTTGACGGTAATCTGCTCTTTCATCTTCTTCATCCCACAAACTAAGAGAAAAACACAAACAACTTACAATACAATTCTATACAATATGCTGATTTTTATACACAGATTTCCAGCTTTTTTAATGCACTAACCAGTAGGGTCAAATACAATAATGTACAGGTAAGGGATCCCTTATCTGGAAACCCGATATCCAGAAAGCTCCGAATTACGGAAAGCCTGTCTCCCATAGACTCCATTTTAATCAAATAATTCAGATTTTTAAAAATGATTTCCTTTTTCTCTGTAAAAATAAAACAGTGCTTTGTATTGGATCCCAACTAAGATATAATTAATCCTTACTGGATGCAAAATAATCCTATTGGGTTTAATTAATGTTTTATTGATTTTTTTAGTAGACTTAAGGTATGGAGATCCAAATTACGGAAAGACCCCTTATCCGGAATACCCTTGGTCCCGAGCATTCTGGATAACGGGTCCTATACCTGTACCATTAAAGAAGAATAGATTTGCACATCATCACATCCCTAAGTAGTTTCTAGGACTATAGCTTCCTTATTGTATATATCATTTATATCATTATAGAAATTTTTTATATATATGGTAGTCCAAAGGGTGCACATCATATGCAGCAACAAGACCTGGAAGCTAGTACAAAAAACACACTGGAACAAGGACAGCACTCCTAGTATTTAAAGAACTGTCAAACATTCACATTTACAAATTCTAAAAGTTCCTTCAAAATATTATATTATATAATATTATATATATATATATTCCAAATTCTAGTACAAATTGCACATGCTGCCATGTAATGTATCATTCCTTTTATATTTTTAGGGCAGGGCCCCATTTATTTCTTACACTGGTAGTTTTTTGCATGTATTTTATATTTTCTATATATTCGCCAATTTATTGTGTAGTGATATAGAATTACATGAAACAGCTCTTTAATTTTTTTATGTTTCAAAAAGAGGCTTAATTATTGATGCCATGGAAGCATAAGTAATGTGCCTTAACATACTATTCGGCAAAAAATATGTACAAAATAAAAAAAGGAAAAAGATTTATTTTTATTATCTGTAGAGGCCATGTTTTCAGCTTTTATCGGCCTGTGTATGGCCATCTTAAGATCAATACTAATCCATTGATCATAGGGATAGTTACAGCAATATAGTAAATAGACATGCTTGTTGATACCACAATACATCAGTATGGCAGTCAGATTGACATAACTTACCTGACAATGCTATCATGGGAACTTATATTTTCCTGACACATTGAAAACAGAAGACTTGGGAGATCTATACTGAGAAAGAATGATAGATCCTCTGGTTCCCAGCTCATATCCAGCATATGCAAGAGAACTGTCTGCATAGATGACAGGGCAGGAAGCAATGATCTGTGGAAATAAGCCAACATGTATTACAAACTAAATATACATTTATCAATAAACTTTGGGTATAGTTCCAGGGACAATGATATTGGATTTACTGTAATGTGTGACCAAGGAGTGGTCTAAAGCAGAGACCTGCATTGGTTCAGTTACCCACATGAAGTTGCAGAATACCCACAAACTCACAATCCATCTCCACAAGAAAATGTGTTTCCCTGATTTGGTTGATCCATGTTACTTGCTTTATGTCCTTACCAATGTTAGCAATTTCAAGCACGACTTAACATACCACTGTCTACAAAATACTAAAAAGTTCACTTTAAGGTGAACCACACATTTAAATATATTTTTCAGTAGATGTATGTATTTGATTTTAAATTAGGGAAAGACACCATATCCAGAGTATCCCAGGTCTCAAGTAGTCTGTATATATCCCATATTTGCTGTAACTGACTACATGAAAGTTCACTGGGTCTAGGGCATCCTTTGCTTTTGCAACCTATAAAGCCTTGGTGATAATGTACTCCTTAACTGAGTGAATGTTTTTGGCCACTTCCAGGCAACTAATGCATGTGTTTTCTTTATGTAAGGTACCTTGGATATGCGGTTTGTTGAATCTTCTGATTTAAGAATCACTTACATTGTGTGTTATTAAATGTCAGACTTACATTTTTCTCTACACCTCATGTATACTAAATCATATGGCAAAAGCTTCACTGTTTAACAGCTTTAACATGGAAGTATGTTAGTAACATTATACACACCTTAGTCATAAATATTTAATTTATGCCAAAATAAAAATATTTCACATACCCTTCATTGAGGCTGCTGAAGCTTTTTACTGCATTAACAAGTAATAGAACAAGTTGATAATAGGATTCTTTAACTGCTCTATGCAAATCACCACCACAACCTTCTAGGTGTCCAAAGTAGCTGAAACAAGTAGAGAAGATTAATTCTCAGCAAAGTTTTAAAGAGAACAAGGTTTTGTTTGTTTTTAACAAGTCGTGCAAGTACTACAAAGCAGTAGTGTTATAGTAATATGTGCATACACAGCAAGATTTGCATTTTGATGTTATTTATTGCAAGAATCTTTTAGTCTACCATAAAACAGACCCGAAAATCTCTAGTGCCTCACTTACTTTGTGAAATCTGTCTGGCAAGAGAGCAGCTCCAAAATAAAGAGAACACAAGGTGGATGGAAGAAATGTGGCTGGCCCAGAGTCTGCACACAATCTTGAACAACCTTAAGCACTTTTACGACGCTCTCAGCTTGAGCCTTCCGCAGGGAAAGGACCTGTAAAATACTGCAGGAACAAAATAAATGAGAAAAAAAAGAGAAAAAATAAGAGAGAGGAACAGATAGGATGTATTTTAGTAAAAATGGCAAGTTCCCATCAAGTAAACCTTTCAAATATAAAAACACCATTTATGTATGAAATGCTTGTCCATTTTTTGTTTTGTTTGACACCTATTTGCAGAGAACTGTAAATTATTCTAGATTTGGTCTTCTGTTAAAATGATTATTAGGTCTTACTGAATTATTTGATTTGGTCAGGCTTTATGCATAGTCATTTTTAACTAGTTCAGGTTAAAAAAAACTATGTGGAGATACATTTCATTCTTTTTACCTTTCATGGGAAATTGTTGGATCCTTGATAAAGTCCAAAATGCTCCTCAGAAGTGGATATTTTTCCTTTACAGTCGGAGTTAGCCTGGCTTCCTCCACTGAGCGAAAAGAGAGCAGACGCAATCTTGCACGGCTAAAGGGTGCTTTACGCGATGGAGTGGGTGGAGGAGAGATAGGTTGTTCTACTTTTTCAGGATTTTTAATTGGAACCCCTGATGGAGTCTCATGGTGTGACTCCTGTGTTTTTAAAGCTTCTGAGCAAGGTATTTGCAACTTCCCCAAGAAAGGTGGATATGTAGTCTCTGGAGAGGCACTTGCAGCTTGAAAATCTGTTTCAACAACTGAACTTTTTCGTCTTTCTTCACAGTGTAACAGATGAGCATCCTCTACTGAGTGGCAGCTGTCAAGCAATGGCGTAGATACAACTGGTAAGAACTTCAGCAGCAAAAGGCTTTTCTCAATGCATTGCTTTGCTGTGGGAAGAAAGCACAAAGTTAGCAGGGCATCCTTCCACTTTTTCAATCAACATTTATTAAGACTATTGGATATTTGATGTTCCACAGTTCAAACAGGGTTAATTGGATCATATAACTTCTACAGAATAAGCAATACCACAATAGAGGGGGAAAAGTGAGCCTTTAAAAAAATAAATAAATGTGACAGCAACTATGCAAATAAACACTGTATAACCAACTTTTCTCTTTGTTGGATTGTTGTTTTTCAGCATAAAAAGGTAGATTTTTTTAACTGAAAAATCCAGGGCTGTGGAGTCGGTAGATAAATTCTCCGAATCCGACTCCTCAGTTTCTGATATTTCCGACTCCACGACTCCTCTGTTTTTCATATGCTAATGTATTTTATACATTCATACAGTCAATGAAAAGCATGCTTCATGGTCACTCAACGTGTTCGTTTATGCACTGCATGCATTGGGCTTTATTCTTATAGCAGAGAAGTAATTAATTATGACTGTTTGTGAATTGGGACATTTAAACTTTATTTATTTTTTTTTATTCCCATTTAAATTTAGTAGGAATCGGTTCATTTTTTGCCGACTCCGACTCCAGGTACCCAAAATTGCCTCCGACTCCTCGACTCTGACTCCACAGCCCTGGAAAAATCTTCTCATAGGCCAAAACTGTGTGCCCATACTGTGCAGGGCAAACTTAAGAACTTTCTCCCATCTCCTTCCTTCATGAAACTCCACCTCTTCCTCTGTTTTCAATAAGAACCTAACTGCTCTCATCTGTGTGACAAGCAGCAACAAATACGGCACCCCATATGGCAGGGACGATGAAGTGACAATATGGGCCTATGAGAAAGATTTTTCAGGTAAGAAAATCTCCTTTACTCATTCGGCCATAACTGTCAGTGCAAGATGATTTGGGAAGTCCCAAAGTTTTCCAAAAAGAGGATGGGCTAACCAAAAAGCTAAACCTTGAACGTGTAACAGGCAGATTTTCTGAATTAGTCTAAGCATGCGCTATGTGCTACCACTGCTTGTAGCACCTTCTTGCCAAACGCTGCCTCTGAGCAAGCCATAACATATATCTTGTTTATGAAATAGTGCTGATAATGCAGAAACCTGGTCTTTAAGTGCTGACACACTCATTCCCTTGATCACCCCATCCTGCAGAAATTCCGGAATCTGAGGTGACTTGCACTCATGCCAGTGTAGACAACGATTTTGGCTCCATAAGGCTAAAAGGTTTCCAAAATCTGTGGTAGCACTTGTTGGTAGAGGGCTTTCTTGTTTTTATTCAACCAAAACTTGCCACCAAGTCACAAACTCAAAAATAACTACCTGGTTTGGGAGCACTGAGAGCAACATCCAAGGGGTTGGTGAGCATCATGTTGCTCACGAACCAGTGGTTGGGGATCACTGGTCTAGTGTGTTCTGGCTTAGATAGCCTGCTTCCCAATTTTGAAATCCCAGAATGTTGATGGCTGACAGGTTGTGTTGTGTATCTCTGCCCAGTTCATAAGTCGATAACTTTTGTGTAGTGCAGAAGAGCTTCTTGTTCCTCCTTGACCGTTCAGGTAGGCAACTGTGGTGCCATTGTCTGAATCCTTGCATGTTTGTTCATTTCTTTCTGCCAGTAGATTAGCATGTAATAAACAGCCCTGAGTTCCAAAACATTGGAGCTATTTGTGGGACCATCTGCATTGATAAACTTGTGTGTGCCAAGTGCTGTCGTCGGTGGTAATTACCTCTTGAACAGGGTGGTCCCAATTTTTGCCTTGTATCAGATTTGGTAGGTGTGTCCACTAGGAAAGGCTTGTCTTGCTTGAAAAGTAGAGTAGGTTGTCTAGATACACTGTCATGTGTATGCCCTGTACTTGGAGCACCACCAGCAATACTAGTTCGCCAAAAGCAAATCTTAGAAAGCGAAGCAAGTAAGCATCTCAAATATCGATCTTAGACATATGACAGATGAAAGACTTACAAATTTGTTCAATGGGTAAAGATTGAGTACTGGATGAACACCACCATCTTTTATGGGCACAAGGAATAGCTTTGAGTAAGAACCATTTTTGGGGTACTCCTTTTCCTCCTGTCAAATCTGAAATTATTTGTTTCAATTCTGAACCAAATAAATGGGAACCATTAAATTTAAAAGTTTGTTCTTTGATGCCGTGTCTCCTGTCCATTGGTGCAGCCAGAGTGCTCTGCAGGCTGTGATGGCCACTGCTGAATATCTGTAGCTGCATCAACTAGAAATGATAAGGATGATTTGATTTTCTTTAACTCAGATGTGAACTGTTCAGGTAAAGTTGGTGGGTGCTTTAGCAACTACTGGCACCAATATTTGGCTGTTTTGGCTACCGTTACAGAAGCTGTTGCTGGCCAAAGAGTTACTGCTGAATTCTGAAAGCTTCAAAGCTTCTCTTAAGTACGGTGTCTTTTTGTCCACAGGGTCTCGGAAAGACGTTTGAAGGTAGTGTTGTGGTTTTGGACAGTCAGACAATTGGATGGTCTACTTTTGGGATTTAATCCCAGGGTTTGTAATCTTGGATAGGATACATGCCAAAAATTTTTTATGGAATATTGGTCTTTTTTTCCCCGATTGTTGCCATTCAGCATCTACAATTTTGGTAATGATCTTACATACCGGAAAATAATGGAGTTTCTTCCCTGTGTTACGCAACACTTTATCTTTGGATAAGGTGATTTGTTCCTTTAATTGCAAGAGTTGAAAAGACATTGAATAATAAAGTTTTTATCTCATCTGGTTGTTAAGTTGAATTATCTGATTTGTTTCATTAAATATCTGAAGATGTGTAATATTCTTAAACAGATGAGTGATATGTATCAGAAGAATGTATGGATTGTAGTTCAGAGTCATCATGCTGTTTAACTGAATATTGTATAGTCCAATAAATCTATAAAATTAGTTGTGGCAGATCAGGAGAGCCCTGTAATGGGCTTTGAGTGTGACATGACTATGTGAGAAGCCGGTTGTGAGAGCATGAAATTCCTGCAGATGTGTAAATGACGTAACTAATACAACGTCCCTTTGTGCGTCAGTTGGAACTAGCGCCAGAGGAGAGCGGGATGACATGGGGGGATCATAGTCCCCAGTCATCCTGCACTGATAGTTAGGTCCGGCTGAGAAAAAAAACTGTCAATGTTTGTGGCATTCTGGAATGGAGGCTGTCTGGCAGAAATTCATCTATGGGTCCTGATTTTGTGGTGTACTGTGAGCAAAGGAACACACAATTTTGCTGTAAGCATTACTAACATTTATTTGTTTCATATTTGTGATCACTTCTACTTGATATTGCACAGTTTTCAATCTGCTGTGTTAGCAAAGGTATGGGATCTGTTATCCAGAAAGCTTTGAATTACAGGAAGGTCATCTCCCATAGAGTTTATTTTAAAGTGATACTGACACCAAAAAATTTCTTTTAAAAATATGAACCTACTTCTAAACCTACCTATAGGTCATGTTGACTGGTTTTTCCTAAAAGTCCTGCTTCTCTATATAACTCCTACTGAAGATCCTGAACCCGACTGTCTGGCAGCCCGACTGTAGCTTCTCAATCTGTCAAAAGGACTACGTCATAAACTGGGAGGATTCAGCTTGCAGTTTGCTTCAAAGTGTTCCCCCTCCCTCCCTTGCTCCTTGCATCGCATTGTGAACTAGATAGCAGGCAGGCTTTACCTTTCCATTGCCTGCCTGCCTGCCTGCCTGCTTCAAAGGGCTTCCCCCCCCCCCCCGCTCGTTGCATGAAGAATTTAAATAGCAGGCCACCTTAAACTTTCCCGTGCCTGCTTCTAAGGGCTCTCCCTCCCCATTACACACAGAGCTGAGCTTGTCACACACCGGCCGAAAGCAGAAGGGGCATTGCAGGTTTGTGATTGGGCATATTTATTCACGTGGGAGGCATTTAAATTAAAACCCGGAAGAGGGGAACAAACATGGCTGCTCCGTGGGTCTGTAATTCGTGCTACCATAATTATGAAGCGAAAAAACTTTGCAGATTTAGTTTAGAAGGAACTTAAAGCTGATACAAATTAAAACACAACAGCAGTTGTAAAAAAAAAATTTGAATTGGCTGTCAGTATCACTTTAAGCAAATAATTCACATTTTAAAAAGTATTTGCTTTATCTGCGTAATAATAAAAAAGTACTTTGCACTTGATCCTTACTAAGATAAAATTAGTGCTTATTATTGGGTTTTTTTTTAGATTTTAAGTATGATGATCCAAACAACAAAAAGATCCCTTATTTTGAACACCACAGCATTCTGAATAACAGATCCCATGCCTGTATTACCACATATGCTGTTACATCAAGGTAATTTTAATCAAATTTACATACATACATGTGAATTAATCAATGGAAAGACTAAGAACACACAAGAACATAAAATCCATTTAAAGGAAAGGGAAAGTCATTTTGACATTTTACTGCAAATAGATTGGCCACATTAGTGCCACCTAGAACACCACACCAAAGAAAACCACACCAGCCCAGGGTAGCTGGGAAAAAGTGTTTTCTATTCCTTATTTCTTCTGTCTTTTGAATCCTGGTGCCCACGCATTCGCAGCAGAGTGAAAAAGAGTGAAAAAGTTCAGCTTTTCACTCTACTGCACAAGCGCACGAAGACAGAAGAAGAAAGAGGAGACACTCGCTTGCAGGTACCCCAGGCAGGTGCGGTTTTCTCCTAACAGGAGCACGAGCCTGGGGTAAAGGTAAAGTTTCTGGGTGTTGCCTAACATTTGCCTTTCCTTCTCCTTTAATGTAATATGCCAGAAATCCACTTCCTGTGGTTATTCAATTGTTAACCAGCTTCCATGAAATGGAATAGTTTCTATAAGATCTGCTTAAAGATAAACAAACTGTGGCTAAACACAAAGGATCCTAATATATGCAATAATGCGATAAAGGTAATAAGAATATGAATACCAATGCCAGTGTTTATTAACATGAGATAATTTTTTCTCGTATACTGTATACTCACCTAACATCTGCGGGTTTGTTTCTGTTATATCCTGGCTAAGCTTGTCACTTCCCATGGTCTGCAGAGATTTCTGTTTCATTTCTAACTACAAAGAACATATTTACGTTAGCTCATGGCAAACTGCGTACAGTTGACAACTTGAATGGCATTGCAATGGGCCCATAGCACAAAGGACAATATGACAAAGAGTGTAATTTATACAGGATTAGGCCGAGAATAAAATGTTAGAAATTGACTGAATTAATACTCATATGGACATACACCTATGTATGTATAAGCATGCACACCAGAACTTTCATTACGGCACAACAAAAGGTTTCCTCATAAAAAAAAATAAAGATGTATAAATGAAAGAGTAACTAAGATTACCATACAAGTATATGCAGTAACAAAGGCTTGCTAGACTTATATTTGATTGGTCTTGGTCTGTTATGAGAAAGGCGGAAAAATCTTGTTGAGTAATACTGCATCTGGCCAGTGGTACAGCCCTCTACTAATGGTCTGCAAGGCAACCAACAATGTGATCAAATCATAATCATAGGGGCCAAACATTTGGATCACCTTAACCTCCATCTGTGGGGGCAAAATCAGGTTGTAGCTTCATCTGCAGCACACATATCCATAATATATACTTTTTTAACTGTTTACAAGCATGTAAAACTCTTACCATCCACATTCTAATTCCTTCTGCCAAAGCATATACCTGGGCAAACTCTTCACATAACGGAATGCTTCCTCCATTAAGCACTACAAAACAGCAAAAACAGAAAATTTGGATCATGCAGCAAATTACAACAATAACAGGTAAGTTCATGCTAGTATGACTGAAATTTTCATGCAAGTTTATTTTACTGGCAGCCAGAGTATGGCACACAGAGGCAGCATACAGTGACACAATGCTGGCACTGCTCCTACAGTCTGCACAATAACTATATATTAAAAAACTTTTTAATTGCAGTACCACCTCAGAATATGTTCTTTTTATAGTGTGCAGGGTTTATTTGTGGGTTACTACTGCTGCTACAGGTGTGAGGAGGTGAACAATGTGGATGATTACAGTCTGAGCCTGAGGTGTAAACACTGCAGGGGGTGAACAATGTAGGGATTAAAAGGTGTGAACAACACAGGGGATTACATTTTTAAACAATACAGGGGGTTTACAGACTGAGTGTGAGGTGTCAACCATGCAGGGGGCCAGTTAATCTCAGTACTGATACTATTTACAAAGGTAAGCCATCAAAACAGCCAGACAGGTGGGGGTCCACGGGCCGCCAGTTGGACAGCACTGCTGTACATAAATGACTGCAGCACATAACATTATTTTCTACCACATTATCATGTGACAGTCACTTTCCTATACCATGTTAATAACCTCAAAGTGAAAATAACTCACAATATCCTAAAACAAACCTTGTCTTTGTTTTTTAATTTTGTGGGGTTTTTTTTAACTAGCTTTTTGTTCACATATTGCCATTAGCTATAAATGGAGATAAAAAAATTGCCTGATATACACTTATGTGGAAAGCCATTTGTTGTTTTCATAACTAAATCTTGAATGTCTTACAGTCTTCAAATAAATAGGGAAACGGCTTTAATGAACAATATCTTTTTAACTACTTTAAGATATCACTAAGTTTTTTTTAGTAAAGCTTGCCATACATGGACAGAATCATGCTGCCAATTCTTCTTCAGACCAAGTCGTCAGCTTATCTGGTCATGTATGGGCCCTTCCTGATAAATATCTGGCTGAAAATTTGTCAAATATCTACTGGACAAGTTTAAAAATTCCATTGGGGTGATACTACACTGGTATGATGATGCAGTTTCCTTTGAATGGGCCGGCAGAAGCACATATTATGATCCCTATTATGGCCCTGGATGTAGGTAGCCAAATCAGGCAAATATCCAATCATTTGGCAATGTTGCCAAACAACAAACAAGCAGACCTTATGGTGTATAGCCAGATAAAGAAACAAGAGTAACAAAGTTTGTTTCCTGAAACTATAAGGGAGCCAAAAGTTTAACATATATTAAAACAATGTTATATAATAACCTATATGGAGATCATTTAAAAATCCTACAACTAAAAATTGTCCCCAGCAGTTAAATCATGGCTTTGTGGGGAAGAAAAGGGGTGGAGACATGGGCATCTACAAATAGGGGAACAGTGGGGGACTTGCCCAACCCTTCCCCCTGCAAATTCCCCCCTCCCATGGAATTTTGCATACCTAACTATTCCAATGTACAGCCCACTGTCACAGATAGCGGTTTGAATTTCCCATGTTGCCCTGCTTGTCTTTGGTTCTTTTCCGCTACTTGCTCCTCAAGAAAAAATCCAAGGTGGCCATGTGATCCACTGAGGAATGAATGGCAACTTTGGATCTTTTATGAGACAGCAAGAGAAAGAGAAAATGCTTTCAATCTACTATTTCTGCATTCATCTTTCTGGCATGTCTGAAGTTAATGGAGTGCTGATTGGCCATTTCTACAGTGATTATACTGGTATGTCTGGCGTTAATATGCTGATTATAAGTTTTCTGTAATAATTATACTAGCACATCTGGGGTTAATAATTTATCCATTTTCTGTAGTATTTATACTGACATGCTGGAGGTTAATATGCAGATTTTCCATTTTCTGTAGTAATTATATTGGCATGTCTAGCATTTATATGCCCATTATGTATTTTATTTCGTGATTATACTGGCTCATCTGGTTAATATGCTTGTTATCCATTTTCTGCAGCAATTATACTGGCACCTCTGGCGTATGCTTTAGTAAAATGGGTGTGGTATTGGATTCATGCTGCATAATATATCAAAATAATATATAATATATATCAAAATAAATTAGAGGTAACCACAGAAAAATTCACCCACTTTCTATTCGTTCCTATGGGATTTTTAGAAATGTATTTATCTCTTCTAAAAATCCTTTAGAAATGAACTGTGGCATCCATCTAGTTCAACCCTTCCAAGTTAACCCCAACACACACACAAACCTATTCTGACCTATCTATACACTTGCATATTATGCTTGTTCAAGAAATCATCCAAACCACTCTAATCTGCATTATGGTGCAGTACATCGGGGGCATGGATATTTGTGGCAGCTGCACCAAGGGATCACACCAAATCCCAGTCTCAGCCCCTCAGTATTTATTCTGTGCGTATTTTACTTCATATAAAGTATTATGTTTTGGCTCTTACCACTGATTGCCAACTGTTCTTTTTATAAACTATCCCATTTATAAACCATAAAATGTATAAACCACAGAATTTATAAGATATCATAGTGGCTGGTCAGCCTTCTATGGAAATACTCTTATAACCCATATAGGGAGGTCTTTATTGGTTTCAGCTTAAATGGCCACATACTTGACTGCTTTCAGTCAAATGTTTCTCTAACAGATTTTTACTTATTTTTGTGTCATGTATAGTGCAGCATGTTATCAATGTTTGTACTCTCTACAACACAGACTAGTTGTCATTAAATGTCTGGAAATGGTATTGCATCATAACTATATTTTGTTCCAGGATGATTTCTACTTGCAGGTGAAAGGGACCCCAATGGGGTCCAATATGGCCATGTCCTATGCAAATATTTATGTGGCTTGTATTGAAGTATGTTTATACAAATTTATTGTTTAAAAGTTATTGTAAGTGTTGGTTTCGTTGATTATATTTTTGTAGTACAGATGGGGCCACAGGGTACCATCGAGTGGTTTGTCCATAACATCAATTCAGCATCTGGTTACCTAAAATTTACTATGAATTTTGATTTTCAAGAAATTAGTTTTCTTGACACAAAGATTTATAAAAGTGGGGCAATTCTGATGTCAAGTTGTGCAAGTTACACATTGCTTGACTATCTTTCATTCCATCTCTTACCAATGAGGAAGTCATTGCCTAAGTCTCAATTTACTCATAATAGGCAAATTGTGTCTGATCCACAAAAGAGAGGCTTGTGGAAATGACACAAGCCACACAAGGGTAACCTGTGGACCTTCTGGATGCTGAGAGGAAAAAGTGTGGAGCAAGTTACTAGACAATCTTTACTGGAACCTTGTAATAGAAAGAGTTTTGCGTTTGTGAGTAGATATAATACCTTAAGCCAGTGCTGTCCAACTTCTGTGCTACCGAGGGCCGGAATTTTTCCGACCTACGTGGTGGAGGGCCGATAATGGAAGCCAGTTTTGAACACTCCCCTTTTTGAAACCGCACCCACTTAAAACCACACCCGTGTTATCACATGACCATACCCATATTAATGGTTGTAGTACAGCAAAAACCTGCCATACTCTGCCTTCCCTACCCTGCCTGTGTGTGCCATACTCTGCCTGCCCTACCATGCCTGTGTGTGCCATACTCTGCCTGCCCTACCATGCCTGTGTGTGCCATACTCTGCCTTCCCTACCCTGCCTGTGTGTGCCATACTCTGCTTGCCCTATGCTGTATGGCACACACAGGCAGCATACAGTGACACAATGCTGGCACTGCTCCTACAGTCTGCACAATAACTATATATTAAAAAAACTTTAATTGCAGTACAACCTCAGTATATGTTCTTTTTGTAGTGTGCAGGGATTATTTGTGGTTTCTACTGCTCCTACAGTCTGAGGTGTGAACAGGGGAACAATGTGGGTGATTACAGTCTGAGCCTGAGGTGTGAACACTGCAGGGGGTGAACAATGCAGAGACTAAAAGGTGTGAACAACACAGGGGATTACATTTTTAAACAATACAGCCTGAATCTGAGGTGAGAACCATGCGGGGGGGGCAGTTAATCAATTTCCAATCAATTTCTGCTATTCTAAAAAAAAAAAAAAAAAAAAACATTGGCCTAAATTATCTAAGGGTACTGAAGAATTTAAAATGCCTCTGTATATGGCCTATAAAAATGGATGTAACCTGGGGTCCCTGTTAATAAAATCAGACTTAGGTCCAGGTAGAATTTTATGATAAAGTACTTTAGCCTGTGCAATTGTTGCACAAATTGTATAAAAGGTGAATATGTTTGCCATCCGAATAAGGTACACTTATATGGATTTGGGGACACTTTATGCGTACTTCCATGTTTGCAACATATGGGAAAAAGACCCTTGTAGCAAGCTTAGGTCAGACTACATGGAGTGTCTACAACAGTATAAGGGAGCATAAATCTGCCATTAATACTTGGAAGATAAAACAGGTAGTTTCAGGCCATTTATTTGGAATATAACCATGGAGTCAATCAATTAAAATTCCAAATAATTGATGTAGTGGATAAAAAAGCAAACGTCACTAAAGTAATATTGTCACGGGAAAACATTTTTTTTTTTTCAAAACCCAATAGTTAAAGGAGTGGTTCACATAAATTAATCTATTTTAGCAGATTAGGTCATTTTAATAAAATATGTAATGTTTTTGTACTCTCTTTAAGAAAATATCTCCTGTTTTAGAGAAAATTACCTCTGAAGATAGCGCTTCTGTATAGGACAGGAGTCAGTGGAGGCACCAAAGGAGTGGGTCGTTGACCCCTTTCTGCACAAGCTCTGTGTAACACTGAGTACTGGCAGTAGGAGCTCCTAAAGCTACTGCGCATGTCAGTTTTCTTACATAGTTACATAGGGTTGAAAAAAGACCATCAAGTTCAGCCATTCCAAGTAAACCCAGAACACACAAACCTATTCTGACCTATTACTAACACATACATAACCTATTCTGACCTATTACTAACACATACATAAACTATAGATACAAACATCAATACTAACTGTAGATACTTGTATCACAATAGCCTTGGATAATATGCTTGTTCAAAAACTCATCCAGGCCCCTCTTAAAGGCATTAACAGAATCTGCCATTACAACATCACTAGGAAGGGCATTCCACAACCTCACTGCCCTTACCGTGAAAAACCACCTACGCTGCTTCAAATGGAAGCTCCGTTCCTATAATCTAAAGGGGTTGCCTCTGGTGCGTTGATTGTTTTTATGGGAAAAAAGAACACCCCTTATCTGCCTATAATCCCTTCTAATGTATTTGTACAAAGCAGCGGTTCTCAACCTGTGGGTCAGGACCCCTTTGGAGGTCACAGGGGTCGCCATCGGATAACACATACAGTATTTCCGATGGTCTTAGGAATAATTTTATGGTTGGGGGTCTAAACAACATGAGGAACTGTATTAATGGGTCGCGGCATTAGAAAGGTTGAAAACCACTGGTACAGAGTAATCATGTCCCCTCGCAAGCGCCTCGCAAACAACCTCAGCCTTTACCGTCAAACCTCATAGCATAAATCTTCCATCCCCCTCGAGGTTCCTGCTCACTTCCTCATAAAAGGCGACTAAATTAGTCTGGCAAGATCTGTTACGCATAAAACCATGCTGGCACAAACTTATAGTATTGTGAACTGCAATGTATTCAAGTACCCTATCCCTTATTACCCCATCCAAAAGCTTTCCTACTACTGATGTCAAACTAACCGGCCTATAGTCTTCAGGCTGAGAATGGGACCATATTAGCAATTCGCCAGTCTCTGCACCCTGCCAGAGCTCAACAAATCCTGAAAAATGTGAAGAGGCATGGCAATCACGGCGCTAAGCTCATTTAATACCCTGGGATGAATACCATCCTGTCCTGGACCTTTGTTTACCTTTACATGTTCAAGTCTCTTTTGAATTTCCTCCTGAGTGACCCACGCGTCAGTAGCTAAATTACTAGCACTATTAAAAGGGAAGCCTTCATTATCTGGCTCCTCAGATGTATAGACAGATGAAAAATAAGAGTTCAAAATTTGTCTCTTTTCTTCCTGCCTCTCCTCTGATTGGCTGCTAAAGTTACAGGCACAAAACATGATCCCTGCTGCTGCTGTCTCCTGCTATGAACATTCGGGAAGGGAGAGGGGAGCATGGGGGGAAGCTCACATGTGACTCAAATAGGTATATAGATACACAGTCTTTGCATGACACATATTATCATACTCAGGGGAACATAATCTATCATTTTTTGGGTAGCAGTGAGAAAAGATAGCCAACCCCTTAAATAGAGCTTCTCCAGCAGAATCGTTAATTGAAGTCCTTAAGACAAAGTTACCCCACAATCTCTGTCTGGTTATTATGGGTGTCTCCTATGAGCACATTGGTTCCCCTGTATCTGTCATTTGTCGGAGGAAACCATACACTCCAGGGAGTACAACGGTTGAAATCAAATTCAGGATTCTAGCACTGCAAGGCAGCAGTGCTAACAAACCACAAAGCCATTTAGGCACTTTGTACAGATGGTGGGAAAAAAAAAAAAAAACAGTTAAAAATGATGTAATGTTATCTCAGAGAGAAAAAAAGTGCTTGCAGTACAGACTAAGCCCTTACCATATCTCTGAAGTTTTCTATGCAGTTGTGGGGTTAGATATACCATAGCAGCAAAGGTAGAGTTCACAGCTTGATCAATCACAGATCCAGCCACTATTTCACTCTTTGGCGGTTGTTTCAGAATCGCCTGCGTTAGTCCTTTGAAAAGCTCAGAGTTAGGGCCACAGAAATCCTGGGTAGGATCTGAGTTTGCAAAGTCAAGGAGAAAGTTACGACAGTCATCTGCATGAGAGTTCTTAGTCTGGAAATAAAATAATAATGTAAAAAAGTATTTACATAATATCTGGTATTGTTATATTATGCTCAGACTCTTAGCACTCTAAATTTTATCCTAATACTATGGACATTCACAGTAGAGAACTATAATAAAACACCAAACAAATTTGTAATTATGTTAAATATTGCATAAAAAGAACTAAAATAAAATTCAAATGTATATTTACTATTTGAACTAAGAAATAGGGTAGCATTTAGAAACTAGAAAGGGTTGAAAAACGTGAAATCTGATCTGTTGTTGGCTCTGCCCACTTTTTCTAACCTTTGACCACAGTTATATAGTAAAAACCACTGTGCAAAATTTGGGGACCCTGATTTTAATAGTGTCTGAATAGCAGCAATTTAAATTTCCCCACTGAAAGTCAATAAGTGACATCTGATTGGCGGTTGGTGGCTCCGCCCACTTTTTCTAACCTGGAACTGCAGTTACCCAGTGACTAACACTGCAAAGTTTAGGGACCCTAGGATTAATAGTTACAGAACGGCAGCATTTTAAATTTAAACCATTAAAGTCAATAGGTTAATTGTGATTGGTGGTTGGTGGGTGTGCCCACTTTTTCTAACCATGAGTCAAAGTCACCCAGTGACAAACAGTGGGCACCCTGGTATAAATAGTATGAGAATGGCAGGATTTTAAATTTAAAGCAATAAAATTCAATGGACGAAATCTGATTGGTTGTTAGTGGCCCAACCCACTTTTCCTATTTTTGAATTGCAGTCCCCCAGTGACCAACTTTGCAAAGTTTTGGGACTTTTTGGGAGGCATAAAAATTGTGAGACTGAAAACATTTTACACGTCACCATTGAAATTACATAGGTGAAATGTGATTGGCTGTTAGTGGCCCCACCCACATTTTTCTAACTTTGAACAGCAAATACCCAGTGACTAACTTTGGAAAGTTTAACAACCCTGGAATTAATACTGAAATAATGGCATCAGTTTAAATATAAACCAATGAAATTTAATGTGTGGAAATGGATTGGCTGTCACCCACTTGTCTAACCCTGAGTTTGGGAACCCTGACATAAACAGTGAGAAAGGCAGCAATTTAAATTTTAACCCAAAACATTCAATAGGTGAAGTCTGATTGGCTGTTGATGGCTCCACCCACTTTTTTGAAACCTAAAAATCTAGTCCCCTAGTGACCCTGGTATTAATACTGTGAGAATGGCAGCAGGTTGAATTTCCCCATAGAAAATCAACAGTTAAAATCTGATTGGCTGTTGGTGGCTCCACCCACTTTTTCTACCGCTGAACCGCAGTTACCTGGTGACTAGCTCTTCAAAGTTTGGGGACCTTAGTATTAATACTTAAAGAATAACAGCAATTTAAATTTAAACATATGAAGTCTATAGGTGAAATCTGATTGGCTGTTGTTGGCCCTGCCCACTTTTCTAAACTGTGCAAAGTTTGGGGACCCCGACATTAAACATGTAAGAATGGCAGCAGTTAAAATTTCCCCACTGAAAACAATGAAAGAAATATGATTGGCTTTTGGCAGCCCCGTCCACTTTTTCTAACCTTGAGTACATAGTCACCCAATGACTGACTGCAAAGTTTGGGAACCCTGGCATCAAACCAATAAAATTCAATAAGTGAAATCCGATTGGCTATTGGTGGCTCCGCCCACTTTTTCAAAACTAAAACCGCAGTCCCCTAGTGACCAACTGTGAAAAGTTTGTGGACCCTGGGGTTAATACTGTGAGACTGGCAGCAGGCTGAATTTCCCCATTGAAAGTAATTATGTAAAAACTGATTGGCTGTTAGTGGCTCCGCCCACTTTTTCTAACCTTGAACTGCAGTTAACTGGTGCCTAACTCTGCAAAGTTTGGGGACCCTGGTGTTATTATTGTGAGAATGGCAGCAGGTTGAATTTCCGCCAAGTCAGTCGATAAAATCTGATTGGCTGTTCACTGTACTTTAAGTAGTTGTTGCTATGTTAGTGAAGTCTATCAGGGCGGTGGCTCGCAGCCACATACTGAAGAGTCTAAACCAGAAGCTTGCAAAAGGTCTAGGTAGAGCACAGTTTTTAAGCAGTTATGGACATATTTGAACCCAAAAGGTATTAAAATAAAAGCACTTCTGTTTTACATTATTTTACATAGTTTAATGCATGGTAAAAATTTACGATATATATCCCCTTTAATTCATGGTTTTAGAGGATTTCAAGGTTTTTTCCCCCATTTGTAAACAAAAATTGTTTTGTTCTTTTTGTTTCTCATTTTAATTTGTTTATGGTTTTTACATTTGGATCTTTTAATAAATGACTAGACAGTTATAGTTCTAGTGTAAAAAGTTTATTCCTGGTTTTAAAAACCGATAAAACCACAAAAATCTGAATGTTGATAAATCTGCCTCTTAGACTTCATCAGCATGCATTAGTCTTTGGAATATGCACCAATCTATGTCTGCTTTAGTGATACATGGCAAATGTAAGTAAATAGTGGTGCTATTGCAGTGAATCAAGATTTCCTTGTGCTTTAATTTGTTATTTTAAATTAGAAAAAACATAGGCAGAACACAGTTTATGACAAGTCATGTGTATTGTACTCATGCTGCACATATGTGTATACAAACACTTAGCTAAACAATACATATAAATATCTATTTCTTCAACAACCAGAACACAGGCAGCAGTTAAAGATGGCTTGTTCATTATTACTTTGCTACTATAATATAGGAATAAGATCTATTATCCAGAATCCACAATGCCATGCGGCATGCATGCTGTATTTACACTACACACCCAAAATTACTTCCTACCATTAATCATGCCTGATAGCACAAGCAGCAACATGTGAGAGGTCTGAGATAATAACATTTAATCCTATATTCTTGATTGCAATGAGACTGAGAAAAAAATTAAAGTGCCTTTCTTACAAGCCACACTAACATTCCAGTTTGGATTTAAATATTCAGGTTACATGTGTACTGTTTCTTAAAAAAATGCTTTTTTAAACTTTTCTTTTATTTTTAAATGGGTCTTTTTCTTTTTGAGTAGTCTTTAAAACTATAAGCACAAAACACATGAATAATAAAGGTAAGATACATTAAAAATATTAAAGTTAATAAAAAATAATATAAAATTATTAATATACCTCTTTATTCCCTTGGTGCAGGGATGTCAATTCTGCCTTTAATTCATTATCTGTGCCCATCTGATGCCGGAAGACTGATTTCCACAATGGAGAACTGACAACGGATGTCACTTTTGCAAAAGGTAACTCAGCCACAGAGCCCAGCTCTTAAAAAAAAAAAAAAGAATTAAATTTGTTAGCTTTACAAAAAAAAAAAATCCCTAATAAAGAAATAATTTTAAGCAACATTCCAATATTGGATAATGTGTATATGTAACTGCAAATGCAACCAGTATATTTTTGGTTTCTCTCTCGTCTGGTTCTGAACAATGTAACATAAGGCAGTTCTCCTCAAGCCAAGACAGATTTCATGATCATCTGGCTTCTGCTACACCTTTGTGAAAGTAAAGGTGGCCACACACGTGGCGATTTGCGATCTTTCGTGCGACCATCGGTCACACAAAAGATCACCAAATCCGCCACTAACCTTCAGGGCTGAAACAGCAGATAAGGAGGTAGAAACAATAGGATTTCTACCTCCTTCTGCCGATTTAGCCCTGAAGGCAGATTTTGATCAGGCGCCCGATCAAAATCTTTTAACTTGGCCGATCAGCGAGTCGACCGATATCAGCAGCCTCCTGTGATATTGGTCGACTCGCCATACACGCACCGAAACCCTGTTTCGTACGATATTATCGGTGCGCGTATGGCCAGCTTTAGACACCCAGGGACAGACAGATAGTAATACACTTTTAAACAGCAAATACATTTACAAATAATTTAAAATGTTCATTAGAAAGCTGCTTAGAATATTTTATTTCAGTGAGCAAATTTTATTTTTGACATCCCCTTTAAGCCAAACAGTTGAGCCAATGCAATAACATATCAATGACCAATCATTCAATATATATATATATATATATATATATATATATATATATATATATATATATATATATATATATATATATATATATATATATATATATATATATATATATATATATATATATATATATATATATATATATATAGTGCCCTGCACTAAACTTATGTGGTTGGAAGGTTTAACAAGTAGCACTAAAATTTAGACACTGCATATAGATGCCTGCTCCTTTCAGGGGTTGTCATTCTGCAACAGTGCATCACATCATTCTAACAAATGTACAAAGATTACTTCCCACCATCCAACTTTACTCACCTGTGACAGTTAGTGACACCTCTGCGGTCAAGTCTGCTGCCGGAGAAATGTGTTTGGGGCAAAAGCAAAATCACTGGGGCATGATGGTTTGTAAAGCACCAACATGTGATTCTAACTGCTAAATTCTTAACCCTAAGCCAATGCTCCTCTTCCAAGAAATATGCAGCAGCCTGGGCCAGCAGAGAACAGACCAAAAATGTACCCGATCTGGTAAGCCTTTAATGCAACTGTACTTTGTATTTGTTTGTATCTGTTATTGTAATGACACAGTTTGCTCTAATAATTTATTATTTTGCTGTACAGTGCTGAGTACATAAGTAGCGATATATAAATAAAAATATACACACATACCAGCAGTAGCGCAGGAACCAAAAATAATTCAAAGTATGTCAAAGCAATAGTGTTTCTCTGCCTCCAGACTGTAGGTAATATTAACTCACTGATGCACAATGAATGTTTTAGAACAGAAACCTAATGACCCAAATCCAAATGTAATGTAGCCTTGTAATGTTCATAAACATATAAAAAACCTACACTTACAGCTCACACTGAGTTCTACAACTAACAAACACCTGGAATATGGCAGATTGCAAGCTGTAGCCTTACAGAAATGGAGGACAAATTTACATAAACTATAAGCTGCATAAGCACAGTTACT
Source organism: Xenopus tropicalis (assembly GCF_000004195.4). Lineage (NCBI taxonomy): Eukaryota > Metazoa > Chordata > Amphibia > Anura > Pipidae > Xenopus > Xenopus tropicalis. Next base: position 101,378,947 of record NC_030678.2, on the reverse strand, counting down.
TAAAGGAATCCTTTGCTTTTATACTACTTTGTAGTAACCTGATCCACCTGACCTCATTACTAAAGGATAAAATTAGACAAACTTACCACACATGTTTTTTAAAGACAAACATCTGGAAGCCAGGCGTCCCATCAACCTAGCCACAAGTAGCTGTAAGTCTGTACTCCATGAGAGGGGTATGTCTGGTAGGCCGTAGGCTGTAACTGTAAATTTGTATCCCCATTCATTATTGCTGCTGTCCGAGAAGAACAAGAACTGCAGTTGTGGGCCTGCCTTAAATGTTACTTTCTGCAAAGTACAGTTAAAAAAGTGTTGAGGAAAGGTTTTTTTGGACCTTTAAAAGGCCATTTCATCGAATACAAAAGGCATAAAAAGTGAAGTCATTCACATCTTTTATGCAACAGTTTCTAAATGCCGAATTAAATACAATTCTCATTTCATGTACACTTGCTCTATATAGCTGCCTGTGGGAAAGCTATTGTTCGGTTGCAGACTAAGTTCTAAGTGGCATTCTGCAGCATCCTTTAACGTCCCACACAGAGGATTTCAGGGGTGGATTTAAAAAAAAAAAATATATATATATATATATATAAAAGTATATTGAATGAAGAGTATCCTATATACCTATTCTTCAGGGTACCAATTCTATTACTATGAGAAGTCTTGCAGGCTAGATACAGCTCTCCAAAGGATTTTCCCACAGTTCCAGCTTGCTCAGTGCCACCACAGGCTTACCTTATGTCAGGACCACAAACAACAATTTATACTGGTATGGGACCCATTATCCAGAATGCTCGGGACCTGGGGTTTTCTGGATAAGGGGTCTTTCCGTAATTCGGATCTCCTTACTTAAGCCTACAACAAATTATTTCAACAGTAATTAAACCCAATAGGATTGTTTTGCCTCCAATAAGGATTAATTATATCGTAGTTAGGATCAAGTAGAAAGTACTGTTTTATTATTACAGAGAAAAAGGAAACCATTTTTAAAAATGTAAATTATTTGATTAAAATGGGGTCTATGGGAGATGGCTTTTCCGTAATTCGGAACTTCCTGGATAATGGGTTTCCGGATAAGGGGTCCAATACCTGTATTGCTTTTTTGTCTGTGTAGAAAAAGTTGACAAGTGACATACACAAAACAGGAAGCATAAAAATTCATTTGAGATCCATAGACAGCTGCTTCTGGTCCTAGAAATCATGATGAACACCCCATTTTTATGCTAAACAAAAATTTTTCCACAACTGTAGCTTATATTTTACCATTTCCTAAAACATCATGCATGTACAGTTGTGAACGTTACCATTAGCTCATGTATATACAGCTACCTGCATTTTAGATTTAGGCAAAGATTTTATAAGTTTGTGTTCCAAAGAAAAAGCCCTAATAAAAGTATGAACCCAAAGTTCATTGATGCTAAAAATGAACCTTTTAACTCTTTGTTTATCCTACATAGTTCAAGTTTTACTGTTTCTAATTGCAAACAATACAGAACATTATTTTCAGTCCCATCTAATGATTCTCACTCTTCTACCAGTATGCATCCTGATGCCTCCCATTTCAGGCTTCCATCACTCCTGTTTGCTACTACAACTCCCATCTGTCTCTCCTGTTGGCTTTTTGTATTATTCAACTGCTTTTGTTTGCATACTCCACCCAACACCAAGCCTGTAGACACCATAGGCTCTTTTGCTACTTTACAAAGCCAGTAACTTCTTATAGGTTTCCCTGTGCTTGGCTGTGTATAGCAGGTTGCCAATATGTTCATGACCTGATCCCAAAGCTATTTAGCTGTTTAAATATTTTCTACACTATGTATATTAAGAGCTTTCACTTATCGATACAGGAAGATAAGAGTGGTGGTTGCATGGTTCAGACTTCTCCTGAAATCTACTCATAGGTCTCACTGCAAAGGGTGATGAACCTACTCATGCCACCTACCTTTGGCCATTTATCACTGCCCACTTTATGATCATAGCGAACTTTACCACCTCTGGCATCAGTGAATTCTAAGTAATCGTATCTGAAATAACACAAACATTGACATCACTGCTTAATATGCGTTCCACCTAGATAGTCGTTTATTCAGGTAATAAGACATTACCTTCTTTCTGTTTCACATTTGTCATCAAATTCCACTTCAAAATATGTTGCGCCAGGGCAAAGGAAGACTGTTATGTCACGGCAGTTGTTCTCATAATTATGTGGGGACTCCATATTCCATGTCTGTAGCACCACTGGCTGCTGGACCAGATTCCAACTTTCCATCTCTTCCTACAAAACAGACACATATTTGCAGTATATTTTAAAAATATTGCAGTGTTTTTAAAATATATCATCAGTATATAAACTGGCTATGTACATTAAAGAAACCATATACTGAAAGAACTGCACATTTAAGTATTTACTCTATTTCTAGTATAATCACCTGCCAGCAATGTTCTCTTTCAACATATATGATCATTTGTACCAATGGTTGGTCAGCACAGGCAAATTTAAAGTAGTTCAGATTTAAAAAAAAAAAAATTTATATCCTAATAAAGTTATTCAACTTACCAGCAAGGGTTGGTTTCAGTGAAGCCCAACAGAAGCTTACTATTATACCAAATAACTTTCCAAATAAATACAATATGTCAGTATAATCTCCTGAGACACATACTGAATCCACATCATGGAAGGCTAGTCAGCAATTCATTTAGATGCATGCTGCATGGCTGCACATTAATCCGTTCAGTCTGCAGCATGCATCTATATGAATTGCTTATAACCCATGCAGGATGTGAATTCAGTATGTGGCTGGTATTAAAAGGGGTGAAGTGGCAACCCTATATATTGATCTTTTTTGTTTATCCCAGTTTTGCATACTCTTCCAGAGTATTTTTTTTTGTTTTGCATACTTCTTCCAGTTACTGTGATGGGAAGATAATAAGGTATAAATATAATATACCATATATACTCGAGTATAAGCCGATCCGAATATAAGCCGAGGTACCTAATTTTACCTAAAAAAACTGGAAAAACGTATTAACTCGAGTATAAGCCTAGGGTGGGAAATGTAGTTGCTACTGCTAAGTTTCAATAATGAAATAAATAATAAAAGGACACTCAGCGTGACCCCCTGTGAACAGCCCCCCACCAGCCTGATAAATAGTGGCTGTCTATAGCATCTTACAGCAGCCCCTATGGCCAACACTTAGGGGCTGATTTACTAACCCACGAATCCGACCCGAATTGGAAAAGTTCCGACTTGAAAACGAACATTTTGCGACTTTTTCGTATGTTTTGCGATTTTTTCGGATTCTTTACGAATTTTTCGTTACCAATACGATTTTTGCGTAAAAACGCGAGTTTTTCGTATCCATTACGAAAGTTGCGTAAAAAGTTGCGCATTTTTCGTAGCGTTAAAACTTACGCGAAACTTTGCACCTTTTAAGTTTTAACGCTACGAAAAATGCGCAACTTTTTACGCAACTTTCGTAATGGATACGAAAAACTCGCGTTTTTACGCAAAAATCGTATTGGTAACGAAAAATTCGTAAAGAATCCGAAAAAATCGCAAAACATACGAAAAAATCGCAAAATACCGATCATTACGAAAAAAACGCAATCGGACTCATTTCGACCCGTTCGTGGGTAAGTAAATCAGCCCCTTAGTATTACTCTCCCCACCTTTCTCTACTGACCCCATCTTGCTCTATTATGTCTTTAATTCACTACTCTTTCTAAAATCCTACCTACCACCTGCAGGGCCCTGAGACATTGACCCTATTTGCAACCCACCAAACACTTCTGAGCCCAGATATTAAACAAGAGGTGTTGAATCTGGGCCCTAAGTTCAACCCTATACTACTTACATTGCATCAGTGCATATACTTGCGCTTCTTTGGCCACCCGACGAACATTATTTACAGTTGCATAGAGATCACAGGGTTGGGGCCTCGACAGCAGTGTCTGCTTCCTATATAGTTTTTATAAATCCCCCCTTGCCAGCTGCTCTCTTATCTACTCTGGAGAATGGCCAAGAAGTAGTATACTACTCACATTGCATCAGTGGATATATGTACAGGCTGCTTTCATTTGGCACAACAAAGCATACACGGTGAAGGTGCCGTATCATATCCATGCTCCATCGTGTAAGCATTCGTATTCGATCGGCGCAGCGCTCCCGCTCCCTGCAGACTTACACGAGCGTGAGTATATACGGTATGTTTTATGCTGCCCTCGCTCACATTCCTCCCCCCTGCCCGTTCGTACTTTGCAAAATAAAAATAAAAGCAATATCACGCGAGCACACCCCCTCCATGCGCTGCCCCAGCACACACGTCGCGTCTTGCGAGTACGCGACAAAGGGATGCTCCGGTTGAACAAGGATGCGTCGGGTGAAGCATGGTGATATTGCTTATTATTATTATTTCGTGCAGCACGAACGGGCAGAACAGACGTCCACGGGGGTGGGGGGGTGCGAGCGATGGTACGCTCAAGGGCACGCCCGTATATGCTCGTGTATAAGCCAAGGGTGCCTTTTTGAGCACATTATTGGTGTTGAAAAACTCGGCTTATACTCGAGTATATACGGTAGGTGTAAATAAAAATGTTCAGTTTCTTGGTGCTAATTTTTGGACTACTCTCTTACAGTTATATCTTTTCATACCGTGGCTAGCAGTAAATAATACGAGATTGTGGATTGACTAACTTTCTGATTAATCATCTTAAATGTGTAGCATGACTGAGAAAATCATAAAAGGAAGGTACAGTATATTCCTCTATGAAGCAGTGGGCCGATTAACCTCATCTATAGTAAAAAGGATACTGTGATTTCTTTGTGGGGGCGCCTGGCGTGCAGTTGTTACGCCACTGTTTTAGAAGGAAGATTCTTTATCAGCATTGCTACATATTTTCATAACTAAGAACTCAGCTGTATGAACTCACATTTCTTGTCTAAATTGTTGTGTTAAGTAAATACACACGCAGAGTTCATTATGAAACCCTGTGAATCTGTCTCTTATCTGTATGAAAGGAGCTGCTGCTACTACCTAAAGAGTGATTCCCCACAAATTATTAAAGATTATTTTCAGTTTACACAAGATGCTAAACTGTGACCAAAACACTAACCACTTTTAAAAAACATGGCCAGAATAGTTGAATAGACTTTTAGGCCAATAACACTCTAGGAGATTAATTGCCCCACGATTAATCTCCTCTAGCACTGGCGAACTATTTTCTACTGGCGAGAATGCTGATCACAGGAAGAAAAACATATGTTTTGCTTCTGCATTCTGAAGTCGCCCAAAGGAGGAAACTTTTGGCGACTTTGGAATGCCGAAGAAACGCATGTGTTTTCCTACTGGCAATTTACATTCTAACCGGTACGAAAGCATTCATAGGAGATACCCTATTGTTTTAATCGCTCTTAAATGTCTTATTTTTAAATCAGTGCTATAGGAAATGGTAAACTTGATTTCCATTATCAAACTTTAGATTAAGACTTTTTTAGTGTTAAGTTATTCACCATGCTTGAAGACATATTATGATGTATCACCTTGTATGTACTTTTACCCAGATTTCCACATAGTTTCTTTAAGAGTTCGGTGAGGGTACTGAAGCTTTGTAATAAAGAACAGTGTGGGATATCAAGTGAACAAAACTCCAGCATAAAGGTCATCTGTCCAAAGAGAACAAAACACCATAAATACATTAATTAAAAAAAAACATAAAAGTGCAAAGGCTATTTTTTTGGATTTCTTACCAGCTGTCTTGTAGCCATACCAAAGACAGAAATGCTTAACTTTTCTGTTATTTCCTTTCCGCTGCATTTGACAAGCAGACATTCCAAAATATTTTTCATTTTTATAAGAAAAAGTTCAACATCTAAAATATAAATAAATACAATTATATGGGTATTTATTTTTTTTTTTAAATCATACATCAGAGTTTGTTAAAAAGGGATGCGGGAAATGTTTAGTCCCAGCAGCTACAAAACAAGGCCTCTCATTACTACTGAAAAATGCTCTTTGTACATTAACAGTACTTTTTTCTGTCAATATTAAAATGCATAGAAGTTTTATTTTCAAATTCTAAAGTAGTCATATAAAAATACATTAAACAGAATACTCACACTGAACAAGCAATTCTCTAGCTTTAACCTGCCAGACTGGGTCATTCCCTTTTAACTGCGAGTAACACCAGGAAAAGAGGCTCCCTTGCACGGCCCAAAATAAAGAATGGAGAACAGAGCTGCATTCTCCTTGGGTAGCATCCACAACCAACAATTTACTCTGTAAAGCAAGAAGAAAACAACAGGAAAAATTAGCATCAGCACTAATGCCATCTGAGATACTTTCTAGTTATAAGTCATCAAGGAAATAATACTTATGTGTAAAACAGAGCACAAGGTGGCAAAAATGCACAGATATGTTTAAAACAAATACTATTTATTATCTACTTATTTAAAAAGACATGCATTGCACTACCCTGAACAGGTAAGGAGTTTATATCTTTGTAAAAGTTTTGGAGTCCGAGCCGTAGGAATTCGTAATGGATCAGTAGCAATGTGATCGGCTGTTACATATGCTATTCATCTACTGATGTCTACTATGAGATAAGTGGCAGTATCAAGATATATATAAAACAGAACTTGGTATAAAGGTTTATTTGTTTAATAATTTGTATCAATGCTTTATCCATATCCCTAGAAACCACCAAATGGGGTATACCTCTCTTATAACCATCAAAAGTAGTTTGTCCATAACAGAGAGAGCTTGACTGATGTCAAAATCAGCAGGCAGTTCTGCTTCTGGAAGTAACAGAGGTCCACCTGGGTCTTGTTCACTATAAAGAAAAGAACTCAGTTTTATAACAGGTATAATAGGACAACATGCACTAATGATTTAAATTCCCCATATTCAACCTGTGTGTTATGAAGAGGCTGGCAACCCAGCCCTAGGAAATACCAATTGCACTTTACCAGACTAAATTTGTAAAATACACAAGCCACCTAGCAGACAGGAAAAGCTATTCCCACAAGTCTTAAAATTACAAAAAAAACACATAACAATGTTAGAGAAATTCAGAACGTTTATTTTACACAAGCGCTGTGGATTCTGAGCTTAACAAGAGTCAGAGTGCTAAATACATAAATCACAGGGTTTACATGGGAAATACATGTACAAGCAGTTTCATGGAGTAAAAGGAAGTCACTTCAAAGGTCATAACTGCTTTTAATGCCAAAACAGGTGGTTCTGCCCTCAAGGCCAAGATAGTTGTAACAAAGGCTAACTTTAACAGAAATCAAGGGAGGGGGGGTCTGCATGGGGATGTGCATACACAGAATAGGCAAGAGTCAATAGGCAGTTAAATAAGAGAATAGAGTGTCCTATATCTCTAACGGTAACAATTATATGCACTAGTCAGTATGCATTAACAGGAATGGGCATGTCAATTTTTTTATATACTATTTTCAAGGGAGAGCCCAAGAATTAGATCATTTTTGGAAAGCCGAGATGATGTACCGTATATAATGTCCCTGCCACCAAACAGTGTACCGCACAGCACAAAGGTAATGGATTTCAAAGATAAAGAGATATATTGTATGAAAGAGATATATTTCTGGGGCTTTGTTTGTTCCTGCAGAGAAAATACATTGATCTTTTTGCTTTTCTAGGGAATCCCAAGTGCCTATTTAATCACACTTTTTTTTTAGGGCTATCCTATTTTAAACGTCTCACAGGCTGATTAAAAAACTCTGTTTCCAGTTTATCTCTTTGCCAGTACCAGTCCAGACGTCTCATTGCTGTTTTGGGGATTACAAATGATTTTAGCAGTGTACATGGTATGGGACCTGTTATCCAGAATGCTCAAGACCTGGTATTTTTCAGATAAGGGATCCTTCTGTAATTTGGATCTCCATTTCTTAAATCTACTAAAAAATCATTTAAATATTGTTCCCTTACTCGTCTACCTAGGGCTACATCAGCCTGGGACTAAAATAAGCTAGTGCAGGGGTATTTCTATTACATGTAGTGTTCACAGGGTGTCACGCTGACTGTACTTTTATTAATTATTTGATTATTTTAACTTAGCAGTAGCTGCTGCATTTCCCACCCTAGGCTTATACTCGAGTCAATAAGTTTTTTCAGTTTTCCTTGGTAAAATTAGGTACCTCGGCTTATATTCGGATCAGCTCATACTCGAGTATATACGGTACTCAGGCAATCAGACGGGCTATTCTGCTCTGTAGGATAACTGTGGTCTCCACATAAAAGGCTATACATGTAGCCCACCAACTGACAAAGTCTTACCTGAAGTAAGAACATAGGGATTGAAAAGTAATGCGCACTGACAGTGGCTGCTCCTCTTCAGTGATGCTCCTCTAAGTAAACATATTAAAGAGAGTCAAAACAATGAGTAAATTGGATAGGATTAAAGTGCAATTTAACCACACACAGTCTGCATATAAACAAAGGCAAATAATCCTGTGCACTCGGGCAGTGATACACGGGGAGATTAGTTGGCCGCGATAAATTTGCGATAAATTGGCGGCGACCAAATCTTCCCACAATGCCATCCCACTCCCACCGGCGATTTACATTCTTGCCAGTGGGATGGCATTGCGGGGAGATTAGTCGCGAGGCGACTAATCTCCCCGTGTACCGCTGTCCTTAAGCACTGCATCGGCCTGGGTTCAGACACATAAACCGTATTTCTGCATAAGGTCCAGACTAACACACGCTCACACACAACTTTGTATTTAAAAACTAGGAATCTTACACCTACCATTAGTGAGAACAGTCTTTCCCGCCGGGATAGGCGATCAGGAAAAAATATAGCAGCTCCATTTAGTAAAGTGTTGGTAATTTCCTGTTTAAGTATGCTTGAAGGCAAAGATGTGCTGTCCATGTTATCCAGTGCTGCAAGAACAGATAAAAGCATTCATTTCTTCTGCATTTTTGTTCTGAATGAAAAATGCAAACTCAGAGTGCAGGGAAGTATGTATTATTATTTCAATTTTTAAGTGCTCTGAACTGCACTGCCTCAAACTGGTACAGAATTTTGAGAAATGTTTACAGGAACTTTACCTTTATTGAATTAAAATGGGAGGCATTTGATGCCTAGTGCGTACTGTTTAATACATAAAGAGAATGCTGTATATTGTATATTTGTATTATTTGATATAAAAAACATATCAGTGAAAAGAAAAGATGTACTCAATACTTACCGAATATGCTACTGTGTCTTTTCTCCTTATTAAATGTCTGCCCCCATGGCTACACAGGAGAGGCTAATGCATTTACTGTCTGTTCATTAGGTATGACATTTTTGCATTTTGAATAATCATCTTTAGTGAGGAGCCCTTTGTAGCTATTGCATTGCATTGTAGTCCTTTAGTATTAAGTGCTGCAATGCACTGACATTAAATAATTAAACTGTGTAAGGAAGGTATGCATGAATAGTCAGTTTCTTTACTTGATTCATCTGAAGCTGAGTTTGCCAGACATAACACTGGACATCAAGCACAAATTTTGCACAATTTCAAAATGAAGCCACATGCTATTTTGTATTACCCAATTTTGTCAATGAAAAAGCTAACATAATTGTGAAAACCTACCATTACAAAGATGTTTATATAATTCCTGAGAACAATGAAAATCGTTGCTTTCATCTTGAGCCAGTTTTCTAGTGGTGATTACACTGGAGCAGCTCTGCAGCAACTGAAGTACAACAGTCTTGATGAAAACATATTCTTCTCTTGGGCTAAGTGAAAAATGTTAAAATACAGTTCTTTAAAATGCCATTGACTAAGCTGCGCTTCTATATAGCGTGCTCAACAGTACAGAGTTCACTGCCACCAGGAGGTGGCATGGAACTTTTGTATTGAAATGGACACTTACTTGTCTTCCAGTTTCTTGTAAAACTGCCAAAGAAGCTGCAAATCTAGGCCAGAAAAGTCAAGGAGCGGCTTGTATTTCGAGCGGTTTTCTTTCTCCTGCAGAAAATACTGTTAGTAATGTCTGCATATACACAATCCACAGCAACATGCAATTTACATTAATTTATTTATATAGCAAGGAAACCCTTTATTCAAAACCACTGTCACTGACAAAGAGCAGCTCAAGCCAATCATTAGTAAGATCCATGGGTTTAATGTGCTGATGTTTCCAATGCTTTTCACTGTACAGTATCACATGCAGTAAAAAGGCAAATTCAGTTAACTTGAATGAACACAGTCAACTTGGTTTTAAGTTGCTGTGGTAAAGGACCAAGACAACCAGGTAATATTGTTATGTGAAAGCTAAAAGACCAATTTTAAAGTATAAGTAAACTTTTTTTTTTTTTCTCTACAGCACCTAGAGTAACATACCTTTCTCCCTGCAGATTTATTTTGTTTCTTTATTACAGCCAGTTCAACTACAGCTCCTTTACGGACTTCCTTGTATAAGGTGAAGTTCAGCCCCTTTTGCTTTCTGAACACTCCTTCTCTCAGACTATGATGACCTCAAGAGTTGCCTACTGTGCCCAGTAGACACCTCTTTGAGGTCATCATACTCTGAGAGAGGAGTGCTCAGAAAGCAAAAGTGGAGGGGCTACTCCCTAGACAAAGAAGTCATTAAGAGCTGCAGTTCAGCTGCTTGTAATAGAGAAACAAAACAAATCTGAATGCAGGGAGAAAGTTATGTTATTCTGGAGGCTGTTTAGAGTAATTTTAGGGAATTTTAAAATAAAAGGTTTGCTTATCCTTTATATTATGCCTAAATAAATTTGTTTTCTTATCGTTAGCCTGCACATTTCTGTGGCAGTAAATGGAGCAATTCTTTCCGCTGAAGCTCCTCAATCAAAATACCTTTTAATAGGCTGATCCAACATGATCTTAGGAAAATGAGTAAGACACCAATCGCAGGTGGAAGAGCACTACTTGTGCGATTACCCTTAGTGAGCCAACTCCAAAGTTTGGAAACCTCTGAAATAGAGCTCTATAGTTATGGCTGTAGCTTACCATGTCATGTGCAAGTTGCTGGATAAAAAGCAACGTTTTAAGAACTAAAGTCATCCCGCACACACTCTCTTTTGCAACTTCTTTGTGCTGCAGGCACATTATATTAACTTTGCTCTCTTCGTCCAGTTTCCTTAGGTATCCATAAGAACTAAGGCCTTGGACTCCCAAACGCTCTGCTGTTTCTTCCCGAGCACAAAGGAATTTCACCATCCAATACTAGCAGAAAAACAAACAAAAAAAGATGTTAAAAGCCATTAGAAAAGTTACACACATAAACTTAATTATATAACCTACAGTTTGTAAGTATGACACCCTTTAGTAAAGTGAAATGTTCTACTTATACACAATACATATATATATATATATATATATATATATATATATATATATATATATATTATATATATATATATATATATACACACACACACACAAATTTGCAAATGCAGCGCTCTTACAGGGTTATTACTCTTTATGTGTTTCAAACATGGTGAGTTACCTTGGCAGTTTTGCACTGCTGCATTTGAATGTCCACCTCATCCCACTCCTCCTCCAGCTCAAACCAAGCTACAGGATCATTCTCTCCAAGTTCTATGTCCGGCTTCTTAGTCCTGCAAAGTCAAAACCACTGAGAATTCAAATTAAAAAGAATATAAAAGTGAACATCCATTTTAAATAAATACATTAAAAAAAACACACGCTTAAGGCTTCAAATTTACTTAAAAACACATTATTCATAAAGTCACATTTTAAAATGAAAGTGGATCTGCATGTTATCTGTTAGCTACTAACGGTAGGGCTGGTATTGTTGCAAGATTATATGCTGGAGATGGTATTACTAGTAATCAGCATGGCGCATGAAGGAATGTAATGAAAGCAATGTGACTGCTTTTTATTCTGCAGGAAGTCGGATAGTCGAGTTGCAGCTAAGGGAGCGAGTTAGTTACCTGTGATAGATCTTTGCTACTGCGGGCGACTGACCTCTCCAAAATGCCTTTCCACCGGCAAAAATAAGAGTCTCCGGTGGAAAAGACTACGCATAACTTTGGAAAGCTGAAGCAATGCCTTGGCCTTTGCACCAGCGACTCCTATTGCTACCAGCAGAAAGGCATTTCAGAGCTGTTAGTCGCCCGTGGTAGCAGAGATCTATCACGTGCAACTAACTCTGTGGGCCATCTGCCTAATGGGCTACCAAAGCTTTTGAAATCTCTGGGTACAGGATTGTATTTAAAAAGTAGCTGTCAATTATTCATTCTCTAACTGAAGAAGGATTGTAAGTAAAGTGCTACAAAGTTCTGTATTTAATGTTCATTAATGACTAGGAGGAACAAAAAGCAATGCATCTGTGTTTGCCAAGGACACAACTGACAAAATCTTATCTTATCTAAAATTTATGTTTTAGATAAAATTCAGTGTTGATGTAATACTATGCACTTGGAATTTAAATACATACAAGCTACATATACCCTTAAAGGACATGCAAATCCCACACACAAAAATCAGTGAACAGCCTCCTTGAAATTTTTCAATACCTGCCACACTGGTTGTCCAGAGGTTAATAGTAAGGCTGCAGCATTCCCTTGATGACTTAGATTTCCTTCTCCTCCTGTAACCCACTCGGCTCCCCCTCGGGAATTTGCTTTGATTTGTGGCTTGTCCGACATGCTCAATTGTTCTAAGCTCAGATTACTAAACACGCCCTCCAGTCTAGCAGCCAGTAAAGAGATGGCATTGCTGGTTCCCATAGAAATTTAGCTCTAGCTGTCTGCTTCAATTTTTTTCTCCTAACCTCTTCTCCTGAGCTCAGCTCAAACAAAGCAGAACTTTTATCAAAGACAGTTCTGCCTGTGTGAGCCTGCATTCTTGATTAAATGTATGCTGATTAAGGGTCTGTGTGTGTATGCTGTTTGCAGATTTAAATCTATCTGATTATGTATCAGAGGAAAAATGGCCACTGGGTGAAAGCTGCTATTTGCTTTAGGAAAATGGGATGGTTCCAGCAAGCAGAGGGGATATATGCAGTACAAATGATGCCATTTGGGTGGGAGAGACATGCCCAACTGATATACATTGTAGGCAAATGTAGACATTGCATGTCCTTTCAAGAGGTTGTTCACTTTCATAAATCTTCCATTTAGTAAACAATGTAAATGAATGCAGATTTCAAATATATTGCCATTTTTAGTTTGCTACAGATTTAAAGAAAATCACCTGTAAAGAACTGTTCTTTTCAATAGCAGGTATGTGTACATGCTGCCCTAATAGGGGTCACCAACCCTTTCAACACTTAGGGGTATATTTATCATGCTGTGTAAAAAGTGGAGTAAAACATCACCGGTGATGTTGCTCATAGCATCCAATCTAATTGCTGATTGGTTGCCCTGGGCAACATTACCAGTAATGCTTCACTCCACTTTTTACACAGTATGATAAATATACCCCTAAATTAAAGCAGTGTGCTGCTATTTAACTAAAAGTACAAGGAAAGCCTGCTTTTACAAAGACCGCTATCTTTTTATTCAGAAAAACCTGTCTGTAAAGAGAATAATCACTCTGTGTAGTTATTTGCTCTAATAGAAGGTTGCGTTCGCCATCTTTACCAGGATTGCGTCACCATGTGCGTCCTTCGCGTTCATCAGTGCACGTGCAAACTTTCCTGTGCTTGTTCCAGAAATAGTGCTGGCTGAAGGGGACAAAATCACGCTCACAAAACTAATAATGTGCGCATGCGCTGAACTGGAATAATAGTGTAGGGGATCAGAGAACCCTGTCCCCTGTTTCTCAGTCTGTGATCCGGTTGGCTGGCTGCCCCAGTGCACGTCTGGGAGAGGTGTGCCTAAGCTTTGGAGCCAAAAATCTAGGGGCGGGCCCAGCAGTTTATAAAGGGAGCCCCTGCTGTTGTTTTCCAGAGTTGAAAGAGATACAGTGTGAGCAGCCATATTGTGTGTTAGACTTGAAAGAATAAAAGTCTGCTGGGCTGCCAGGAAGGAATCAGTCCTCTGTGGTGTCTCTAGTGTGTGTCCCCTGCTGTGAACAGGTATTGTTCGTTTGCCTGCTACGTGGGAGCAGCCACCTTTATAAAGGGAAGGTACTCTGGGGCAGGTAGCGCTACCTGGGGGGACTAAAGAGCTCTTGGGGAAGGGACTGAACTAACCTAAGGGTTGTGGTTTATCCGGATCCAAGTGGGGATTGGGCATCTATAGAGACTGTCGGTGCCAGCTGTGGATAAACTACATGGGTTCCTCAGAGCAGGAAAATCAGTTATACATAAAGTGTTAACTTCCAACTCCAACAGTTATATAAAGTTTAACATTTCTGCCAAACCTGTGTGTGATTATTTCCTAGTGAGGTGTGTTCCTCAGTGTCCACTAGGTGGAGGCACTGCGCTGTTCCCAGTTCCCAGTATCAAATTCTTTGAGAATACACATCTCCTGAACAAACAGCCCATATATATAAGTGAATGTACCAAGAAAGGGTTACAATAGCTATTGTGCACACGTCTCAGTCTTGGTCTTGAGAGCATCGCAGTGACTTCTGGGTAGTGCTCGTTCTATTCTTCCAGCTTTTGGGGAATCAACGGCTAAGGATCTTTTAAACAGGGGCACGCTTCAGTGAAATTACTACACTGACAGCCTGTAATGAGGTATGCCTTTGCCTGAACTCCTTATTATACTTAGCCTTTCCTTGTCCTTTAACGTAGTGTAAGGGCATTCCAAGCAAAGTGTTCTGCGCATGCAGGTCCCTTCCGCGTGAATTTGCGTGTTTGTATTGCGATTGGCTCTCCCTTTCCCAGCACACAGGACAGTTGAGCATTAATTTCGCCAAGCAGTACAGGGCTATTTTTCTTGCTGTGTTGTGGCCAATAGTCACCCTTGACTGTTTTCCTGCCTAACCTGCCCTTAAAAGAAATCTGAAGTCCACAGGTCAGATGATGCCCGCAGTTCAAACCTGCAATTTTCACAAGTTAATACCACTTGGCTTTACACACAGCACTACGCTCAGCACTCAGCAGCTTGGATCACATCATTTAGAAAATCATGCGTCCCAAGCTGCAGGCAAAAGATTTCTATTATAGGCAGATTAGGCAGGGTGATAAAAATGGCATGATCAGAGATGAGAGCTACATCTTTTCTTGCAGGCAGGTGACAGTATTATTTAAGCAATCCAAGCTGCTCCAAATGAGGTGGGGGGGAAGGGATGTGGAAAAGGAATGTGTACAGATGAAAAAATTAAATGCGGTGAAGCTGCAGTGTCATGACGTGACCACATGACCCACTCAAACAGACAAAGCTAAGCTCCTCCCTTTCAGCACTTTTCAGAGTAAGCACTCTGAAAGATGCAATGTAAGGATAGGTAAAAGATGTGTTTTTGCTGCAAATTTTAATGATGCTACATTCAAAAGGTTATAAATAAACTACAGTCATATTGTAAAATTAGGTTCGCAAAGATGAACAACCTAAGGTAGGCCAAAGGGTACATGAAGAAAATAATTCTTCCCCTTAAAGCACTGGAAAGGCCCCATCTTGAACAGAGAACATACAAAGAACAGAAACGAAGCTGATCCACTGGAGGAGAGATGCTACAGAGGTGTGTTTAAGGAGAAAATATAAAAAAAAGTCTTTTACCTTTCTTTCACAAACTGTTTGAATTCAGGTAGCTTCCATGCGTCATATTTTTCGAATCTCCTAAAGTGTTCCTCTGCATGAAATTTTTCAGAAGAATTATAAGCAAATATCAAGCCACATTTGGCACCAATATCTCCTCTTCGCACCTAGAGATAAAATATATCATTAATATATACCTATACTAACATGATCCTCATATAGAATGTGTAATACACCAAACTACTGCCTCCTACCCATACCAACATTTTAAAAGGTTATCAGAATAAAACTTACAGAACTAGCATGTGATCATATGAAAGTTCAGTGGTGAGAAACTCTAATTTTTTGAGATGCTATTTATCATTATATTATTATCAGTACACAGGAATTTCTGAAGCTCAGGCCAAAAGAGCCTGACATAAAACATAAAACCTTTTCTCGTGATTGCCTCTTGGCTCTTCCATCTTGCATTAGGGCAGTGGTACACGGGGAGATTAGTCACCTGCAATAAATATTCGCTACTGCGGGAGATTAATCTCCCCGAAATGCCATCCAACCGGCAAGAATGTAAATCGTTGATGTGATGGCATACACGTCGCTTCGGTTTTTCAAAGTCGCCCGAAGTTTCCTTTCCTTGATTTACATTCTTGCTGACGGAATGGCATTTCGAGGACATAAGTCGCCCGCAACAGCATAAATTTTTCGCAGGTGACTAATCTCCCAGTGCGCCACTGGAACTACTATTCAATTTATTCAATTATTAGGAAACTTAACAGAGTAATCTGTTGTCCGGATCACTACAGCCGAACGGTTTGCTGTCTTCCTGGTCCCAGGGTTCAGCATGTGGTTGATTGGATTGACAATTTATTGGGTGGGCTGTGCATGACCCAACTTAGTACATATTGGTAATAATGAAAAAATTTATGGTAGGAGGAGGACCTTGAAAAGTGAGTTCAGGGATCTAGGATCTAAGAATAAAGAAAGGTCCTCCAATGTATTTTTTTTCTGAAGTTTTGCTGGTGCCACGTGCAAGTTTAGGGAGACAGTGGGAGCATAGGGAGCGTGGCTAAGTCTTGGTGTAGGAAGGAAGGGTTTGGGTTCCTAGAGCACTGGACTGACTATTATTTGGGGTACAATCTATATAACTGACGGATTGCACCTCAATGGAAGGGGGTCCTCTGTGCTAGGGGAGAGAATGGCTAAGAGGCAGGAGGAGTGTTTAAACTAGGCAAGGGGCGGAGTGGGGGAAGTGGGTGAGCTAGTGTAGAGGGGGCAGTGGTATTAGCAAGTTTACCAGCTAAGGAGCTTCCACTGTTACAAGGGAAACAGCCTAATATTGATCTTAGATCTAACTCTCCGTTACCTAATGTAAGGTATCAGAGGGAGAAGTAGCAATCTCCACTGCATGATGGCTAATGCACAAAGCTTGTCAGGTAAATTAGGAGAGATGCCATATGTTGCATGTACTGAAAATTATTAATTAAATGGT
This sequence comes from Xenopus tropicalis, assembly GCF_000004195.4. Classification (NCBI taxonomy): domain Eukaryota; kingdom Metazoa; phylum Chordata; class Amphibia; order Anura; family Pipidae; genus Xenopus; species Xenopus tropicalis. The sequence goes on along the minus strand of NC_030678.2, from coordinate 101,361,863 downwards.
ATCACTGAGACCTGATGGGATGAAACATGCTACTTGGCTGTGAATTTAAATGGTTACACCCTTTTTAGGAATGACACAGGGATTAAAAAGGGCGGAGGGGTTTGTCTTTATATTAAGATAGATTTAAAGCTGTGGTGACATCTAATAATACTGAACTCATCTCATCATTTCTGTGGGTAAGCATTTAGGTAACAGTGATCACAACATGGTCTCCTTTGAGATAATGCTGCAGAGACAGCTCTAGGGAGGGAGTAACTATAACACTCAATTTTAGACGTGCAGCCTTTTCACAGGGTTAAACACAGAAGGAAAAAGGAATATCTTTAAAACCTTGTTAGCAAGTATACAGATCAGTATATTCCCCTTGTAAGCAAAGAAAGGCCTCACAAATCAAAACCTTAATGGCTGAAAAAAAAGTGTTAGTGTGGAGGTTTGTAAGAAAAACATGCTTTTAAAGCATTCAACTTTCATTAGGTATAAGAAAGCAAATAAAGCATGCAAAAAAGCTATCAGGCAAGCTAAAATAGAGATGGAAAGGGGTATTGCAGCAAGGAGTAAAATGAATCCAAAATTATTTTTTAAATATGTAAATTGTAAAAAAATGAAGCAAGAAGGGGTGAAACCCTAATAATCACAGGGGGGTCAGTTGGTTTATGCGACCAGGGAAAAAGTAGAAATACTGAACTCTTATTTTTACAATTGAGGAGACAACAAATGAAGGCTTCTCTTTTAATAGACCCAATTCTAGTGATAAAACTACTGATGCATGGGTCACTCAGGAGGAAATTCAGAAGAGACAAACATGTAAAGGTAAACAAAAGTCCAGGACCGGATGGTATTTATCCCAGGGTTTTAAACAAGCTTAGTGCTGTGATTGCCAAACCTCTCTGGCATGGTGCCGAGAGACTGGCGAACTGCTAATGTGGTGCCATTATTTAAAAAGGGATCCTGTCCCCAGCCTGAAAACTATAGGCCTGTTAGTCTGACATCAGTATTAGGAAAGCTTTTGGAAAGGGTAATAAGGGATAGGGTACTTGAATACAACTGCAAATCACAATGAACTATAAGTTTGTGCCAGCATGGTTTTATGTGTAAGATCTTGCCAGACTAATTTAATTGCCTTTTATGAGGAGGTGAGCAGAAACCTCGATGCTGGAATGGCAGTGGATGTCATCTACTTAGATTTTGCAAAAGAAAGTACTGCTTATATTTTTGCTGACGATACTAATTTGTGCAAAGCTGTAAGTTTCATGCAGGATGCTGCCACTTTGCAGAGCGATTTGATAAAATTGGAAAACTGGGCAGCAAAATGGAAAATGAGGTTCAATGTTGACAAGTGCAAAGTTATGCACTTTGGTAGAAATAATATAAATGCAAGTTATACACTAAATGGTAGTGTGTTGGGGGTATACTTCATTGGGAATGTTATGGGGATTTTTGTTGATAACAAGCTGTCTAATTCCAGGCAGTGTCATTCTGTGGCTCCAAAAGCAAATAAAGTGCTGTCTTGTATAAAAAAAGGGCATTGACTCAAGGGATGAAAACATAATTTTGCCCCTTTATAGGTCCCTGGTAAAGCCTCACCCTGAGTATGCAGTGCAGTTTTGGGTTCCAGTTCCAGAGAGTGCAGAGATGTGCAACTAAAATGGTAAAGGGGATGGAAGATTTAAACTATGAGGTTTGATTGTCAAGGTTGGGGTTGTTTATTCTGGAAAAAAGGCGCTTGCGAGGGGACATGATTACTCTGTACAAGTACATTAGAGGGGATTATAGACAGATAGCGGATGTAATTTTTTCCCATAGACCACCCCTTTAGATTAGAGTGACAGAACTTTCATTTGAAACAGCATAAATGGTTTTCCCTGATGAGGGCAGTGAGACTGTAGAATGCCCTTCCTAGTGATGTTGTAATGGCAGATTCTGTTAATGTCTTTAAGAAGGGCTTGGAAGAGTTCTTGAACAAGCATAGTATCTGAGGCTATTGTGATACTAAAATCTACAGTTAGGGGCTGATTTACTTACCCACGAACGGGTCGAATGGAGTCCGATTGCGTTTTTTTCGTAATGATCGGTATTTTGCGATTTTTTTCGTATGTTTTGCGATTTTTTCGGATTCTTTACGAATTTTTCGTTACCAATACGATTTTTGCGTAAAAACGCGAGTTTTCGCATCCATTCCGAAAGTTGCGTAAAAAGTTGCGCATTTTTCGTAGCGTTAAAACTTACGCGAAAAGTTGCGCATTTTTTGTAGCGTTAAGTTTTAACGCTACGAAAAATGCGCAACTTTTCGCGTAAGTTTTAACGCTACGAAAAATGCGCAACTTTTTACGCAACTTTCGTAATGGATACGAAAAACTCGCGTTTTTACGCAAAAATCGTATTGGTAACGAAAAATTCGTAAAGAATCCGAAAAAATCGCAAAACATACGAAAAAGTCGCAAAATGTTCGTTTTCAAGTCGGAACTTTTCCAATTCGGGTCGGATTCGTGGGTTAGTAAATCAGCCCCTTAGTATTGATTTTGGTATATATAGTTTATGTATGTGATAGTATAGATTGGTAAGTATATGTTGTGTGTGCTGGGTTTTCTTGGAAGGGTTGAATTTGATGGACTCTGGTCTTTTCTCAACCCTATGTAACAGCTACTTTTCACAGCTACTAAATGCCAGAAAACACCCTTCCTCAGACAATACTGAGAATTGCCTCTGCTAAAACACACATTGAGACAATTATCAATAAATGATCAGCATTGTCTATTTCTGTAGCAATGACAAGTAGCTGCTACTAGTAGCTCCATGTGTCTTCACCATTAGACAAACTCCTACACCAGCCCTGTACTCAAGCCTTTTAGGGCTCTGGCACACGGGGAGATTAGTCGCCCGCGACAAAACTCCCTGTTCGCGGGCGACTAATCTCCCCGAGTTGCCTTCCCCTGCCATCCCACCGGCGAAAATGTAAGTCGCCGGTGGGATGGCACACGCGGCGGCACGATTTCGCGCAAATCGCCGAAAAAGCCTCGCGAGGCAACTAATCTCCCCGTGTGCCAGAGCCCTTAGGAATCACCTGTTAGAGGAAGCATTCGTTTTTCTCTGCTACAACATTCTCCTAAATTAAGTACTTTTCCTCTCCCATTTTTATTTGTTTCCTCTTTCTAACAGACTGTGTACTGAAATTCCGACTGCTTAATTTACACTAATTGTACCCCTATTCTTGCTTACATTTTGTAACTGCATACACAATAAAATTAATGTAACACAATCTATACAATAATATCAATAATACAACTTTGCAGCCCTCTGAAAATGGCACTCACTCGTATCCTCATCTGTGTAACTTGAAAGGCAGATTCAGTATCAGAAGAAAGGATAACACTAGCTCTTGTTTTCCCTGTCTCTGTGAGGAAGCCTTGAAAAACAAAATATTAAAAAAATTTTAAGACATGCAGGCAACCTTGCAGCTACTGATAACTCAGTATACCGTAACTAGATAACCAGATAGATTACCCACATGCTCTCTCCCTGTTCTTACCAAGTTGTGATTTAACCTACAAAAGGTTAAAAATAGTGAAATATTGGTTATATAAATCTATTAAGAAACTAAAAATAATCCCCCTTTACAAACCTACATATGATATCAGAGGGGCGACCAACAACTTTGACAAAGTCTGGGGACCCAGGTGAGATATAGTACTTTCAGAGGCACTCAAACCACTAGATGCCCGACACCACCCTTTTAAAATTGCTGACTAAAGGTGGGCATACAGACAGATCTCAGCTGCTGATTCAGGTCCATTAGGACTGATTTGGCAGTCTGATTGGGCCTGCCCCTAAAATAAAAAGATCTCAATTGGCCAAGTATGATTTTCCTTTTGGATCGGGAACCGTATTGGCTAGTTGATGTGGTCCTGGGTCCAACGGCCCATATAATTGCAGTTTTAATTTGATCCAATCGAACTTGATCGATATAACCTACCGTAGGTAGGCATAATGGCAGACTGTCCACTCATTTGGCAACCTTGCCAAATGAGCAGATCAGACCATGTATGGCCACCTTAACCCCCCACTCTGAAGGACAACACAGCCCTGTGATCCTCTTAAGTTGACAGGGCATTACAAAATGTTATTTACAAACTAAAAGATGATACAAAGACCCACCCTTGATGCCGTGTGTATAATGCAGGCAATACAGAGTTGAAAATTAATTCTGTGATTGTATGTTGTTTTCAAATTAAAAATAAAACAAAAAAAATTAAATGAAAAATAATACACAGAGCAGGAACTGTGATACTGACGGTTTATAAGTATAAGGAAAACAGTAGATTCACAGAGCAGAAGATAGAGAGAACAGAACAACACCTTAAAGATGGCACTTTTAGAGCTTTTAGCAAGACAAGGAATTTGACACTTTTAATGCTTGATCTTTGCCATATATGGTATGATAACTGCTAAGGTATATTCAATAATGCTGTATTTTACCATATATATAGTATGCTAGCTGATAAGATGTATACTTTTATTGTATTCTGTGTGGGGGGAAGCATATATAAAGCTGGGTTAGGGGGGAAAGCACTTTGAAGTCCAGGCCGAAGTCAAAGTGCCTGGTGTCTTGTTTTGTTGGAATTGCTGCTGAGCCATAAGGTGGACAGGGTCCCTCAGCAATCAGTGCTAAGTATCAATAAATCTCTAATATTTATTTTTACTTATGTGTGTGTGTGTCAGTTTAATCACTCTACAGAACTTACAAGAGCATTTCTCTATACAATCAGGGATATCTAAGGTATGCACTGTTCAATTACAACTTTCAGGATGCTTGATTTTAAATAAATAATGTATAGATGGGTGAAATATGGCATTTTGGTAATTTAGTTGCTTTGGCCAACAGGCAAGTTGGATTTAAATGGAAGTGAGTGCTGACATACCCCAGTAGGTGGTATCTTCAGACAAGATTTGTCAGCTGCAATCTAAGCAGACTTTACAACACCAGGATGGCTATTCAGTTAGCACTTCTGACATGCAATTCTTGGGTCCTAAGTTTGATTCAACATAGGCACCATCAGAAAGTACGTCAGTATGTTCTTGCTATGTTTGATTGGGTTTTTCCACCATTCAAAAAAAATACAAGCAGGTTAATTGGCTCCTCATGAAACTGGTGTGATGTGTGAATGTGATAGAGACCTTAGACTGAAAACTCCACCAGGGGCTGGTATGAACTCTGAACAGTGCAAATGTTTCTGAGCTACATATAGGCTAATAAATAAATAATTCAACATGTGGCCCAGTTCACACAGGAAGTGCATTCAAAATCAGACGAAAATGTGCATAAGCAAATGATTTCAATGGTGAGGTGTGTTTTGGAGGTTGTTGTAGTAAATGTAAAGATACATTTTATAAAAATATTGCAAATCCTCATTCTTAGGAGGCAAAGTATACTATTGTCATCATCAATAACACAGATTTACAAATAGCCAACATATTCAACACAAGGGTGTATACTTTAAATATACATAATAATGATAATGCAGGAGAAAATTGATCCCAGCACAAGAGTGCTTATAATATTCAACAATACATATAAAAACTCCTTGAAAACACAATTCAAATTCATTAGCCCTTGGATTAGGACTGGGATAAATAGCACTGCTGACATTTGTGCATGCATCACATATAATAGGTAAAGAAAATCCTTCAGATTGCCAAGAGGGGATATGTGCAGTACAAATGATGCCATTTGAGTGCGGGAGATGTGCCCAACTGATATACATTGTAGGCAAATGTAGGCTTTACATGTCCTTTAAGATGGAAAAATTAAACCAGTTCTGTGCCTCTATATATGAATATTATGGAGGCACTTGAATTTCCAGAGAGTATTTCTAGGTATATATATACACGAGTACAGCACATACCATCTCCAGTCCAAGGCTCCACCAATAGGTTTTCTGGTCCAGACTTATCCTCCTTGCCCTTGACGTCACAAGCAATTAGAGTAAATTGCAATGGTTTTGCTGTATTAGTAAATACCATACAATTATTAGTAATACATATGTAAAATACTTTAATTTCTCATCAACATGTAGTAAATACCAATACATTACTAGTAAGTGAGGGCAACCATTGTAATGTAAATCATGAACAGTTGCCCATGTGAATATAAACCTTTCATGTTTGCAGACTATCTTCATTTTTAACTCCATGAGACTAGCAATTACTTCTGGGAAGTTTAAAAACATTAAGGTTTTGTGCCATTGCGGTTTTGTTTTTGACTTTGGAAACTCTCCATTTAAATCCAGGTAAAAATTGGTTAGTTTTGCATAACACTAATCTATTAAAACAGAGTCAATCTACATAATGGGTTTGTGCTATCCTGGCAACATTTTGTTATTTGTACTACAGGACAGAACCAAATTAACATATTTAAAATTTTTTCCCCCCAAAATAAAGACACTTTAAAAAATAGAAGCAGAAATACCACATACCAGTATATAAAAACTAAAGAGACACAATGTCAATATCACTTCTAGATCCATATGGTTGTACATTACCATATTTATACAGCAGATTCATTCGAACAGATTCCATAGACGAGATGAGAGCACATGCTTTGTACTGCAAATCCACATGTTCCATGATGGAACAAAGAGCAGTAATGACCTTTGCAACATTTCCTCTAGCTAATGCAAATGCTAGAAGGTCAAGGTTTACTTCTGGTGTAGGGCAGCAGCTTAAAAAGAACAATAATATACGGCTAATTATATTACAGGATCAGAGTGGGTAACCTGCAGCACTCTATCCACACCCTTGTTGGTTACAGTCATCATTTTTCATAAACAATAATAATTTAACCTACTGCTCTAAACAGATGTCTAGATAAGGGATCCCATACCTGTACTGATTTTTCCTTAAAAAACTTCTCATAAGCTCCTAAACTGAATACCCCACAATCAGACACAGTCACATAAAAATTATTTGGCCTTGCCATAACTTAGCCTTTCAGCAGTGTTGGACTGGTATTGATTTAATGTGTAATATAACACTTGATCAAACAGCTACCTAATGCAAAATGCCCCATAAATAATTAGAACAGAAGAAATTTAAATGATTTTTAAAGTAACATTCACTGCTCCCCCTCACCAAAAAAATCGACTTGAAGTATATTATAGATAACTATTTGTAAATAACTTGACTTTTTCCCACCTCTAGGCCTGCAGTTAGGTAGCTATAACGTCTAGACAGAAGTTTGAATTTCCAAATGGAGAGCTATACAAGAAATTAAAAATAAAACACAAAAATAAAGAACAGTTAAAGTGAATGCTACTGTCTACACAATACTACATTTTATACTATCCATATAATCTACCTATTTTGAATATGTTAATCTGAATGAAATATTGTGCAATGCCACATTTAAAAATCTTACCTTGCTATCCTTAGCAAAAAGCTGTTTACTTCCTCTAAAACATTTGGAGACAAAAAGTTAGGAAACTCGGTTGCACCCAGTGTTAATGACAGTGGTGGCATATGCTGCAAAGCTTTTCTGTAAAACAAAAGATTTCTGATAATTAAAAATGTATAAATACCAGGATATGTGTTAATCTAAAAAGAAGGATTTACAATTTACAATAAATAGTAGTTCACAATCAGTGGCACTGCTGCCATGATGCAAGTTGAGAATCAGGTGGCAGTGCCCCACAGGTTGCCAGGGGTGGGCAAAAACTTGCTTCTGGAAAGGGCTATTAAACTGAAAGTGTGTCTCTTCTAGTGCAGAGAACACATTTGCGCACTCTGCATTAGTGATGTAGCCCCCTCTGGACCCCCTCCAGCACATGAAAGCTGGGGGGCGAGGCTCAGCAGCATCGTAGGACCCGGCTCAGGGAATAGAATTGCCCCATACACAATACAAAGTTCCTATTATCAATAAACCTTCGATATAAAGGGGAAAAATACATATGAGTAATATGTACTTAAAGGAGAGGGAAGTCATTTTGCCATTTTACTGCCAATAGATTTGCCAGATTATTGCCACATAGAACAGTATATTTATTCTGCAGAAACCATTACCATACCTAAGTAAACAGCTTTAGAAGCTTTCTATGTTTGCTTAAGATAGTAGCTGCCATTTTAAGTTGCTTCCTGCCTGCAGTCTAGCCAATATAGCTCAGATCACACATTCCTAAGGGAGGGGGGAGGGAGTTCTTAGCATTCTCGTGGGAGGGGGTGCAGGAGAGGAGGAGAGAACTGGCAGACTCTGGCCACAGGAATTAGGGATGTTTCTGAGAGAAGAAGTCAGACACTGGAACATCATGTTTACAAAACAAAGAGACAAGAAATCCTGTGTTTCTTTACTGTAAGTGCTTATCGCTGTATTTACATAGACCTTTCTGATAAAGCTTACTACTTTTTTTTTTTTTTTTTTAGTTTTTACCTTTCCTTCTCCCTTAATACCCTGACCTGTAATCCCCTATCTACATTTCTGGGTACTCTGGTCCACCTTTAGAGACAGTGACTATTGGTGATATATCCAGGAGGTGCATCACAGGCTAGAAAAATCAGATGCAAAACAGAGAATACTAGGAACCACAGAGAACCCATGAGGAAAAAAAGCTAGAATAGGCACCTTGCCTTTTTAGACCAAGATGGTGGCACCACAACACCCTATATCAAGGATCCCCAACCTCGACAGTCAAGTCTAAAAAGACTTGGAGAGTAACACAAGCATCATAAAAGGTCATGGAGGTGCCAAATAAGGGCTAAGATTAGCTACTAGGTAGCCTCTATGCACACTATCAGCTTACAGTAGGCTTTATTTGGTAGTAAATCTTGTTTTTATTCAACCAAAACTTGCCACCAAGTCAGGAATTCAAACATAACTACCTGGTTTGGGGGCACTAAGAGCAACATCGATGGGGTTGGTGAGCAACATGTTGCTTACGAGCTACTGGTTGGGGATCACTGTCCTATATAATACCCACCTTGGTGAGGCCGTCCAAAAAAGAAGAATAAAGGTGACTCCGCGGAGCTTGCAAAGCAGAAATGGCCTAGAGATCCAAACCAGAACAAAACTGATCTGCAGCTGGTTAAGATTTTTAGGAAACACTACCTAAATGTTAATAAAAAACATTTTGAGGAGAAACTATTTCAATGTCTTTACTTTGCATTTGCTTAGTGGTTTGTCTATAATTGATTTTATAATAATTTACAATATATGTTAGTTTTGAAGTGAATATTTTATCTAGAGAGTAGATATATGCTGAGAGTTACAAAAGGTGTTTCTAATTGTATGTAAAGAATTGCATTAGTTTTCTGCCCCCTCCCTTCAAACACAGGCTAGTTCAATTAAGGGAGTCATTAAGGGTTTAAGACAGAGAAAAAAAATTAACTTTTCTAGTGAAACTGTAGCTATAAAAGTATATTAACTCTGTTAACTATGCTAAACTTATCTTTGCTGTTCAGATAAAATAACGATCATTTCTGTTTCAGGATGGCATTTTCATTTCGGATTTAAGAATTTGATAATGAAATATTTTTTATTATTACATATTTGTCAGTGTGATACAGGTTATTTCATTTGGAAAATTCCAAATCAAACCATATGGTATAAAATTATGAGCTCATCGTTAAAAAGAAATTTACAAACCAAAATCATGATGAAAATTGAATGTACGTTTTTTATGACAATTTGCCAAGACTGATCATTATTTTTTGAAATTTTTTTTTCATGTCTTTGAGACATGTCTATTTTTCTTTTTACGTTTTTTTGGTTTTTTTTTTAAATAACTGTGGCTACTTGTGATAGAGTGATATTTTGGAAAAGTAGTGGTAGAATGTGTATTGAGACTAAAGCTAAAAATGAATTCAGTTGCCATTGCTGTATTAGAAATAGGGGTTTGGTCAAAACAAAGTGCATGGCTGATATTTAATATAGTAAATGTTTAAAAAAAATAAAATTGCTTCTCAAAGAAGCACTGTTTAACTATATGAGCTGGGTTGAACCCGCCCAACCCGCGTGTATCGGGCCAGCCCACACATCACTAATGCCAATACATGTTCGGCCATGTTTCCCCAAGGTATGTATCTACAAGTAGACAGATTTTTCTCACTGGTATTTTTATGACTTGGGATGTAGGTGAGATTTGTTTTATCTCCATCAACCAGAATTACAGTTACTATCTTCAGTACATTGATTATCTATTTGATTAGTATAATAGGGACAAATATTGAATGTATATATTCAGTGCATGTATCAGTGTATGAGATCTATATTAGAGGAGTTACCTATTTGTAAACGGTTGGTTATTATTTAGGGATGAACCAAATCCACTTTTTTGGATTTGGCTGAACCCTCGAATCCTTCGTAAAGGATTTAGCCAAATACCAAAACAAATCCTAATTAGCATATACTAATTAGCTTTTGGAAGGGTTAAATGTCGGAAAATGTTAGAAAATTTTTTAACTTCCGTGTTTACGTGACAAAAAGTCACATGATTTTTAGAATTCGGTTCGGCCAGGACCATGGCCAAATCTGAATCCTGCCAAAAAAGGTTGAATCTTGGCCAAATCCCAAACCAAATCCTGGATTCAGAGCATCCCTATCATGATTTACAAAATATACTGATTTGCTAATAAAGGGATGGAATATAGCATAGCGGTTTGTCTATAATTGATTTTAATAATGATTTACAATATAAATGTGCTTTTTTGTGTGAATCAAATCTTAGGTTTGAGCCAAGTAAAGCAGCAGATTTTGGGGCAGCTATTGTCCAAGGTACAATGTCTTTGTATATTGCTGGATAAACAGTAAACACAGGTATTGTTACCCAACAAATATCCTTGGAATTAACAGACAGCAGATAGGCAATACACTTTATAAGAGACACTTTTAGTAGAAAATGATAACTGATAAAATAGGGATCCCCAACCTTTTTTTTTATCTGTGAGCAACATTTAAATGTAAAAAACACAAGTATTAAAAAATGTTCCGGAGCGGGAAGGGGCAAATAAAGGCTGTTATTGGCTATGTGGTAGCCCCTATGTGGACTAGTTGGCGGTACACCTGGTTTTGATGCAAACAAAATTGCCTTCAAGCCAGGAATTTAAAAGTACACACCTGTATTGTGGTCACTGGGAGCAACATCCAAGGGGTTGGTGAGCAACATGAGCCACTGGTTGGGGACCACTGATGTAAAATACATAACAGTACTATGTAATAAATTCTCTGATGCTGTATTTGCCAGTAGATACTTCCATCCTAACATATGGAATGTTATACTTTTTCTCTTCCTGAAGCCTTTGACACATTACATAGCTTCAAGAAGGGAAGCTATATAATAAATCTCATTTTAGAAACGGAGAAAACACAGGGTTAATGCAATTAGCTCTTAGCATAATACTGATACAGAGTTGAATGTTGAAAGTTGATGGACATGTCTTTGCAACTATGTAACAGTTAGTTTGCACTGAGCCATAAGTTTTGTAGGCCCATTGCTAATTATTTTTTTCTGTTTTTATAAATTTAGCATACAATACTTTGGAACTTTATATTCTCCCTAAAGTGTAACTCTTAGATCCCATAAAGGATAGGCACTGTTAAACCGTCTACCACATTTCTCAAGCTTTTCCACTACTACTGTGGAGGGTTTTAAAGCTTGTGTGACAAACAGCAGACAATGCTGCTAAACAAGCTTAAAAAAATTTAGGTTACACGTAGCAACTGCAAAAATTGGGAGCGCAATTTCTTTTAACTTACTGCGTGTGTTGCTGGACAGCTTGAGCAAGTGACGGGTTTGTTTCCATTGACGTTGTCACAAGCGATGTTAACAATGATAGATACCAAATTGCAGATGCATCTGATATAGATACAGCACGCTTTATCTTCTGATAGCCAACAGCTCGGAGGCCATGGATTCTGGTATCACACCCATCACTTAAACAACGCTTAATATTAATCTGAACATCTGAGGGGGGGGAGAAGATACTTAGAGAAATACAACTTTATGCTTATTTACAGGTTTATTGTTTTTTTTTAAAGAAATATTTAAACTAAAATATGAATATGTATGTTAACTTCCGCTAAAAAGATCCACCATGAAACTCCATTGTGCTATTCAAAACTGTGTGCTTTAGAACCATGTCAAACAAGAAGATTTGTTGCCTGCAGCAAGTCTTTACATTGCCCTGTAGGAGAACACATTATTTGTGGTGATGTGGTCTAATCATGGGAAAATATGATCGCTGAGGGAAGTGTTGAATCGCTAGTTGAATCTTTAAAAGTGTATGCCCTGCGATCAAAAAAACAACCATGACATCTATTCCTGCACTTTAGGGCATAAATCTAAAAAGTTAACTGTATAAAAGAAGAAAACTATTGTGTTATTCTTGACAAAATCTTCCATACAGGGCAACATAATGAGATTTAATTTGTTTTGTACTGGCGGAATGCACAATTTAAAATGGTCCATGTGCTTAAAAACACTGTTCACCTGTTAATATGTGTGCAAACGAAATAGAGAAAGAGTGATTGACCCCTATGTTACAGGAAAAAAAAGAAACCAGGCTGTTGTTATTTCTGTTGACTCACACATCTGACTAATGTTAGCGTTTTCCAATAATGTCACATAGCCTGTGATATGGCTGGGAATGTGAACCTCTCGGACCTCCTGGAGGTTGCTGGGATTCCTCCCGACTGCAACAGCCACATGCTGAGGCATGTAACTCTGGTCTGCAGCAGACACAGCGATGGACAGTTGTCTCAGAACTACATCAGGTTTCATCTTTAACCTAAGAAAAGAAAGTGAATGAGGTTTATCCAGGTTTATGCAGTATTTTTATTTTTAGAACATTATTCCAGTATGCATATATAATGTGTGAAAATTACAATGAACAAGAAAACCTTTTACGTCAATGTGTCCCAATACAGGTTTGGGAAGAAGATGCAAGAAGCAAGGGAGGAAGAGTATTACGAACACTGAAGGTAAATTGCAATAACTAGAGGAAGGAAAAAACATGGGGCAAGGGTGAAAGAAAAAAAAAAAAAAAAGATAGCCACTGGAAAGTGGGAAAGACTAAGCGGGAGAATTATGATTTTTCGAGCCTCAAGGAAACCTTTCATGACTTAAGGAACTCACGCAGGGTTTCGGAGTTGAGGTATACCTTAACTCACAAATACACAGTCTCTCAGTATAAAGATTTGCACTATATTTGTTACAGTATTTTCAAATAACATGATGCCACTGAGAGGTATGTGACTACTTCTGCTGAGAAATATGTAATAGGACCTGGAGGTCTTCAACTCATTACCCTATACACTTGTATAACTTCAACTGTGAGCACCTGATGGGTGTTATATGCTACTGATATTACAGACCTTGGCTATATACACCTGTTTTAGTTTTGTTTTTTTTGGGTTTTTTTAAGACACCCAAAGTATGAAATTGTAAAATATTACAAAGAAAATACCCACCCTTGTAATTTGTGAGTTTAATAAATACAGATAACCTAGAGGAAATATGTGCACAACTTTACTGGAAGAATAGCAAAAGGAATGTTTGTGAGGAATAGAGAAATTATGGTTATGCAGTGCAGAGTGAAGCCCCGCCCCCACTTCCTGTTCAGGTCTCTCATCAAAAAAAAAAAAAAACCCTGCTAATGCACAGACTGGCTCCTGCTACCTCCAGGCATGCACAGAAGGCTCTCCACTCTGACAACAGGTTGTTGAATTGAAGAGAGAACTGAACAGGAAGTGGGGGCGGGGCTTCACTCTGCACAAAGAAGCAAAGGAAAGGATTAACGTCTAACTGAGGAACCAGGTCAGACAGAATGCTGGGACAGGTAGGTAATTCTGTAGGCTGTTTAGAGTAATTTTACTGATAAAAAAAAAAGGTTTACTTATTCTTTAAGCTGCCTGTGCCATACTCTGCCTACCCCATGCTGCCTGTGGGTGGTTAACCGGGCAGGGGTTTGTTCTGGGAGTTTGTTAGCTTTTGTTAATAGTAATAATATGATCCCTAAAAGTTGTGTAATTATGTGCTGGGGGTTGCTGTGCTACCCCCAAAGGAGGTGTATGGACAGGTGAACCTGGCAGGGGTTTGTTCTGGGATTTTGTTAGCATTTGGAAATAGTAATAATATGATCCCTAAGTTGTGTAATTATGTGCTGGGGGTTACTGTGCTACCCCAAAGGGAGGTGTATGGACTTAAGGGTGTGGCTTAATATGACATAATAAACTGTCACATATCAATGAAGGGTGATATCCCTACAGTGAGGACCAATCATTTGGGTTTTTGCTGTGCTCCCACCATTAATGTGGGTATGATCTCAAAAGCTCTTGTGATAACATGGATGTGGTTTGAAGTGGGTGCAATTTAAAAAAGGGGAATGGTCATAACTAGCTTCCATTATCAGCCCTCCCCCATGAAGGCCAGAAAAATTCCGTTCCTCGGTACCACAGAAGTTGGACAGCACTGCCCTACAAGTTAGCTTACAATTGGTCCATAGGATCCAAAATGTACATTGATTGTTCTTGAAAGACACTCCTATATTCCTTACAACATGACTGCAAAAAATATTTGCAAAATTAGTTCTTTATTATGCAATAAGTTTTCAATCACTGGCCTAAAATCACTCATTTTAAAGGGAAAGCAAATATTTTAACCAAATATACAGAAAGTGCTTTAGTTAAAAGTTTTATAAATTTAATTTTAAGAACCATGTTTAGAAGATACTTTTTATATCTGTGGTCTCTGCAAGCAGTTCAGTAGTAAATTTCCTATGAAGCAGTCCTTTCTAAACAGAAGCCTCCAGCATAGGGATTACACTATCCTAGCACTGAGTGCTAGCCCAGAGTGGTTTGGCACTGTTGCAGAAGCAACCTCCATTACAAATCACTGACAGATCCACTGCACCATCAATAATGTGTATTATGGACAAATCATTGTTTTACTGTACTAGTTAAAAGAGCACGCAATATCTATCATTACACTGTGCTGAATTTAGGAATGCTGCCTTCACAGCCCAGCACAGGATCGTAATGGATGGCTTCCTCTAAACCACCCTCAGGGCAATGGAACACAGTACATCGGCGCTACCATGTGCAACAAATCTCCCAAACATGCCTTGCCATTGCATAACATTAGGATCAGTGCAAGTATAAAATTTATTATAGTGATACAGCTTAATCAAAGGAAATTGCCTTCTTTTGCATTGTTCTCTGTTTAAGCTGCATTTTGTGTGCCATTGCCTTAGAAATGTGCTTGCCTGCTAGCAGGAACCTTCAAATTGCTGCATACTGTAATTTGCAAAATACATTTTCAAACATACTCAAAGCTCTTTTTAAAATCCTAAACATGCAGAATAACTCAAATTTCAGCTTTTACCTTATCCAGTGAGAACGTGCACTTCCATCTGACTGCCAGTATGAGGATGTTTCCCCATTTGTCATCTTATAAATATCTGAGGCGCAAGATGAGGTTTCTATCTGACTATAGCACTTTGTCACGGTTTTGAACTGTAAGGATTCTTCATCAGAACTCACAACTGCAGGACATTCTGGAGAACAAATAAAAACAAGGAAACGTCAAATGCGGGAGAAAATAACATCTCAAAAGCCAAGCAACCAATATCAGCTAATAAATTCTATAAAAAAAAAAAAAAAGAATGTATATAATGCTTACCACTTTGCCTTAAATCTATACTATTTTGCAAAATGCTACAAAACTCTGAACAGTATTACAAAGTTTTTTCTTCATAAACTGAAAAATATGCAGTTTGTTCAATTAAGCAAACTTTACCCTTTTCTTTCTTCAGCAGCCGTTCTAAATAGTCCTTTATGACAGAAGCTCTCATAGTGCAAATGTTATTGCAACACTCCAGCATCGGATAAGGGATCGCAGTGCTGGGTACCCGGTTTCGATGCAGGAAACCCAGTATTTTTGCAGAATGTAAACTCAGGGGTTCCTTTGATTTTGAAAATATATCAATAAAACCTACAGAAACAAATTTTTACAGGTTAAAAGAAGACTCTAGTTGTACACAAAAACATATATATTTATCTAACAATATATTAATGGTAAATTTGAGCTAAGCACAAAATCTTGTCTTCTAGACAGGGGCAGCATGTGGCCAAGTCATGCAAAGATCCGCTTGTAGGTGATCTTGCCAAAAGAGAGGATCTTAATGTATATGACCACAATTAAAAAAGACATTTGTTACTAAGAAATTGTTTTTTGGTAGGTGCTCGATCAGCAGATACAAATTGTAAATGTAAATATTTTTTTTTACGAAAAATAGATATTTATCAGCTTCAGAGGAAAAAAAATGTAAACAAAACAGCAGTATCCATACCTGGTGTAAGAGAGCATGCCTGCAGCTGCCGGATCACATGACTCAGCTCCCCCTTAAGACTGGCACCACTAGAGGACTTGATGGCTTCTAACATGCTCTCCAGGTCCACAACCTCATCACCTTCAGCATCAAACTGTGAAAAGGCCTAGAAGACATTTGAGACATTAATCCCCAAAACTGAGTTACTCTAAAACAGGGGTAGGGAACCTATGGCGTGCGAACCAAATATGGCTCTTTTGATGGCTGCATCTGGCTCACTGCCCTCCGCATCCGGCATCCTTGGGACCCACCCTACCTTGCCCCTGCAGTTGGCGGATAGAAGACGTGTTCTAAGCCTTAGAACATGTCTTCTATCTGCTGAGTGCAGGCTACGCCCTCCTCTGCATCGCATCCGGCATCCTTGGGACCCACCCTACCTTGCCCCGCAGCATCCGCGGCCAAACATATTGTATGGCTCTCACAGAATTACTTTTTAAAATATGTGGTGTTTATGGCTCTCTCAGCCAAAAAGATTCCCAACCCCTGCTCTAAAATATAGGTGGTGAATATAGAAGTATGATTCTCTGAGCTTGCCATGAACAAGTTACATTCCTTTAACTGTCCATTTTTTCCTACATATTATTTTACACTTCTACCTGTGCAGATATGGTTCAGGCTTTTATTTGGGGATAAACAAACTGTGGTGTGCACAGAGAACTACAGAGAACTCAGTCAACTACACATAGCAGCAATCAGTCTTCCTTTTCTGCACAGGCCTTATTTAATTATTAGAGCCCATTTACTTGATCAGTTTATCTACATCAGGTGAACTAACTATATGATGCATGCAGCCTGCTCTGTAAACTAACTTTAAAACTGCATTTCCTAAGGCTGATGCCACACCAGGCGTATGGCGTATATTTTCAGAAAGCTGAAAAATGTTTGCCGAAAATATGCACAATACGCTCCTACCTGTGCCTGCACCTGAATGAATGGAATAAGCTTGGGTGTAGGCACATGTAGCAAAGATACGGAAAAAAACGTGAGACTTTGTTCTCTTGCGTTTTTATGCAGATATCGGCTACATGTGCCTGCACTAGAGCGTATTCCATTCATTCCGGTGCAGGCACAGGTAGGGGCATATGGTGCGTATGGCCTGGTGTGGCGTATACTTTCGGCAAGCCGAAAATAGCGCCATATGCTCCTACCTGTGCCTGCACCGAATGAATGAAATACAGTGGGGTGCAGACACATGTAGCCGGTATCCGCCGAAGATACAAAGTCTCACATTTTTTGATGGATATCGGCTACATGTGCCTACACCCAAGCATATTTCATTCATTCGGGTGCAGGCTCAAGGTAGGGTAAATGTACAGTAGCAGGGCGTATTCTCGGCAAGCATTTTTCAGCTAGCGGAGAATATGCCCATGTAGCATCAGCCTACATTAGCTAATGTTAATTAATTTCAATTCAATGCAGATGTTCCATCCACAAATGACTATACTAGATATCTTGAACTGCACTTGCATGGACAGCTTTTAAATGATTGCTTCAACTGTCAGTGTACTTCCATGCTTTATAAAGGAAACTCCCAACAAAACAAACAACAGAATTCATATTGATATTAACTTCTAGAATCCAATAACTGCTGCTCTTTCAATCCCAGATACTGTTCCATTGTGATTACATCTGAGTAGATGCCAAGGCAATAAAGAGCTCATCCAAGAGCTGAATGTTGTCTCCATCATGCAGAGCCAAAAATACAAGTCTGAAGTACAGGGCAGGGTCATGTTAGTATTTTTTTTTTATATTATCTGGCAAATTATCTTATTAATTAAATTACATCACATGGCTCTGCAAAGAAAACAAACATACAATCTATGATCTCTGAATAAATAGTACAGTATGCAATATTTAAATATTAAAACATTAGAAACTGAAATGACACAAATTTACAAAATGAAAAGAATATCAATATAAAAACCTAAAATGAGGTACAAATTATATGTAACAAATGTTGTGCTTACAACAATGATCGAACAATGGGTTGATGAGTCACTTTGTAACTTCCAAATTTTATTCACTGAGCAAAGCAACTGTGTGGACAATAGGAGCAGATTTGCTAATGGGGAAAAATGTCACTTTTTCACCAAGCAGCTTTTGATTTGGGTAATGTTTCATGTTTTATAAAAGGGAGAAACTACTGGAAACATTTTTCTGTAATTTGAGTGATAGAAAAAATCTCACCCTTTAGTATATCTGATCCCTTTGACATAAATGTGAGAGTTCCCTAAGTCAAAATATACAGATAAGCTAGACTGAGCATACCTCTAGTAACTGGCTAGTCAGTACCATTTACTTATTACATCCGGAGAGTTTAAAGGGGTAGATCACCTTTAAATGAACTTTTAGCATAATGTAGAGAGTGCTATTTAGAACTTTTAGCTTTTTGTCTGCAGTTCTGCAGTTTGGAATTTGAGCAGCTATCTGGTTGCTAGGGTTCAATTTACCCTAGCAACCAGGCAGTGGTTTGAGAGAGACAGCCATTTGAATAGAGGAGAGCCTAAATAGAAAGATAAGCAATAAAAAGTCAAAACAATGACAACAAAACAAAACCCCTTACAGAGCAACTGTTTTTTTGATGGGGTCAGTGAACCCCATATTAAACCTAGAAAAAGTCAAAAGAAAGTAAATAATTCAAAAACTATTTAAAAATGACCCCTTTAACTGCTGGGATGCAGGGCCGATTTTAGATCCAGTGCCACCCTAGGCAGGACCTAAACACACCTCCCAGGTTGCGGAAGTGTTGTCATGCGCACGGTTGCATGTGACATCACTTCCACAGTGTATCATGTCACTTCTGTGATTAAGTCTGATGAATGCTTATAGTCCGCACAGGTTAGACCTCCTTATGGTGTGTAAGTAAGGGAGGAAATTTAAATGAAGATAAGTATTCACTAAATTAAAATGTAAGTTTTTATTATAAACCACCTAAAAAAATTAGCAGGAAGCAGAGAACAATGTTGTTAAAAGTACATTTCCTTATTGTATCCAGAAAACTGGACTCCCTTTCTAGACCCAAATAGTAAACACTGTCACAATAAGTGATAAGGGAAAGTGCAAACCATAATTACATATGATATAGGCTCCTGGCTATTTTCAAACCATTGCATGTGAATAGGCATGCAACCAAGTTTTATGCAGCAGGGTTCAGAGCAACCTGAAGAAGTTCATAAACTAACTAAACCAAATATGCATTAGTTCTATTTGGCTGTTTATGACACAGTGTCCTGCTTCTATTTCCATGCTTACTGTGCTGTTCTATTTACCTGCTATATTTATCTCTGATTCCTCTTTTAAGTCACCGTGACTATGAGGTGAAGCTCACTATATGTTGTTTTTAAAGCTACAATCCAACATGAGAATAGAGAATCTGTATATTTATTATGCCCTTTCCTTTTAGTCTGCGTGTATCAAGAATTCAAATTAGATTTTAAAGTCTAGCGTAGGGCAGTGGTTCCCAGTTACTGGGGCTGGGCTCATCTGTGGACCATGTCTTTGTTGTTTGGATATTCTTGCAACTATGGGTGACTGTGCCGGCAAAGTGTTTATATGAATGTATAACATTGTTATAAGGGGGTGTAGTAATATTAAAGTCATGGTCTTGATGACCAGGTGTTAAAACATAGAGAAAGTTATGATAGTAATCCTATTCTTAAAACTTGGAATTCTCATAACTTTCAGTATAACTCCCAGCAAAGACAAAGCAAGGAAGTTGGAGTTTAGTGGAAGATTGTTGTGAGACAGCTAGGCAACAAGACGTGAAACCTTAGGTGCCACATACGTACTTTCTGACAGCGTCACACCCACACACAGTATGACAGCTCCCACTGTCCCATGTCCCCACAGGCACTTTACCTCCTCGCACTCCTCACGGCCGCTGGCCCTGCTCTCCAACATCTCAATGAATTGATCTTTGCTCAGCAACTCTTCCCCTCGACTTAGCCTCTCCTCCAGCCAGCGGAGCAGGGCACTCTGGTTCCGCGAAACCACCGACTCTGGGGCCCCTATTTCTCTCAGCCTTGCCGCTGCCTCCCTCAACCGGGCCTGCTCCAACAGGACACCTGGAGACGGGGGTAATAGCAGCGGAGGAGCCGGACCTGGAACTCCGGGCTGTAAAGGGTTAGCCTGCGCCCCAGAACCTGCCGTGGCATCTGTCCCTGTTGTGGCCGCCTCCTCTTGCTCCATTCCCGTCTCTTCCTCATCTCCGCTCCCGCCGCTTACCACGTTCCCCATGACTAAGCCTCAGCCTGACCTGCACTGTGTGTCCGGGGCCTGTGAGGCCCAGGCTGCCCCCGCCCACCTCGCTCAGACTCCGCCTTAGGGTCAGCCTACTTCTGACGCTTGTCTATAGCTGACAGGAGGCGGTAGTGGCTGCGTAACGTAAACTGCAGGTAGCAATTTTCCAACAGACTTTGGCAAGCAGATGTTTCTGAACTACATAAACCCAAAGTTGCAGTCCATCTAGCTTTCTCAACTTACAACACTTCTTCAAAAGCTGTAGTTTCTCAGTGGCGAACTGCATGTGATACTGATATTTAGTGATGAGCGATAGAAGTTTCCCAAAACAATTTGCCAATGGCAAAATGCTGAAATTCGCTGCAAATCTGTGCCTGGTGAAAAAATTCACTCATCACTACTGATAATCGCAATGGCCATCAGGCGCATTTAACACAGTAGCAATTGCTCGTCTTAACGCAGGGTTCCCCAACCTTCCCCAACACAAGCATGAAAAAAGTTCCTGGCTGTGCCAATAAGGGCTATAATTGGCTTCTTACTAGCCCCTATGTGGACTGGCAGCTTACAGAAGGCTCTGTTGGTGAGCAACATGTTGCCCGTGAGCCACTGGTTGGGGAACGCTGTCTTCACGGTACCCCAGTGGATCTGGCAGCAGCAATGCAAAATATTTGGCAAAAACTGAACCCTACAAAAAAGTGCTGGGGTTCAACTGAACCCTGAACTGATTTGGCACATCCCTTGTATAAAGAGAAAAACTTCCCTGATTATGTTAGTGTTATCAGCGGGATCGGACTGGGAGGTACAAGGCCCACCGGGGCTGCCACCCCAGGGGCCCTGCAGGTGCCCCTGCAGGCCGAGTCCCCTGCATCCCCTAACCCCCCCGCTGAGCCTCCCTTACCCCCCACAGGGGCCCCTGCTGAGCCTCCCTTACCCCCCCACAGGGGCCCCTGCTGAGCTTCCCTAACCCCCCACAGAGTCCCCCACCCGATGTCCTCCCCTGAGAGCACATAAGTTTAACACTCAAGGAAGGAACAGTCGGCCGGCCGGGGGAGTGCTGCCAAGGGTCGGGTCTGGGCCACCGGGGCCCATTAGGGCCGGGTCCCGGTGTCCTGGCAGCCCAGTCTGACCCTGGTTATCGGTATGTCACAGTGCCCTGTTTTGCCTCAATAAACATTAATTATATCTTAGTTGGAATCAGGTACAAGGTATTGTCTTATTTTTACAGAGAAAAAGGAAATCGTTTTGAAAAAAAACTATTTTATTTGATTTGATTATCTTCCCATAATTTTGAGATTTCTGGATAACGGGTGTCTGGATAATGGATCACATACCTGTACTGTAAGACTGAATAGTCCATGAAATTCTGCTTCTGGAAAGAGGCCTGTGTGTTGCTACTATGCCACTAAAGTGACAGACAAGCTGAATGAAATGCTTATTTATTTATATGCAGCCTAGTAGGGTTGATTAAAGCTCTTGTTTTACACAATAACAAACTAATCTTCTTTTTTCCATGTTCTCTGTTCTATAAAGTTCACCTTGTCATTCAGACCCTGCCCTGTTGTACTTGTGAGTCCCCAGAGCTGGTGTAACTATAAAGTAGAGAAGCATAGCTAAGAACATTAGTCACAGAGATTAGCAAATCCCCCCAAAATGGGGCTGATTTATCAAGTATATTTATGGATTGAGCCATAACAATTTGTGGGTTTATTATCAAAAATAATAAATCTGACCTTTTCTGAATCTATTTAATATAGATGAAGTCAGTCAGAATGTCTAGCAACATCTGGAGTGTTTGCAAAAGCTGATGGGGAAAAAGGTTAAACAACTTTAAAAAATCTCAGTAGGATTGTATTGGCTTTAACATAAATATATAGTTGCTAAGTTATCATCCATTTACAGAGAAATGCAAATTAGCCAAAAGCAAAGGTTTATTTGTTTAAATATGATACTATGGGAAATGGCACTGCCATGTTTTAAAGTTCTCTCTTTAGGGCAGTGGTACATGGGGAGATCAGGCGCCCATGTAAGCTGAGATTTAACCGCATGTAAGTGAATCCCTGGTTGGAAGGCATATGTGGCTTTGTTTTATAAAGTCGCCCTAAGTTTCCTGTGACTTTAGGAAATGACACACCGCATATCTTTTGCCACTGGCGGGTAATCTCCCTGTGTGCCAATACCCTTAAAGAGTCTAATATTTCTAATATTTTTATATCAAAATGCTATCTGTACCATAGGGCTTAAGGTGGCCATACCCGGGCCGGTTCTAGCTGCCGATAATGGTCCTTTAGACCCATGCAGCAGCTTATCTGCCCATGTATGGGCACGAACAACAGGCCTGCCCAACCAACATCTGGCCTGAAATCAGAAAGGTTTGATTTTTCCGTCAGATTGGGAACTGTATCGGCTAGTTGATGCGGTCCCCAAACAATCGGCACCTATACCCGCTGTACTAGTTTGATTGTTTGGCCCAAGGGCCAAACAACAGAATTAGCTGGATATCACCCACCCCTAGGTGGTGATATTGGGAGGAGATCTGCTCACTTGGTGACTTGTATGGTCACCTTTATGATGCAACTAGCTCATCGCTGGCAAATAACTGCTGGCTTGTAAGTGAGACTTTTATCTTGTGTAAATGATTTAGATAACATTCTAGAGCATAAGTGAGAAGGGCCTAAACAGAAAGAAAAGAATAACAAAAAAACCCCAGAACAAATCTGCTTTCTGGTTGACATGTATTACAGACCCTGGTCATATGACTCGCAATAAAGGCAGAATAATAATAACCACATAAAAGAGAAAATATCTCAAGTTATCTTCTACATAAAAAAGTTAGTTAATTCTAGGTGAACTTCCCCTTTAAGATGTCCATTTTAGAAAACTTTCATTTATTTAGAAAACTGAAGCAGAAGTGGTTGTGAAAAAAACCTCTTCTCTAACACAGAGTTAAAAAGACATGGTCTGGAGAGGTGCTGAGTATGTTGTTGTGGTTTTTTTTCTCTCCTGGGCAGAGCTTATGCTGAAAACAAGTTTTACCTGCTGCTACAAAATATATAAATATAATTTTTTTTAAAAACATGCCTATGGGTCTGAGCTGTCTATGTATTGTAATAACAGTGTACAAAACAAAACATAACACTAAGGGGGTTATTTATCAAGTTCTTTCTAAAGTCTCAAATAGTTGGATTTTTTAAAGAAAAAAAAAATGTATTGTCACCTACAGTAGCCAAAATTTATTGCAGGCAACATAACATCCCGTGTGCTATTGCCCTAAGGGCACTGGAACACAGGGAAATTAGCCACCGGTGATGAATCTTCGCTACTTCGGCGACTAATCTGCCCAAAATGCTTTCCCACCAGCAACAATGTGAATTGCCAGTGGCATGGCATACATGTCGCTTCGGTTTTTCGAAGTTGCCCGAAAGAGTAAAAGTACCATGGTTGTTAACAAGGATTATACTGGGCTATTATGGAAGATAGAGCCCCCTAGCTATAATATACAATGAAAATCACCCATCTCCAGATGTCTACTGTTTTACTAGTGCTAGCCCAAAACCTAAACCTCCCAAGATAAACTTTACAAAGAGTACATTCTCTAAAAATGTAATGGGCAGTATTTTCTTAGTGGCAGTGGCCAGTAGCTGGTTAAGTTGCAACAAAGGGCGAGGGCACACAGGGCCTGCACCCAGGTGTATGCAATGCTTCCGGTGCAAACACAACAACATATTTTCAGCCTGTGCTTATCCGCATGCTAACAATACAGCAGGTCCTATCATGTTGGAAGGGCCAGAACTACACAGGGTTAGCAGGGCTCTGGACTTGTGAGTAATTTGCTTGTGCAAAAAAAATGGTGTACAAAACATCTTTTTCATGATACAAGGGAAGGCACACAAGCTGAATCAATACAGAAACAACAGCTATTTCTTGCTCCTAAGAAACAAATGTGCTAGCTACAATTTATTGTTTACTATATAACTGTACTTCTGTATTTACCTAACTTTTCACTTATTCATTGATTCAGTAAATCATTTAATAATAGTAATTTCTTTCATTTAATAATAGTAATAATACTATTTTAATAGACCCATAACATCAGGAAATCTGACATTAAAGAATTAATAATAATACACATTCATACAGTTATAACCTTTCTCAGGTCTGGAATAGGATTCAAAATAGGCCATAGCTTTTCAAGTACCCAGAGGCCCAAACAACCCCTCACAGGCCTATTAAATAGTGACTGTCTGGCTTTGCCAGAATCCACAGATTGCCCTCCAGGTCTGAGCTATCCTGTTGAATGTATGCCACATTCATCCCCAATGATCCTCCTAACATTCAGGCCCCACTCTCAAAAATGTTAAAGGAGAAGGAAAGTAAAAATCTATTAAGCACACTATTAAATAGTACTACTATTGCTGTGTAAAAACGCTATATTCCTGGCTTGCCTAATGAAAGATTTACAGAGATACACTTACTAGAACTTACATACTTGTTTCAGTGAACGGCGCCGCCATCTTGTCCAGCGTGTCTGTATGGGCTGAAAAGCACAAGCCAGCCCCCCCTCCGATCCCCGCTCCCGCCACAAAGCCTCCGCCGCTCCCCACTCCTGCCACAAACCCCCCAAGCTCCACAAACCCCCCCCGCTCCCCACTCCTGCGACAAACCCTCCGCCGCTCACTGAACCTGCCCCCCGCTCCCCCCACCTGATTGTCACAGAGTTCTCCGACGCTGCGTCGCCATGGCAACCGGATGCTCCTGCTGTGTGCGCATGCACCGCCTGCAGTAACAAGTCGCCAAGTCTTGAAGGAGCGATGCATTATGGGAATCTTCTCTACACTGCTCAGCGTTTTTTTTCATGTTTGGCTTCTGATCTTCTGAACGGGTGAAGTATGGGGAGACTTAAGGGCACTATTGAGACAACTGAAGGTATGCCTGCAGCTTGAGATTAAATCTTTATTAGCCTTTCCTTCTCCTTTAAATGTAGACAGTGCAAAATGTTATAGGTTTTATATAGGTATATGGTGGGAAGAAGAAAAGGTTGCTGAAACTTGTCACTGACTGGCACAAATTCTATGTAGGTAAGATAAAAATAACTGTAGATTGTTTTGCAAGTGTTAATAAATTATTTATAGAAACTAAATCATAATTTTGTTTGGTTCTTGAATACTAGATTCCAGTAAACACACAGCATATTTTGTGTTCTCGGATATATCAAGAGAAGCTATATCGGATATATTTATTAACCATTAATTTTAGCCATTATTGGCATCACATGCTACACGGCAATAGTTAAAGGAGCACTTGTGTCTGGCTCAACAAAAAAGCCCTGCCTACTCAAATCAAATCATGGTGGCGCACTTAAGAAAAGCACACCATATAACTGGTCATATACGCACAGATTTGGTCTGATCAATACGTCAGTCACCACCATCAGGCAACACCGGGCTAGTTTCTACAGACCATATGTTGATTACCCTTCCCAGTGTAATTGCAATAGTATTTGGCTATTACTATGATCATTTGCACGCGTGTGTCAAATGTATGAAATGCAAATGGGACAAAAATGCGCACATAAAGAATGTACCCAGTTCAGACTGTCTTTGCCAAAACATGTATACAATGATAAAGTGAAGATAAAGCCTATAAGAATCATAGTATAATATTCCTTTAATGTGACTTTGAAGAAAAATGCTTCTGCCCTGAATATAAACAGTGCAGCAAACAGAAACTAACTGGTCTAGGTAGTACAATAGCACAACAGACTAGGTAGCACATTAGTCCTTTATCAGCTACTAACTATATCACTATGTACTAATCACCTTTGTTTCACCATTGCGGAGTGCTACTGAGACTTTCTTTCTTTCTACACAGAGCTGCTATGGCAACTATTTAAAGAAACAATGCATTAAACAGACAACAGTAGCACTTTAGTCTCTCACACACAACTGAAGCTGAACTGTGCTTGACAGCAAGGGTCAACTTTTTTATATGACAAATGAGTGCATTCATACAATTCAAGTAAATAGGTTGTTCTTCATTTTATCAGATCCTCATTGGGGATACCATGGGAGTGATACTCTGATGCTCAGACTGTAAAAAGCAGCAACAGATGTACGTTTTTTGGTTCCTTGCTCTCAACTATATGCCTGCAGACATATACCTACAAAAAAAACCAAAAATTGTCCTCATAAATTTAGATAATGTTGTAGTTTAAATACCGTAAGAGGTGCATACAGCTTGTTATAAGAGACCACACTATATGAGCCTCTCACAGTTTACAGTAGCAGTATACTTTTTAACCTGTAAAACAATCAAAAGTGGTTTTAAAAAGGAAAGGAGAAAAGGGGTGAAAGAGAAAGGCAAATGGGAAAGGGAGACGGGACAAGATTAATGCTGATTCCACACAGGTGGCCCCTACACCTACAAATCTCATTGATGTGTCTGTACCCGGAGCCATTGTGTTGGAATTGTATGAACTTATCTTTCACACTCACCAAATATGCAGCTTGTGTTTCTAGGATGTTGGACCAGTCATCCTTGGTGATTGTGTGGATGTACCTGGCCCATTTATTCAAGGGTGTTGACACTATGAAGCTGTTTGCCTATATTAGTTGTGCATAGAATTTAGAAAGAGCTTTTTTAAGTTTAGTTGTATGAGAGCTTCTGGGTTCTGTAGCTAAAGCATGACTTTGCAGTTGAAATTGTAGCAAACATCTCAGTCAGACAAACCTGAATAACATATGAAGAACTGGTCCTTGAGATTAGTAAAGGAGGGATGCTAGTGTTGTGCCACAGAAGTGCAAAATACGAGAGGTGATTGGGAAGATATGGGGTTAAATTCATGGCAGCTCACCAGGCTTGCACTACTACTTTCATTAATGGGGCGGTCTTGGGTGTATATTTGCAACCACTCTATAATCATTTTTGAGTTCTACATATGACCCCATAATGCAGGCTTCCAGTGTAGTACCAGGGTTGTTTTAAGATGTGGATGCCCACCACCATGCCACTGTCAGTCTTGCCTCCAGGTAATATAAGACAATTGGCACCCTCCCCTGTCAACTAGTAGTTGCAACTAAATTCATTTGGCATACAAGGGACCTAATTTTGAGAAAGGTACTTGAAGGGACTTCAATGGGGCTTTGTCTAAAAATATAGGCGAATTTTGGTAAAATATACATTTTAAACAAGTGATTGTGACCATTTAAGGATAAGGGCACATTACCCCAAGATTTAACTTTTTTTCTAGCACATTCATTACAGGGGAGATATTGAGCTCTGTACATTTTTGAAGGTCATCATGTATGGTTATGCCTAAGTATTTCAAGATAGAAGCCCAGTGACAGTCTCTGGGTAGGGTCTGACTTGTGATATTTATGTCCTAGCTGGTACTAGATGTATGTTTCATATTACTTTAACATTTCCAGTGACCTTGGTATTTGCATAAACATGTCACCTATAAATTGCACAGCAAGACAGTATAAGTAACATAAGTCAATGTATAGGTGCAGCAAGAGCAGTAACATACATATAGAGGTCACCTAATTTTGACTTTCAATCAAAGTTTGAGTTTGTAAACACAAAGTAATTTTCAACTGAGAATGAAGTGACATGCCTATGCTAGCACATTATTACAAAACACCCAATAACAGCAATGGGGATTTGATGCCAATGTACTGGGGAAAATGTGCTAAATTGCTACATGTGCAATAGGTCAAAAATTATTGTTATTATTATCATCATCATTATTGAGACATATTAGAACTTATTGCACGTGATTGGTTTTTATTATTATTCTTACCTCTCACCAGGAACCTTGGCCTTCCTTACATTGATTTATTGATAGCAACAGTATGCCTTTTTGGTGACAAGCTGCCATAAACAAAGAAAAATATGTAAAGGGGAATGTTGTTTAGGTCCCTCATTAAAACCATTATCAAGTAGTGGTAGCACTGCAGAATATCATGGCTCTCTATAAGTAGGTATAATAAGTGCTCAAGCTCATGCACAATACATATTTTTCTATGAATACTGACTGCACTCACAAGCATAGCCATTCTGTCTGTAGGGTCAAAGTTATATCATGCTGTGGTTGTTACTAATATGATTGCAGGTGTTGACAGGGCTTGATGTGCATTACAATGGCAAGTTACACCTGCAATTGTAATTAAAGAACATGAGTCAAATGTTTCTCATACCTTCTAAGAAACTATTGTTTATCCATAAGCATTTTATTCAGTAAGGCTGAAGGCCTTTTGATCTTCTGCTTACAGTTTTGGAAAAAAATCTAACATTTAGGCAGTTTGCATAACAGTTAACAAGAGGCAGCAGAGGCAGTTTTGGGCCCACTGTGCCTTCAGTCTTACTTGGCAAAGCACCTTGGCATAACTATGGTATACAAATTTTTTAACACTGGGCATTGGCTCTTTCTGGGCAGACAATAAAAAGCAAAGGCTACACACTAAATCTGACCTTGTCATACCCTACCTACTTTCTAGTAAGACTAGAATTCAGAGCTCTCTGGCCTTTATCAGTACCATGTAAGGGGTAAGTGTCCTGTATCTTGTTACTTCTTGTTCCTTAAAGTTAATTATGCTTTTTCCAACAAGGGCCAAAGAAGTAAAACAGGGGATGGGGGTTGTATATCTGGAATTCATATAAACCCCACCCACTCTTCATTGGGTAGTTAAGTGTAAGCCTTATAAAGGGCCCTCTTTCTTGTATGTTCAATGTATTTGCTCATTTAGGGGTTTATGTACAAACATCATCAGTGATGTTGCCATTGCAACCAATTAGATCTTTGCTTTCTAACTTGTAGGTAACAGTTCAAATCTAAAGGCCCCCATACACGGGCCGATAGAAGCTGCCGATATCGGTCCCTTGGACCGATTCGGCAGCTAATCGGCCCGTGTATGGGCAGAAACGAGCGGCCTGGCCGAGCGATATCTGGCCTGAAATTGGCCAGATATCGATCGGCCAGGTTAGAAAATCCAGTCGGATCGGGGACCGCATCGGCTCGTTGATGTGGTCCCCGAACCGACTGCCCCATGGCCGCAAATGTAATCCGATCGGTTGGCCCAGGGCCAAACGATCGGATTAATTTTTTTAAAAGCAACTTGCTACCCGATATTGCCCACCCGTAGGTGGTTATATCGGGTAAAGATCCGCTCGCTTGGCGATCTTATAGTGTATGGGGACCTTAATTGCTGATTGGTTGCTGTGGGCAACATCACCTGAGAATTTGTCTCTAGTGTTACTATGCCCCTTATTGTACAGCACTGTGGGATATCATGGTGCATTATGAGTTCATATGGGAAATCAGCCTGTCCTGCCAGTAGAAGGCCACATATATCTTTTGCTGTTTACTACCTCAGGGGAGTAATATATTTTTCTCCTATTTACCTGTACCACCCAAAAACGGTCCCTTGGACCGATTCGGCAGCTAATCAGCCCGTGTATGGGCAGAAACGAGCGGCCTGGCCGAGCGATATCTGGCCTGAAATTGGCCAGATATCGATCGGCCAGGTTAGAAAATCCAGTCGGATCGGGGACCGCATCGGCTCGTTGATGCGGTCCCCGAACCGACTGCCCCATGGCCGCAAATGTAATCCGATCGGTTGGCCCAGGGCCAAACGATCGGATTAATTTTTTTAAAAGCAACTTGCTACCCGATATTGCCCACCCGTAGGTGGTTATATCGGGTAAAGATCCGCTCGCTTGGCGATCTTATAGTGTATGGGGACCTTAATTGCTGATTGGTTGCTGTGGGCAACATCACCTGAGAATTTGTCTCTAGTGTTACTATGCCCCTTATTGTACAGCACTGTGGGATATCATGGTGCATTATGAGTTCATATGGGAAATCAGCCTGTCCTGCCAGTAGAAGGCCACATATATCTTTTGCTGTTTACTACCTCAGGGGAGTAATATATTTTTCTCCTATTTACCTGTACCACCCAAAAACGGTCCCTTGGACCGATTCGGCAGCTAATCAGCCCGTGTATGGGCAGAAACGAGCGGCCTGGCCGAGCGATATCTGGCCTGAAATTGGCCAGATATCGATCGGCCAGGTTAGAAAATCCAGTCGGATCGGGGACCGCATCGGCTCGTTGATGCGGTCCCCGAACCGACTGCCCCATGGCCGCAAATGTAATCCGATCGGTTGGCCCAGGGCCAAACGATCGGATTAATTTTTTTAAAAGCAACTTGCTACCCGATATTGCCCACCCGTAGGTGGTTATATCGGGTAAAGATCCGCTCGCTTGGCGATCTTATAGTGTATTGGGGACCTTAATTGCTGATTGGTTGCTGTGGGCAACATCACCTGAGAATTTGTCTCTAGTGTTACTATGCCCCCTTATTGTACAGCACTGTGGGATATCATGGTGCATTATGAGTTCATATGGGAAATCAGCCTGTCCTGCCAGTATAAGGCCACATATATCTTTTGCTGTTTACTACCTCAGGGGAGTAATATATTTTTCTCCTATTTACCTGTACCACCCAAAAACGGTCCCTTGGACCGATTCGGCAGCTAATCAGCCCATGTATGGGCAGAAACGAGCGGCCTGGCCGAGCGATATCTGGCCTGAAATTTGCCAGATATCGATTGGCCAGGTTAGAAAATCCAGTCGGATCGGGGACCGCATCGGCTCGTTGATGCGGTCCCCGAACCGACTGCCCCATGGCCGCAAATGTAATCCGATCGGTTGGCCCAGGGCCAAACGATCGGATTAATTTTTTTAAAAGCAACTTGCTACCCGATATTGCCCACCCGTAGGTGGTTATATCGGGTAAAGATCCGCTCGCTTGGCGATCTTATAGTGTATGGGGACCTTAATTGCTGATTGGTTGCTGTGGGCAACATCACCTGAGAATTTGTCTCTTGTGTTACTATGCCCCTTATTGTACAGCACTGTGGGATATCATGGTGCATTATGAGTTCATATGGGAAATCAGCCTGTCCTGCCAGTAGAAGGCCACATATATCTTTTGCTGTTTACTACCTCAGGGGAGTAATATATTTTTCTCCTATTTACCTGTACCACCCAAAAACGGTCCCTTGGACCGATTCGGCAGCTAATCGGCCCGTGTATGGGCAGAAACGAGCGGCCTGGCCGAGCGATATCTGGCCTGAAATTGGCCAGATATCGATCGGCCAGGTTAGAAAATCCAGTCGGATCGGGGACTGCATCGGCTCGTTGATGCGGTCCCCGAACCGACTGCCCCATGGCCGCAAATGTAATCCGATCGGTTGGCCCAGGGCCAAACGATCGGATTAATTTTTTTAAAAGCAACTTGCTACCCGATATTGCCCACCCGTAGGTGGTTATATCGGGTAAAGATCCGCTCACTTGGCGATCTTATAGTGTATGGGGACCTTAATTGCTGATTGGTTGCTGTGGGCAACATCACCTGAGAATTTGTCTCTAGTGTTAATATGCCCCTTTTTGTACAGCACTGTGGGATATCATGGTGCATTATGAGTTCATATGGGAAATCAGCCTGTCCTGCCAGTATAAGGCCACATATATCTTTTGCTGTTTACTACCTCAGGGGAGTAATATATTTTTCTCCTATTTACCTGTACCACCCAAAAACGGTATTAGTATTTTCCTACTTCAGTACTATTGCTGTTTATTGTAGCACATAAGCCCTCTATGCAAGATGCAAACCCCTTTACTTATGGATAGTGGATTTTTAAAATTGCAGTTCAGGCAGTCCGTCTGGCATTTGCCAGAACCCACATATCTCCACTGTGCCTCAGAGAAGAAGCCATTACAAAACTACCATGTAGATGAGCATTATGGCACAACGTAGCACAGTACAGGAAGTGAACGTCATTGCGTTGTTTAGTACCTGTGTAACTGCGTCGTCTAATGCCCCTCCCCCTGCAGTGTCCCGGAACAAGCAGCTTGTGGGCAAGGTTAGGGCTGTGCGCTTTCTGGCTAACGTTGTGCCCCAATGCTCGGCTACCTGGCAGCGGCTGCTCTATGTCTAGCAGCGGTGTTGCTCATGCGGCTGGATCACTTGCCGCTCGTTGATATTCCTGGGCTGGGTTATATTTTCCCCCAGCAATGCGAGCTCAGCGAAGGGAGACTGATGAGCAAAGAAGAGCTGTCCGTCTATGATGGGGGTCCTGGGAGCTCTGGCATTTACCTTGCTATTTTAGGGCAGGTTTTTGATGTTCATAAGGGGAGCAAGCACTATGGCCCGGGGGGCTCATACAGCTTTTTTGCAGGTACCACTGTCAGATTTAGCAGAGTGGCGCACAGCTAGCTTGTTTGTTGGCACAAACGGTAGTGCGATAGTACGTGGATCCGGACACTAGCCATTCAAATGATATGCGCTGCTGTATTATGGAAGAATGCTTGGGGTTTCTGGATAGGGGGTTTCTGCGCAATGTGGATCAGCAAAAGTGATACCCCAATAGCTGCGCATTTTATGAACTTTAAACATTCACTGGCATTGGGCTTGAGTGAACTTGTATCTTATTCACCTTTTTATTTACTCTGAACGAATTCAGAGGGATAGGTTTAGAGCAGTGATCCCCAACCAGTGGCTCGGGGGCAACACGTTGCTCTCAGTGCCCCCAAACCAGGGAGTTATTTTTGAATTCCTGACTTGGGGGCAAGTTTTAGTTAAATAAAAACAAGATTTACAACCAAATTAAGCCTCCTGTAAGCTGATAGTGTGCATAAAGGCTACCTAATAATAATTAGGCTATCTAATTATTTGGCACCTCCATGAACTGTTATGATGCTTGGGTTGCTCTCTAAGTCTTTTTATATTTGACTGGCTCACGAGCAAAGGTGCCCATACACCGAGGTCGCCAAACAATCGGATTTTCTCCCGATATCCCCACCTACTGGTGGGCGATATCGGGCTAATTTGGTTGTTTGGACCTGGGGCCAAATGATCGAATTAGAACGCCTGTAATAGGTGCAGTCTGTTCGGGGACCACAACAATGAGCCAATGCGGTCCCTTATCCGACTAAATTTTTTAACCTGCCCAATTGATATCTGGCTGATTTCAGGCCAGATGTCTGTCGGGCAGGCCCATCGTTTGTGCCCCTACATGGGCTGATAAGCTGCTGAATTGGTCTAAAGCTGGCCATGCATGTGGCGATCTGACGTCCCACGAAACATCGTCAGATCCGCCACACACCATTCAGGGCTGAATTGGCCGGTAATGAGGTAGAAAAAATAGGATTTCTACCTCCTTCTGCCGATTCAGCGCTGAAGGGAGATTTTGGTCAGGCGCCTTCTATGGCGCCCGATCAAAATTTTCAAGCTGGTCCGATCGGCGAGTCGGCTGATATCATCAGCTTCCTGCGATATCGGTCGACTCGCCGACATACCATACACACACCGAATATCGTACGAAACGAGGTTTCGTACGATATTATCGGTGCGTGCATGGCCACCTTAAGGGACCGATATCGGCAGCTACAATCAGCCCATGTATGGCCACCTTAAGAAAGGTAGGGGGGCCCTGGTTTAAACACTATGATATCTTCATTTGAGTGATGTTAAGCTATATTACATTTTCCTTGTTTGTCAGCAGCTACATTGATAAAAAAGTAAACAACTCCTATACATGATTTGTCAGGCACTTTGTGATACAGTGTTTCCTATGACACACTGTAGGCAGACAGTTTTTAAACTTGGTGTCTTTATTATGAACTTCGCATATTTTGCATAATTGCCAGGGATGCACCAAATCCACTATTTTAGGATTTGCCCAAACCCCAAAACCTTTTTGAAAGATTCAGGCGCCTACTGAACTAAATCCTAATTTGCATATCTAAATTAGGATAAGGAAGAGTGAAAGACAACTGCGCACAAACATTTTTCAACTTCCATGTTTATGTGAAAAAAATTAAGTAATTTTAAGAATTCATATTCAGCCAGAGGCATGGATTTGGCCAGATCCGAATCCTGCTCACTGTTTTTATCACTCACTTTTTCCTAGTATGTTTCCCTTAACTGTCCATGAGAGACACCCATTGTTATTGTTGGAGTGAGAGGTGCAGTTCAGTGAGATTGTTGTCTCCTTTTTATGTTTTGCTGTTTTAGCTCTCTCTTTTAGCCCTTCACTCTCCTCACTCTTTATTCTTTTATCAGTTTTAAACGGTTTCACACTTTTTATCATATGATTGGTTTTACCACCAATATAGATTAATGCTAGCTTGGTTATCATCAGGCACAAGATATTGGTTAATTATTACACAGAAAAAGGAGTTTGCTCAAATAGCTCCATGGAAAATGTTATTCCTGTATTGCTTTCTGGATAATGCGTTCCCAGATAATAGATCCCATACTTGTAACAATAAAATACCCAGCCTATAGACCAGTATTGGAACAATCTTATGCTGTAAGTGAAATTGTAATATTATGTGTGGGAATTTTTTCCTAGGGGACTCTTACATTTCTTATTTTGTTTTAAAGGTAAAGATGCCTCTCGAGCTTACATGACTGGTGACTTCACCGAAAAGGGTCTTGTAGATGATGTGACAGAGCTGTCACCTTTGCAAATGCTACATCTTCATAACTGGCTTTCCTTCTATCAGCAGAATTATATTACAATAGGTATTTTAATAACAAGAATATGTTGTATTTAATTAAAGAGGAGGTAGAGAGCCAATGTAATGATTTTAATTGGGGCACAGCAGGTATGGAGTGGTGGGGTAGGTGGCTTACGGATAGTATCTGGGACACTTAGAAAAGGCAGTTTAGTGGAATCTGAGAATGCAGCACTGGACTAGATTGGAATTGACAACAAAACAATTTTATTTTTTAAATTGTATTGAATAGGGATGCATTGAGTCCAGTAATCAGACTGTGGTTTGTCCCAACCCAAGCACTTCTTGCACATGTTCAGCCATACTAAATTCCAAACCCTTAAAGTCATGTGACGTTAAAGCTTTGGTGAACTAAACATGACTTATTTTTCCACTCAACTGTAAATGTTTTTCTTTTAATCAAATTTAAACAGGCAAGTTAGAGTTTGGATTTGTTGCATTTCTATTGGTACCAAGGAATGGTCAGGTTCTTATTTAAATTGAATTCTGCACCTTGGCTCATTCTGGCTAAGAACTACATGTTGGAAATTTTTCATTAAGGGTTGAACCAAATCTAGGATACTGTTTTGGGATTTTTCCAAGTTATCAGGAAAATCCATTGTATTTACTTACACTGAATATATATTTGTATACAGCGCTTCTTGTGCAGAGCTGCACATTTTAACGGTATGTATGTATAACTTTATTTATAAAGCACCACAAGGGTACGCAGCGCTGTACAATCTTACAGAATACAAAATTACACACAGGGAGGACAAGTGATATAATAAATAAATACAGTACAATACTTATACAATCAAAAGGAAAATACAGTGCAGTAAATAAATATATTCATTGACAAATACAAAGAGCCACTTAAGAAACAAAAAGTTGCCCACTGGCATGTCTTGGTGTGTTCCACTGCATGGAAACATATAAGTTAATTTACCCTATTCTGTGCTATGGTGACTTACATTCTAGCCGGTGGAATGACATTGCAGGGAGATTAGTCGCCCGCAACAAGTCCTTTAATCACTTACCCGAAACCCTGGGCTGGTGCTTCTGTTAGCAGAAAACTGCACTGGCCAGTGTATTAATGTAGAAGTTCATCTGTGCAATCTTCCTATTCTGTCTTCTTTTTCCATGCGTGGGCAGGCGCATACACAGTAGTATGTAAAAGCTAGCTTTTTGTGTTCAAGTTTAGCTTTTTTTTACTCTTCTGCACATGTGTCTGCCTGGACTAGAACAAAAAAGAAGACTATAGACATGAAGATCTTCTACAGAAATAACCCAGGCCAGTGATTTTTTTAGCAGACAGGAGCTCTGGCACAAGTATCAGGGTAAGAGATTATACCTAACATTTGCTCCTTCCCCACTGATTTTTAACTTTAGTTTTTCTTTACGGATCAAGAAACTCTATGTGTAAGAGCGCTTAGGGTATTGACACATGGGTGTCAACCGGTTAATTTTTGTTGGTGACAAAACCAAAAGTGCTCTTGCATTAAAGAGAATTGGAATTGAGGTATCCTTGGCAGTTATCATGAGAAATTTCTCAATTCTGTATTATCACATTATATTACAACTCTACTGACAAGGGTTAGTGATGTGTGGGCCGGCCCAAAACGCAGAACCCACCAGTTTACTTGTGTGTTGGGCCAACATTTGCATAATATTGACAGGTCGGGGTGAGTTTTGGTTGAAATCTTCCTTCCACCCTCCTTGCCACCATCTTACAATGCCCAGCTTCCACCTCTAGAAGTCTCTATTTATAGGTGTGCACCTGCCCCGCCCCCTTTGTGACATCAGAGATGGCTTGGGTCTGTAAATAAAGGTGCATTGCTGGGTCGGCTTGGGAGTGGGCACGTTAGGGTTGGGTGCAGGTCGACTTTTTGTTGACCCGCATATCGCTGGCAACGATATCCTGATTCCAGTTCAGTTAAAAATCATCCCATATGTTTCACCTTTAGAATGAAAACTCTACAACATAGTTGTAGCCAATATTGTCAACCATTTCTAATTTTCTGTTTAAGGCAAGTTGACAGGAAGATTTTATGATGAAAGTGGAAACCCAACAAAAGCTCTAGAGGATGCCTTGAAAGTAATTGATATTGGCTTAAAGTTAAAGGAAGAGAGAGAGGAGGAGAACAAGCAATTTCCACCGTGTAATTCTGAATGGAGCTCTGAAAGTAAAAGAGTTTGGTGTTCTAAAAACAGGTAACCAGCAATCAATTACTAATAGTTTGGGTAGAATTCCAGTAGAAAGGCACACCCATGGTTCGTGCTTTCCGTGTTGAAACTGGAAAGCCCTAACTATGAGATTATAACGGAATATGGTTTGTTATCTTCAGGGCGTAAATCAAGTGAACTTTGAACACATTTGTATGGGGAAAAGTTTGTCGTTTTGTTGTGGTTATCAGTGAGAAATAGTATGTACTAATTACACTATTAGTCGCACCTACTGCTGCAGTAACATTTTGCAATGCCGCAGTAAAATAATTGATAGTTAGACTTTGATTGTTCATTAGACGATCTGACAGGTTATACATCTCGAGTTTATAAACCTCTTAATGTTATTCTTAAGAGTTTAAATGGTTTTAAAAAACCAAGTGTACAATCATTAGTATATTGTAAATAAGTATATTGTTCATTTAATATGTTTCCACGGACAGATGAATAACAATAAATTCAGCAGACCCAGTGGTTGCTGGGGGGCCCAGGAGTATAAATTCCAAGTAACATCGACTTTTACAAATACATGAAAATACA
Source organism: Xenopus tropicalis (assembly GCF_000004195.4). Lineage (NCBI taxonomy): Eukaryota > Metazoa > Chordata > Amphibia > Anura > Pipidae > Xenopus > Xenopus tropicalis. Next base: position 101,323,929 of record NC_030678.2, on the reverse strand, counting down.
TAACACCCTTCTCAAGGTTTGTGAAAGCAAAAAAACATTTTTAGTGAGGCTTCATAACATCATATTAGACTATATAGCATGATTTGCATCCAAATGTGTATTAAACTGTGAAGGAATTCTTTAAACTCATTAATAAACACATAATTTGAATGTGATGAACAACACATATTCTGTCTCCTCAGTGGGGGAATACAACGGGACTGGGTTGGTGTCCCCAGGAAGATGTATACAGCAGGCACCAATGGCTACCGCTGTGTGTGTGTGAGGAATTTTGGTCCTCCATCAGAGCAGCCAGACTCTACGGAACACAATGATCGAGGGGATCTGGACAATCCCATGCTACATGAATATGAGGACTGTAACCCCCTTTTTGAGTGGTGTTTCTTGAAGAATGGGACTTAATTATTTTAAGAGCTGGAATATATTTTTTCACATATCTGCACTCAGTGGTCAAGAGGACACTATATTTTTTTTTTCTTTAAATCTCTACATACATATAAAGCCTTGTTATTTTTTCTGTTATGTAACTGTATTCTTTTGTGTTGTACAGGATTTATGTTCTGTAATGCCTGGGACCTGGGCTTTCCTAGTTAGAATAAAAAATTGTTACAAGCAAAGCAATGTTTTTGTTAATATGAAATTAAAGAGTAGTGCCTACAGTTCAGAAATTGTAACATAATTTGAGGAACAGTCAGCCCACAGATTAATTAACATTTATTTATAAAGTGCCAACATATTCGGCAGCGCTGTACAATAAGTGGGTTACATACATTGGACATACAGAGTAACACATAAAGCAATCAATAACCAATACAAGAGGTGAAGAGAGCCCTGCCCAAAAGAGATTAATGAGAAATTTTACCTTTTATCCTACATTCTGGAATTATGGCTAGTAGCTGTGCTCAACCAGGTTTTTTTTAAGTCTCGGTGGGTTTGCCAGATAAATTACGTAGATTGCATGATCATTTTATGTCAGATTTTATGAAATTAAAGGTAAATTAATGTAACATCCATACATGGACAGGAAATCGATTTGGACATGTCTTGAGTCATTAAGAACTACAGTATGTATATGCTTGCTCTGTTTATACAGTGATGGCAAAATATGAACATAGATGCTGTCTGACAAAAAAAAAAGATTCCTCAAATGCCATAAATTGTATATTTAGTTATTGCGTATGAAAAATTGGGCAAGGAGACAACACATGGAACTAGCATACATATGCCCCATGATTAAAAGCAAAGAGACAAGATGGTAAACAAATCAGTAAGTAAAAAAAGCATGGACAAATAGGTTAAGTCAGATTAAAAGAGGGTATATTTGAACTAGTGAGCACTGATTATTTCTTGATAATGATCAGAAACTTTAAGGGCTCTGGCACACGGGGAGATTAGTCGCCCGCGACAAATCTCCCTTGTCACGGGCGACTAATCTCCCCGAGTTGCCATGACCCGCCATCCCACCAGACTCGCAAGGCTTTTTCGCCGATTTCGGGAAATCGCGCCGCCGCGTGTGCCATCGCCGGTGGGATGGCGGGTCATGGCAACTCGGGGAGATTAGTCGCCCGCGAACAGGGAGTTTTGTCGCGGGCGACTAATTTCCCCGTGTGCCAGAGCCCTAAAGGAGAAGGAAGTATCAATCACTGAAGGGGGGGGGGGAGTAGCGATTAAGTGATTACTTCAACACTGCAACCTACAAATTATATTAAGACTGACCAATCTCAGATTGTCTATCTTAAGTATTCACAGCTGGCTCCTTTCAGTTCCCACAGCAGAAAGGTCATTCTCCTTTTATAGTTCCTTAGTTTAGGCTAATGCCACACTAAGGGGCTGATTTACTAACCCACGAATCCGACCCGAATTGGAAAAGTTCCGACTTGAAAACGAACATTTTGCGACTTTTTCGTATGTTTTGCGATTTTTTCGGATTCTTTACGAATTTTTCGTTACCGATACGATTTTTGCGTAAAAACGCGAGTTTTTCGTATCCATTACGAAAGTTGCGTAAAAAGTTGCGCATTTTTCGTAGCGTTAAAACTTACGCGAAAAGTTGCGCATTTTTCACGTAAGTTTTAACGCTACGAAAAATGCGTAAAGAATCCGAAAAAATCGCAAAACATACGAAAAAATCGCAAAATACCGATCGTTACGAAAAAAACGCAATCGGACTCCATTCGACCCGTTCGTGGGTAAGTAAATCAGCCCCATAGTGTATGAAGCATATTTTCAGCAAGCCGAAAACCGCTTGCCAAGAATACGCTCCATATGCTCAAAAATGCCCCTACCTGTGCTGTACTTGAATGAATGAAATACGCTTGGGTGCAGGCACATGTAGCCAATACCCCCGAAAATATGAAGTCTTGAGTTTTTTGTCGGCTATTGCCTACATGTGCCTGCACCTGAGCGTATTCCATTCCTTTGGGTGCAGGCACAAGGTAGGCTGAACTTACAGTAGCGGGGCGTATTCTCGGCAAGCGTTTTTCGGTTTCCTGAAAATACGCCGTGTGGCATTAGGCTTAAGGTGGCCATACCCACCTACGGGTCGGCGATATTGGGTGAATTTAAGCTAATTTGGTCATTTGGCCCTGGAGCCAAACGATTGAATTAGAATGCGGTAATAGGAGCAGTCGGTTCAACGAGCTGATGCAGTCCCCGATCCAACTAAATTTTTTTTAACCTGCCCAATCGATATCTGCCCAATTTTGTCCAGATGTTGGTCGGGCAGCCTGTAGTTTGTACACGTGCCGATAAGCTGACGAAGGGACTGATGTCGGCTGCTACAATCGGCTCGTGTATGGCCACCTTTAGAGAGAAGCCTTTCTTTTCTTAACACCTGTATTGGTTTCCTCTGATTGGACCATCAGTATAGTACTCCCAAATATTTTTGCCCCATTGCATACAAGGGATCTTGTAGTTTCTACAAATATGAACAATCTTTGCTGCCAATAAGTTGCAGGTCTTTTTACTAAGCTCACAGGAAGGCATTTAACTATTATATGTGAAATAATGTCTGTTGCTCAATGCTCCTATAAAAACCATGATTGGAATTTACAGCAAGTTTATTTTTTCTGTGAATTCAGTTATATACAAATAACTGAATTCATATATATTCACACGCTGGCATAATATATATATACATACATACACATACCATTTGTCTCATCTAGTGGGGGGACATCTGTTCTCTGTCATGGTTCCATGAGGTTCCAAGTATTACATATAATGTGACTGCCTATCCATCTTTTCTACCTTTTTTTAGATGTACTGGTTAGAAAGGGGACAGGGAAAGGTTTATCTTCCCAGCTTTATTCAAAACGCATTGATAATAACTGGTTGATACACTGTGGCAGTTTCAGCCCTACACGTGAGAAAAAGACAATTCCTTTGACTAAGTTCTTTAGGGTCAAGAGGTTGGCGAGTGACCCTGAGGTTAGACAACAGCAAATGAATGCTATGGAGCATAAATTGGTGTGGTGATAGGTGTTGCACGTCGCAGGGTGACTGAGGATAGAAAGGTAGTGACTTGAGCAAAGAACCTCACATTCCTCTGGTCTCTTAAATTAATCTTCAGAAACAAGAGCACGGGGACTTGGCACAGACCCTCTTAGGGACTCGCATACATGTACATTTGTAACAAGAGGTAAATCTTTTATGCATCCAACAACTTGAAAGGAACTTTATATAAGGGGGTATCATACCTGTCTGACTAAATTTATAGTGTACGTCCTAGTCTGTTCACGTGGTCTCCTGTATGTAGGGGAGACCATTTTACAGATTAAGGCGCATATCTCCCAGCATTGCTCAACTTTTAGGAAGGGTAATATGAAATTACCTGCGTCCAGGCATTTTACTGAACATAGACGCAATGAAAATCAATTAAGATTTATGGTCCCCATGCCCAGGAAGGGTGGGGACAGGGAGCAGATATTAAGGAGATGTGAGGTGTGTGGTGGATAAGTTGAATTCTTTGGCACCACACAGATTAAATAAGGATTATGATCTACAGTGGATATAAAAAATCTACACACCCCTGATAAAATGTCAGGTTCCCGTGCTGTACAAAAATGAGACAAAGATAAATCATTTCAGAACCTTTTCCACCTTTAATGTGACCTGTAAACTGTACCACTCCATTGAAAAACAAACTGAAATCTTATAAGTGGAGGGAAGAAAACCAAAAAAACTAAAATAATGATCAACAGAGAGCTTCCAAAGCATCAGAGGGATCTCATTGTTAAAAGATATCAGTCAGGAGAAGGGTACAAAAGAATTTCCAAGGCATTAGATATACCATGGAACACAGTGGAGACAGTCATCATCAAGTGGAGAAAATATGGCACAACAGTGACATTACCAAGAACTGAACATCCCTCCAAAATTGATGAAAAGATGAGAAGAAAACTGGTCAGGGAGGCTACCAAGAGGCCTACAGCAACATTAAAGGAGCTGCAGAAATATCTGGCAAGTACTGGCTGTGTGGTACATGTGACAACAATCTCCCGTATTCTTCTTATGTCTGGGCTATGGGGTAGAGTGCCAAGGCGAAAGACTTTTCTTACGAAGAAAAACATCCAAGCCAGGCTACATTTTGCAAAAACACATCTGAAGTCTCCCAAAAGCATGTGGGAAAAGGTGTTCTGGTCTGATGAAACCAAGGTTGAACTTTTTGGCCATAATTCCAAAAAATATGTTTGGCGCAAAAACAATACTGCACATCACCAAAAGAACACCATACCCACAGTGAAGCATGGTGGTGGCAGCATCATGCTTTGGGGCTGTTTTTCTTCAGCTGGAACTGGGGCCTTAGTTAAGATAGAGGGAATTATGAACAGTTCCAAATACCAGTCAATTTTGGCACAAAACCTTCAGGCTTCTGCTAGAAAGCTGAACATGAGGAGGAACTTCATCTTTCAGCATGACAACGACCCAAAGCATACATCCAAATCAACAAAGGAATGGCTTCACCGGAAGAAGATTAAAGTTTTGGAATGGCCCAGCCAGAGCCCAGACTTGAATCTGATTGAAAATCTGTGGGGTGATCTGAAGAGGGCTGTGCACAGGAGATGCCTTCGCAATCTGACAGATTTGGAGCGTTTCTGCAAAGAAGAGTGAGCAAATCTTGCAAAGCCAAAATGTGCCATGCTGATAGACTCATACCCAAAAAGACTGAGTGATGTAATAAAATCAAAAGGTGCTTCAACAAAGAATTAGTTTAAGGGTGTGCACACTTATGCAACCACATTATTTTAGTTTTTTTGGTTTTCTTTCCTCCGCCTAAAAGATTTCAGTTTGTTTTTCAATTGATTGGTACAGTTTATAGGTCACATTAAAGGTGGAAAAAGTTCTGAAATTATTTATCTTTGTCTCATTTTTGTACAGGAACAGGAACCTGACATTTTATCAGGGGTGTGTAGACTTTTTATATCCACTGTATATGTGTTGTTATTGTTTTCTGTGAATGTAATTTTTCTTTATTGCTTATAGTGGCCTACTGATCTGATATATACCTGCTGTGACATGTTGAAGTTTGATAGTTGCCAAGATATGGGATGTGATGTAATATCTTTCCTGTATGAAAATTTAAAAACTAGGTCATTATGTGTTTGATGTAACAGTTTTACCCTAGCATTGCAGATGGGGTTATGTAATTATTACAATACAATTAACTGCATGTGTATGGTAAGTGCTGTGTTTTAAGGAAGGGAAGCCTTGAAACCCATGAACAGTACTGACGATAGACATATATATTGGGTGGTTGTGTTTACCTGAAATTATTGCTTACTGCATGGCCCTGTAAGCTGTAGGATACGAGTCCAACAGATATACAGTGAAACCCATAAGTATTTGAACACCCTGCGATTTTGCAAGTTCTCCTACTTATAAATCATGGAGGGGTCTGAAATTCACATTGTAGGTGCATTCCCACTGTGAGAGACAGCATTTCAAAAAAAAAAAAAATCAGGAATTCACATTGTATGATTTTTAAAGAATGTATTTGTATTGCACTGCTGCACATAAGTATTTGAACACCTAGCAATCAGCCAGAATTCTGGCTCTCAAAGACCTGTTACTCTGCCTTTAAATAGTCAACCTCTACTCCACTCATTAATCTAAATTAGTAGCACCTGTCTGAGATCTTTAAAGACACATGTCCACCCCACAGTCAGTCAGACTCCAACTACTACCATGGGCAAGACCAAAGAGCTGTCAAAAGACACCAGAGACAAAACTGTGGACCTCCACAAGGCTGGAAAGGGCTATGGGGCAATTGCCAAGCAGCTTGGTGAAAATAGATTACCTGTTGGAGCAATTGTTAGAAAATGGAAGAGGCTAAAGACGACTGTCAGTCTCCCTAGGAATGGGGCTCCATGCAAGTTCTCACCTCGTGGGGTATCACTGATGATAAGAAAGGTGAGGAATCAGCCCAGAACTACAAGGGAGGAGCTAGTCAATGACATGAAGAGAGCTGGGACCACAGTTTCAAAGGTCACTGTCGGTAGAACACTACGCTGTCATGGTTTCAAATCATGCATTGCATGGAAGGTTCCCCTGCTCAAGTTATCAAATGTCCAGGCCCGCCTGAAGTTTGCCAATGACCATCTGGATGATCCAGAGGAGGCATGGGAGAAAGGCATGTGGTCAGATGAGGCCAAAGTAGAACTTTTTGGTCTAAACTTCACTTGCCGTGTTTGGAGAAAAATAAGGATGAGTTGCATCCCAAGAACACCATCCCTACTGTGAAGCATGGAGGTGGTAACATCATGCTTTGGGGGCGCTTTTCTGCGAAGGGGACAAGACGACTGCACTGTATTAAGGAGAGGATGAATGGGGCCATGTATTGTGAGATTTTGAACAACAACCTCCTTCCTTCAGTCACAAGGGTCATGGCTGGGTCTTCCAACATGACAATGACCCGAAGCACACAGCCAGGATAACCAAGGAGTGGCTCCGTAAGAGGCATATCAAGGTTCTGGAGTGGCCTAGACAGTCTCCAGGCCTAAATCCAATAGAAAATCTTTGGAGGGAGCTGAAACTTATGTGCAGCAGTGCAATACAAATACATTCTTTAAAAATCATACAATGTGATTTCCTGAATTTTTTTTTTTTTTTAAATGCTGTGGGAATGCACCTACAATGTGAATTTCAGACCCCTCCATGATTTACAAGTGGGAGAACTTGCAAAATCGCAGGGTGTTCAAATACTTATGTTCCTCACTGTAGAGCAGGCTGCGTGATGGTCTGCCTACTAGAGGTGTGGACAACATCATCATTTCTAAATTATATTAATATGATAGGGGAGTGTCATACAGAGAACTACTACTGCAAGTAGGCAGGATGAAAAAAAAATTGTGGTCCTTTACTAAAAAGGCTCAAAATATGTAATAGCAGGGGGCATTTGTGATCTATGCACTGCAGGCACAGAACTTTTCTTGAATGTACCACTAAAAAGAAATAAACAATGCCAGAGATTTATTCCTTGGAGCTTAGATATTTTAATTTGTATATCAAAGGTTTAGGCTCAACATTTAGTTTTGTATGACACATTAGTGTTTGAACAGTTTCACATCTTTAACTTGATTCTATTACATAGAGCTTTTCATATTATTTTAGGGACGCGATTAGTAAGAAGCAAAGAAAACATCAAATACAGAAGAAAAAGGGAAATAAGCTGTAAAGGCAGATATGCAAAACTTAAAGGACCTTCCATCAGCTGGTAAGTACTTTGTGGAAGCCACAATTAAACAAAGACTAAGGGTCTTACATAGAAAGTTTATCAAAATAACTGGAGTGCTACAATGGTTTAATTAGAGTGGTGGTTATAAAGCTTATAGTTTAAGGCCACAGTTTAATTGGCTTTATATGCAACTGAACCCTGTATATATAGTTATAGATTTAAAAAAATTCTCCAAGCATACTATCTTCCCAGATTTTAGGGTCACTAATTACACATTTTACAGAGATAATGGACAAGAGTAACAACATGAATTAGTTGATCCTGGAGAATTCATTAGAAAGACATTTTCTTTAAGTAAGCACTGATATCATTTTGATAATCTGACCAGCCCAAGATATTGGGTCAGTATTAAACTTTCAGCACTGGTACACATTTATTACTTGACTTAAAAAAAAAGCTAAGTCCAGTTAGCATCTAGCAAAGCCTATACATGTACAATCATACAAATCTTTATATACTGGAATATATTATAATGTGGTCCATTCTGTCCATGGTGGAAGAGCAAACTGCCGCTGCTCAGTTGTCCACTTGCTTGACAGAGTTGCCATCTTTAAGAAAACCAGGTATCTTCTCCCTCGTGTACTAAGAAACTCCACCCAGAGTCAGCACATCAAAGCAGATGTCACAAACCCGAACAGGTTTGTTCAGATCAAACTTTATAATGGGAATCTCCTTGGTTGAGCACTTGGAGCAGAGCAGACGTCCACAATGGCGGCTGGAAGTATAAAATAGTCATGTATTACGCTGCTTTACAAATTCAGTATTTATAAACATAACAGATTCTTTCATATTCCGTTTGTCCTCTCTTTAAGCAGCCACCATGTGTAACAAGTCAATATTTAGAGTCTTTAAAGAATTAAAAACCTGATTCACTGACTCTATTGCCTATGTGGGATGCCCGGGAAAAAGATTAGTAAGATCGCTTATTGGCACCCCTAGTGAATTGGGCTTGTCACAAAATGCACCAGTAGTGGCTCACTTTGTAACATCACTGGGGTACTTTCTTGCATCATTGTGGCTGCAGGAATCACCTCCTCCACGGTCAAATTTATGTTTGAAATTTACAACACTGAACTGTCTTCTCTGAGAAAAGTTCAGCTTTCACTGGCTGTTTAAAAATAGGTGGTACCAAATAAAGTCTCAGTGAAGTGAAGAGAAAGTGTGCACTTATAATTATTATTAACAAAGTTTACATTACGCACACAAAGAATCAGGGATTATTCTTACCAGTGGTGTTTTCTGGTTGTGACTCCAAACTTTGCAGCACACTCATAACAATTTGAGCCATCACACCAAGGTGGTTCCTGAGATAGCATATCTAAAGTAAAGATAATAAAATCAGACTTAAAGGAAAACTATACCCCCAAACAACGTAGGTCCATAAAAAATATACTGCATAAAAAAGTTCATACGTCACAGCAGACCAAAAAGATGCTTCCGGGGATGCAACCAACCTGGTTCGATGTTCCACATATGGTGATCTTTCCCTAAAGCCCAGAGATTCTGGATAAGAGTATTCACTATGGTCTCAGTCCCTAAGCACCCAACCACTGCCCTGTTATGTAAGAAACCCGATGCCCTTACAGTAAAACAATTTCAACTCTTTACAGTTATCATGACTGTAGCCAAACGCACAATAGCGAAGGCATGGAAAATGAAACAAATTACGTTTGATGCCCTTAAATATAAAGTTGATGGAATCATGGCTATGGAAAAAATGTCTGGCATCTTAACAGACTCCCATAAACAATTTATTGAAATTTGGGAGCCATGGCTTGTTTATAGACATGGGGCAGATTACCCTACTTCCCTCCTCTCATTGTAATCTCAACTATAAAATAAAAAACCACCGTGGACATCAAATAGAAAACTGCCATTTTAAGAATTAAGGGCCGCCTCCTGGGATCATAGGATTCACAATGCACACAAACAAGCTAGGGCACACATACATGCTAGGTTCCATCAGCCAATGAATGGACAGAGTTCTCTCACTTCCACACTACTTCCTGTTAGTTAGAGCTGCATTATTTCTGGTCATGTGATCTCTGAGGCAGACCACAGCCCATCACTAAATGGTAGACCAAGGGAAAGGAAGTAAAAGGGCAATATTTACTGATATATATATTCCAGTTTGGCGGGATTCTTTAATAGGTTACTTACATTATGTAAACTATCTGTTGGTTAAGAATTCATTCTGGGGGTATAGTTTTCCTTTAAACTGGCCATACTTTGTATGCCCACCTAAGGTGGGTGATATCAGGCTGATCCATTTGTTTGGCCCTAGGGCCAAACAGTCGCATCACAACAACAGGGATACAGGCCATTGGTCCTTGATCTGACAGGAAAATCAAACCTGCCTAATCTGCTTGTTTTTCACACATATATTGGTCAGGTTGCCTGCTAGAGGGTCACATATACAGCTGACAACCTGGTGAATCTATCTAATAGGGCCACATCTGTCTGTGTATGGACACCTTTATTTACTGAGCAGCCAAACTCTGCTACTTAGGTTTCTAGGACACTGGAAAAATAAGCCTTGCATACAGATCATTAGACTTATGGTACTGTACAGTGAGAAACCAGTTCCCTGATACTTACCTAAAAGTCTAAAAAGAAGCTGCTTGGTTGCAACCTGATAGTTAAATATATTGATTCCTTGGCTGTTATTTACTCCAAGCCTGGCACCAGCTTTCACAATAGCCCGGCAAAGATTTGCATTTCCCTTCATATACGCTAGTAGCAGCACTGAAAAACAAGAAAGTGTTTAAGCATAGATAATTAAGAAGCACAGGACTGGGGAGTACCAGTACAATTTTAGTGCAACGTCATACATAGCACTTTGTTGCCCATGAGAGATCACCTCTCCTGCACTGGAAAAGCAATCAAAATTATCCTTTAATTCAAAATTTATTCTCTTGAATTACAAGATATTTTCAGACACCGTCACCCGTGGAAAATTAACTGTATGTTACATTGCCCTTTAACTGGATCAGTATCCACCCCTTTTCAACATCTTTTTTGCCTATTGTTTTAATTAAAGGGATACTGTCATGATTTTTTTCTAAATTACACTGTTTACATAGCAAATTATTCATTACACCATTTAAAATGTTATTCTTGAACCAACAAATGTATTTTTATAGCTGCAATATTGGTGTGTAGGCAGCCATCTCAGTGCATTGTGCCTGAGTCTGAGCTTTCAGAAGGAGCCAGCGCTACACATTAGAACTGCTTTCAGGTAACCTATTGTTTCTCCTACTCCCATGTAACTGGAAGAGTCCCAAGCCAGACTTGGATTTCTTACTATCGAGTGCTATTCTGATATCTACTGGGAGCTGCTATCTTGCTCCATTTCCATTGTTGTTTGTATATGTACACTGTACCTTTAAGTCTGAAAAGTTCAGAACTGGACAAGAAAAAAACATTATGATTTAAAACTGTTCTCATTTCACACGCAGAATAAGAATGAAGAAAAAGAACAGTTGAAAAAATGGCTTCATTCAGAAATAATTAAAATGCCCCACAGTACTGCACATGATGGTTAAAGCTGGAATCCCATAATATTGTAACACATACCAGTGTTTCCTTCTGCATCTGGTTTATCAAGAGGATACTGTGGCATACATTCCAGAAAGAGTTCAGAGATGGCAGCAGCATTTTCCTTTCCATATTGCCCCAAAATATGCATTGGGGACTGACCTCTGCCAAAAAGGAACACAGTATGTGAAATTATATAGGCCTCTGATGACACTGATTGGGCCTCTTATAATATTGATGTGCCAATGCCACACAGCAGATTCATCAGCCTCTGTACTCAAAAATGCAGATTTCAGCGTCTAACTGATGCGGTATGCAGTTACGTGCCAAAATCTGCTTGGTGAGCCAGCATTCAGGGAAAAGCAATGGCTTGGGGTGCAGGCACATCAGTAAGATGAAGTGTGTGGTAGGAGCCTAATGTCTCTGCATGGACTCATGGAATCTATGATGGGAAGTCTACAAGCTATGGAAGAAATTAGAAATTCTGACATTATTTCAATGAATTCATTAAAGGAGAAGGAAAGGTAAAAACTAAAAGGTTTATGTAAATACAGCCATAAGCACTTACAGAACTGTTTCTCTGAGTCCTCTATCAAAAGAAACACAGGATTTCTTGTCTCTGTTTTTGTAAACATGATGTTCCAGTGTGACCATCTTTCAGAAACAGACCCCAGGGCCAGAGTCTTGTGCAGTTCTCTCCTCTCTCTCCACTCTTTCCCCCCCCCCCCCCCCCCCACCAGAATGCTAAGAACTCCCTCCCCCCTCCCTTAGGAATGTGTGATCTCAGCTATAACAGCTAGAGACTGCAGGAAGGATGCTACCTAAAATGGCAGCTGCTATCTTAGGCAAACAGAGAAAGCTACTAAAGCTGTTTACTCAGGTATGTTAATGGTTTCTGTAGAATAAATATATTGTTCTAGGTGGCACTAATGTGGCAAATCTATTGGCAGTAAAATGCCAAAATGACTTTCCTTCTCCTTTAAGGTGTGATTGATACCTTACCTTAAGTTTAAAGCCTCTGCATCCACATTGCATTCAGTTAAAAGGCAGCGTATATTGTTCAAGCGCCCATGCATTATTGCCAGATGCAGAGCTAAAACCGAAAGAAGGAAAGACTGAGAAAGCACTGCAATGATTCCAGCAATGATTTTTTAATACATAGGAGTTGGAGAAACAAATCAGAAGATATCATTCTTATACAAAATAAAAGTATATTTAAAAATATGCAGAGAAAATCATTACACCGGACCACTCACAGATAAGTGCTTTCAAAATGTATGCTTTTTGGGGGCTATTTAGGAGACTTTTTAGGGATTTTAAATCAAAAAGGCTTGAAAAATTAATGGTTTTTGGGCAAAAAAAAAAAACCCAGGTCAGTGGCTAAGACAGAAAATACCTTATTTAAAAAATAATTTTTCTGAAACAATTAGTACAGCTATATTGGCAGCACACTGTACAATGTTTGAATATTGTGCAGGAATTCTAGTTTACATTTTCATGAAGTAACCTATAGGCTCTCTTCAGCCACTCGGTCAGCTATGATAGCCCATAATCAGATCCCATCTGCAGGCTCATATCACTTGTGTTGGGGCATGTTAATGTGTTGCAGGGTTTTCTGATCAATGCTTGTGAGTTGCTTCATAAGCTGCACACCAAGATTAATGCAGGAATCCTAGGAAGGAATTCAAGTTTTACTTGAGTGGTCAGAAAACCCTGTACTGCACTCAGGAGCCTGAACAAGTGCAAAACCATTATGCAGCAGGGATCTGATTAGCAGCTACCATGGCTGTGCATTAAAACCCAGGGGGTCAGCTTCAGCCTAAAGGGCAATCCACGAAAATAGAAAACTTCACAATATATGTTGAGCTTAAAAGTATCTAACATGGCAAACCACACAAACTAAATCTACATTCCATTTAAATTTGGCCCATAGTATATTATTTGTAGATGCTATTTGTGTCTCCACAAGTACTTGTATTTTTTGCTAAATATTGACACTTTTGTTTTCAATATATGCTAAGTCTTATATAAAACATTTTTGTCAAGCTAAAAGTTTTTACAGTATAAACAATATTTACAAAGTATACAAGCCACAAAATGCTTCTGCTCGTACCATTATTTCCATTCTCATCTGCAGCACTAAAGTCAACACCATTCTCAAGGAGAACAGAACAAATAACTGGAAGGTCCTGTTGTGCTGCTAGGTGAAGGGCAGTCTGACGATGCTTGGTAAGTTCATTCACCTTTGCACCTGCAAGAAGCTGCCAGCATACATCAATGATATTACTAACAAAGAAAATCCAAGCAATTTGTGTTATGCCATTTTTCTGCTGATATTAGATGTAAGGTAAAGCATTGCTAAGGGGAAAGCTATATGTCTGTATTTTAGCCACAATTTTATCTGTTTGTCCCACATCTATAAACAAATTACATTAACAATGGGATTTTGAAGAGTACTTTTATTTCTGTGAGAAACCATATATTCTATAATTGTCAGTTTGCTCTTAAACTTTGTTTTCCTTATAACGCACTTCACTTAAATCAAAAGAAGAGATGTCTAGAACACGAAACAAAATACATAGAAATAAGGTCTTAGGTCTCGGAACATGTTGTACTTTTCCCAATAAGAGTTGCAATTAAAATACTGTCTGGACTCCGCTTTCATATTTTTTTTTTTAGTTATGATGCTAAAAATGCTTTAAGCTACCCAGCATTGAAAATTCCTACGAATCCTGTAGACCAAATAGAAAATAATGTGCTGTAAGGCAAACTGTTTGTCTTAGAGATAAATACTCAAGGAGAACACTAATAAGATAAGGTAATGACTATAATAATCAATAGGTAATAACGGACCTGCTGTCTTTCATACAGTAAACTTTGATAAACTTACTTTGATAAGCACAACTTCCAAGTGTATTTACATAATATAATAATTGGATGTACAGTTTCATATAAGGTACACCTGTTATAGTCAACTATAGCTTTTGGCCACACAAATACTTTCCTTCTAAAAATCATGTGGGATCAAACATCGACTATAGTGAGGAATCTCAAATACCAAGAACATTAAAAACACATAGAAGAAGTAAAATATCTGTTTCTCCAGCTATGAGATAGATACAATGCCAAAGTGTAAAATGAAATGTTTAATGATTAACAGGTTTCACTGTGTAACTAGAATTACAAATAACAATCTATACGTACCAGGTTCCGGACAATAATCTCTGATCCTGCTTGCACAGCTAGATGCAGTGGGGTTAGCTTGGAGGCATCTTGGACTCTTGAATTAACGTTAGCCTGAACACTTATCAAGAACAAGACACTCTCAATATCTGAATTCTGAACTGCAACATGCAGGAAATTCCTCCCTTTGTTATCCACCTAAAGAAGGTTGAAATGTAAAAAAAATATATATACTTATGTAATTTCAACTACCTGCTTGACCCTGACAATGTGCCTCCTACTGGCTTACTATGCCCTCCAAACCAAAACTTATGAATAAAAATCATCCATAAATTTCATGATAAAATGCAGGACTTTGCTATCTGATTTACTGATTTAACGAAAGACTGTGAGTCTGTACATTGAAGTCACTGAAAATTATTAATATCTGTGAGTATCTTTGTGACCAAAGCGACTAGAATATACATTGTTAGATATTTCTTTTCACTGTTAATCAGCAATGGCACATAAGGGCAATTTCAGTTGCTTTGAGTGTTTTTAAGTAGACCAAATAGGTGATACCAGAGTGCCCAAAAGTGCCCTCATTGACTGCTCAATGGGGCAATTTTAGGAATTCTAACGTGTGTTTAGGCTGCTTAAACGCGGTGCTTAATGAGGAACAATGGGAAAAAGTGACTGAGAATCTGCAAAACTTCCTAATATTCTCAAGAGAGAATTTATATTTCAAATTTACCTTACCCCCAACAGACTGAAAAACATTGGTAGCAGAGACACTGATATATATGCCACAGGTGCCAAGTAGAACAGTCAGGTTTCTTTCAAATGCTCTACAGCTGTCCGCTAAATTGAATTCTTGTCAGAGATTACTACTATAGGTAGGTTAACTCACCTACTCTACTCTCCTTATTTTCACCACATCTCTGCCCACTGGGAATTATAGATGTTTGCATGGAGAGTAAATTCTCAAGACTGCTGGCACAATTCCTGCTTTTCTATGCCAAAAAATGCATTAAGGTATGGGATCCCTTATCTGGAAACCCGTTATCCAGAAAGTTCTGAATTATGGAAAGGCAATCTCCCATAGACTCCATTATAAGCAAATAATTCTAATTTTTTAAAATGATTTCCTTTTTCTCTGTAATAATAAAACAGTGCCTTGTAGTTGATCCCAACTAAGATATAATCAATCCTTACTGGAGGCAAAACAAGCCTATTGGGTTTATTCAATATTTAAATTAATTTTAGCAGACTTAAGTTATGGAGATCCAAATTACGAAAGATCCCTTATCTGGAAATCCCACAGGTCCTGAGCATTCTGGATAATGGGTCCCATACTTGTACTATGATGGATGAGGCCCAAACTGGCGATTTATGGGGCCTTACCCTCCATCAAACTGACATACCTAGCCAGAGGGTGTCCAGACAAATTTGATAAGCATGGATTGAAGTTGAAGGAAATCCATTACTGGGACTACAAAATGCCTAATAACTACTACATTGGTTTCATAAAACTTCTCTAAGTCACGCCCTCTTTCCCCTTCTTTCTCTACTTAACCTATTATTACTGTATATTCTTTTGTTTTCAAAACTATAAATAAAAGCAGTTTAAATAAAAAAATGTTGTGCTCTGCTGAAAAATAGTAGTAAAACAACAATCATGTGAGATAATTTTTCCTGAGAATTTATTTATTTTGGGCTAGCATCCAAAAAATATTTTTAAGGAAGAACAAGAGCAATGCAAATATAAGAGTTTATATAATGTTTAAATAATTTTTAGCAGACTTAAGACATGGTGTTCCAAATTACGGAAAGATCCTGGTGTCGCAAAACCCCAGGTCCCCAGCTTTCCAGCCAACAGATCTTATACCTGTACCACTTTATATAACAGCTTACCAACCTGGAAACATTCAGCAGTTGCTCTAGTAACAGTTGCTTCTAGTAACCATACTATGGTTACATGCATGCAATGTAAAATCTTTTAAAGTCCTTTTACCTGCTCAGCGGCTCCTGGTTCCCGTTTCAGAATTGCCTCGGCGGCCTTGTTATTTTTGAAAGTCATGGCACATGCGAATGGGGTCATACCCTGCCTGTCACGAACATTCAGCCGGATGTCAGGGTGTGAGATCAATAACTGGATAATGACACGATGCTGGTTGCTTATAGCAACGTGTATTGGAGTTCTCCCCTCTGCATCCTGAGATGGAAAAAAGAGATGAATATAGCCATACAATTTTATTAAAATGTGTATCATTTTGAAAATTAAAACAAAACTAGACAAAATTGGTGATGCTGGCAGACATCAAAAGTCAACACTTGATAGACAGTTGTCACCCAAAATAACCCATCATTTGCAATTAATGCAGCATTTGCTGGATTATGGTGTACATCATTTCAGGGCAGTGAGGAAATATTTTTTTTAAAAAGATGTTTTAGAAATTATTGAAAAAATTTAAATATTTATAGGGTCAGCTTGAGAGTGCTCTGGATTTGACCTAGTAGAATTTAACATACCATACCTGAGTATTTACATTGGCACCAAACTCCAAAAGGCACTGCACTACCTCCTCCAGTCCCCAAGAAGCTGCTAAATGCAAGGGGGTTTGCCCATCTCTGGCCTCTTCTTCTCCTTCTCCATTTGGTCCAGGCTTTCTAGTGCTATTTACATCACAGCCACTGGAATGTAAAAAAAAATAATCGAACAAGATAGCTATTAGTTTACCCTGCACCTAAATTGCAAATATTGAAAAAAAACGTATCATCGTATAGGAACTGTAACATTTTGTATCAGTTGTAATTTTGTATGTTCACTGTATTCCATTTATTAACCAGTACTGCGAAAGATGTGCTTTAAAAATACCTTAGTAATAATAATTATTAATAGCTATTTTACGTAACATTGGTGCCCATTAGCAATGTGATTGTTGTCCTAGAGACATGCGATTGGACTGGACTAATTTAGCCCACAAACTTTGTGGCATAATTAGTCAAAATTCACTCATTTGCTAGCCTTGACAAACAAGTGGATTTTCCATGTTTGTTCATGGTAGAATGAGAAATAGATAAGCTAACAGGCTAATGTCAGACGAGTCGTCTGGCATATATTTTCGGCTCGCCAAAAATATACGCCAGATGCCTCGTCTGACATTAGCCTTAGCAAAGAACATCCCCTGTTTTGTCTATGAATATGCATTTGTCCCAGAAGTGGAATTTGTCATCTGAAATAAAAGGTCCCCATACACAAGCCGATTCTAGCTGCCGATATCGGTCCCTTAGGTGGGTTTCATCCCTGCAATTGATATAATATTAAACCTTGAATGGGTGATCACAGAAAAAAAGTAGGTCACAAACAAAAATTGCCCGTGAATGGGCATTACCAACGGGGCCTGCCATCGATCAGATTTCGATCGGGCAGGTTAGAAAATCTAGTCGGACCAGGGACCGCATCGGCTCATTGATGCGGTCTCCGGACCGACTTTTCCTATGCCCGTCATTATAATTCGATCGTTTGGCCCCAGGGTCAAACGATCGAATTATCCTGGATTCTCCCGATATCGCCCATCCGTAGGTGGGGATATCGGGAGAAGATCCACTCGCTTGGCGACATTGTAATAATATACACTTCAACATCTGTTTAATGCAACTGGAAGAGTCCAAAATAAAATAAACAAGGTCTTGTCTAACCTGCGAATAATGAAACAAGCAATTTGCTCTTTGTTTTCATCAATTGCTCTATGAAGTAGCGTCTGTTGGCATCCACTTGGCCCTGGCCCCCAGAATGTAGCATCACATCCATGTCTTACCTAAAAAAGGAGAAAATACTGCAAAAATTAGCAGTTAGTCCACATTTAAAAAATTTTGGCCGGTAAACATGACATTCCAGCTGAACATAATATGTAACTTGGTGCAATTTAGTGCAAAGAACAAATACTTGCTAAGGTGCATTCTCTAAATCCTAGACATTACAGCAATATGTTCCAAAGACTTACATGTGTATGTCATGCAATGCAACAGTTAATGCAATTCTTCAGTCTGGGTCTGTACCCACAGAAATAGACACCAATGCTAAACACATCACTAAGAGGAATATCGACGAAATTAGAAGACAACAATGAAAAAAAAGTCCAGAGAATTTAAAGAGAGATATTGGATAAATGGAAAAAACCCTAATTTGTAGGCAATTATGAATAATATATGGTGCTGGTTTCACTTTGGGCTTAAAATGAATCCTATCTGTAAAAATGGCCCTTTTATTGGACTTATTGATCCTATCAGTTCTCTGTCGGTGTTTCAAATGAAGGGTGGGCGTGTCCTAACATCCCTGCCAGAAGCATAGCAGGAGAGGGATAGCCAATCACAGCCTTGCACTCACACAAGCCTGTAGGTTCCTATCCTACAGTGCCTGTACTGAGAGCCAGTAGCTCCCCTGCACATCCAGAGAATTCAGTCAGCAGGAAGTGGTACAGATGGGCGGGACTAATGGGACTTTGGGAGAATTTCTCAATAAATCAGTCCAAAACACAATTTTTTTTAAGCACAATCCTTCTATATTTTGAGGAGTATAATTCACTGGTACATTCTTAATTTTTATATGATATGTATCCTTTAATCACTTGCGGCCTATTGAGATTTTTAAGCCACCTGTTCTTAAATACAGTATGGGGTAGATTTATTAATTTTGGGGATTGCTTTTGCACACTTTTTGAGAAAATTGCAGCACAAGTACACAATCTCTACTGTATTTACTTTACTTTTTTTTTAGACTTAAATATACAAAATCATATAAAAAAAAAAACTTACCATAAATGGAAAACGCTACCACTTAAGGCTGTCCAAGATGCCACAGAAGTCAGCATTCAAGTAAGCTAATATTCAAGGTTTCTTAGTGCCATTCCAAATTTGTCAGCCACATTGAATATTAAAAATGCAATTTTTGTTTGTGACCTACTTTTTTTCTGTGATCACCCATTCAAGGTTTAATATTATATCAATTGCAGGGATGAAACCCACCCAAGGATGTTTTTATGCTTTCTCAAAAATGAATGGATGTGCCCCTATCCATAGTATTGAAGGCAGTACTGCAGTGTTTAAATATTTGTAAGCAGATGGGAGAGTAAAGTGAAATTTGCTGTTTTTGTTTAAGGTCAGTGTTTTATATTGGTCTGGATTCTATGCTTGGAACATGGTGTTCACCATATAAGTCTACTTAAATGCATTTTACCCAAAATATTATTTTACCCTTAATAATAATTTATGCAAGCTTCATAAAGAACAAGGTACCACCTCTGTAGCTAATACAGAAAAAATAATCAGCTTAACACAAAAATTTGCTTGTTTTAACTGAATACTGGGAAATGTTTATCGTAACCTAATGGATAACAGGTTATTGAATAGTAAATGTCATGCCTGTGTATGGCATACCTTTTTGCAATGAAGTTTAATTTGCATGGTTATAAAATACCAGGGTAGGTTTCACTTTAAGTAAATATTCATTTAATTAGAGCTGAACTGAAAATTGCATTTAAATTAAACAAATGTTTAGGTTTATCATAGATATTTCCTAGAAAGGAGTCTCTATGTTTTAAACAGTTCAGCAAAATAACAAGTTCTCTTATATGTAAGAATGTTGTGAGATTATATTCATGCTATATCATTGTACTCTATGTATTTTTTACTCACAGTATAGAATGGCAAGTATAATTTCTTTACACACCCTGCTATAAAGAGGCACATGTAGCCTCTGTATATGTC
This sequence comes from Xenopus tropicalis, assembly GCF_000004195.4. NCBI lineage: Eukaryota > Metazoa > Chordata > Amphibia > Anura > Pipidae > Xenopus > Xenopus tropicalis. The sequence continues at coordinate 101,303,726 of NC_030678.2, read as the reverse complement.
TGGATTGTACTACATCAGCAACAGATTTCACGAGCCCTTCGGTAACAATTAAGTGCACAAGGGTCAAGTTATAGACTTACCAGAGTTGAGGCAATATCCTCCTGCTCATTCTCTAGTGCAAGCCACAGAGGGGGATTCCCTTGTTCATCAGTAACAGACATATCAGCGCCTCTTGTACAAATGGCATCCACCACCAAAGGAAGCTGATTTTTAATGGCAAGCTGAAGTGCTGTCTCGCCATCCCGGGTTCTGTAATATATGTGAAACCATACAAAGGTCTTAACATTAACATTATATTTTATAGTGCTAATCGTTACATACAAACACAGGCACGTATTGTTGCCTGATGTTGGCAGGATGTTAATACAGAAATGTAGACACAATCTAGATATGGTAAACAGGAGCTTCCAGCCCTAATGCATTTTGTGCATAAAACTACTATAAAATGCTCTCCCCCTTTAAACACAATAGGGATTGTTTGTCCATATATTGCAATTATTCAATTTGGCCAATTTGGTCAAAGTCATCCTTGGTCTGGCCAGTCCTACACTCACTTTCATCTGACTCATTAAGTATTCTACTGCTTCATTATGCATTTTTCAAAGGGACTAAGTTTTATGTGCAACTTGCTTGCTTTTAGAGTTAAAAACTCCAAAAATGGTTGCCACCCCTGCCCTTTTTTATTTATTTATTTTTTTAAATTGGCCACTATTGGAACAACCTTACTGTAGTAGGGAATGATACATATAATATATGTAAATTATATATATATATATATATATATATGTATTTATGTATGTATATAAAAGAAATGCATCTCTGATCTTCTCATACTTGTGCTTAAGTGATACTGACAGCCAATTAAAACATTTTTTTACACCTACTGTTGTGTTTTAATTTGTATCAGCTTTAAATTCCTTATAAACTAAATCTGCAAAGTTTTTTCGCTTCATAATTATGGTAGCACGAATTACAGACCCACGGAGCAGCCATGTTTGTTCCCCTCTTCCAGGTTTTAATTTAAATGCCTCCCAAGTGAATAAATATGCCCAATTACAAATCTGCAACGCCCATTCTGCTTTCAGCCAGTGTGTGACAAGCTCAGCTCTGTTGTCTATGTGTAATGGGGAGGGGAGGGGGAGCCCTTAGAAGCAGGCAGGCGCGCACAGGAAAGCTATTTAAATTCTTTGTGGGAAGAGCAGAAAGGGGGGGAAGCCCTTTGAAGCAGGCAGGCAATGGAAAGATCAAGCCTGCCTGCTATCTAGTTCACAATGCAAGGAGCGAGCGAGGGAGGGAGGGGGAACTCTTTGAAGCAAACGACATGCTGAATCCTCCCAGTTTATGATGTAGTCCTTTTGACAGATTGAGAAGCTACAGTCAGGTTGCCAGACAGTCGGGTTCTGGATCTTCAGTAGGATTTATGTAGAGAAACAGGACTTTTAGGAAAAAACAGTCAGCATGACCTATAGGTAGGTTTGGAAGTAGGTTCATATTTTTAAAAGAAATTTTTGGGTGTCATTTAAGTTCTGCTACAGGAAGTAGATGCAAGGACAGAACAAAAAAAAGATAGTGAACAGCTATCTACACAACTTATCTAATTTATCTGATAGTTATTATCTGCTACCGTTTTTAAAAACTCGGCAGTAAGGGGCAGTGGCACATGGGGAGATTAGTTGTGCAGCGTTAAACCTTCGTTGTTGCGGGCGACTAATCTCCCCGCAATGCCATCCCACCAGCTAGAATGTAAATTGCCGCAGGGATGGCATACGTGACGCTGCAATGTCCTGCAATCGCCCGAAGTTATCTAAACTTCGGGCGAATTCGGGACATCACAGCAAAGCATATGCCATCCCACCGGTGATTTACATTCTAGCCAGTGGGATGGAATTGCGGGAAGACTAATCTCCCCGTTTGCTACTGCCCTATGGCTAATTCCACCCAGGGCTGTTCTTGGCCTGTGGATAAATGCAGGCCGAGAATCAGCCCCATTGCTGGCATCAGCCTTTCCCTGTGCCTGAACTCAGAGCCATTGCGTTGGTCCAGATGCAGGCAAATGGAGCGGATTTGGGCTCTGAAATATACTCCAGCATTTCCGCACCAAAATCCACTCCTTGTGCCTACACCTGGCCTGAAACAATGGCTGATGCAAGCATAGGTGCTGATTCTCAGCCTACAATTATTCCCGTGTGGCATTAGCCAAAAAGAAGATGTCAACTATGATCATGTTAAGACTTGAATACAAATCAAGGTGCATGGTAGCAGGGCAGTGACAAACAAGATGTTTTGTCTCCTGTAATTTATCAGCAGGCAAGGAATATCCTGTGTTTCCTCTCCACCAGCTAACATGTGAATTGCCACTGGGGAAACATATGCGGTGTGAAGTTGCCCAAAGTTTCCTTGCAAGGAAACTTAGAACTATTTGGGAAAGTAGCCAAGACACATGTTTCCCCAGGAGCGATTTTAATGTTAACCAGTGCAATTAAGAGGAAACATGGGACATTTTGAGATTAATCACGGGTGACAAATACCATCTGTCATTTCCCTTACAAGTATTCTCTTTTCCTGATAAGGTGGTCATAAAATATGCATAATCAGTTCCTTGAAAAAAGAATGTGTGTTCAACAACAGCTAAATTAAATATAATTTTTAAAAACAAAAGTAGACTGTGGAAAAGTAAACAATAATGCAATTGGAACTAATTATGGTATGGTGGCTTAGAAACCTTTTATTATTATTAGAAACATATCACTAAAAAACTTTTTTTGAACACATATGCTTTTTCTAGGAACAGATTACTGGTACACTTAAGTGATGTATATCAAGGAGGAATCCGCACTACTCAGGTCTTCTATATAGCTGGCAGAAGTCATACCGGACATTGATATCAGCTTGGTGTTCTAGCAGGAACAGGGCACTCTTGCTGTCTTGTCTTTGTATTGCCATGTGTAGAAGTGTCTGTCCATCTGACATTGTATCATTGATGGATGCTCCAGAGCCCAGGAGTTGTGCGGCAATGGTGTGCATGCCTGAAAACAATACACTGATCAGTTTGTGTCCTACTGCTACATCTACAACCTTTAAGGTAAAAAAAAAAAAGAAAAACTTTGAAGCGTAAAATTAGATTATTTTTTCATATGGCATTTTCAGGCCCCACCCTGTAAAAAATTTTTGGAGGGGCCTGGCATGCCTTAGAAACCTTGCCAGCTCTCCCCCCACCCCAGCTGCTTGCACGTGCCTGCCTTCCTGCTGTGAACAGTTTACAGCAGGCACTTACATTTATTGGCACTAGAGTGGCTATAGTGGAAGCAGACTCTGCGGTCCAGGCCCCCTGTCCCCCGGGCCCCACCGTGGCTGCATAACATTGAAGGGTTATATGGGCACTTTGTATAGAGGAGTTTTCTACACTAACCTGTCCATAGTGCCAGTCCTAACACTGTCTGTTCTCTGGAGTCCTTGAGACTAAAGTCAGGTATGATCTGTAGATTATTTGTTGCATGAAGAGCATTAGCTAGAGAAGAAAAAAAAGGTAAAATCATTTGTACAGTAACATTTTACAACTAGTTATATATATGTTATTTCTGTTAACCTAACCAATTATATACACACGCAAAAAATGTTGTCTGAAACATGCCAAATTAAAAACAAAAATACACTTTCTTGCATAGTGTTATAGACCTCATACAGCCACAGACTACTCTAGGATAATTATAAAAGTTGTAAAGTGGTACAGGTATGGGACCTGTTACCCTAACAGCAACTTCCTTTCATAAAACTCCACTTTGTTCTAGAAAGATGCACACCTTTTTGTTCCAATATGACAGAAACAACATCAGGATGGTTATATGCGATTGCCATGTGCAGAGGTGTTTGTAAGTAAGTGCTGTCTGCCAGACTGTTTGCTGGAGGTCCTCTTGGAGAAGTAATAGGTTCTTGAGTCTGAATATTTGGGTTGGCTCCTTGTTGTAAAAGCTCTGCTGTAAGGTTAGAAAGTCCATGCCGACATGCAGTATGTAAAGGCGATTCACCCTGGAAGCATTCAATTGAATTGTGCATTTAGCATTAATTTTACATATGAAATCACATTTAATGGTTCATACACTCCAGAGTGTATACTGTTCGAAACAGGGATCTCATCTTCTACTTTTTTTTTACATACATGTGCAGTTCTTCTCCCTGTATTGTAAAGATTTATTTGGCCCATGTGGCCCCTGCCTTAGAGGTTAAGTGATCAGACTTTGATGTGGGATCGCATGCTAAAGACCCAGATTTGATAAACCCTATGGCAGCTCATTGTAAAATGTGACCCTCGACCAGCTACTTAGAGTTAATTTATCTCAGGGTACAGAAAAGGGTATACTGTAATCTTTATAAGGTATAATAGAAAAGGAGATTTTGTGATTACTCAACGTTAAATCCTTTTCTCTTAGGACGTCTGTGGGACACAGGGACCATGGGGTATAGTATCTACCAGCAGGAGGCAGGACACTAGAAGAGGAAGAAGAGGAAAAGGCCCCGCCTCCCTGCTACTATACCCCCTGTAGCTTCCTTAGAGCGCCAGTTTTGTCTACAAAGAAAGAGACAGTATAACTTAACTATCTACATAAGCAGAAAACTTTCCAGAGGAACCGGTTCAGGGGGGGAAGCCCTGTGTCCCACAGACGTCCTAAGAGAAAAGGATTTAACGGTGAGTAATCACAAAATCTCCTTTTCTCTTACAGGTGTCTGTGGGACACAGGGACCATGGGGACATACCAAAGCTGCCCCAACAGAAGAAAGGGTGGGAGAAACGGTTTTAGGTAACTGCGGCTTGCAGCACCTTTCTCCCGAAATGAGCATCAGATGCCGCAAAAATCTCAAATCTGTAAAATTTAGTGAAGGAATGAATGGAGGACCATGTAGCGGCCCTACAGACCTGTTCGGCTGAGGCCCTGTTTCTAAAGGCCCAAGAGGTGCTAATTCCCAGAGTCGAGTGAGCTTTGAGATGAAGGGGCGGCTGTTTGCCTCTGGCAATGTATGCTCTGCGGATGGCTTCCCTAATCCAACGGGATAAGGTAGCCTTGGAGGCCGGAGAACCCTTTTGGGGGCCAGCGGGCACAATGAAGAGGGCTGAGGACTGGCGAATGTCCTTGGTGCGGTGGAGGTAGAACTTTAGCGCCCGGACCGGGTCCAAGGCGTGCAAGGCTACTTCCTTAGGCGAGGAAGGCTGAGGACAAAAGGACGGGATGGTGATGTCCTGGTTGATGTGAAAGGAAGAGCCGACCTTAGGCACGAAGGAGGGCAAAGTTCTGAGGACCGCCCGGTCTGCATGGAATACGAGGTATGGCTGGAGATGCGAAAGAGCCGAGATCTCAGACACCCTGCGAGCTGAGGAGATGGCTAGCAGAAAGACTGTTTTCCAGGTAAGCCATGCCAGAGGTATGCTACCCAGGGGCTCGAATGGGGGCCCCTGAAGAACTGTGAGAACAAGGTTGAGGTCCCATGGGGGGATGGGATCGCGAAAGGGAGGACGAAGTCGAGAGACTCCCTGTAAGAAGGTGGCTATGTCCGGTAGGATGGCCAGGCGACGTTGGAAGAGGACAGATAGTGCCGAGATCTGAGATTTAAGGGATCCCAGTGAAAGACCCTTGGAAAGCCCCGACTGAAGGAAGGAGAGGAGGCGGGGTAAGGAGAAGGTCTGGAAGGAATAGCCCTCCGTGTCACACCAATCACGGTGGTAGGTTCTGGAGGAGACCGGCCTTCGGGCAGCCATCATGGTACGGATGACCTCGGGAGAGAAACCCTTGCGTTGGAGCACTAGGGACTCAAGAGCCAGGCCGTCAAATTCAGGAATGCCGGGTCCGGGTGGTGGATCGGGCCTTGGGAGAAAAGGTCGGGAACCAGGGGAAGGTTCCAGGGTTCGGCCCTGCTGAGAGCTACCAGCTCGGAGAACCAGGCCCTTTTGGGCCAGAAGGGGGCCACTAGGATCACCGGGCTGGATCCGGCCTTGATCTTCTTGATGACTCTGGGCAGAAGAGGAAGCGGGGGGAATACGTAAGCCAGAGGGAAATCCCAACTGGCCGTGAGAGCATCCGCTGCCAGAGCTAGAGGGTCGCGGCACCTGGCCATGAATTGGGGGACTTGCCGGTTCAGGCGAGATGCCATGAGGTCTACGCTCGGGAGACCCCATCGATCGACGATGTCCAGAAAGATACTTGGACTTAGGGCCCACTCTCCTGGGTCGAGCTGCTGCCGGCTGAGGTAATCGGCCTGCCAATTCTCGAGGCCCGGGATGTAGACTGCTGTCAGCCGGGAGTCCTGGGCCTCCGCCCAGGTCAGAATAAGACTGACCTCCCTGAGGCTTCGGGTTCCGCCTTGATGATTTAGGTAGGCAACCGTGGTGGCGTTGTCGGATTGTACTTTGATGGCCTGTCCCCGAAGAAGGTGTTGCCAGTGCAATAGGGCCAGACGGACTGCCCGGATCTCCAGGATGTTGATGGGAAGGAGAGCTTCGGTCTTTGACCAGGTCCCTTGAGCTGAGAGGTGGTCCAGAACTGCTCCCCAACCCTTGAGGCTGGCATCCGTGGTCAGAAGGCGCCAGTGGGGTTCCTGGAGAGGACGCCCCCTGGCAAGGTGAGGCGTGTTGAGCCACCATGCAAGAGAAGTCTTCGTCTTGGGAAGGATCTGGATTCTCTGGGACAGGCTGGTGCGTGTCCACTGATCCAGGATGTTCCACTGAAGGTAGCGTAGATGAAACTGCGCGAAGGGCACGGCTTCTATGGACGACACCATGGACCCCAGCACCTGCATGGCAAAACGGATAGATGGGCCCTGTGATTGGATCAGCCGACGCGTCAAGTCCTGAATTCGGGAGATCTTTTCTGGAGGGAGGAATACCCTCTGCTGGACTGTGTCGAAGATCATGCCCAGGAAGGGCATTCGACGGGATGGAGTGAGTCGTGATTTCTCCAAGTTGATCTTCCAACCCAGGGATGTTAGGGTTGAAGTGACCAGTTCCAATTGGGATGTCGCAGCCGACTGGGATGGCGCCTTGAGAAGAAGGTCGTCCAGATATGGGGTGATTGACACCCCCTGAGCCCTGAGAGACGCTGCTACCGCTGCCATGATCTTGGTAAAATGCGAGGTGCCGAGGTAAGCCCGAAGGGAAGAGCCGTGAACTGGAAGTGGAGGTTTTTGACCGCAAATCTTAAGTATTTCCAATGGGGAGGGAAAATGGGGACGTGGAGGTAGGCGTCCTTTATGTCTAGCGCCACTAGGTATTCGTTGTGACCCATGGCCGCAATAACTGACCTGAGTGATTCCATTTTGAACCGAGAGAAGCGAAGGAAGGTGTTGAGCTTCTTGAGGTCTAGGATGGGTCGAAAGGACCCGTCTCGTTTTGGAACGAGAAAGAGATTGGAATAAAATCCCCGGAACCTCTCCTCCGGAGGCATCTGTATTATCACTCTCTCGTCCAGGAGGTCTTGTATGATGGCGAGAAATGCGGACTGTTTGGGAGGGTCCTGAGAGAGCTGGGACATGAAGAACCGGCTCGGAGGGGTGGCAAGAAACTCGAGACGATAGCCGAAGGATACCACTCGGTGTACCCAGGGATCGGAAGTAAGACGAAGCCAGGCTTCGCGGAACTGGCGAAGTCTGCCTCCTACGGGAGGAGGACTTACTGCCCGGGGGTAGTCATGTGGAAGAGGACTTGTCGGCGGGCTTGGATTGAGGACGCCTACCCTGCCAGGAGTACTTGGTCCGCGCTTGGAACCTGGGTTTTCCCGCGGGGTTCTGCGTGGAGGAATCCCTGGAGGAGGAGACCTTGGAGCCCCTGGGGCGAAAAAAGCGACCCCTGCGAAAGGAAGGGCGAGTCCGAGGCTGGGGAAGGAAGGTGCTCTTCCCCCCAGTGGCTTGGCTGATTATCTTGTCGAGTTCTGGCCCGAATAGGAGCTTGCCCTTGAAGGGGAGAGTGGTGAGGGACTTCTTAGAAGACATGTTGGCAGACCAGAGCTTAAGCCAGAGGGAACGGCGTGCCACTACAGCCAGGGCTGAGGTACGACTGATGGCCTGGGCTGAGTCCAGGGATGCTTCGCATAGGTACTCGTTGGTGTCACGAATTTGGGAGGCTAAGAGGGACAATTCCTGTCTGGAAGAGCCCGAGGATATGCCCTCTAAGAGCGAGTTGGACCAGGTCTGAACTGCCCGGTAAACCCAGGCCGAAGCCAAGGTGGGGCGGAGGCTTTCTCCAGCTGAAGTAAATGTTGCTCTGAGGAAACCCTCCATCTTTTTATCCATCGGATCCTTGAAGGAAGAGGAATCCGGGACAGGAAGGGCGGTGTTCTTGGATAAGCGGGACACCGGAGCGTCTACCAATGGAGGGGTAGACCATCTCTCCAGGGTCTCTTGTGGAAAGGGATACGAGCGTTGGATACACCGTGAGGTCTGGAATCGCCTCTCAGGGTGATCCCACTCCGCTTGGATAAGGGAGTCCAGTTGATCGTGGGAAGGAAAAACCGAGGCGGTCTTTTTCTGACGCTTGAAGAGAGAGGAAGAAGACTCTAGAGAGGATTCTGGAGTCTTGAGGTCAAGGCAGGTCATTACTGAAGCAATGAGAGCATCAATGGCCTCTGGTGACTATCTAGATGCGTCCTCCGGGTCATCTGGCGTCGGAGGAAATCTCCCCCTCGCTTAGGGAGTGGTCCTCCCAAGTAGCCGAGGCGTGGAGAGACTCTGAGTCGCTGTAGTCATCCAAGCGGAGTAAGGCTTGCCGCTTGAGGGACTTAGGAGGATGAGGTTCCTCCCTATCTAACCTGTCCAAGAGCTTATCAAGGCAGGCTGCAAGCTTGGGAATGCCGGTGGAAAGCTGGGCCGCCCATAAGGGAGGATCCTGTTGGGAAGAGGAAGCTTGCGCTTGAGCATCCAGAGCCAGTGCTGGAGTAGGGTCCCCCCCTGCTAATTCTGAACTGGGGGGCAGTGGCACGTCCGGAGCCTGGGACTGGGTCTCAGCCGGAATTTTGGAGCAAGAGGAACAAAGAGGTTCCTTTCTTCCAGATGGAAGACGTTTGCAGCATCTGGCGCATGCTAGGTATTTTACCTTTGAGGAGCTAGAAGCCCCCCTGGAAAAGGGGCCTTCTGGAATGCCTTCTGCCATGACAGAAAAGGAGCAAGACAAGCAGTCCTACAATAGTCAGCAGATAAACGCAAAAAAGACAGGCAGGCTTTAATGCAAGTCAATGCAAGGGAGAAAGGGGAATTCCCCCTCCTTACACCTTAGGATAACCTTTTTTTTTTTTAAAAAAAAAGGTGTAAGGGGAATATATGAGGCGATTAGGCACAGATATAATTCAATACATAAGTAATTGTATACTTCCCAAGCAGAGAAACACCCTCACATAACTCAGCAAAGGAATACAGTCCCCTCAACCCTGGAGGGGTTACCCGATCAGACAGACCCAACCGCGCTAAAAGCCCAGCCTTGCCCTCCTGAAATTCCCCTAATAGTGCCCCCTCTGCCAAAGATACCGTCCCTGTGTCCGGAGAGCCAAGGAGAGCCCCTGAGGATGCGACCGTTCAGGATGGAGAGCGGAGCAGAATGGCGCGAAGGAGGAAAGCGCGCGAACAGAGGCGCGCAGAAAACGGCGACGCATAGTGACGTCACCCGGAGGGGACGGTGGAACGCATGGGGCCGCGGTGGAACGCATGGGGACCGGCAGAGGGACCGCTGAAGGTACTAAGGCGAGGGGGGCTGTTTAGGTAGGCTGGCAGGCTGAGCAGGCAGGCTGGGAGCTGAACTGACCTGGGGTGCAGCTGAGAAGGAGGAAGCGCCGGACAGCGTCTGCACTCACAGGTAGAGGCAGGGAATCTGTGTGGCCCGCTCAGAGAGTCTTACTGGCCCCGGTGCTTGAGTCCCACGTAGGGGGAAGCCTGTGGAGGGAACTGCAGTAGGCCCTATAGGTCGACCCCTGGTGCCAGAATAATCTGGCCGCAGACTTCAGAGAGCTGTAAGATCCTGTCTCCTGAGGACACTAGAAAAAACTGGCGCTCTAAGGAAGCTACAGGGGGTATAGTAGCAGGGAGGAGGGGCCTTTTCCTCTTCTTCCTCTTCTAGTGTCCTGCCTCCTGCTGGTAGATACTATACCCCATGGTCCCTGTGTCCCACAGACACCTGTAAGAGAAATGGGCTTTTTAGCTTCAATGTCCTTCTTATATAAATGACGATATGAATGGCTATACATTTGAGAAACCTAGACACCAGTCCATTAGATCTGTAGGATTTGGCCCACAACTTGGATGGCACTGTGCACTAGAAAAACTAATTAAATAACTTTGCAGTAAAAATTAAAAAAAAAACTCATATTTACATAGCATCCCTTTGTCTGATCTTACTCTTTTCCACCATGTATACTCAGAATATGCTTTAAGAATATGTATATAGCCAAATATATGATACATACCCATTTATTTTTATGATTGACTTTTGCCCCATGGGTTGCCAAGAACAGGGAAGCAGCTTCATTCCCTGCAGCAGCAGCTCTTTGTAACAAGCAGTTGCCTGAAAAGAGAACACACAAAGGGCATAAGCAGGCACACATACATAGTGCCACCAGAAAAGAGTTACTAGGGCACTATAACAATGCAAGTTTCTTGAAATAATTGCATTTCTTTCTTATAATCAGTGTAGTGTCTTACTTTAAATGCCAAGAAAACACTGACACTTGTTTTTAAATTTGGTAAATAATTGTTTGATTGTAAAACAACTTTACAATCAGCAGCCAATGAATTTATAATTTTGCAGTGGGGAGGAAACCGGAGTACCAGTAGTAAACCTACACAAGCACAGGAAGATGATAAAAACATCATGATTCCTGGGTGGAATCTTACCTAGGACTCAGTGCTTCAAGGCAGCAATGATAACCATAGTGGCAACATAAAAAACAGATTAACCAAAGTGTGACATGTTAAAGAACCACATCATTTTTATTCTTTTGAAGTGAAGGGAAAGAATACAACTATAAACACTTACAAATAATTAAAATGTGTTCTATCTTTTAATTTATTCTAAATGTAATTCTTGTTTTAAAACAACATAATTCAATAAGGGTGTAGAATGTGACCATTAAGAACACAATGTTATAAATAAATGAAATGTCTATAATATGCATTCCCAGAGAAAATGTAGACAGGTGGAATAAAACTTTGACTAAAGATTAATCGTTTTTAAATATTATATTTGTGTTACTGTATGTATTTTAGGTATAAAACTGTATCTGCTGTTAAGGATCATATTTATTATAGTATGTAAGCCAATATACCAGTGATGTTGCCCATAGCAACTGATCAGATCTTTGCTTTTGTTTTTTTAACATGTAGGTAACTGTTCAAATCTAATTTTAAACTTGTTTCTATGGGCAACATCACCGGTGATGTTGGCTTACACACCATAATAAAGTCTGCTAAAAACACAATAAATAAACTCCTGACAGAATTGTTTTGCCATGAATATCGAATAATACTGCACAGGCAGGATCAAGTTCAAGGTACTGTTTTATTATTAAAAAGAAAAAGGAAATCATTACATATTATAAACTTTTATTTATTACAAAAATGCACACATTTAAATTATTTTGATAATATGGAGTCTATGGGAGATGTGGTCTTCCTATAATTAGAGATTTCTGAATAATGGATCTCATAACTGTACCTATTTGTACATACATTACCTATCTGACCACTAAAATACTATGAGGCAGATCAAACATGCGAGTTTAGAGCTTATTACTTAAAAACTCACTGACATTCTATTTATTCCTATGGGATTTTAAGAAGTGTATTTATCATTTAACTTTCACCAATTGATAAATACGCTTCTAAAATTCCCTTAGAAATGAATAGAATATGGGTAAGTTTTTATGTATTAAGCTCTAAACTTGCATTTTGATAAAGCTGCCTATGAGTATCCTTATTTTTTCTGCCTGCAGCACGAATTTTTGAAAATCTGGTATACAAAAGAGGATGATGAGAATGCACCGTTCTTGCATATACTACTGGGAAGAAGCAATTAACAGGTTTATTTCTTGTGGCTAACATCTATTTAGATTTTTCACTGAGATAATTGCAGCACGGACTTTAGAAATGGACTTAACATCTTACTTACAAACACAGGTTGCAGGATGCAGGATGCAGTTGAAAAGCCATTGCTCTTGTTTTCTAACTTGCAGACTGTTCAGAACAAAATGCTGATTGCTTGCTACCGGCAACTCCATTTGTACACTTTAGCATCTATATGTGTATATCAGCCCCTATGTCTTTAAGGAGGTGCACTGAATCTCACTTATTTCATCATTTCATCATTATTTATTAATCGCTGGATGCTGTTTGGGGAATAGTAATGTTGCAGTTCATAAAAGGCCAGTCTTCTATAGTTCCATTTAGAGCAGTGCTGTCCAACTTCTACGGTGCAGAGGGCCGGAATTTCTCTAGCATACATGGTGGAGGGCCGCTAAAGGAAGCCAGTTTTGACCACTCCCCTTTTTGAAACCACACCCACTTCAAACCACACCTATTTTATCACAATGGTGGTAGCACAGCAAAATCCCAAATGCTTGGTCCTTACTGTGAGGATATCAACCATCATTCATATGTGAAAGAATTATGTCATATTAAGATATACCCTTAAATTCCATATGCCTCCTCCTCCACTGTGGATAGCAGAGCAACCCCCAGTACATAATTACACACCTTAAGGACCATTTAATGGCTATTTCCAACTGCTAACAAACTCCCACAACAAACCCCTGCCAGGTTCACCTCCCACAAGCAGCATAGGGCAAGCAGAGTATGGCACACACAGGCAGCACTCTGCCTGTCCTATGCTGTCTGTGTGTGCCATACTCTGCCTGTCCTACCCTGCCTGTGTGTGCCATACTCTGCCTTCTCTATGCTGCCTCTGTGTGCCATACTCTGCCTTCTCTATGCTGCCTCTGTGTGCCATACTCTGCCTGCCCTACCCTGCCTCTGTGTGCCATACTCTGCCTGCCCTACCCTGACTGTGTGTGCCATACTCTGCCTGCCCTACCCTGACTGTGTGTGCCATACTCTGCCTGCCCTACCCTTCCTGTGTGTGCCATACCCTCCCTGACCTATGCTGCCTGTGGTGTGTGCCATACTCTACCTGCCCTATGCTAGCTGTATGTGCCATACTCTGCCTACAGTACCTATGTCTGAGGTGTGAAGAAGTGAACAATGGGAGTGATTACAGTCTGAGCCTGAGGTGTGAACACTGCAGGGGGTGAACAATGCAGGTATTAAAAGGTGTGAAAAACACAGGGGATTACATTTTTAAACAATACAGAGGGATTACAGCCTGAATCTGAGGTGAGAACCATTCAGGGGGCCAGTTAATCTCAGTACTGATACCATTTAATGCTTACTCAAAGGTTAGCCATCAAAGCAGCCAGACAGGTGGGGGGCCACACAGAGGGGGGGTCGCCAGTTGGACAGCACTGATTTAGAGGATCTCTGGATGTGATAATTGCTTTGGGTTACACTGATTTCTCTGTACTGCATCAATATTTTTTAGTTTAAAACAGAACTGGATGATACTAAATACATTATACAATGGCTCCTAAAATAATAGTCTGAATATGCAGATTTCACTTTAAACTTAATGGAATTCAATTGTATGCCACAATCAAGCACAATGAAAATTGGTACGTACACCTATTTAAATCCCCCATACACCTTAAACAGTCATGAATTTTGGAAGCTAAAAAAAATCCTTATAGCGCCAGTGTAAACTTTTGGAAGGCAGGAAAACAAATTTTATTCCTTAATAATACGCACAGATTCCTTAAAATGTATTAAATCATATCTGCTTATTGTTAAAATCATAAGCTCAGACATGAATACAAACCTCTTGTGTTTACCTGTTACAGTGTCTGGTGCATCTGTGTTGCTGCCCTGTTTAATAAGTCTGGCAGCAAAGCTGTTTTCATCAAATGAGGTGCCATTTACAACAGGGACATCATCAAAAGGATTTACAGACTGGTCAGAAGACACTGTGATATACTGAACAGCAAGCCACAGAGCTGTGCTTCCCTCATGATCCTTCAGCTCTAGATCTAATCTAAAAATATCAATTGTCAATTGATGCATATTATCCATTCATAACACTGATTTAATATATTTTATTTTCATATTTATGAAGAGATATATTTTGTATTCATCAGTGAGGTCAGAGTTTTTTTTGTTTTTTTTTTAACAAAGATGTCTACCTCATGTACACAATATACATAATTACTTATAGCAACCAATCAGCAGGTAGCATTTATTGGTCACTCGTTAACCCCTATAAAAAAAAAAGGTATTTCTGCAATAAATGTAACCAACTGGTTTCAGATAGGAACTTGGACATTTGTGATCATAGCACTATTTTATAAACATAGCTAGAATCTGAGCCATAAAGCAGGGAAGAACTGCTGCTTTGTGTAAGAAAGAAGGGAATTTTACAATTTTATTAAACTTTTCTACAAAGAATAAAACTGAAAATTAAGTAAAATTTAAAGGGGTTGTTCACCTTCAATGTCCAAATCTTAAACCACCAACAATGCTCTCAGCATGTTAGAAAAGCTTACAGTTGGTAAAAGCTACTTTTTATACCTGCTAAATCTCTCTGATCAGTTTTCTGAAAGGATGGGAGTGGCCTATTTTAAACCTGACAAAACGAGAACCTCCTATATGCTTACATTATCAAGTCCAGGCTTTGCCCTTACTTTTTCCTTATTGGACCAATTCTTTGGTTGCTTCTGCACTCTAACCAGCATAAATTGAAAAGTTACTGGTTAATTTCTTCCTTTCAAAGGCATAGGCAAACCAACTCACCATATCACAAATGTTATGTTCAGGGTCGGACTGGGCCACCAGGACACCGTGAAAAATCCCGGTGGGTCCCGGCGGCCCAGACCTGACTCTTGCAGCGCTCCCCCTGCCTGACCGCTCCTCTTGTGACGCCTTAAATTTATGCACTTGGGGTAGGACGTCGGGTGTGGGGCCCTGCGAGAGGGGTTAGGGGACACCTGCAGGGCAGCTGGGGCGGGAGCCCTGGTGGGCTCTTCACCCCCCCAGTCCAACCCTGGTTATGTTAGATTTGCAAGCACAAGAAGCAAAGTCAGACTGACAGGAAACACAGCCAATAGGAGTCAGCTGGCAGTAAGTAAAAAAAACTGTAGTGTTTATAGCAGTAAAATGAAAGCAGTGACTTACTGTTTGCACAGAAGGAGTTGGTTGAAGACATACTCATTCCTAGCAAGAACAGCAGCGTGCAGAGGACTCCTGCTGGTGGCAAGTAAAAGCATTAGTCATTATATTCTTTATCGCATCATACCATCATACCAAGCAGCTTTCTGTAGTAGTCTGGTAAATACTGTTGGTTAAAATCTGCTTGTACATATCATTTCGTTGTAGATTAAATGGGAACTTAATCCCCCAGTTATTGTTTTTACTTTTAGGACCAGTGCACAGTTCCCCCCTCTCCCCTTCAACCATATCACCCTCAATATGACAAACATATCTATTCCCTTTGACAGCTGAAGAAATGATGCAGCTAACCAGTTCTTCAACCACAACAGAGGAACAGTAAGGTTGCGTGCAGGGGAAAACTGCACTGGTACTAAAAGTTATAATTTGCCTGGGGAGTTGGGTTACCCTTTATATTGTCTCTAAACACAGCACTTTGGTCTCACAGCATTCTCCTACAATAGACTTCTTTGGGTAATACTGTGACCTGTCTACTGTGGCAATCTACTGAAGGATAGTTCTCTTTTATGCAGAATGTAGTATATATTAACAAATCTAAATATTTAAGTATCATAATATTTGTATTTACAGCATCTGTAGTTCCCGGCTTTTCAACTTAAAAAGTACTGGACAGCACAGTGGCTCAGTCACTATCTGCAAGGTGTTGGTATGTTCTGCGTGGCTTTTATCCACGCACTCCAGTTTATTTCCACACTCCAAAAACATACAGAAAGGTTTGTCCACTCCTGATAAAATCGACCCTAAGGGTGTGTCAGTGTAAGGACTGATGTGAATGATGAGCAATCACTGTATAGCACTGTGTAAATGTGTTGGTGCAATATAAATAACAGAATGGTAATTATGTAAATTCACACCATGCCAGCCAGATTCAGACAATATCTTCAGATACTGATACATAATGCATACTTGCCTTCCTTTGCTGTCTTGCATGTTAGGATTTGCTCCTGCTTTTAAAAGTGCTTCAGCAATTTGTGCTATATCGGACATCACTTCCACAGACCGGTCCTTTACTGTGCAAGAAGCTACCAAATGCAGAGGAGTCTGTTGCTCTCCAACAGTGGCAGCATTTACAAGAGCACCATTTTTTATTAGAAAGTTTGCAGCAAATTTATCGTCTTCAAAAAATAGAACAAAAACATGCTTTAGCTCCACCTTCTCCACTATCTCCTCAAATATATTCCCATTATTACCATTTTTCACTATAGCCATTCATAGCCAAACTTCCAACAGTTTGGCTATCAATTTAAACAATTTATTTACCAACTGAGTAAATGCTTGAACGTATTTACAACACAACTATCAGTAAGAAAAAATCTATTCTACATGTTATGTGATTCAAATATTTCACCACTGCGTTAAAGACTTATTGTATGGCAAACTGTTTTCATAGTTCATATGTAAAGGTTTCTCTTCTTCTGTCTCAGAACACATAATACTCACCTCTACAAATGGCTTTATGTAATAAACTGCAACCCTTTTTGTCCATCATGTCAACATCAGCTTTGTTATTAACCAATGTAGTTGCTATGCTTTCCAGTCTCCGGGAAAGAGCTAAATCCAAGGAAAGGTCTCCATTTTGGTCCAGTTCATTTAGTTTTCCAGGCAACTGAAATTAAAGTTTAACTTCTTTGTTCCAAATTTATAAGATCAAGTATACCCTTGCCCACCTTCCCCCACAAATATAATAAAATCACTTGAAAAGTCCCCTGGAAAAAAGCAAAACTACTTAATGGCCGTGGCAGACGGGGAGATTAGTCGCCGCACAACAAATCTCCCTTGTCGCGGGCAACTAACCTCCCCGAAATGCCATCCCACCGGCTAGAGTGTAAATCGCCAGTGGGATGGCATACACATTGCCGAAATCGCAGAAGTTTCCTCTCAAGACAACTTAGTCGATTTCGGCAAAACGCTGCGCCACGTATGCCATCCCACCGGCGATTTACATTCTTTTCTACATTTTTATTTTTGTGTTAGTGACACTTTAATATGAGCTTTGCCCAAACCATATTTTAAAACATAATCTAATAATTATACCATTGATAATACTTCACAAGAAAATGGTAAATGCACTTTATTACATTGTGTTAAACTCTCTCATGACAGAAGCAATGGTCATTCTGCTACTGCTAAATTGAACACATCAGAATGCTCATATTTTAGATATTAGTCACAGGGTTTTTTATGTATATATAGTGGGGGGTGTTCTATTTATTTGGTATAGCTTGCAAAGTTGTTTTTAAATATCAATAAACAAAGATCCGGCTTCAATTTCGTTACTGCTGTACACCTGGTATTTACTACCTCTATTCAAATGAACCTACAGAATTTCATTTGGTGCCTTTAGCTCATAAAAAATAACTTTTAATTTCAACAGTTTAAAAATAGGAGATAGTCACTCTTTCATAAAATAGGATCCATAATTACTAAGAAAAATCAATGATTCATTAAAAACAATTCATTATGAGTGCGGAATTTATATTCAAATTATTCTCGTTAGAAAATTGCCCCAATGTTCCCAACAAATTGTCTCATATTCTGGCCAATTTTCTATTAATTTCAACCATTTTAAATAAATTCATTCCACCACTCAAGGATGCCTGTATATTAATTTATAAGTTTGTGGCTGCTCACAATGTAGGGGAAGACCAATTCTTTTAGGTCAATAAGCGCAATCAACAGTAAGTCACAGGTTGGGGGTCAATCAGGTGTTAAGGAAGTTAGTAGTTATGCAAAATTAGAGGTACCAGAATTACCTACACAGCCTGGTCCCTATCCCCCAATTCGCTGCCCTACAGCTTTCTCCCACCCCCAGGCTGTGTACCCAACTCAGATTGGTGTTAACGATTTAAGGCACAATTCTTTGCTGCTGGGTAATGGCGATGCTAGTTCTATACTGAACAAACTCGCATCCACGTGGCATCTCAATCACGCCAATCCCTTAGTCGGCATTTACTAGCCGCATCATGCCACCTCTTTACTCCCCGCTCCCCCAGCACTGTATCACCGCGTCGTTCCCCCTCGAGCAAGCCAAAGCGCGCTTAGTTTGACGTCATCCAAGCAACACTACAGGCGCCCGTTACTAAGGTCCGCCCAACGCGTTTCGTCACAAGCATGTGACTTCCTCAGGGGCTATCATGACTTAACACCTTAACACCTGATTGACCCCCAACCTGTGACTTACTGTTGATTGCGCTTATTGACCTAAAAGAATTGGTCTTCCCCTACATTGTGAGCAGCCACAAACTTATAAATTAATATACAGGCATCCTTGAGTGGTGGAATGAATTTATTTAAAATGATTGAAATTAATAGAAAATTGGCCAGAATATGAGACAATTTGTTGGGAACATTGGGGCAATTTTCTAACGAGAATAATTTGAATATAAATTCCGCACTCATAATGAATTGTTTTTAATGAATCATTGATTTTTCTTAGTAATTATGGATCCTATTTTATGAAAGAGTGACTATCTCCTATTTTTAAACTGTTGAAATTAAAAGTTATTTTTTATGAGCTAAAGGCACCAAATGAAATTCTGTAGGTTCATTTGTTTTAAAATATGTCACATATACAGCAATGTATGTATTTATTTATGAGAATAATTGGTGATATGCACCGATTGGTTAGTATTGGTATTTAAACGCGTGCCTCACTTCCTGTCATTATCCTGACGACGATCCTGTGGGGATCAAAATGCGTTGATATGGCTACGGAATAACTCTCAAAACAATGTAGCAGAAGTCAGTTCTCCTCCAAGTCTGTTCATCACCTGGCTTCTGCTATACTGCTTCAGGAGCCAAAACTAGAAGTGCATAGAATATAAACAGTCAGACAGTGCTTTTGATGGCAAATACATTTCTAAATAAAATTTAAAACCCACTGAAAATGTGCCATGTATATTGGAAAGTTTCTTAGAATTACATCTTCATTAATCATACAAAGCAAAGTTTTTGTGCGGAGATAATCAGGTAACAGCTGAGATTATTAAAATAATAGCAGCAGTACAGCAGGGAGGGACAGATAAATGAACAGGGACTTTAGAAATGTAACTATAAAAACAAAATCTTATTAAAGTACAGTAGTAATAGATTATTTACATCCGACCTTGATATAAGGAAGCTAAAGTAACTAAATACAAACTGTGTGTGTGCTATGATGGCAGGAAATCAAAATACTATATAACTTACCTGAGAATCCATTTCTATTAGGTACAAGAAAACTACATCTTCTCTTTCCAACTTTATTGCTTTGTGCAAAGGGAACTGTGTCTTTGATTTAATCATTTTATATAGTAGCTGAGCACTCATTGAGCTGAAGTCCTCTTTTCTTAGGTCATCCTGGTGGGTATGAAAAGAAAAAAATAGAATTTTGTGGTCATAAGAATTCAATATTTCACTTTGGCCTCATATATTTTTTATAATTAAAATTATGTTTATAAAATTTACAGAAATCTAACCTCAAACTGACAAATTCCAGAAACATACCTTTCTAGTAAGAAGAAAATAGACAGCATGTTGTTACAGTCCCAGATAAAACTTAAGCAAAGTTATTATGGAATGCCTAAAATATTAAGGATGTTACTAGGCATAGCCCCACAAAAGTTTTGTAAAGTTACTTATTCTTGCCAGTTTGTGACCTTCTGCTTAAGACCGTAATGGAAGACTGCAAATTTTCTTTGTGCAGACGTTCACCATAGTTAAATGCACAGTTTTACTGATTACACAATGGGTGTTTTCTTACCCAGTGACTTGCAATAATCTCAGCACAGTAGTTTAACAAAGCATTGGCATTTAGCTCCTCAGCAGTCTGATAAAAACGTATGCAGTTCCTCACATTCACCAGAGACATAACTCCCTTTTCACACCTGGCACACAAGGAAAACAGAATGTATACAGTGGTTTTATAAATGCTCAGCTCACAAAATGTACAAAAAATATATTGTAATTTTTGCAGTTACTACAAAGAAAATTATTACATATTGCATATGTATAACTATCGCTCTTACATCTTATCTTATCATCAGTGAACTAGAAATTACTGCAGATTGCTTTAGGCAGCCTGATCAGTTCCCTGCACTACAAAGATGGTGTTCATCTAGCATCAAATGGGTTGTTCACTACAAAGATGGTGTTCATCTAGCATCAAATGGGTTGTTCACCTTTAAATTAACTTTTAGTATGATGTAGAGTGCTATTTATATTCTATGCACTTCTAGTTTTTCAAGAACCTCATTCACTGCAAATATAGATATAGTCTAAACACTAAGCATACCTAAAAGGGAACTTGAATATTTTCATTTCCTATTTCAGTCAGAAACCCTGTTTGTGCAATCATCTCTACAGTTTAAGTTACTGGTCCTGGCAGACAAGCTCAATTTAAACACTGATTGGGCTGCCACAGAAACTCAATATGAAACTATATTTGAAGAATATGTTGAACAAAAATATTGCCTCTTTAAAAGCAGAAGGGAAGGCATTTTGGCATTTTATTGCCAATAGATTAGTCATAATAGTGCAAGATAGAAAGCTATATTTAATCTGTAGAATGCTTTAGCATACCTGAGACCTGAGTAAACAGCTCTTGAAGCTCCCTCTGTTTGTTTAAAGTAGCAGCTGACAATTTAACTTGGTCTCGGTAGCTTCCCTGCTGCAGCTCCAGCTGCTGGTAGCTCAGATTACACAGCACAGTTGGGAGGGGGAGCGAGAGATAATGGGAGGGGGAGAGAGGAGCAAACTAAGCAGACTTGTGCCGTGCCCTGAAGGAATTTTCTGAGAGCAGGAAGTCTGATGCCGAAAAACTTGTGTACACAAATAAGACAAGAAATCCTGTGTTTCTTTTGATAGAAGACAGCTTTTTCTGTGGGTGTTTATGGTTTTATTTACATAGAACTTTCTGATGAAGATTACTTAGTTTTTACGTTTCTCCTTTTTCACCTTCTCCTTTAAAGAAGAACACCACCCTCCCCGGCTATAAAAGCGAACATTGCTCGTGTCTCAACGCCGACACGGACCCTGCTTGTGCATGTGCAGTTGAAGCTGATTTCCTGCTAGCCCCAACTGCGCATGCACAAGCAGGGTCCATATCGGCGGAGAGACCAGAAGAATGTTCACTTGCAGGGGAGATGTCGCCCAGGTACACAGCTGCGCTACTCTGCTCTTTTAGGTTGGGGTTAGTGATAGGGACAGTTTTTAAAGTTAGAGACTACACAATAAGGGAGAGGTGAGGGGGGTCGAGGCAGGCCAGTTAAGGGGGCTTTTATAGTAGGGAGGGGGTGTAGTTCTTCTTTAAAATAAGAGGTTTGATACAAATATACTAAAAAGGATGCCTAGTTTGATATGATGTTTAAAAAAAACAAACAGTTTTCTCTTCTATTGGTTTACCATTATATTGCCTAAACTGAAAATTCTATTTGGTGTCTCATTCCCATAGTTAACTTAACTTTAAGGGCTAAAGATTTTAGATGAATACATTACTGTCAGCAAAAATGATAGGTGGGTTCACTGGCACTACTGTGCAGCAGAAATAATACACTGGGCTGGTCTAAGGTTAGCAATTATATTAACTGGGGATGGAGGGGGGGCAGATTTCATCTATACAGAAGTAAATTTTACTCTTAGGCACTTAGTCAGCTTTAGCTGAATGCACTTACCTTTCCCTAAGTAGTTGAAGTTGGAAACGATTAGCTAGCTTCATCAACTCAGTTAAGAATATATCATCTTCCCTTAAATCCAGCTCATCTGTGTAGACCCAACGAAGCATAGCCATAGTTACCTCAGGATTAGAGTCTAGGGGTAAAAAAGACAAGCTATGCCTGTGTAGAAGTGAGATATGTAGGCACATCAGTCAGTGCCTCCTATACAGATACTTTTCCAGGCAATAAAAGAACAGTGTATTTCTTAAAGGGACAGTATATACCTAAGAAAACCTTTGTTCAAAATTATATACATAATACATTTTATTATGATTTGTTGTGAAATTATATTGTGCCTATTGTTTTAATTCAAAAAATCCACATTTTCCTGATTTCTTGCCATTATAAAGTACTAATTTAAAAGTTTGGCTATTTTACCTGAGCTTTCTCTGTCTACCTAACTAACCCCTGCCTTCTCTAAGCAGCAGACTTTGAACAGTGCATGATCAAGAGCCTCTCAGTGGACTGGTAATTTGTTTTATTAATCTTCTCTAAAGTACTTCGGTATCAGGAATGACAGGAAGTACTAAAAGGAAATTGGCTCCCTATTCTAGTTTAGTACCAGAAGTAATAGAAACCATACACATTTCTTAATTAAAACAATAGGTAAAATGTACCTATTCCCTATTCATTGATCTCATATTAAAAAGGGGTGTATTCAGTCCTCAATTTGTTTTGGAACATTTTTTTTTACCAAAGCTGTATTTAAGAAACAAACTACAAGCATTGCTCTTAATATTAATAACAGTTAATTTTTTTTTTATAATATTAATTTTTTTGTAGTATTTTCAGTTATTTTCCTTGTTACAGTTGCTTTGCTATATGTATATATATCTATTCATTTGTATCTTTTGTTTAAAGGACATGGAAAGGCAAAGTCACTTGGGGGTGCCAAAATGTTAGGCACCCCCAAGTGACTTTAATTGTCTACCTTTTCCCCCGGGCTGGTGCCCCTATTGGGAGAGAACAGCACCAGCCCGGGGTACCTGCACCGCTTCCTGCTTCGCGAGCGCGTGCATGCGCAGTAGAGTGAAAAGCTGAACTTTAACAGAGAAGTTGGCTTTTCACTCTACTGCGCATGCGCCTATCGCACAGTCACAGCTAAACAAAGCAGGAAGGAGGAAGCGCATCGCTCCAGGTACTCCGGCTGGTGCTGCTTTCTCCTAACAGGGGCACCAGCCCGGGGTACATTGTAAGCAATTAAAGTCACTTGGGGGTGCCTACATTTTGGCACCCCCAAGTGACTTTGCCTTTCCTTGTCCTGCAAAACTTTAATATATGGCTCTTGTTGGGGATTGTTCTGTTATTTGGTTAAGGAACATTCCCCGGGGATTTACCTGAATACGTGTGCCAATCATAACTGATAGATAATTTGTCACCCCTAGCCAGTATTACTGCATAGCCAGACCATATGAATGAAGTCCATGGAAATCTGATGATATTAGAATTCTACTAGGCTCATGGTGCATATGACATATTCTTCACATTTCTCCGGCAGAAAAAATGCAATCAAACATGACAGTGCTGCCCCTTGCCGCTATTAGCAGGCAGATTTCAACCCAGTCAAAAGCTGTTTGGAACCAGTTGTGCCAGTGAGCTCAAGCGGATTATAGAAACATTACTTTGATGAATATGTGGTGCGTGTTAGCTCTGTTTCCATAAAGAACATGATGGAATCTCCACTCACCTGACAGGTCAAGTTCTTTAGTTGAAGCCAAATTGGCTGGACTCCAAACCTCACTTCTTGCAGCAAGAACAAATTTATGGGCATTTATGTGTTTGTCTCCAACTTTTATCATCAGATCACTAATAAAGATAAAAATCATTTGACATTACAGCTGTCAAAAATGTAAAATGTATGCCTTTTACAAATCATGTTATAATATTATTTACTTTTATTTCACAGGTTTAAACAGTGTTGTGTTGTTATCTGTTACTGTAGAGGTTTGGATCTCATATTTCACATATGGGCCTGGGGATTCCTAGATAAAGTTATTTTGGAGCACTATGCCCAGAAAGTGAGAGTTCACAAATCATATAATAACAATAATAATAATAATGCTGTTGTCTGCAGCACTCTTTTTAAAAAGCCACTTTTTTGCCACTAATGGGAGTACCTATACATCTTGATGCAGAGATGTAGGTTACAGCACATTTCCTGTATTTGAGATTGGGAAATGGAGAATCTGCTTTACAGTTACATCCTGTGACAAAATAACAGTTTCCGAAAATGAAAACAGGAACTAACTGGAATATCAACTCATGCACAGATAGTGAGTAAGCAAGAGAAAGGCATCAGGAAAACTGGTGTCATGTTTCACTCCATTCAGTTTCAATCAGTACAGTCCATACTACAAAATGGTATAGCTAAGCTAATGGAATGTTTTACTGCAGTGATCACCAACCAGTGGTTTGTGACCAACATGTTGCTCCCCAACCCCTTGGATGTTGCTCCCAGTGGCCTCAAAGTAGGTGCTTATTTTTGAATTTCTGGCTTGGAGGCAAGTTTTGGTTGCATAAAACCCAGTGTAAAGCCAAACAGAGCCTTCTATAGGCTGTCAGTCCACATAGAGGCTACCAAATAGTCAATTATAGCTCTTATTCGCACCCCCAAGAACTTTTTCCATCCTTGTGTTGCTCCCCAACACTCCATTTGAATGTGGCTCACAGGTATAAAAGGTTGGGGATCCATGTGTTACTGTATACACTAATATTAGTTTAGTGCACCCTAATATTAACAGTCTGCACAATTATTAATGGTTAAATTCACCTTTATCAACCTTTAGATTTTTGTATAAATCATAATTGGATTGTTTGGTGTATGGCCAGCTTAGTCAGTAAAGCCAAATTTGCTACTGACATAAAGGCCTGCTGACATGGTTAAATTATGGGTATAAGATATGTGAAAACACAGAGCTATAGTATCTAATCACCAAAATGAATTGTTTTTTAAAAACAAGGAAATAAACCACTATTTGTTGCATAAAAAAATGGTTCTATATCCTATAACTGCAAATGCCTGGAAATCCCTGGTGTGCATGTTATTATTCCCAGAAGACTGAGATAGCAAACATTTATGCATAAAACACTCCTGCTATGAGCTACACTGGCTAACTGCCAAATGAGATCAAATGGATGAAAGAAACACTGGAAACAGAAAGAACTGAGCAGCCTTGTTAAGCGATGCATAAGACATTCATCCTAAAATCCTTTAGGAATGCTTGCAGAGAATGGAAGTACAGCCTTTTTGATTCATTAAGCTTATCCATCTCCTTTCTTATTTTTTTGGATGCATCATACCTCTTGTTCACTGAATGGCATCCATGGAGAGAGAGAAGAACATGTAAGGAATTTAATGAAAGCTGTTGGGGTTCAAGCTACTGTTGCTTCTACAATCTGCCCTCTTTCAGCATAACTACAAAACTCTGGGATTTACCATCTTCAAATTCTCAACTTGTAAGATATACTGGTAATCATCTCTTTCATTGCATATGTAATTTAAAACCAAAAACAATTTATAGAAAATAGGAAAAATAGCAGAATACAAAATAACAAAACCTGTAAATTACCTGTATTTTATGTATCCTAAAAAAACCACAACAATAGGTGGAAAAACTCCCTCTGCTGTTTTCTGACCTAGTACAGACAACACCAGACCTCCATCCCAACCACATTCTCCAGTCAAATCACTGGCATTTTCAAAATGTCTTTTGTGTCTCTTTGAATAAAATTACCAAAAAGCCTTGCAAGCACCACACAACCATTCCCTTTCCACAAGCTGCTTTCTCAGGCTATTTAGGCGAGCCAGTGGAACTCAGCACATGGGATGTAGAATGAAAGTCAATCCCCAACTTGCAGACCGGTAGCCAGTGGCTTAGCATGCCTGTCAGGAAATTGTAGTACATTTTTCCTTGTGTAAGAACAAGACTGTAATTGGCTAAAGCCTGAAATATTTACATCCTTGGGTGATTCTAGAGAATGAGAATTAGGACACTCCCACCACTTATGTGTGATACAGCTAACTAGAGAATAACGGGTTTCCAGATAAGGGATCCCATACCTGTATTTCTGTAAAGAACACATTTTGAAGAATTGTCAATGCTAAATATCTACAGTGAGGAACATAAGTATTTGAACACCCTAGTTATCCCACTTAGAAATCATGGAGGGGTCTGAAATTCACATTGTAGGTGCATTCCCACTGTGAGAGACAGCATTTAAAAAAAATTCAGGAAATCACATTGTATGATTTTTAAAGAATGTATTTGTATTGCACTGCTGCACATAAGTATTTGAACACCTGAGAAAATCAGTGTTAATATTTGGTACAGAAGCCTTTGTTTGCAATTACAGAGGTCAAACGTTTCCTGTAGTTCTTGACCAGGTTTGCACACACTGCAACAGGGATTTTGGCCCACTCCTCCACACAGATCTCCTCTAGATCTGTCAGGTTTCGGGGCTGTCGCTGAGCAACATGGAGCTTCAGCTCCCTCCAAAGATTTTCTATTGAATTTAGGCCTGGAGACTGGCTAGGCCACTCCAGAACCTTGATATGCCTCTTACGGAGCCACTCCTTGGTTATCCTGGCTGTGTGCTTCAGGTCATTGTCATGTTGGAAGACCCAGCCATGACCCATCTTCAATGCTCTGACTGAGGGAAGGAGGTTGTTGCTCAAAATCTCACAATACATGGCCCCATTCATCCTCTCCTTAATACAGTGCAGTCGTCCTGTCCCCTTCACAGAAAAGCACCCCCAAAGCATGATCTTACCACCCCCATGCTTCACAGTAGGGATGGTGTTCTTGGGATGCAACTCATCCTTATTTTTCCTCCAAACACGGCGAGTGAAGTTTAGACCAAAAAGTTCTACTTTCTCCCATGCCTTCTCTGGATCATCCAGATGGTCACTGGCAAACTTCAGACAGGCCTAGACATGTGATGACTTGAGCAGAGAAACCTTCCATGAAATGCATGATTTGAAACCATGACAGCGTAATGTTCTACCGACAGTGACCTTTGAAACTGTGGTCCCAGCTCTCTCCATGTCATTGACCAGCTCCTCCCTTGTAGTTCTGGGCTGATTCCTCACCTTTCTTATCATCAGTGATACCCCACGAGGTGAGATCTTGCATGGAGCCCCATTCCTAGGGAGACTGACAGTCATCTTTAGCCTCTTCCATTTTCTAACAATTGCTCCACCAGTTGATCTATTTTCACCAAGCTGCTTGGCAATTGCCCCGTAGCCCTTTCCACCCTTGTAGAGGTCCACAGTTTTGTCTCTGGTGTCTTTTGACAGCTCTTGGTCTTGCCCATGGTAGTAGTTGGAGTCTGACTGACTGTGGGGTGGACAGGTGCCTTTAAAGAGCTTAGACAGGTGCTACTAAATTAGATTAATGAATGGAGTAGAGGTGGACTTTTTAAAGGCAGAGTAACAGGTCTTTGAGAGCCAGAATTCTGGCTGATTTCCAGGTGTTCAAATACTTATGTGCAGCAGTGCAATAGAAATAAATTCTTAAAAATCATACAATGTGATTTCCTGATTTTTTTTTTTTTTTTTTTTAAATGCTGTCTCTCACAGTGGGAATGCACCTACAATGTGAATTTCAGACCCCTCCATGATTTCTAAGAGGGAGAACTTGCAAAATCGCAGGATGTTCAAATACTTATGTTTCTCACTGTATCTCTGCACCATACAACCAAACTCGATCTTCACAAATGAACTCAAAACTTTCAATTTACAGACTCGTCTTCCACATGTTCTTGCTTACAGAGAAAAAAACAACATAAATATAAATATCAGGGGTCTTTTGAAAACTTGATATCCATCACGCATAAGCATACCAGACTATTGGGGTAATTTACATAGACCTCAAGCAGAAAGTCAAGAGAGACCTGCGGAAATTCAAGTATGGGGGAAAGCAGCGAGCAAAGTGCAAAAAAATGGGGATTTGCACCTATTTATCTGTACTTTTACACTGCCTTTCGTAAATGGCCACGTTTGTGGCACGTAGGGATTCCAAAATAAAAGCAGTGCAGGTGACAATTGCAATGGATAAACAAGTCTGTTTATATTGTTTGCATTACTGGTTTGGCTCTTGAAACAATGTTGCAGCAGCAGCTGATAATAAACCTGGAGGAGAACTGAATTTTGCTACAATGTTTCAAGGGTCAGAAGTACAGTAAATAAGTAAAGAGTGCAGAGAACAAAAAGGGATAACCAAATACTGCTGTCAAAAGCAATTACATTTAAAAACCACTGAACATTGTCAGTTAATGTACCTATCAAATCGAAGTGCTTAGAATAGAAATATATATTATATATATATATGCCCCTTTTTTTAGGGTTTATAACTGTTACTTTAAAATACAGTTAACAGTAAGAGGAAATGCTGATATTAGTCATATAACAACAAGGATATAGTGCTTTTCAATACAAAACACAGTAACTACCACCCTACCTATACTGCTCCTGCTGAAAGAGTTGTGCCACGATAGAGAGGAGGCGGCTGATGAAAGAGTCGCTGGAGGCTTCTTTGTTAGCCTGGGCTGCTAGGAGAGTGCATTTTTTCTCAGTCTCTGCCAGCTTTTGCTGCAACTTGACATACTCCTGACGGAGAAGCGCTAGATGCTTCTGCAGCTTTCCCACCTCCTCTGCAACATAGAACAAAAATACATATAAAGAAATGCAAATAAGAACTCCTAATCAAGGGGAAGCAAAATGTATAGTAACCAACCAAAGATTATATATATATATATATATATATATATATATATATATATATATATATATATATATATATATATATATATACACACAGGTCCTTCTCAAAAAATTAGCATATTGTGATAATGATAAACATTAGATTTTCATATATTTTAGATTCATTACACACAACTGAAGTAGTTCAAGCCTTTTATTGTTTTAATATTGATGATTGTGGCATACAGCTCATGAAAACCCAAAATTCCTATCTCAAAAAATTAGCATATCATGAAAAGGTTCTCTAAACGAGATATTAACCTAATCATCTGAATCAACCAATTAACTCTAAACACCTGCAAAAGATTCCTGAGGCTTTTAAAAACTCCCAGCCTGGTTCATTACTCAAAACCGCAATCATGTGTAAGACTGCCGACCTGACTGCTGTCCAGAAGGCCATGATTGACACCCTCAAGCAAGAGGGCAAGACACAGAAAGAAATTTCTGAACGAATAGGCTGTTCCCAGAGTGCTGTATCAAGGCACCTCAGTGGGAAGTCTATGGGAAGGAAAAAGTGGCAGAAAACGCTGCACAACGAGAAGAGGTGACCGGGCCCTGAGGAAGATTGTGGAGAAGGAGCGATTCCAGACCTTGGGGGACCTGCGGAAGCAGTGGACTGAAATGGCGTGTGCAGGAAATGGGCTACAGGTGCCGCATTCCCCAGGTCAAGCCACTTTTGAACCAGAAACAGCGGCAGAAGCACCTGACCTGGGCTACAGAGAAGCAGCACTGGACTGTTGCTCAGTGGTCCAAATTACTTTTTTCGGCTGAAAGCAAATTTTGCATGCCATTCGGAAATCAAGGTGCCAGAGTCTGGAGGAAGACTGGGGAGAAGGAAATGCCAAAATGCCTGAAGTCCAGTGTCAAGTACCCACAGTCAGTGATGGTCTGGGGTGCCATGTCAGCTGCTGGTGTTGGTCCACTGTGTTTTATCAAGGGCAGGGTCAATGCAGCTAGCTATCAGGAGATTTTGGAGCACTTCATGCTTCCATCTGCTGAAAAGCTTTATGGAGATGAAGATTTCATTTTTCAGCACGACCTGGCACCTGCTCACAGTGCCAAAACCACTTGTAAATGGTTTACTGACCCTGGTATTACTGTGCTCAATTGGCCTGCCAACTCTCCTGACCTGAACCCCATAGAGAATCTGTGGGATATTGTGAAGAGAAAGTTGAGAGACACAAGACCCAACACTCTGGATGAGCTTAAGGCCGCTATCGAAGCATCCTGGGCCTCCATAACACCTGAGCAGTGCCACAGGCTGATTGCCTCCATGCCACGCCGCACTGAAGCAGTCATTTCTGCAAAAGGATTCCCGGCCAAGTATTGAGCGCATAACTGAACATAATTATTTGAAGGTTGATTTTTTTTGTATTAAAAACACTTTTCTTTATTGGTCGGATGAAATATGCTAATTTTTTGAGATAGGAATTTTGGGTTTTCATGAGCTGTATGCCACAATCATCAATATTAAAACAATAAAAGGCTTGAACTACTTCAGTTGTGTGTAATGAATCTAAAATATATGAAAGTCTAATGTTTATCAGTACATTACAGAAAATAATGAACTTTATCACAATATGCTAATTTTTTGAGAAGGACCTGTATATATATATATATATATATATATATATATATATATATATATATATATATATATATATATATATATATATATATATATATATTATGTTTTAAAAAAAGCTCAGCACAAGCATTAAAAAGATGATGGATCCTGGCTGTAGAATAGGCACTTAAAGATGACAGATGGATTTAGAATGTTTGTGTTACTGTGTTAAAGGTCCAGTAAAAAAATGACAATGAATCTATACACAAGGTCTGACAGGGGTGTCCAAGGCTCACTGGGGTTGCTACACCAGGGGCCCCTACACACACACTAAATAGTCTCATTGTAATTTGCTATGCAATGTTTGTCTTATAGCCCAACTGAATGTTGATTTGCAGCTACCATAATAACTTTTTGTTTTAAGTACATAACATCTCCTTAATCAAACACACATTTTATAAAAGCACAGTACATTATATTTAAATGTATACAAATAGTAGATGCACATCCAAAAATTAGTAGCACTATATACGGACATAAACAGGTGTAACATCTGCTCTTTATTGGCTAGTACCTTTCAGAGTATGGTCATGTAACCAAGAGTACTCAATTATGCAACTCTTTATGCATTTTTTCAGTCCACAACTGCAGGGCCAATAAATTGTCCACAATCAGTTTCATGACAAATCCCATTCTTCAAAAGAATAATTGTGCTCCGAGTGGATGTGCGCGTACTGACATGGGCATATTTATAATACGGCAAGTTTTGGGGGGTTTTGTAGTGTTATAGTGCTGCTTATATGAAAGCTTGAGTCAAACTGAACAATGTCCCAGTTACTAAGCAGGATTTTTGGCTATATCTTGGAAAAAGCTGAAGAAAAAAAAACTCAACATATACTTCCAATTATTCCAGTTTGGCATCAGCATTCCCTTACAGAGAGTTTGCAAGTTTAAAGAAAAGCAGATTGGTCTGTATTTCCACTCAAAATGGGTGGTAATTTTTATCTAAATGTGTCATTTTCTTGGCTAGATGAAGCAAAGGTTGGTCTCATGAACTTTAGAGGGGGGGCAGGAAACAGACTCATTTGGGGGAAAAGATTATGGTTATTATAGCACATTGTAACATTTGTGCACTAATTGTGTGGTTTCTACATCTTCCAGCAGAAGCACATGTATCTCTATACTATAAAAGCAATGAATAAATCAAACATGTTCCCAAGGGACTTTGTGATGTATACATTCTATAATGTACATACGTGTTAAAATGCAGCTTTTTAGCATGTTGTTGTTTCTCTGGGTATACAATTAGGATACAGTGGAACTTTAACCTAATCTGGCACATAGGAGGTTCATATCCTTTAATTAAAAACTTTAATAACCAAGTGTTTAGCAGAAAACCTTTCATAGTATCTCAGGTTCAACTCCATTTAATTGCTGCAGCCATAAATTTGGACAAGTAAGAAAAGGAATATTATAACAAACTATAACTAAAATACAGACCATAAGGTATTTCAAGCTATTTGCTGCTACAGACATACAATCATCTTCATTTTAGAAGCACTTGGGGCTCAAGTCAACTGTTTGCAAAATTGTGCCTTTTTTATATCAGTATTACATACAGTAAGACATACTAATGAAAATTCTATAGCAGGGGATACATTTTAAACATATTATGCAAAATGTATTATGAGATACATTTTCAACTTTTAATTTTTTTTTTTATTAAAGATGCAAAAAATTATAACATAAAATGTTCATGCATAGCATCAGTAATGACTCAAGGCCACAAAACATTGTGTTCCTGTGATGTGATTAAAGTAAATTTGATCAAATTAGACTATACATATTCTCACCAATTACCCATATGAATTCTTATCTGATTTATTCCAAAGGGAGGGTTTAGATTGTCACAAACATTACAGAATGCAAGTTTAATTTAATTCAGTAGGAAACATACTATCCAACTAGATCATAATCACTCACAAACCACAAGCATGAATGCAATTTCCATTTAGCCCTTGCTAATAAATAATAATTAAACCAATCACTTTTAGGAATGAAAAGCTGCAAAACACAAGACTGGAAGAGGTTAAGTGAGAGGGAAATAGGAAACAATGCTCTTTTGTTATAACAAAATCCTAGCTCAGCATTCCTGTACACTGTTTGTGACATTATGAACAGGGAGACTAGTAGGACAGTATAGTAACAGATATAGTTCAACTTGAACAAGCTCCTGCAATTAGTAATGCAGTTAATTAACAGTTGTGCTCATTATTTGTTAATATGTTATCACAATGTTTATATGTAATTAAATGTAAAAGAAATAATCTTCAATTATTGTAAATATTTTCTGTTTTACACATATTTGTTGCACACGGGTGCCTCTATGTCACCAAGCTCTACCTGAACAACTGATGGTTATTAGGAAGGTTGGGGACATACTAATGTTTTCATTAAGGTACGGTGCATAAAGGTGAACCACCCAATTAAACAGACATATTGCTATCCTTTGAAATGTTTTAACACTGGTTTCTTGCAATGACCAAACATTCCACTTGAGCTACTCTAGATTCTTTATCCAGAATGCTAAGCAATAAGTATCCACCCATTACTGGGAGTAATGGACTTTAAACTGCATAATAAAGGTCAACAGCTATAGCATTCTGCATAACACAGACATATTTAGCTGTTCTCAAAAGTTGTTGGAAGACTAATAATAACTGGTTATATGAAATGACTAATCAATTAAAAATGAAACTCAAACTGCACATTAACCTTTGTACACAATAAAATACATATTGTACATATATTTATTGCCATTTAGACAGGACACTAACAAGGCAGCAAAGTACACATGAAGAGGGCTTATGTATAATGTTTAGTAAATCTAAACTTCCTCGGATGGCTCTGGGAGCATGCAATAATTGCCAGTTTAGTTAACCCTAAATGACCTTCCATCTGAGAAAGTATTTCTTTACAATATCTCCTTAAAACACTAACCAGCATTCAAGTATGCACCACTGCCATTAAAAATAGAAAACTACCTATGAGTCAATGCCTGAAAACCCCCCATGCTCAGACAGCCAAGTAAAGAAATATGTATAATGTAACAAGCAATTGAATTTCCCAAACTTTTGTGATTAACATGAAAAAGAGACAACAGAAACATGAGGTTTCTTCTTTAATATTCAAAGAATGAGAAAATATGCCCACTATCTTACAAAGTTTGCCCTATGTTAACTGCATAGTTGGTTCCTTGCTTATACAAAGCAGCAGATTACTACAATGTGGCAATGTCTTAGTGTGATTTTGTAATAACATTCTCAACAATAAACCATTCCACTGAGTTTTATACATATGGAGCAACTGCTTTGCAATATTCAAGTTCCTAAGGGGTTATAGTATATATAGTCGGTTTGCAAGCAGGCCTTTGTGACAATCTGCCCATACTTTTACTTTCGTTTCTGCTCTTAGATGTCACTGCCCTCCTCACACACCCCCTCCCTCTTCACTGTCAACAAAATTGAGTCAGGGCATGTGCATCCGGTCCCCAATTCTGGAGCTTACATTACATTTTGATATAATGCAAAGCTTTGTGAGTAAGTGCGAGAAACAAAATATGTCAAGCAAAGTTTTAGCAATGTTTCAATAAAGACTGATATTTTAAATTAATGCTATTTGTCAGCGGTCTGGAGGTGCAGCCCTTTTTTCATTTAGGATTTGTGTATACTACCCTTACTAAGGCCGCTGCTAAGGGCTGCAACAACCTGGACCACCTGATTCATCTGGTGTTTTTCAAATTCAAATTGAAAGTTTAACAGAAAGATTATGCCGATTTGATTTAAAGCGACAGGTCTGGGGTATAATGCAATGCTTGCCAAGATAAAAGTTTCGACAAAATGGCAACTGCCTGTAAAAAAAGCATGAAACAAAATAGTTTAAGTAATGATTATTTTGCTGGCTAACATGATAAAACATGATTTAGAATTATTTCTTAAGAGTTACAGGTCTTTCCCATTGACTCCAAGGCATCTGAAAGCCAACCCATTATTCTGACCCTGTGCTAATGCTTCTGCTAGTCAGTCATTTGAAATTAAAGTAAAGTTGCCAAGGATGGTGGCCCCCTCAACACCACTGAGCAGCTCTGCACTTTGGAAGCTGGGGTTTATATGTCATAATAACAGCCCCTTGAAAGAACTAGCACTGGCATACAACAAGTTAATAATATTGACCGCAGTGGTAGAAACCTGTCTTCTTTAGTGTAGGAGTAAAATCTGAAGAGAAAATATACCCAGCCACCCTTTTTTTTTTTTTACATGAGCTCATTCGGTCTTCATGTAAAGATACATAAACACTACAATATGTAAGCTCACAGATATAAATATAAATTTTTTTTTTTTTTACTACACAAACATGCCTGATTCCACAGATTAAGGCTGATAGCCCATAGGGATATTAGTCACCCCGGCTAAATCTCTGCTACTGCGGTCGGGCGACTAATCTCCCTGAAATGTCTTTTCCCCAGCAATGAAATGACGCATATGCCTTTCCGCCAGCAAATGACTTTATTGCTGGTGAAAAAGCATTTCTGAAAGAGTAGGCGTTCACAGTAGCCGCAATAATCCATGGGCGACTAAAGGAAACTATAACCTCTTATAAGCCCCCAAACATCACACACAATGCAACCCCACCCTATGTTTCATTGTGAAGTGATGGAACCTGACTTGAAGCCCCCTTCTTTCCAAAGTGGGTGGTGCACAGATTCTCTAAAGAGAAAAGCGGCTTCAGGTCCCAGATTCCATCAGTCCACATTGAAAAAAGGTAAAGGTGGCCATACACATTTAGATTTTAGTCTTCTTCCAACGAATGTTTGGATATCAATCATATGTTTAAATGTAACAATCTGGATCTAACATTTAGACTGAAATTGTAGGATAAAGCCCTAAAACTAACAAATCAGAAGATGTTCTGAACATGAAATACTTGGCAGACACCAATCGTACAAAAGTGACTTCCTGAAAATGTAGGTCCCCCAAGGATATCATCAGATACACAATACATGCGCAGATTTTATCTTTACCCAACCTAAATTTTCTCACCTGTACAATCGACTAAACAAATGATCACCATGGTAGGAAAATTATGGGGACAATAATTTGGTGCCCCCACTTGAAAATCTTACAAAACAGATTATATTGGTGCATGTATGACCAACTTAAGGATGGGGTTGCATTACATTGTGAATCAAACTGCTGTTGGGAAATTTCTCCAACAGTATCATGGTTTCTGTTAAATCTATTTTCCCTATAATTAGTTAACACACCTGTGTAGTTTTTTTTTTTTTATAAATATATAACATAGGGACATTTCTGCTAAGAAATTGTCACGGTCGGCACCCAATACCAGAACAAGTGCCAAGCACCCTGGTCTCGGCTCGTGCTTCACCAGTAGCGTGACCGCCTTTGGCTTTGGGAGGAGCCCTCAGCTACTCGGATGCCACCTGGACTTATACGAGAGGTGCAGAGCAGGAGTTCTGGCTAGCAATGGGGCACGACGGTAGAAAGTCTTAAGGCCAATGGTCATGGTACAGATAGGAGTAGGCAAATATGTGGTCAGACAGGCTGGGTCGAGGCGGGCAGATAACTAGGATCGTCAGGCAGGCAATGGGTCAAACCGGATAATCAAACAGAAGGATGAGGCGGAAACAGTAGTCAGGGACAGGCACGGATCAGGATACAGAAATCAGAGTCGTCAAAGCCAGGCAGGGTCAAAACAGGAGCAACAGGACACATAAAGCACAAAACAGGCACCAGGAGTAAAAACCTATCAC
Source organism: Xenopus tropicalis (assembly GCF_000004195.4). Classification (NCBI taxonomy): domain Eukaryota; kingdom Metazoa; phylum Chordata; class Amphibia; order Anura; family Pipidae; genus Xenopus; species Xenopus tropicalis. The sequence goes on along the minus strand of NC_030678.2, from coordinate 101,267,583 downwards.
GGGCAATGAGTCAGATGCAAAGGGCCCTTTAAATAGTTTAAATTTCGCGCCTTTGCGCGCTGACGTCATGACGTCAGCGCGCATGCGCCTTTAAAAATGCGGAAGTGCGCGCGCACTAAGAGGAGACCGGCGCATTGGACGGACGGCGCGGCGGGCGTCCCCGCCAAGCCGGTAAGGCCCTTACAGAAATATTTTATTTGCAGATGCAGAACAGATATAATCATTATATAAACAAAATTGTTTCTATGTTACTTAACCTTTAAATCAGTCAAGTAGTAAATGAATAGTGGCTGGCAATTGTTAACTCAAGTATCACAAAGATACAGCGACAGCAAATAAATGATTTTCAGAGAACATGCCAGCATTCACACATCCTTTTTCTACTGCAATGGCTAAACAAAACGTTATGAGAGTTAACAAACACAATTAAAGTAAAGCTCTTTTTAAAGGTGAAGACACTTGTAACAGCTGCAAAAAAATACAATGCTGATCATTTACTGGTGATTGTCTCTATGGGGCAGATTCATCAAAATACAAGTTTGAATCCCAAAATGGGTAAAATTCGGATTAGATACGATAATTTCTGAAAATGCTTACGAAAAAATCGTAATAGTCACGATAATATCGTATTGGCGATCCAAAAGTCACAAAATTTTCATATCCGACCGATCGTAAACGGCAGGAAAACCTTTCTAACTTTGATCCTTCTGTGCATGTTTTTGGAAGCCTCCCATAGAAGTCAATGGCACTTTGCAGCTCCAACCTGGCCCAAGGAAAGTCACGATAACGAAGCTTGAATGAATCCAAAACTTTCGTACTCCTTGCGGCAAATATGGAAAATTTGTCGCAAAGTACGAAAAAGTTGCGCAAATTAACGAAAAAAAACCACAGAAAATACACACAGCCTGAAAACTTAGAAGAACTACAAATGTTTTGTATTCGGAAACAATTGGACTTTGATAAATGTGCCCCTATGTGTGTTTTAGAAGACGCAATTCTCAGTATTGTCTATGGCAGAGTATTTTCTGCCATTATGTAGCCATGATGCTGCTATTAAGTAGCTCTGTTTGTCTTTGCCTTGATTAAATGAGGCCATGTTCAGAATCAGTCCCAACCACATGGAAAATAAATCTGGACATATGAAATATTTATCAATTTAATAGATTTACTCTGATACAGACAATTTTACTCAGTTAAGCTACAAATCCATGAAATGCATATTCATGATAGCAGGTTTTAGCTAGGTAATTCTAGCTAAATTGGCAATTCTATCTTAATAATGTACACTAACCGATTTGTAATAACCAATTTGTGTACACAAAACATTTTGTTTGGCATTACTGGTCCTTTAAACTGATCCAGCAACCCTGATGCTTATTTCTGCTGGAAGGATGCTGTGGGTATCAGTTAAATAAATGAAAAGGTTGGGCTTCTATAACTGAAACTGAACAGTGCCTTTCTCCACAAAAGAACTGAGAGCAGTAGGGCAGCTTTGCAAATATTCCACAAATCTTTTGTTTCACCTAAGACCTGTGAGTGCGGGACATTTTCACTTGCAACATGTAGTTACATGTAACATGCTCTGTCTCCCATAACACCTCCAGACCAGAGCTTCTTTATTTTCAGTATGTCACATGGGTCTCCAAATGCCCTAGTAGATTGGGGTTTCTTATAGTAACGCTTTTTTAAAGTACAAGACAAGCGTGTGTACAATAATTAATTTTGCCTAATGAAAGAAAATGTAATTCTAAGCAACTTTCTATATATATATATATATATATATATATATATATATATAATTACAAACATTCATTGGTTTTAAAGTTATCTCCTTGTATTGTGTGTGCTGATGGGTGAAACAATGTAGCAGAAGCCAGCCAATTTAATAGACAGGGGGAAGCAGCATTTACTTCTGCTACATTGTTTCAAAACGCAATTATATTCACAAAGAGATTAAAACGCCTTTTTATCAATGTATATAAGAAAGTTGTTTAGAATTACATTTTCATTTTGCTTTCCCATCCCAGTGAGCTAGGCATGTGGGAGTAGCAATTAGTGTTTGGCATTTCCTGGTGGGTGAAATAATGAATGGAATGAATTACACCTACATATCTAAGATAAGGCATAATTCAACAACGAAATATTTCTCTGAGCAAAAATTTTGAATTAATTGTATAATATTTAACGATCAAATTAAGAACGAATAAAGCCCCAACAGCTGAGTATCTATCACCAATTGCCCTGTCACTCACTACAAGTAAAGCCCAGCCCGTAAATTATCTATGGTACGCCTATTCACACACGGTTCTGTCAGGTTATCTCCAACAGCACAGGGGTGTTTATCAGCTCTCACACCTTCCCTGGACCCCAGACACGCACAGATGTACATTGCCGCAGGTGAACGTTACATCCCCACCCTCCCAGGTAATTCGAACCCTGACTCCCTCCCCTAAATGATAGCCAAGGGATATCCTAAGGGCCCACAACTCTACCTTCCGCCATGATGGATCCGCCCGGCTGATATCGCGAGAGAAGAGGGGCCGACAACTGTGACGTAGGGGAAGGAAACCGGTATAGGCTGAAACAAGGACTCCAAACAGCAGAGCAAATACTGAGTTTCACTTCTAAAAAACCGGGAATGCCCTGCTTTAGCTCTCTAGCGCCACCTGGCGGGGAGAGATCACGTGACAGACAGTTTGTGCCAAAGTCACAAATCCACTGCGGGATTTGTTATGCGAGCTGCTCAATGTGTAGGACTTAATAGTGCTACCCGTGAGTGTGTCTAATAGGCAGATTTATCAAAATGTGACATTGGAGCTAACAACAAAAAAACTTAACCCACTTTCTATTCATTTCTATGGAATTTTATAGGTGTATTTATCAGTGGGTGACAAGAGTGCTGAGGAGTTTCTAATATTGTAATTTATCAATGGTGAGAGTTACCAGCTAATAAATACACCTCTAAAAATGTGTAGGGAGGATTTTACACATGGAGGCCACACACACTACTGAGCCTCATTTTGACTTGTTTTAAGGACATTACATCAAAGTTGGATCAGCCTGTAGTGTTTTTTTTCCCACTTTAATTTTGAGTGTGACATTAAATCCAGACCTATGTATGTATGTATATCTTTATTTATAAAGCACTACTTATGTACGCAGCGCTGTACAGTAGAATACATTAATACAAAGAGGGGGTTAAAGATAATGGATAAATACAAAGTACACCAATACAAATAAATACAAGGTACAGTTGCAATAAGAGTCAGAAACATAAGATGAAGGAGGTCCCTGCCACGTAGAGCTTACAATCTATATAAGACTTCCATGGGTTGATAAATTTGATTTCCATTGATAATTTTTGTGTGATTTTGTTGTCAGCACATTCAACTATGTAAAGGACGAAGTATTTAATAAGAATATTTCATTCAGATCTAGGATGTCTTATTTTTGTGTTACCTTTATTTTTTTGAGCAGTGTATTTGTTGCTAAAGGTTTTGTGGGCAAGGTCAATGATTGGGCTTGACGCTGCTAAGTAAAAAAGAAAGCTTTGAATCAGTTTTAAAAATGTGAATTAGTTGATTAAAATGGAGTCTCTATGGGAGACAGGCTTTCCATAATTCGGTGATTTCTGGACAACGGATTTCCAGATAAGGAATCCCATACCTGTACTAATATACGCTATCTTTACAAGAACACCTAGCCATTCAATGTCAATCAGCCATAAAATAACATATGCAAATGTAATTTGTCTACAGGGAGAAACACTGAAGTGGACAGCAGAATGTATATCTGCTTCATATAAGGAAAAAAATGTTGAGTAGTTATTCTTATAAGCAAATCTTTAAATTATATTATATTTTATTATTATATTAAAGTATTGAGTAAAGTTTTAAAGTATTGAGGATAAAGGCAGAAAATCTAGAAATTTGAAATGCAGCTTTATTAATTGAACAAACAGCTTTACCCCCCTTGTTTTGGAGGGGATTCATTTGCCAGGTATATGTGTATGTGAATGGATTCTACAGGAAGCACTCCCCTACCCAAATCTTACATTGTCTTCTACAGGTATAGGATCCCTTATCCGGAAACCCATTATCCAGAAAGCTCAGAATTACGGAAAGTATCTTCCCTGTAATAATAAAACAGTACCTTGTACTTAATCCCAACTAAGATATAATTAATCCTTATTGGAGGCAAAACAAGTCTATTGGGTTTATTCAATATTTAAATGATTTTTAGCAGACTTAAGTTATGGAGATCCAAATTATGGAAAGATGCCTTATCCAGAAAACCCCAGGTCCCGAGCATTCTGGATAATAGGTCCCATACCTGTTGTGAGAGATGCAATAGGAAAAGATCATTATTTAGTGTATTTCCACCAGTGTTGAAGGTAGGATACAAGTAGCACCAGGTAAAATGCCTGGTTTTACAGCAGGTAATGCTGTTTTGAAATTACAGGCTTAGGAAAAGCCAAATTAATAGGTCCCTGGAGTGAATGAAGGGAGAGCAGGAAAGAGCCTCCATTCCTCCCTCCACTTAGTATTTTCATTTGGCCAGACAACAAGAAATATCCTATTTTTTCAAATTTACCGCTTGGTACATGTCCAAGGGTTTACTAGGGATTTATTTAGTAAAGAAATCTGCTGATAATTAAAAATGTTGTTACCCTAAAATTCAGTTATTTTAATGAGACATTGGGAGGTAGCTTGTTAATAAAGTTTCCTTATCATAATGTTCTCTTTTAGACACTATAACATGTATAAAAGCTACACTTCTTATAACTGGGGAAGGTTTTAAAAAGTGTGCAAACAAAAAACTTTTTTATAATGTGCGAAATGTGAGTCAGGCTTGTCCTGCAGAGTGTTGAATGTTAAACTAATATGTGACTGTAAGGGGACTAAAAAATCTTTTTGTTGTGACACAGTGTAAGAACCACTTCATACAGTTTCAATAGTATCCTGTGCCTATTTAGGTTATTGCCAATTCGGTTATACCAATTCAGTTTCAGTTAGCCTAGAGTTTGGAGGTGCAGCGATTTGGGCATATTCTGATCACGACCTTGCTTATTTTTGTTGGCAAAGTTAATAGATACAGAGATTTTTAAGCGGTGCATTAAAAAACATGTTCAGCCAATACTTACCTGTTTATATATATTTGATATCCAGGGTAATGAGTTTTTAAACTTTTTACATTTTCAAGGCAGAAATTAAAGCTATGTTTTAACTTCCTCTGATCTCTCATTTTACCTGAAAAAATAGCAGAAAATCCTGGTAATCAATAAAAGTTATTATCCATTTGTGCTGAACGTGATTATGTTTAGTCAGTTTTAACCATGCATTCTTATTATGGCCTGTTTTTAAAGTATTCCAAGAGAACAGAACAGACAAGACACATCTTTTGTGAGGTAATTGGTAGCCAGCTGGCTGCTAGGAAGCCTCCCACCCAGCAAGACGCCAAGCACACATCATTCTCTCTGTGAGCAAGCCTTACTGAAAACAATTGTGTCTGGCTACTAACCAACTGTCGGGCACCAAATTTGTCCTGCTTGTTATAACAAACCATTCAGGACATGGGCATTTCAAAGCAGATTGCCCATGAGGAAAATGAGAATAAAAAAAAAAAAAGACAAAATGACTAAACAAAGCAAAGAATATAGTTCAAAGAACCCGGAGAGTACCATTATATGCAGTGAAACAGTGTAGTTTTATTGAGACATCTTTTAGCACAACATGTTTCGGCTCACCAGCCTTCCTCAGGTGCATACAAAAGTGACCATAGCAACATAAATATATACCCTACCCCACACCAACTGATTATTGTATAGCGCTAAGTATCATTACCATTCTCTGGGAAGTAGTGACTAATAGCAGACAGTATTCCTCACTACTATCATTTAACGTGCTCTGGAAGATGCTATGTTCAACCTTGCCAAATGTTACATTTTTATTTTTCATATACATTGTTAAAGGGTGCAGTTCAAAAAATGAACCTGATGTGTTGTTGTATTATTTAGGGGACAAAGTCTTATAATTCGTACCCTAAAATACAATGAAATTATAATAGTTTTCATTTTTTGTATGTAAAATTAATGGATTTGGAAGACAGCTCACAGCTACTAGAATCAGGGGAATACATGATCCGTTCATCACAGACCAACTCAAACAAAATATTGCTCATTTAACTCCACAAGTGCAGTTGCAGTCCCTGCAATTTCCCTTCAATTGTGTGTAAAAGCAATTTCCTTCCATATTAAGAGTATAATTAACTGGCACATTCTAGTTTTTCATATATAATAAGTCTATTTTTTATAGTGCTTTAAACCTTTCTTGTCAGTGCCAATAACAAATACAGGTATAGGACCCAGGGTATTCCGGATAAGGAGTCTTTCCGCAATTTGGATCTCCATACCTTAAGTCTACTAAAAAAATCAATAAAACATTAAACCCAATAGGATTGTTTTGCATCCAATAAGGATTATTTATATCTTAGTTGGAATCAATTACCAGATACTTTTTTTATTACTACAGAGAAAAGGGTTCTGCAAAATTCTGCATTATTTGATTAAAATGGAGTCTATGGGAGATGGGCTTTCTGTAATTTGGAGCTTTCTGGATAACGGGTTTCCGGATAAGGGGTCCAATACCTGTATTTATATTCATGCACAATGCAATAATTTAATAAATTGTAATAAATCCAATTAATCACACAGTGAAATCACAAAGTGAAATCAATGATCAAAATAACAATTGACAGCAACATAGAACTGAAAATGCAATTATAACATACACATACACAGAAAGTTAGGTTATAAAAAGACACATGTCTAAGGTCAACCTTTTACGTCTATATAAATCCTGCCTAACTGCTAACTGATCCAAAGGGAAGGCAAAAAAAAAAAAAAAGGACCTAATGGTGGTGGAAAGACCTAATGGTAAATAAAACATTAGATAGATTATATTATCCCTCCTTAAGCACCTCTTCTCCAGCATAAAAATGGTTAAATAAAAAAAAAATGGTTAAAGAGATTATAAAAAGTATAGGAATTACATCAGCTTTCCTCTAATCCAGTGCTGTCCAACTGGCGGCCGGCGACCCCTCTGTGTGGCCCCCCACCTATCTGGCTGCTTTGATGGCTTACTCTTGTGTAAGCTTTAAATGGTATCAGTACTGTGATTAACTGCCCCCCCCCCCCCCCCCCTGCATGGTTCTCACCTCAGATTCAGGCTGTAATCAGGCTGTATTGTTTAAACATGTAATCCCCTGTGTTGTTCACACCTTTTAATCTCTGCATTGTTCATCCCCTGCAGTGTTCACACCTCAGGCTCAGGCTGTAATCACCCCTATTGTTCCCCTGTTCACACCTCAGGAGCAGTAGAAACCCACAAATAAACCCTGCACACTACAAAAAGAACATATACTGAGGTGGTACTGCAATTAAAAAGTTTTTTAATATATAGTTATTGTGCAGACTGTAGGAGCAGTGCCAGCATTGTGTCACTGTAGGCTGCCTGTGTGTGCCATACACATAGGCAGCATAGGGAAAGCAGAGTATGGCACACACAGGCAGGGTAGGGAAGGCAGAGTATGGCACACACAGGCAGAGTAGGGCAGGCAGAGTATGGCACACACAGGCCAAGTTTGGCATAAACCAGCCAAGAATGGCACACACAGTGAAAGTATGGCACATGCAGGCAGGGTAGGGAAGGCAGAGTATGGCACACACAGGCAGAGTAGGGCAGGCAGAGTATGGCACACACAGGCCAAGAATGGCACACACAGTGAAAGTATGGCACATGCAGGCAGGGTAGGGAAGGCAGAGTATGGCACACACAGGCAGGGTAGGGAAGGCAGAGTATGGCACACACAGGCAGGGTAGGGCAGGCAGAGTATGGCACACACAGGCCAAGTATGGCACAAACCAGCCAAGAATGGCACACACAGTAAAAGTATGGCACGCAGGCAGGGTAGGGCAGGCAGAGTATGGCACACACAGGCAGGGTAGGGAAGGCAGAGTATGGCACACACAAAGGCAGGGTAGGGCAGGCAGAGTATGGCACACAGGCAGGGTAGGGAAGGCAGAGTATGGCACACACAGGCAGGGTAGGGCAGGCAGAGTATGGCACACACAGGCAGGGTAGGGAAGGCAGAGTATGGCACACACAGGCAGGGTAGGGCAAGCAGAGTATGGCAGGTTTTTGCTGTACTACAACCATTAATATGGGTATGGTCATGTGATAACATGGGTGTGGTTTCAAGTGGGTGCGGTTTCAAAAAGGGGAGTGGTCAAAACTGGCTTCCATTATCGGCCCTCCACCACGTAGGTCGGAAAAATTCCGGCCCTCGGTACAACAGAAGTTGGACAGCACTGCTCTAATCCATAGGTACCATCCTAGATAAAATAGAGTCTGAGAATATCCAAAACAAGAGGCCTGGCTAAAACTGAACTAAGCTCTTTCAGTACCTGAGGGTGTATTCCATCGGCCCCTTGTGCCTTGTTCACATTAACTTTAAATAAACCTTAATGTACCATGTCTTGTGTCAACCACTGACCAGACCGAGCTGAGTCGACAGTGCAGCTATCAGGTGGGTCTTGGCACTCTGGCTCCTCTATTGTATAGACTAAAGTAAAGGACTGGTTTAGCACATTTGCCTTTTTTGTATCTGTAATAACCATATTGTTACCATAATTCAGTGGAGCCACACTTAACCTGCATCTTTTTACTATTGATATACTTAAATGTTTTGGGGTTAATTTTAGCAGCTGCCGCAGTGCGCTCCTTATTTTCTATCTTTTCCTTCCAGATTGCTGTGTTACAACACTTTTTATAGTGCTTCTATTCATTACATGCAGCTTCTGTCCACTCTGACTTGTATTTCTTAAATGCTTTACTTTTTTCCCCAGTTAACTTCTTTACCTCCGAATGAAGCCACATAGGGTAGTTCTTTAATGTTTCAACATTTACTTCTTAAAGAAATACATTGAGAATAGTAGTGGTTTAATTTTATATTACAACCATTTCTGCTCTGGGTTTTTAGCAGAAAACATAATTACCTCTATGCTCTGAAGGACTGCCCCCTTAAAAGGGTTAAAATTTGCTTTTCTGGAAGTCAGGGTTTTTTTTGCCTCAAAGATGAAATGACATAACATTATGGTCACTATTACCCAGGGGTTCAACCACTTGCACATTTGCTATACATTCTGGTTTGTTAGAGATCACTAGATCCAGTACAGCAGGGGTCCTCAACCTTTCTTAGTCATGAGCCATAGTCAAATGTAAAAAGACTTGAAGAGCAACACAAGCGGCATAAAAGTTCATGGAGGTGCCAAAAAAGCACTAAGATTGCCTATTAGGTAGCCTCTATGCACACTATCAGCTTACAGGAAACTTTTTTGGTAGAAAAGTTTTTATTCAACTAAAACTTGCCACCAAGTCAAGAATTCAAAAATAACTTCCTGGTTTGGGGGCACGGATAGCAACATCCAAGGGGTTGGTGAGCAACATGTTGCCCACGAGCCACAGGTTGGTGATCACTGCAGTATAGCATGGTTTTTCTGGTTGGCACCTCAACAACCTGTGACAAAAACCTGTCATGCAACAATTTTATAAAGTTGTTCCCATTTACTGTCCTGGCAGTACTATTGCTCCAGTTAATATCAGGATAAATATTAATTGCCCCAAACTAGCAGCCTTTTCTATTTGCAACAGGAGCTAAGCCTCTTCCCTTATATTAGGAGGGTCTATAGTACACCCCTACCATTAATTAGCTGAACTCTTTACTAGTTGTGAAGAAGGCTTCAGCCAATCACATCATATTTCCTCTCCAGCGCTCGCATTTTATCAGACACCTTGCAGTTGTAAACATACAGTGGCTTGCAAAAGTATTCGGCCCCCTTGAACTTTTCCACATTTTGTCACATTACAGCCACAAACAGGAATCAATTTTATTGGAATTCCACGTGAAAGACCAATACAAAGTGGTGTACACGTGAGAAGTGGAACGAAAATCATACATGATTCCAAACATTTTTTACAAATAAATAACTGCAAAGTGGGGTGTGCGTAAATATTCAGCCCCCTTTGTTCTGAGTGCAGTCAGTTGCCCATAGACATTGCCTGGTGAGTGCTAATGACTAAATAGAGTGCACCTGTGTGTAATATAATGTCAGTACAAATACAGCTGTTCTGTGACGGCCTCAGAGGTTGTCTAAGAGAATATTGGGAGCAACAACACCATGAAGTCCAAAGAACACACCAGACAGATCAGGGATAAAATTGAGAAATTTAAAGCAGGCTTAGTCTTCAAAAAGATTTTCAAAGCCTTGAACATCCCACGGAGCACTGTTCAAGCGATCATTCAGAAATGGAAGGAGTATGGCACAACTGTAAACCTACCAAGACAAGGCCGTCCACCTAAACTCACAGGCCGAACAAGGAGAGAGATCAGAAATGCAGCCAAGAGGCCCATGGTGACTCTGGACGAGCTGCAGAGATCTACAGCTCAGGTGGGGGAATTTGTCCATAGGACAACTATTAGTCGTGCACTGCACAAAGTTGGCCTTTATGGAAGAGTGGCAAGAAGAAAGCCATTGTTAACAGAAAACCATAAGAAGTCCCATTTGCAGTTTGCCACAAGCCATGTGGGGGACACAGCAAACATGTGGATGAAGGTGCTCTGGTCAGATGAGACCAAAATGGAACTTTTTGGCCAAAATGCAAAACGCTATGTGTGGCGGAAAACTAACACTGCACATCACTCTGAATACACCATCCCCATTGTCAAATATGGTGGTGGCAGCATCATGCTCTGGGGGTGCTTCTTTTCAGCAGGGACAGGGAAGCTGGTCAGAGTTGATGGGAAGATGGATGGAGCCAAATACAGGGCAATCTTGGAAGAAAACCTCTTGGAGTCTGCAAAAGACTTGAGACTGGGGCAGAGGATCACCTTCCAGCAGGACAACGACCCTAAACATAAAGCCAGGGCAACAATGGAATGGTTTAAAACAAAACATATCCATGTGTTAGAATGGCCCAGTCAAAGTCCAGATCTAAATCCAATCGAGAATCTGTGGCAAGATCTGACAACTGCTGTTCACAAACGCTGTCCATCTAATCTGACTGAGCTGGAGCTGTTTTGCAAAGAAGAATGGGCAAGGATTTCAGTCTCTAGATGTGCAAAGCTGGTAGAGACATACCCTAAAAGACTAGCAGCTGTAATTGCAGCAAAAGGTGGTTCTACAAAGTATTGACTCAGGGGGCTGAATAATTACGCACACCCCACTTTGCAGTTATTTATTTGTAAAAAATATGTTTGGAATCATGTATGATTTTCGTTCCACTTCTCACGTGTACACCACTTTGTATTGGTCTTTCACGTGGAATTCCAATAAAATTGATTCATGTTTGTGGCTGTAATGTGACAAAATGTGGAAAAGTTCAAGGGGGCCAAATACTTTTGCAAGCTACTGTACATGTACCAGCATGAGAATTTTGCATATACTGCCATTATCCGTACCCCCGAGCAAAGTCTCCTCCCCCATTTTCCTCTCCTATTCCAACTACCTCATCTGACCTGTCTTCCACAGAATTACTCACTGCACCCTGAACTATTTTTTTTTTTTTTTTTTATGTATGAGTGACCATTTTCTTTTAGGGGTGCACAAAATTTTTGGTTGAGCAAAGTAATAAAACGAGTTGGTAGCATAAACCACATATGAACCAATAGCAAAATCTAAGTAATCTCATTCACAGTTGCTGAAAGTCACAGTCAAAGCCATGTGTTTAATGTTTTAGACTGAGCATGCCAGAACAGTCAGGGATTCAATTCGTGCCTAGTAGCATTATTTGCCAGTGCATCACATCCTACCATATATATTGTAAAGATTATTGGTTCTTAAAAACAGGGCCCTCAAATTATTTTGTTAGGAATACTGATTGGCAATTCTTGGCAGGATAGCCAAATTCCAGCTGTATGAATACATTTTAAATTCATATAGATGTGTCTTTGTTCGGTGACTCCCATTAATGTGTGAGCATTTTTGTCCTATACTTGTCTTAGGGAAACCAACTCTGAAGTGGAAAAGGGTCAACACTATCCTGTATCCACAGTCAGTCTTTAAAACGAGTTTAAATAATGCACAGCTGAATTTTAGAAACAATAACCAGGATGCTTTATTAAAAAAAAAAAAAAAAAAAAAAAAAAAAAAAAAATCCTCAACCTACCTATAGCTTCAAATTTTAAAGCAGTTACTTGTCAGTCTCATTTGTAGTTGATACATAAAGCATAAATATTCAGTTATAAATTCAGTTACATGTACAGGTGTGAAATTCATTATTCGCAATCCCCATATCAAGAGACCTCCAAATTAAGGGAAGACCAATTCCCATAGACTCCATTTTAAAAGGATGAATATGATCCCTCAAATAATTCAATTTCTTAAAAATGAATTTCTTTCTCTGAAATAAAACAGTACTTTGCACTTGATCCCAACTAAGATAATGAATCCTTATTGGAGGCAAAACAATCCTATTGGATTTAATTAATGTTTAAATGATTTTTGGTAGACTTTAGGTATGAAGATCTAAATTATGAAAAGACCCAGGGACCCAAGCATTCTGAATGTCAGGTCCCATACCCATGTAATACTTTCTATTTTATATTCTCAACACTATTAAAGGGACATTGCTTTGGCATTAGTGTTCACTTCCAATACAAACACCTGATGTGCCTAAACCACTGCAATTGCCAACAGTAATCCAGGTTAGTAAATTAGCCTGCTGCCCCAATACTACACAGTGTGTAAGGCACTTGACAAAAAGGTTACCAGACACTTCGAAGAAATATATGTTAAAAGGGCTGCAGCCTTTAAGATGGATTTTTTTTTAGGTGTCCCTGATGTTTTACATGTTCTGGTAACCTTGACTTCTACGCTTTTGTATTTTCTGAAGTACTTTCTGTTTATGCTTTACACTTGATAAGTTATGGCAGTTTTGTGTTGTCATTATGTATTCCTGTGTACAGAGTTCAGCACCGTTTTACCTGTAATTGCAGTTTAACCTGTAAATGAGCAAAAATGGCACATTTATACATTTAATAGTGCTGTATATGTATATACAGACACACACACACACACACACGACAGTAGGCACCGTATTGGAAAAAAATTATATTTTGGAAGAACGCACTACAGAAGGTGACAGAATTCCAAAATCAAATTACATGAAAATATACATCGCAATTTTTTCTTTGTACATTAGGTGAGGAAAAACTGCAACAGGACGATAAAAAGGTAAAAGAAGGATGAAAATAACGTAAGGAGGCGAGCAAAAAAAGTTTGATACAGAAGGTTAAAAAGAGACTGGAACAGAATTATGTCAAATCCTGAAGATACTTTGAGAAACCAATACCTATGCATGCTTTCCTTTTTCAGTTTCAATACCAGGCAGCCAAGAAGAGGATTGTACAGGAAATGCAATCACTAAAGTATGCTGGTCAGTTCATTAAAGCAGCAGGGTTTTGGGTGCTCTTGGTAGCAAGTAAGCCATTGCTACAGCCAGGCTGAGCAGCACACAGGTTTAGACATATCCACCTTTGGGAGTCAAGTTTCACACATGACCTGAGGATTTTGAGGACTTGTTAGAGGGTGCAATAAGGCACTTCAGGAGTTTAATTACCAGAGCTTCTTCCCCTTAGGGGTTATATGTGGCTGATCACTTAAAAGGTAACCAAATTCCTGCAGTGACCAAAGAAAATAGAAAGTGAAGACATTATGCCACCTATACGTATATATGTGATCAGACACTCAATTTCTTTTTATAGTACTTTGTTCACTATGCAGTGTTAACAAGTTGTTTTATTGTAATTGCATATCCCACCTGTGATTAAACCCCAAAAGACAAGGGTGACAGGCTCCTCAAACAGAATTTCTAAAACCTCCTGGAGCTAAATAAAAAAGACAGACAAATCAATGCAGTATTGCCCACTGACACAACAATGTGGCCTTTTCTGCATAGAGAGGACAGTGGCCAATGCGAGACCAGAAGGAAGATTCAAAAGATTCCAAGAGCTCTTGTCAGGAAAAGGACACTAGAAGCAATAAATTTAACGGATTCCAATCTCATATTTGTTTTTTTACAGACCAATCAGATCTGCTGGAGAGAAGACAGGAAAATTTAAACTGCAAAACACTCCCTTTCTTCCCTCCTTCATATTTTATCTTCCCTATTTGCATTCCCACCACTTTTTACATAAGTCTTACCCTAAACAACAAGAAATCATTATTTGGTACAATGTGTATTTATGGATGTACATGAACAGTATATATATTATCCGGATCATGTTGTGCTATGTACAGGTCTGTACAATTCTTCCTGAAGTTTAAAGCAGTTCATTAGATTTTGAAATGCGAGATCACCTTTAAGTTGGCACTTGTTAGGCTCTTGTCAGCATTGATAACTGGCATGTTTTATTGCAACCCAGTGCCAGCCAGTGTTTGCCAACTTATTACAACAAAAAGTCCAGCAAAAGGTGGGTAGAGTGCAGGAAAAACAGTGCCTTGTTTCTCAAATGGAGACCTAAAAAAGAAAAAAAGTAAATATCAGTAAAGGACAAACAAGGAGAGAGTAGATAAACCCACATCCCCCATTTAAGCGAAACAAAGTGCCAAACAACCTGTATGAGTTAGAGACAATTAAGCAAACTTATATCTTTCCAAAATAAAATGCCAATGGCAAACCCCTTTCACCTGAAATAGTGGGGGCATGAATCCTAGCAGCAAACCTGTGGTCCTAGTCAAAGAACACAGGTTAGGAATCCTATAAATAAGTAAATTTTATCAGTAGCCAATGTCCTTGACTATATTTTTGATGTGTGGAAAGAAACAAGAGCACCCAGACATGGAGAGAACACAAATTTCCTAGAGTGCCCAAGCTGGAATAGAACTACTCAACTGAGCCGTTGTGCTGCCCCATTTTTACATTAAGGGACAAATAATGTCATAAAGTGAAAATATTTGTTCTTACATCCAAAGATTCTATATGTTGATCCAGAACCTAAAAAAACTATTCTTGGCAACAAATGTCCTGTTTTATATGAGGTTTTTAGTCTACAGCTCTGTAAAGAGACTTGGATTGCATTGGACTTCTGTTTTTTCCTGTGTAAGAACAAAACCACTCTAATCTATAGAGCTTATTTATTGTGTAAACCTGCATCAGTAAGCCCTAGTTCAACTTGAATGCCCCCAATGGCTTAATATAATATAGTATAGTTAATATAGTAGTGTTTCTGAAGCAAACATTTATGGCAATAGAACACATTTAATTACTATAAACACAAATGTTTCAGTGTTGCCATTCCTTAAAGGGATACGGTCATGATTTTTATAGCATACTTTTTATTTCTAAAATTGCACAGTTTACATAGCAAATTATTCACTACACCATTTAAAATGTTATTCTTGAACCAACAAACGTATTTTTATAGCTGCAATATTGGTGTGTAGGCAGCCATCTCAGTGCATTGTGCCTGAGTCTGAGCTTTCAGAAAGAGCCAGCACTACACATTAGAAAGGTTATCTGAAAGCCGATTGTTTCTCCTACGCAGTGTAACTGGAGGAGTCCGAAGACTGACTTGGGATTTCTTACTATTGAGTGCTATTCTGATATCTACTGGGAGCTGCTATCTTGCTACATTCCCACTGTTCTGCTGGGAGGGGGGTTGATATCACTCCAACTATCAGCTCAGCGGTAAAGTGTGACTGATGTTTATCAGAGCACAAGTCACATGGCTGCAGCACCCTTGGAAATGAAGAATATGGCTAGCCCCAAGTGAAATTTCCAAATTAAATATATATATAAAAAAAAAAAAACTGTTTTTGAAAGACTGATTTCAATGCAGGATTCTGCTGGAGAAGCTCTACTAACTGATGCATTTTGAAAAAAACATGTTTCCCATGACAGTATCCCTTTAAAGACCATCCTTGATAACTTGCAATATACAAAAGCTTATTAAAAACTTTCAACAGGATTAAGCTGTCACCAGTCTAAATGTGCATTAGACATTACAACAAATTGAATGTATGGACTTATTTACAGGAATTGGTATATTCACAGAAACTTACCCTGAAATTGTGAAGCTACTAGCTGCTGGTTAAATGTCACTCGAAAGCTGTTTCTTGGCTTTTTCTTACACAGCGGGCAACTTTTCTTTTAAATTCACCGTTACGGTCTTCTCTCCACTCTTTCTGTACATGCACAATACAATGCATTTAGTTAAATGCCGAGTTGTACAACACCATATTCCTTACACAATCAGATTATCTTTTGCATCCAAGCCAGAGACCAGATCTTAACATTATGCATGTAAAATACTTATATAAATAAATGAAAAGTAAGGCTTTTTTTGTTGGAAGGGAGAAAAATCCCAAACGTTACCCGACTTAAGTGGTCTACCTAAAAGCTGCCTACAACAATTAAGTTTCTTTATAGGACCGTTTCAGTATTGCTTTAATACCAACCCTCCCCCAAAATCACACTTTTTTTTTTTGACGGTCAGCTCCTATAAAAGGCTACTCTGTGCTCCCTATGCCCAGATCATGTATCAGAGATAACAGTCTATCATCTGATGCAACAAGGGATAGAATATAAAGTTTCAATTACATTTTTCATTTAATGATAGTTCTTCATTGGATACCTGGTATTGTAAAACAACATCTCAAGTGCAGCACTTTATACTTTTCTGTGTCATTTGGAAAGATACTGCAAGTGGACTGTGCACTCAGCTGAAAGTACTGCAGTGCACTTAAGAACTTCTTTCCACATTACCTATAAGGGTTTGATGTATCTGCACTGTTTGGCAGTATTTTGCACTGATACCTAGTCATTGCAATCCTACAATAGGACTGCCAAAACAACCCTGAAATATATTGGCGGAATGGTAGATTTGCAAGATTGCCAGGGCCTATTTTGGATCCCAGTCCAGACCCCATTGCTGATTACATCATGTGGGGCCTGGGAACAGTGAGAAATAATATATCAATTTAACTTCTTAGTAATTCTTTGATGATGCCCCTGCCTCATGGGTGCAACCTTGGTGGTTCAGTGGTTGGGGAGTAGGGGAGAATGTATGTGGATTATATAAGGAGCTGTAGCTGCACTGTATTACTCTGCTGAAAGACAACTCTGCACATAAGCAATACGGGCAGATATTTCTGCATCAGTGTAAATCCCCAGTAATATGTAATTTCCAGTGGGTGGCAAACAGTGCAGCAGCACCACCAGCAGACAGGAAAATGGCACTAGCCATTTTGCAGATCAGTGGGAAAAAACAAAAAAAAAAAAAACACCCCACTAACTACACCAACATTGTACAGTTATCCAATGTCACCTGATTTTAAGGATCAGGATTCTGTACATCCCTAACAATTTGTTTCATGTCATGCAAGGAGTTGGTCTTTACACGTTTCAAATTTAGAGACCAGCTACAATTCCACAATTTTGTTTAAAAGCTTAAATAAGATTTGTTTATTCATTTGTGCCCCGTTCCATAACGCATTATGCATAATTGATTTGATGGCTTGGAATCAGATCCATTAAAAATGGATATCAATTGCTCTCATACAGTTGTCTAACCTTACTAAACAAATGATCAGTTCTGAGCTAAGGCAAAGAGGACGTTCTGAACATGAGGCAACTGTAATGCATCAGGGATTGCACTTTTGAACAAAAGCAATTTTAGGAACAAATCTAATTTATGGGTTAACTATGTTTAACCAGTGCTCCTCTGGTTTCTCAGCCATTGCTCGCTCTCAATATAACCCATAAAAATCACAACACAGCATGTATCAGTCCTATAAGCAACAACCCAAATTAAAGTTTTATACATTGATCCAGAGAGCCCCTTTGTAGAAAATAAATTTACATATAAGAAAGTATATAAGAATGTACCGCTGCATCCACATTTGCTGGAGAGTCTCCATTAGGGTCTGCTAGCATAGAAATTACACTGATCATTATGGTTTCCACTGTATGGATAGGTAGCCAGCGCTCCTCAGGTTTCTCGTAGCCATATTTGTCTTCTCCGGGTTCGTGAAGAATGGAAATACATACATCACCATTCTTATCAACTAGAAGAAGCAAAAAGTAAAACATGTAGCTATTTATAAACATACCATTTAAGTAAGATAACTATGATAGGACTTTGGTCTTTTATTTTTTAGGGGACAAACGCAGTTAACCTCTCAATGCAGACCAGCAGTTTGTTCCATTAAAATAGCAGCAGTCAAGGTTATTTCGGCATGAAATTCACAAAACATATTAAAGTCAAGGGGTGTTTTTATTATTGTTTTTTGCAACCACTGGAGTGTATGGGCATTTTTTTGTGGTGAAACCTGGCAAAATTCACTCATCTCTAGTGATGAGCGAATCTGTCCCGTTTCACCTCGCCTAAAAATTCGCGAAACGACAGCAAAATTCGTGTTTGACGCCCACACCCATTTTGCCACAACCTTTTTTTGACGTGACTGCGCCCTTTTTGACACGCCTATTATGACGCAACCGTGACTTTTTTTTTGACGCACGAAAAGTTTCGCGAAACAATTCACCAATGGCAAAATGCGGAAATTCACTGCAAATCTATGCCTGCCGAAAAATTTGCTTGTCACCACTTATCTCTACTGCTTATTCTTAGTTTATATTGCACAATTAAACAGAACAGATTTATTGTACGAGATTGCTTATCTGGTAACTTGTTACCCAGAAAGCTCAGAATTAGAGGAAAGCCATCTACCACAAAGTCCATTTTAAGCAAATAAACCTAATTTTAAAAAATATATTTTATTTTATATTTATTTTCTGTAATGAAACTTATACTTGATCATAACTAATCTGCATGAATCCATGTTGAAATGCTAAATCAAAATGATGATGCATCCGAGTTCATTAAGACTTAATTTTAATTCATTAAATTAAAAAAAAGTTAAAAAATGAAATCATACTGGGGAGAAAAGACATTTTAAAAAACACTTGAAGGACTCACAGTCCATTCAACATACTGTAAGTGTGCAAAACTCATCAATAAACACGGAGGCTGCGGATTTGCATGACTGCAAAAGCTCATATATACTTAATGTTGCATTCTCTCTCAGATACCAGTCTTTCACACCACTGCCTGGGTTGCTAGGTTAAACTGGACCCTAGCAACCAGATAGCTGCTATATACAACATGCTCATTTATTTTAGCTTTTATTACACAAACATTAATATTGTGATACACAGCAGCATATTTTTCCAGAGAGTAGTGAGTCAGTGGCTGGCTATAAAAGCAAATGCGTTAAGTTACATAAAGATGGATTGTGTTTATAGGCACTTGTGTCTTTTAACTGAATTTTTTTCCAACATTACGATTGCCTTACTAATCATCATTTAGAATTTCACGCAATAACAATCATTAACAACTTACCATTTGGGTGCCATATTTCTGTGATAAATTTCATCTTAGGTGGCCGGAGAGGATAATCCCTTGGAAAGGTGAGATGAGCCTTGAAAACACCACCCTCACTGAAAAGGAAAGAAACCATACTGTGTGTTTTTGTTTTTTATGTGCAAGGGTCTCAGCTAACAAGTCTTCACAGCTATTAATGTCCAAACAAAATGATTCATTGCGCATTGAAAATATTGCACTATTTTTTGTGCCAAGGTGTGCGTGTGTGCAAGTATGCTGCCCCTTTAATGCAACTATGTATGGCAAAAACCAAACTCTTCCACTTTGTGTACATTGACTTTTAGATAGATGAGGCCATGGGACAGAAAATAAGCATTCAAACCTCACCAGAAAAGCCTTCATGTTGCACCCCTACAAAAAACATTAAAGAGGTTGTTCACCTTTGAGTTAACATTTAATATGATGTAGAGAGGGCTATTCTGATACAGGTATAGGACCCATTATCCAGAATGCTCAGGACCAAGGGTATTCCGGATAAGGGGTCTTTCTGTAATTTGGATCTCCATACCTTAAGTCTACCAAAAAATCAATAAATCATTAATTAAACCCAATAGAATTGTTTTGCATCCAATAAGGATTACTTATTTCTTAGTTGGGATCAATTACAAGGTACTGTTTTATTATTACAGAGAAAACGGAAATCCGTTTTAAAATTCTGAATTATTTGATTAAAATGGAATCTATGGGAGACGGGCTTTCCGTAATTTGGAGCTTTCTGGATAATGGGTTTCCAGATAAGGGATCCCATACCTGTACAATCTGCAATTGGTCTTTATCTTTTATTATTTGTAGTTTTACTTACTATAATGTATCAGGTGGGCCAATTATTAGAACTTCCCATCGGTATAAGTCATTGTCATCTATTAAGCCTGCTGAAAAACCTTCTACTGGATTCTTATTTAGCTCTGCAAAGATAAAAAAAAAAAAAGGCTCACAATAAAGATAATCAGCTATCCCAGCATCTAAACAATTGTAATTAAATTTAAAATACAGATTTAAGCAAAATTATTTATGTTAAACAAAAATACCATTAACAAATATAGTTCTAGTAACTCATCTAATCTTGTTGCTAAATTTACACTAGTGCAGTTTCCATTTTCAACCAGGATTTTAGTTTTTAATTTTCACACCTGTACTGACTGTAGACTGATCATAAGTAACTGCGGAATGGCAGCTACTGGTCCATGTTATACAGCAACAATGTCACCAAGACAAGAACAGGACAATTTTCTTACATTTTCATCCAACAGATATCTGCAGTTACTAAAATCTTCTACACTTACAACAGAACACGTACCACTGACCTAATGGACCTATCATGACCAGCAACCGCTCAGTGCACATGCCTCCCTTTCTCATGGCAAAAACTATAGACAGCTTATGCACACATTGGAAACCGAGTGAAAAAGAAAACTGTCAAATAGCAAATGAAATCATGATGGGAGTGCAATGGGAATGGTTTAAATTCAGGTAACACCTGGAAAATTCAAGGGAAGTTTACATCTTTGGATAGCAAAGCTATGCTTAAAGCTGGCCATACACGCACCGATAATATCGTACGAAACCTCGTTACGTACGATATTCGGTGCGTGTATGGCATGACGGTGAGTCGACCGATATCGCAGGAAGCTGCTGAAATCAGTCGACTCGCCGATCGGCCAGGTTAGAAAATTTTGATCGGGCGCCATAGAAGGCGCCTGACCAAAATCTGCCGTCAGGGCTGAATCGGCAGAAGGAGGTAGAAATCCTATTGTTTCTACCTCCTTATCTGCTGTTTCAGCCCTGAACGGTGTGTGGCGGATCTGACTATGTTTCGTGCGACCAACATCGTCAGATCGCCACGTGTGTGGCCACCTTAAGAAGAGCAAGAAGTTTACATTCCCTTCAAATATTAACCTAACTGAGACACCCCTGGCACTTATCTCTCAAGGTGCTAAATGCCCTTAGGACAATGGCAAACAGAGCACACTGAAACAAAATGTGACTGGGCAATAAATTATCAGTGATATCAGTGCAAGTGTGGTAGCCCTATTTCAGAGATTTCAGCTGGACTTAAAGAGAAACTATTGTGAAAATGAAAACTTCATCACAAATATGAATTTATTTACTACTCCATTCTCAATTTGTCTCTTCATGCAGTAGTCACAATGAGATGGTTATTAACAGGTAGGTCTAATACATCATAAGGGGTCTTTCTTTACTAGCAGATGTATTAGAGCAAATTACTGACTGCAGCACAAAGTCTAACAAATAACTTACCCGGCATAAAATCCTGCATATAGAAAGATAGTCTTCCTGGTTATTTTGAAAGAGTGAGCTCTAATACATCTTCTGAGCAGAGGGAGCACCCCAAAGGATGTATTAGACCTAACTCTCAATCAAAATCTGACTCCAGGGTGAAGAGGAGTAAGACTAAGAAGGATTAGAGAAGAATACATTTAAAATAAAAGTACATAATATAATTGATTATATTTAAAGTTTATTTCAGCAAGATGAAGCCTATATTTAAATTTTCATAATAGCTCCCCTT
Source organism: Xenopus tropicalis (assembly GCF_000004195.4). Lineage (NCBI taxonomy): Eukaryota > Metazoa > Chordata > Amphibia > Anura > Pipidae > Xenopus > Xenopus tropicalis. The sequence goes on along the minus strand of NC_030678.2, from coordinate 101,245,553 downwards.
TAAGGTTACAAAGAAAATGATCCTTGGCGTATGCTACAATTCACAGTGTTAGGGAGAATAATGAAGCCCAGCAATTTTACAAATGGAAAAGCCTTTATAACCAGGTCATGTTTTTATGGGTGACTTCAATTATGCAGGCATTGCCTGGAGTAATAAAGAGTAATAGCAAAGTCAGGAAAAGCTAGCAGGTTTGTAAATATGCTTTTGTTTCATGTAGTTCAGGAAACTACCTGGATCTGGTAATAACTAATAATAATTAACCTCTAGCATTTCTGAGGGCGAGTCTTTAGAATTAATAATCATATCATGGTCTCCTTTAAGATTAAGATGCAAAGAGATAACCTAGATACTAAAACTTTAAACATGCAAACTGGCAGTATAAGGGCATCTCTGCAACAACTGGGAAAAGCTTTCCACGGGGTTAAACACAGAAGAGAAAAAATAATGGTTTTAAAATGCTGCTTAATATACATGTCAGGATAATAGTCTTGTAAGCAAGGAACATTGTCACCCTTATAGTTTGATAGAAGTTGGTAGGAAAAAATATGCTGAAACTTAGTAGGTACAAAGAGGCAAATAAACAGACAAGCTATAATAGAGAATTAAAACGTATTGTAGAGTCCAATGAATCAGACATTGTAAAATATGCAAATAAAAAAAAAAATAAAGCAAGAAAGTGCAGGACCCTTAGTATCAGAGTGAGGTCCATTTGGTTAATCAGTGAAGTGAAAAAGCAGAAATTCTCAACTGTTAGGCCTATTTACCATGGAGAGATTTAGTCACCTGTGATAGACCTATAATGAATCACTGGTGGAAAGGTCGACGCACCGCTTTGCTTTCTGTAGAAGAAAACTTTGCAACTTCTGAAAACCGCAGCGGTGGAAAAGCATTTTGGAAAGACTAGTTGTCCAAGGTAGCAGAGATCTAACACAGGTGACACTCTCTCCATGGGACATCAGCCTTTTTTTCCCCCTGTCTATGCAGTGAAGGAACCAGATAATGAAGGCTCTTTTTAATAGACCCAAGACTAATAACATAAGTATTGATGCATGGGTGTTTGCCCAGGCACAATAACCCATAGCATCCAATAAAATGTTTGCTTTTAAACAGGTGCCCATGTGACTTTACAGCTCTCACAACATAAAAAAAAATCCTTTTTAGGTTTTAGGGTAAAGTTGTGGAATTCTTTCCCTAAAGCAGTTGCACAGGCAACAGCATAAACAGTTTTAAGAGGAAGCTGAATGTTTTCGGTAAGTGAGATTTAACAAAATTAATGAAACTTAATGAAATTAACTTTTGATGCATGTTGATCCAAGGATTGGTCAGACTGCTCATTAAAAGGAAAAGAGCTTGTTCCATGCCAGGAGAATACTTACTCTGCACTGGAAAGACAGGATATCCCCAAAATCTCAAGAATGAAAAAGGCAGAGGACGAAACTGCAGCCCTAGAACGGACTATACTGGACAAAAGAGGGAAAATACTTACCTATATGCAAATCTGGCATCACTGGACAGACTGCCTCGGAATCCCAGTCCCCTTTTCCCCAGGTGACCCCCCACTGACGACAACTGCCCCTCAGTAAAATTCCCAAGGCTCTCAACTATACAGGACTGCTCAGGGTCTGGACTCTCATTACTACCGACATTCATTTTATACCAATGCTGTTTTGTTTGTCTTGTTGTTCAATGATATTATTTGGTTAAAAAAAAAAAAAAAAAAGGAGAATGGCTAAATTAGGTCACACAAGTATTTTTTTTTTTTTCAATCACATCCACTATGTGATCCCTATACAAAAATGACGTGCCCTTTTAACATGGTTATATGTAGAGCACCTCTCCACAACTTTGGACATTGGCGTTAAAAAGCAATTCAACAGGCATATGAGCAGTCATCGATCTTATCCTCCCTTTCTTTAATTTGTGTGGGAGAACATAACTCATTCTATGCAGGATGCAGAAGTTCAGAGTTTACTTTGTTTAAATCATCACTGAAAGGCTTCTCCCATTCCTGGGCACTCTGCCAGTGTCAGAATCAGAACCCCTTGGTATGGAGGAACAGCTTTTCAACAATTTAAAGCAAAATAACAGAGGAACTCCTGCTGCCTGCCTGGTATTTATGTCATTTCAAGAAAAATCCTCCTACCAAAAAAGCACTTCAGTGCTTTAAAGGCAGAAGGGATACCTCAAAATAAGGAGAAGTACTTTAAGCTCTTTTTGTTATATGGGAAGAGGTGGCATAGTTGAATAGATTATACAGGTCCTTCTCAAAAAATTAGAATATTGTGATTAAGTTCATTATTTTCTGTAATGGACTGATAAACATTAGACTTTCATATATTTTAGATTCATTACACACAACTGAAATAGTTCAAGCCTTTAAATGTTTTAATATTGATGATTTTGGCATACAGCTCATGAAAACCCAAAATTCCTATCTCAAAAAATTAGCATATCATGAAAAGGTTCTCTAAACGAGATATTAACCTAATCATCTGAATCAACCAATTAACTCTAAACACCTGCAAAAGATTCCTGAGGCTTTTAAAAACTCCCAGCCTGGTTCATTACTCAAAACCGCAATCATGTGTAAGACTGCCGACCTGACTGCTGTCCAGAAGGCCATGATTGACACCCTCAAGCAAGAGGGTAAGACACAGAAAGAAATTTCTGAACGAATAGGCTGTTCCCAGAGTGCTGTATCAAGGCACCTCAGTGGGAAGTCTATGGGAAGGAAAAAGTGGCAGAAAACGCTGCACAACGAGAAGAGGTGACCGGACCCTGAGGAAGATTTTGGAGAAGGACCGATTCCAGACCTTGGGGGACCTGCGGAACCAGTGGACTGAGTCTGGAGTAGAAACATCCAGAGCCACCGTGTACAGGCGTGTGCAGGAAATGGGCTACAGGTGCCGCATTCCCCAGGTCAAGCCATTTTTGAACCAGAAACAGCGGCTGAAGCGCCTGACCTGGGCTACAGAGAAGCAGCACTGGACTGTTGCTCAGTGGTCCAAAGTACTTTTTTCGGATGAAAGCAACTTTTGCATGTCATTCGGAAATCAAGGTGCCAGAGTCTGGAGGAAGACTGGGGAGAGGGAAAATTGCTAAAATGCCTGAAGTCCAGTGTCAAGTACCCACAGTCAGTGATGGTCTGGGGTGCCATGTCAGCTGCTGGTGTTGGTCCACTGTGTTTTACCAAGGGCAGGGTCAATGCAGCTAGTTATCAGGAGATTTTGGAGCACTTCATCTCCATAAAGCTTTTCAGCAGATTGAAGCATGAGGATTTCATTTTTCAGCACGACCTGACACCTGCTCACAGTGCCAAAACCACTGGTAAATGGTTTACTGACCATGGTATTACTGTGCTCAATTGGCCTGCCAACTCTCCTGACCTGAACCCCATAGAGAATCTGTGGGATATTGTGAAGAGGAAGTTGAGAGACGCAAGACCCAACACTCTGGATGAGCTTAAGGCCGCTATCGAAGCATCCTGGGCCTCCATAACACCTGAGCAGTGCCACAGGCTGATTGCCTCCATGCCACGCCGCATTGAAGCAGTCATTTCTGCAAAAGGATTCCCGACCAAGTATTAAGTGCATAACTGAACATAATTATTTGAAGGTTGACTTTTTTTTTGTTTAAAAACACTTTTCTTTTATTGGTCGGATGAAATATGCTAATTTTTTGAGATCGGAGTTTTGGGTTTTCATGAGCTGTATGCCAAAGTCATCAATATTAAAACACTAAAAGGCTTGAACTACTTCAGTTGTGTGTGATGAATCTAAAATATATGAAGGTCTAATGTTTATCAGTACATTACAGAAAATAATGAACTTTAACACAATGTGCTAATTTTTGAGAAGGACCTGTATATGGAGAGTTCTAATAAACCTAAATAAGAGCTACCAACAGATGAAGCGACACACTAAAACTTTAAAATTACTTACAAAATCGGAACAGCAAAAATAAAAAATTGTTACCTGTCTGTCAGACCAGTGCTGCCCAACTTATTACATGTAGCGGTCCAATTATTTCTCATACAGAATGTTTGAGAGCCAGATTATAATAGAATCATGTCATGTAATGACATCGATGGAGTCCCTGAGCAGACTGGGGGGCCATAAAAATCCTTTGGAGGGCCACATCTGGCCCACAGGCCTCCAGCTGGACAGCTTTCTGTTAGACAATTGTATAAATGTCGAGTAAAAAAAAAAAAAAGGTAAATAACACTGAACAATGTAGGTCTCTAAAATATATCTAAAATGGTGGCTTATGTAAAAGTGCAATATTTATCAGGTTACCAACTGTTACAAAACTTCTACTGGAAAACTGAGGGTGTTGTCTAGCTAAAAGTAACCTCCAAACACACCTGCTTCGACCTTTTAACTGGCCATGGCTAATAGCCTATTTAACTTTAATTAACTGTTTATTTTTAGTGTTAATGCAGACTACTACTCCCTGATTAAATGACAGACACACCAGTAACCATCTTTCAAGGTCTTTTAAAATTTCCTTTTAACTTTGCCTTTTGTTCTCACTATGTGCACTGTAGTTTAATTCTATTAAAATTAATTTGACATTTAAAATGTAACTTCTATGTAGTACTGGATAGGGATGCAATGAATCTACTTTTTTGGATTCGCCCGAACCCCCGAATCCTTCGTAAAATATTCGGCCCAATACTGAACTGAATCCTAATTAGTATATGCTAATTAGGTTTTGGAAGGGTTAATGTTGAAAATTCTGGAAAAATATTCAACTTCCGTGTTTATGTGACAAAGTCATACGATTTTTAGGGTTCGGATTCGGTTCGGCCAGGACCATGAATTCGGCCGAATCCAAATCCTCGGCTACTATGAATAGTTAAACAGGTTTGAGATAAGGTGGAGGTCTGTGGAATTAGTTATGAATTAGGTAAAGTGGTGGGCTTCTGGAAATAAGTAGAAAACATTAATAAAAAAATATATTCGGTCACACATCCTATTTGACACTCATTGTTAGCAGCAACCCTGTCCTAATGTATGTACAAGATTCTACCTAGTCCAAACAAGACCAGTAAGCAGTGTTACAAAACGGTCTCCTCCTTGCTCCTTAGTCATTAAAGGAGAAGGAAAGGTAAAAACTAAGTAAGCTTTATCAGAAAGGTAAATACAGCCATAAGCACTCACAGAAAAGCCAAGTCCTCTATCAAAAGAAACACAGAATTTCTTGTCTTTTGTGTAAACATGTACTTCGGTATCAGACTTCCTCTCAGAAAAATCCTTAATTCCAGGGGCCAGAATCTCCTCTCTCCACCTATCAGAATGTGTGATCTATGCTACCAGCAGCACAGAATCTATTGAGACCAAGCTAAAATGGCAGCTGCTATCTTTAACAGAGGGAGCTTCTAGGACTCTTTACTCAGGTAAGGTAAAGCTTTATGTATAATAAATAGTGTGTTTTAGGTGGTACTTATGTGGCTAATCTATTGGCAGTAAAATGTCAAAAGTCCATGTTACTAGCTGGAGAGCTGAAGATAGAAAAATATAATTGTGTTCAGATATACAGTACTACAATGTAACACCTGGGTTTTATTAAACTGTATCTGGAAGCACATAGGTCAGATCTCCTTTTAACAATATACATGTTAGATTCCAATCTTTACTGCATACAAAAGTCATAAATTGTTAATATAATAAGCATTGTACGCTTTCCTGTGTTCCTAATGGTTACTTAATGTGGCCATACACGCAACGATCCGCTCGCCAGGCGAGGTCGCCGAGCGAGCGGATGTTCTCCCGATATCCCAACCTATGGGTGAATTATAATGACTGTTAAGGGCACAGTCGGTTTGGGGACCGCATCAACGAGCCGATGCGGTCCCCGATCCGACTATCTTTTAACCTGCCAGATTGATATCTGGGCAATTTCAGGCCAGACATTGGTCGGGCAGGCCAGTCGTTCCTGCCCCCTACATGGGCCTACAAGCTGCCGAATCAGTAAGGGACACGTGTATGGCCACCTTTAGATGTATCTTACTATATAAATTTGTTTTGGAGTCTAACAGCCAATGAGGGAGCTGAAAATATATACTTCAGCTGTAAAGAGACAAGAATAAAAAAAAACAGTTATTGCAATAGATAAAGTAATTGTAGATGTAGTTTTACATCTTAAGAACTAAAGGGCCTTCTGTAAAATGCCTTGTGCACAATTTAGCCGAGTGTTATCCCTTTATACCACTCGGCACGCTGCAAAATGTGACATCACAAGTCGTGCACCAGAAGCTCAGCGGCAAGTGGTTTAACCTACATTTTAACTTTAGTAATATGTTTTTTCCCACATAACTATGAGAGGGGTTGGTTTATACACAGCATATCTCTATATAGGATAGTTTGGCAAGTGGATCTTGTCCTAATTTAGCCACCAACCAAATTGGGCTAATCTGATTATTGGCCTTCTAGGCCTATGTTAACCCAATGTGATCACAAACCTGCACGATAAATATCTGGCTGATTTTAAGACAGATATTGCTTAGGCAGGCCAATTATTGAGAGCCCAAGGGACACTAAGCTACTGACTGCTTTCAACATTTGGGTGTTGCCAGCTTAACTCTACTGAGGGTAGAGTTACCATAAAAGATACTATAAAGGGGTGGTTCACCTTTACATTAACTATTAGTACATTATATATTCTTCCATTTGTAGTAACTTTGTAATTGGTCTTTATAGTTTTGGAATTATTTGCCTTCCACTTCTACATCTTTCCAGCTTTCAAATGCAATAGCCAGCTTTCCAGAATTGCCCAATAGGATTTTTTTTTTATATTTCAACCAACAGGGAGAAAGCATTTTCAGAATGCTAATTTGCTCATCCTGAAAAAGGTGTATCTAGATGTACAGGTAAACCACCAAGTTTTAAAAGAGGAATTCTGTGTATGCTGTTGTCATAACCCGCATGTGTGCACATTAACATATGGGTCATGTCAATGTTCACTGTAGGTAAAATTTTGAAATAGCCAGTTTTGCTCTTTAGTAAGTAAGGATAAAAATATAGCTGACCTATAGTTAAAGGGTGACTCATTAAAAATGGTTTCCCCACAGGAGGTGCTAGGCTAACAGAGCCAAACTCTGAATGGAGTATTTTACAAAGGAAAGTCCATTTGCAGAATGATTGGACAAGTCTCCCGACACTAAACCACAGAGATGTGCAAAACAAGCAAGCTGGGGCCGATTGGGCATTTGTATCTGTCCCAAAATAGCAACCCATACCAGAACATGGGCCACAGAGCTCAATGGAGGTTTTTTCTTAAAGAAAAAAAAAAGAAAAAAAAATTCTTCCGCCCAGAGTGTGCACTAAGACTGTAACCTGTTCGGTTTTGGCCCAGTCCATCTGGTTTTCGGAAGGGCTGCCCAGGTCAAAACTGCCTGCCTGGTTCTGCTTATTTGGAAAATTGAGTGATCGAACAGTCAATTTATTACTGTCCTCCTGTTATAGCCCCCTGCCAGGTGATATCACAGCCCTGTCCCCATGATGTCACTGTCCTGTCCTGTGACCACCACCCACACTGCTTTCAGCAGGGGGAAAGGTGGCAACCCTGGTGTGGGCTCTTTTTAAAGGTGATAGGAGTCCCTTTAATGCTTTATGAAGTTTCATCAATGCCTCCTCTACCTAAAAGTTCTGGTGTCCATGTGGACCACTTTACAAAAGCCAGCCAATGTGCAGTCACCTACACATCTGATAGAACTAAAGCAGTTTAAAATCCTCTATTTTAATAAACTGTATTTTGTACACATTTGGGGTGAGAAGACCCCTTAAACCCTGAACGAGAGAACTGCAAAAAGCACAGAAGAGTCACTGTTTTCTGTACGTCTCTTTCTTGTTTGTGCAGGCACTTTATTGAACAGCTCACAACAATTAAACATGACTAAGCAGAAAAACCCTCTGGCTAAATTCAGAAGTTATGAGCGGTATCTACACCTTCCAAGTTTGAGTTTAGTCACCAACTAACATTTGACTTCATGGAAATACAAGCACATAGATTTCATGCACGCCTGGAAAAAAAAATATTCAGGAAAAGGCTGTGCCTTTACTTAGCAAATTAATAAACCTACATACCTGCATTCATTAAGGCCACTCAACCACTTGCTTTCTTACAGAAAAACCAACAATATGTGATTAAATAGGTCTTTAAACTTGATTTATACACCAGGAGCACAAATTAGATTTTTATATATGTCTTAGTACTGTTTTATTATTACAGAGACTAGTACTGTTTTATTATTTTTAAAAATTAGAATTGCTTATAACAGTCTATAGAAGATGGCCTTCCCTTCCTTCTCATCCTTCTACAAAACCCTTTAGAGTCTTCCTACAATAAGGGTGTAACCTAACAAGGTAGTTTGGTCTGACATCACCGAGGTGTGACCATCCAGGTACAACTAATAATGAATTTACCTTTACAGAGACATCATGTTACTTGCCAATACACATTCTCCTGCATTAAAGGACATGTAAACCCCACACACAAAAAATTTATCAGTGAACCTCTGAAATCTTTCAATACCTGCCACACTGGTTGTGCAGAGGTTAATAGAAAGGCTGCAGCATCCCCTTTATCACTTAGATTTCCTTCTCCTCCTGTAACCCACTCAGCACCCGCCCTCAGGAATTTGCTTTGACTTGTAGCTTGTGGGCATGCTCAGTTGTCAAGCTCAGATTACTAAACACGCCCTCCAGTCTAGCAGCCAGTGAAGAGATTGCATTGCTGGTTTCCATAGAAACTCAGCTCAAGCTGTCTTGCTTACATTTTTTTTTATCAAAAATACAGTTCTGCCTGTGTGAGCCTGTATTCTTGATGAAATGTATGCTGAAAAAGGGTCTGTGTGTGTCTGCTGTTTGCAGATTTAAATGTATCTGATTATGAATCAGAGAAAAAAATATCCACCAGGTGAAAGCTGCTATTTGCTTTGGGAAAATGTGATGGTGCTAGAAAACGAAGGGGATATATGCAATACAAATTATGTCATTTGGGTGGGGGAGACGTGCCCAACTGATATACATTTTAGGCAAATGTAGTCTTTACATGTCCTTTAAGCCAAATGAAAAAAACATTAGCTTTGTGCACCTTGTAGCCTTATAGAATATGGGTGAATTTTGCACTTTCAAGTGCCAGTGCAAATTAAAGTATTACATATTTAAGTGAAACACTACATTATAGCACTGTATTAAGCTCCTGCGATTGCAGCCAATCTAATTCTAAAAAGTAACTGTTTACAGCATGCATCATTTGAAAATTATTAAAAACGCAAACAGTCAAAATGTTCCCTGGTTTAACATTCTATATTCTGGATTATTTTATTAAATACATGACAGTTATGTAATTATTCCCCATTAAATTACTTGGAGTAAAGATTCTGTTTTACCAGCTTATCAGTATAGCAATACCCTTGAAACTGGTGTCTGTATATTTTAGGGCAAGAGAAACTAAAATGGTGCACAAACTAAACTGATGAAACTAAAAACTGCATTTAATAAATTTGTTCATCTAAAAATATGGAGAAACACAGTTTCTAACATATACCTTGTGGGTAAGAAAATAAATAAAAAAAAAAAATTATATTTGATAAGTGTCTATACTATTTGCTTTTTGTTTGTGGTGCGCAGTCAAAAATATATCACATTCACAAACCATCTGTGCCACAGCTTCAGTTCATTAGGACCTTAAAGGAACAGTTCAGTGTAAAACTGAAACTGGGTAAAATCGATAGGCTGTGTAAAATAAAAATATTTTCAAAAAAGTTATCCAAAAAAGTAAGCTATAAAGGGCTGTAATGAACGAATGTTTAACATAATAGTCAGAACACTACTTCCTCCTTACAACTCTCTAAGCTGTTAGCAGTCAGTAACCAATCCATTACGTAAGTGGGTGGGCCATATGGGACATAACGGCTCAGTTAGTTTGCTTTTGAATCTGACCTGTATGCTCAAAAACTAGCTAAACAGTTATGTCCCAAGTAGCCCCCCCTCTAGTCACTGACTATCTATGGTGATAGTGCAGCAAAAACCCAAATGCTTGGTCCTCACTGCAGGGATATCAACCATCATTCATATGTGAAAGAATTATATTATGTCATATTAAGACACTTAATTCATATGCCTCCTCTGCCCCTGCAGATAAGCACAGCAACCCCCAGCACATAATTACACACCTTAGGAACCATTTAATGGTTATTTCCAACTGCTAACAAACTCCCAAAACAAACCCCTGCCAGGTTCACTTCCCACAGGCTGCATATGCCATGCTCTGTCTGCCCTATGCTGCCTGTGTGCCATACTCTGTCTGCCCTATGCTGCCTAGGACAGGCAGTACATACGATGCTAGCACTGTTCCTACAGTCTGAGGTGCAGACTAAAATAATTATAACAAAACAAAAAAAAAAAAGGGAATCCTGGAAATTTAAAGGGATTCTATCATGATTTTTATGGTATACATTTTCTAAATTACACTGTTCATTGAAAATTCCCTCTACCATTTAAATTCTATTTAATTTTTTTTAGTTGTAATTTTGGTGTGAAGGCAGCCATCTCAGTGCATTGTGCCTGAGTTTGAGCTTTCAGAAGGAACCAGCGCTACACATTAGTACTGCTTTCAGGTAACACTTTCTCCTACTCCCATGTAACTGGAGGAGTCCCAAGCGGGACTTGGATTTCTTATTATCGAGTGCTATTCTGATATCTACTGGGAGCTATCTTGCTGCCTCCACAACGTTCTGCTGATTGGCTGCTGGGAAAGGGGTGATATCACTCAAACTTGCAGCCCAGCAGTAAAGTATGACTGAAGTCTATCAGAACACAAGTCACATGGCTGTGGCACCCTGGAAAATTAAGAATATGCCCCCATGTGAAATTTCAAAATTAAATACAGGAAAAAAAAAAAAAAAAGGATCTGTTTGCGCTTTTGAAAAAAAATGGATTTCAATGCAGCATACTGCTGGAGAAGCTCTATTAACTGATGCTTTTTGAAAAAAATACATGTTTCCCCATGACAGTATTCCTTTAGGGTTATGATGCCTTGAGGAAAAAGAAAAAAAAATTCTAGGTTAACTAATAGCCGCAAAGGATATACCCCTGAAGTGAAAGAGCACAATATGTTAAACAGCTGGCATTTTAGAAAAAATGAAGTACTAAAATTTGCTGGCACTGAAAGCGTTAAGCGCTGTCAAACTAGAAATGGTATTACTACAAGAGAAAAAAACCCTTCCCATGAGAGCTGACAATCTATACCAAGTTAGGGGGCAGGGAATCATGAGGAATAAATAGCATCTCAGCAGTCTTGTAACCGAACACCACAGCATACATATCAGCTGAACTTCCCAGCACTTGGTATGAGGTCAGAAGGTACAGTTATGGAGCACAAAAGAGATCAAATCAGAAATGGAATAAAAAAAAAAAAAAAAAAAAAAAAAAAGGCTGTTATAAATATGCAATAATGTAACATTTCAGATTACTTATCTGGTTTCCATTGACTGGCAATTAGTTTTAATTCATTGATAGTTACTAAATAAGTGCGGCACATTTTAATCTGTCCTGTTATAAAGCATTCACATTTAGTGGGTAAAAGGATTAAAAAGTATGTCTTGAAATGGGCAGAGAAAAGTAAAGTCATGAAGAGATCAAGGTTAACATTACATTGTGTCTGTTTTAAAAAAAAAAAATATATATATATATATATATATTAGTTTATTGACATAGGCAAATACATATTTCGGTATTTCTACAATATAGTAATTTAGTCATTTTAAAATGGTCCAAGAATTAAACACTTATATAGGGGAGGTTCAAATAAAAAAAAAAAAAAAAAAAAAATACATGACATTACAAGAGACAGATGAGCAGCGGCAAGCCCTGTGCTTCTCTCCCTGCAAAACCCTCACCGGACTCCACCACTCGGCGCTTGCTTTTGGACAGCGAACTGGGACTGAATCTGTTTTTATGGTATAAGTACTTTTTAGTGAGGTTAAATAAAATTTGACTTAACTTTAACGTATTATTGTTACACAACATAAATATCCTTACAGGGCACACAGCTTTGGATAGTTCTGAATCTAATAAACCACCAATTACATCACCTATGGGTGGCCGGATTAAGAGCAAACAAACCGAAGGTACCCTGGATAAGGAGAGAAATTAACAAAAGGGGAGGAGACTGTGCTGGGAACAGACTGGAGGGTGAGATTGTGGAGAACTTGCAGCAAAAGGCAGAGCAATCTCTGAAGTGAGAGACTGTGGGTACAAATATTTTTTATTTATAAAGCGCCAACATATTCGGCAGCGCTGTACAATAAGTGGGTTTCATACATTGGACATACAGAGTAACATATAAAGCAATCAATAACCGAAACAAGAGGTGAAGAGAGCCCTGCCCAAAAGAGCTTACAATCTACAAGATAGTGTATATTTATTTACCATGTTATATAGCTTCAACAGATTACTCCCTTCCACAACAGAATTTAATCTATGGCCCCTATAACATTCACCCTTTATATTTTTTACCCCAAGCCACTATTTTATAATGGTCTTTCTGCTTCCTCAGGAGATAATGAAATGAGACATGAAAAAATGCAGCTCTAACCGTAATGTGAAGAAGTTTGGAAAGTACAGAGCTCTGCCCATTCATTATGATTAAAGGTGCGCATTTGGTTTGTGTGAGAACAGTGAATCACCCGAACCAGGAGTGGGCCCTTATTACTTAAAATGGCAATAAAACTGGAAATATATACCGTATATACTTGAGTATAAGCAGAGTTTTTCAGCACCTAAAATGTGCTGAAAAATTAACCCTCCCTCCAACTAACACCCTCTGCTACCTGATTCCCGGTGTGCTCTTCTGTGCGCCGCTCCTTCCTGGTTCCTTGCCCCGCCCCCCGGCGTGACATCACACGCTCCCTGCTTTCAGCTCCGGTGTCTGTGTCTAGTGGTGAGGGGGAAGGAGAGCCTTTACAAGCAGGCAGGAATGGAACAAATCTCCCTGTTCGCGGGTGACTAATCTCTCCGAGTTGCCATCAGTTGCCATCCCACCGGCGAACATGTAAGTGGCTGGTGGGCTGGCATACGCGGCGGCGGGATTTCGGCAAATCGCCTGCACAGCGTGTACCATCCCACTGGCGCCTGTTCACCGGTGGGATGGTAGTTCGGGGAGATTAGTCGCCTGTAACAAGGGAGATTTGTCGTGGGTGACTCTCCCCGTGTGCCAGAGCCCTAAAAGGTGCCATTTGTACTTCTCTGCTGAACATTTCCTGAACAATTTGTTACCAGTTATTCTACTTCTGATGGCATATTTTAGGATGTGCAGGGAGAGCGTGGTTTTCTTACTTTATTTCAAGCCGCCCCCAACAGTTTGTCAAGGTCCCCTTTGCCTTATAACAAGGTTACAAATATATCAAAATATGGGGTTTCAGTTATAGGTGTGAATATCTACAGCATAAAATAACTGTTCACCCCTGAAATCTCACCCAAATTTACTTTTAAACTGTAAATATCTAGAAGAGCAAATAGGCATTCTCCAGGTCATCTGACATACCCACCCACACCGACAGTGGTCAGATGCCAGATATTTTATTTTAACTGGCCAGGACTGATCACAGACTTGCACGAGACAGAAATTGGCTTACTAGCGATACCAATGAGGCAAGCAGATAACTACCATGAGCACAACAGTAATGATATTGAAAATGTTACATTAGAGTACTGTACAACAGACGAAACAATAATTTTGTCGATCTACACATGCTGCAAAAAGGTTCAGGAATAAAAAAGGCTAGCAAATGCATAATGGGCCTTACTGACTGCATATATCTAACATAGCATGAGGATTTTAAACATGATCAAAAGTTTAAAGACTTTATTTTATTTAGGGTTCAGAGCCAACAACCAGGGATATCAATGGTGTCAAACGAGCTGGGTGCAACTCAATGGACTTTTATTCACACTAATTTATAGAACTACCCTGACAAGATGAGAAATAAATTGGTGTGATAGAAGTTGCCTAACTTTTTATGCTGTATAGGCAAATAACCCTTGACATCCAAGGCAAGATAAAAGAAACAAGTTACAACACAATCTACTGCAGTGTCACACATTGTAAACAAATTGTGGAACCCTTAAAGGGACTTAAGGTGGCCATACACGCACCGATATTATCGTACGAAACCTCGTTTCGTACGATAATCGGTGCGTGTATGGCATGTCGGCGAGTCGACCGATATCACAGGAAGCTGCTGATATCGGACGACTCGCCGATTGGACCAGTTTGAAAATTTTGATCGGGCGCCATAGAAGGCGCCTGACCAAAATTCTCCCTTCAGAGCTGAATCGGCAGAAGGAGGTAGAAATCCTATTGTTTCTACCTCCTTACCTGCCGATTCAGCCCTGAATGGTGTGTGGCGGATCTTATGATGTTTCGTGCGACCGATGGTCGTACGAAACATCGTCAGATCGCCACGTGTATGGCCACCTTTAGATCTATGCTTTTGCAGTGATGACTGCTTCTTAAAGTTTACAAAAAAAAAAGTATAGGATGCTATTATGCTTTGTTTAACATAAGGATTTTAGCCATCATTATTTCCTAAAAACCTAGCAACATATCACAGCACACAGCAGAAACTGAAATGTCTCCCTTGGATGATGTGATAGAACAAAAACCTTGTGTGTGAAAAAGCTCAGAGCAAACAAAGATCATGCAGGGGAGGGGAAATGTTACCAGTAAGCTTACTGAACTTTGCTTATAGAGAGCACTGGACGTCTAATTTCTAAAATACTATCACTGTATGTAATTAGCATGTGTAATTTTAGCAGTTGCTTTTACCATAAGTAACAACTTATTATGGTATTTCTGAAACGGTCTTTGACTTAAGGTGGCCATACACGAGGCGATTTCGCTCGTTGTGCGATGAACGATTATAGCGACAAACGATCGTATGGCGATCGAGTTCCCATACGATATGCCATCCACGGGCAACGATAATTCGGGAAAGATTTTGTCGCATCATTATCGTAAAATACCTACGATCGTACATCTACGTACGATCGATGTCGTTGCTGGCAATCGTGACATGCGCAGAGAACAATCGTTGAAAGACAAATGTCTGACACTCACACCAACTGGCAGATTTTATCGTTAAACGACAAAAATTTTTAAACCTGGCCGATCGATTTTGGGGACGATAATGTCGGCTCGTTTAGTGGGCCGACGATCGTTCGTACACCACCAACTATACGATAACTTAACGATAGCATCGGATCGTTCGGGAATCGGTCGTTTGTAAGTAAAAAATCGGTCCGTGTATGGCCACCTTAAGGCCACCGTTAGAAACAATTTGGAAGCCACTTGCTTCAAGCACACAAAAAGTTATATATATATATATATCGAAATGCAGATTCACTGGCACTCACGTATACAGTATATAGATTGCCTGGGTGCAGCCTTGAAAACGGGAACAGACATCGGTGAAGAAGAGGCCGCTCTCACAGGACTTATGAATAGCAAAAAAGTATTTTATTTTTACAACTGGTAAACGGACGTTTCGGCTGAACCTCAGCCTTTCTCAAAGTTGCCAAACACAGTGATTACAAACCATAAATACCCCCAGTGGCGGGAAAAAACACGAACAAAACATGTAAGAGTGACGTCACACAAACCCGTATATCAAATGAAAAGGCAATCTCATACAATGAATAGCAAAAAGTAAAATAAATAAAAAAGTAACTAAATAAACAATAAACACTAACAAAGCACCACACTTAATAACGAACTAATACTAGGGACTAAAGTAGAAGTAAAATCATAGACAGCAAAAAGAAAAAAGAAACGGAAGAAAAGAGTATACCGTAAAGAGTATAAGTAAAGCCCACACTATAAGAAAGTGTATTAGGAAGGGAAACTTAGTTACAGTAACGTGATCACAAGAAGTTTCGGCTGCTCCGAGGAAGCCATGTATAGTACCCGAAATTTGGGGCGAATTGGCCGCTTTCTAGTGAGGTAAAGGGAGGCTACCCGGCTAATAACTGGCTGGTATATACTGAAAAGGGGAGTCGGTTACTTACTCTGTCGCTATGTCTCCATGGGCAACAGATCACGGCAAAATGGTTTGTGACAGCTGTCATGAAAACCGGACGGGTAGGCACTGTTAGTCAAGATAAGGATAGCAGTAGCGATCAATCCAAAGCTCAGTCAAGCGGGTTGTGAGGGCACGCAATCTAGCGGTCAACATAGGGGAGCGCCCCCTATGTGTAGTATCTATCATCTCACATGAAGTCACGGGAGTTGTAGTTCTGCCCGTACTAGCCTGGGGGATCTACGTTGTCAGACAATATATGCCTGGCGCCGAAAGATCCATTAGGCCAGTACCCAAGCATAGAGTTTGTTATTTGATCCGCTAGAAAATTCAGGGTCTTTCCCCACTTGGTATATCCCTCTCGCAGGGACCGTTGTAATTAAGTGGTGAAGGGTAGAGACTGGTCAGCCCACGTGGTGTTCGTACCCCCTAGAGGAGGACATATACCAACAGGGCATCCCTATTATATCTCTCCCATATGCCCAGTCATACATGAAGAAGAAGAAATATTTGTGAGTAGAGTAAATCCATAAGAGAAAGCGTGCTGTATATAGAGCCTCTCACCCATTTCATTAGGATAGCTTTTGCAACAAAAAATATCTAAGTATCAAATTTGAACTTGTATAAAAAAGTAATTACAAAATTGGTTACAAAGAAAGTTACAAAAAAGGGTACAAAAAAATCTTGTGATCTCAGTTGTTACTGTATCAGTGTGGCTGGATTCGAATTCCGTGTCTCTGCATTGAGTGCCATGCGCTAGGCAGGGACAGTATCGGACACTGTTACTAAGACCTTTGTTAGATGAACTAGTATCACGTTCAACTTAACGAATGATTGGGTACAATGAACCAAATTTTCAGTATAATAGGTAAGTTAATTAGAGCAGGTCGTAAGTTAGAAGCTAAAGAGTCACCAAACACAGTGAGCAGGAAAGTGACAGGTTATTGGAGAGACAGAGAAGGAAACAAAAAAAGGGGCTAAAATAAACCGGCTATACAACGTGTCAATAAAACGATTAATTAATTATTGTAAATAAATACTTGCTTTTTTGCAAATACCGTGAGTGCTTTCTGAAGGAGAAATATATATATATATATATATATATATATATATACATACACACACACACCTAAAAATGCATGTATTTGTATTGTAAAGCAATAACAGATTTTTTTAAGGACAAGAAAAGGAAAAATTCACTAGGTAGTGCTATCCCTGTCACACCGCTGCTCCAGTGATCCTCTTCAGGCCAGGACGCAAATGCACTGTGGAGTATAGACCAAGACTAACGTTGCAAACTTTACCGTGGATACATGCCCAATAAGACAGCGTAGGGGCTGATGATATGTTTACCATAAAATCTATTTATTTTTCACATACAGTGGGGGGGTTGTATATAGGTGTAAACTGCCCTATAAAGTATTCATGACTGGAGAATGAGCAGTCCCAATAGTTATTCTAAACAGTAAACTAAACCAAACATCATTCCTTCTTTTCCATTCCTTTGCAAGATCCTCAGTGTTTATGCACAGTTGCCTGTTTAATACCAGGAGAAAGTGCACAAAACTACATACTGGAACAAGCTGCAGTAAAGTATGCCACAGGTTGCACAGAAGCTGCCTCAAAATGTTGTCACAAGGCAGTACCCCCTAGCAAATGTAACACCCCTATGGCCTCAATGTACATTCTTTGCAATTTATTTTCCTTGGCAAATAAGCAGCTCTTTTGATTAAGGACAAATGCACCACTGTGATTCCTTTAAAAATGTATTAGGCTACTGGCACACAGCTTATACGCAGGCCAAGAAACCACTATCTGCTCTGCTTTATGGTGTGTCTGTACCATATAGTTTAAACATAAGGTACATTTTCTGTATATCACATCACTGACTAGTCATCACATTTTAGCAGCTCTTGCCTACAACAGTGTTGTAAACTAGGCAGGACATGGGTACACATTATATTTACAGTGATGCTCAAACGTTTGTAAACCCTTTTGAATTGAATATTTCTGCATAAATATAACCTAAAATGTGAAACAGATTAGAAACCAATTATACAAACAAGTCAAAAACAGGTGCTAGGAAATGAAGGCCTTGGGAATAAGCTTTACTGTGGTTCAGCTGCCAGCCCACTGTTTGGGAATTTAAATTAAGGGCTCTGGCACACGGGGAGATTAGTCGCCCGCGACAAAACTCCCTGTTCGCGGGCGACTAATCTCCCCGAGTTGCCTTCCCCTGCCATCCCACCGGCGAACATGCAAGTCGCCGCCGGGATGGCACACACGGCGGCGCGATTTCGCGCAAAATCGCAGAAAAAGCCTCGCGAGTCTTTTTCGGCGATTTCGGGAAATCGCACCGCCGCGTGTGCCATCCCGCCGGCGACTTGCATGTTCGCCGGTGGGATGGCAGGGGAAGGCAACTCGGGGACATTAGAGTCGCCCGCGAACAGGGAGTTTTGTCGCAGGCGACTAATCTCCCCGTGTGCCAGAGCCCTAAAAGTATGTTAAAGAAAGGTATATCTTTGTGCCATTGAGTAGAGAGGACATTATAGATACTTAGATTACAAGTCTAGTAAAAGCTTCAACTTAGGTCATAATGGAAATTCTCACAATTATTTGAGCACATAAGGAGCCATACACTTATGCCATACTTTGTAAAGAAAACCATAAAAGGAATCCGGCATGGGAAAACTGTTTTTTTTCCCAAAATGCATCAGTTGATTGAGCTTCTCCAGCAGAATCCTGCATTGAAATCTGTTTTTCAAAAATAAACAGAATTTTTAAAATTTAATTTTGAAATTTGACATGGGGCTATCCATATTCTTCATTTCCCAGGGTGCCATAGCCATGTGACTTGTGCTCTGATAAACGTCAGTCTCACTTTACTGCTGAGCTGCAACTTGGAGTGGTATCACCTCCCTCCCAGCATAACAATGGGAAGGTAGCAAGATAGCAGCTCCCAGTAGATATCAGAATAGCACTCAATGGGAGTAGGAGAAACAATAGGTTACTTGAAAGCAGTTCTAATGTGTAGCGCTGGCTCTTTCTGAAAGCTCAGACTCAGGCACAATGCACTGAGATGGCTGCCTACACACCAGTATTACAGCTTAAAAAAAAAAAAAAAAACACATTTGTTGGGTGAAGAATAAAATTTTAAATAGTGGAGTGATTTATTTTCTATGCAAACAGTGTCATTTAGAAATAAAAAATACACCATAAAAATCATGACAGTATTCCTTTACTTTAAATTTGTTTAATAATGACCTAATTGCTATTGTAATAACTGTACTGATATGCTGACCGATAATGCTAAATTCTATGCGGGATGGTGCTGCTTTTCAGAAAGATTTGTCTAAACTGGAGGACTGGGCAGCAAATTGGCAAATGAGATTCAATGTTGATAAATGCAAGGTTATGAGTTTGGTAGGAAGTGTCCGTCATTGGCTACTAAAATAAATAAAGTAAGGTGTTGCATAAAAAAGGGCATTAAAGAGACAGTATGCACCCCTTTTCAACATGAGCTGAATAAAAAAAAAACAAACAAAAAAAAAAACTTGTGCTTGTGTTTTAATTAGGAAATATCTATGGTTTCAGTTAGAGCTGGGCGGTATGACCAAAAATTTATATCACTGTATTTTTCAAAATTATATCGGTGTCACGGTATTTGACGGTATTTTTTTTTTCCATGCATGATTAGGTGTTAACCCCATTTCCTAATAAATTAGAGAATAATTACTGCAGTATTGAAAATCAGTCAGGCAAGCGAAGGATCGGCAACAGAAAGTCGTAAGGCAAATCAGGCAGGCTTAGTTTCCCAGGCAAGGCCGCAGACAACATAGCACAGGAGGAGGCGTTTGATAGCTTTAAATACCCCCCACGCATGCGCAGAACCGGTGCCGTCAGCGCGTCACAGATGTGCACGCTTTGATCCGCGGACAACGGGATGCGCGCTCACGCAAAGAGGCGCGCGAGAACGGGCCGCACGGGTGAGTACCCTGACACCCCGGTATTGCGGTATCTGAAAAATGAATATAGTTTAAAAAAAAAAAAAAACACACACCGGTATTCGGTATTAACCGGTATATCGCCCAGCCCTAGTTTCAGTTATCCCTCAAACTAAACAAGAATATGGAACCAGTTTCACAGCGCAAAAAAACAGAATTCCTGAAGTAGATGTCAAGTCAAAAAACATTTCTTTTAAAATGAAGGAAAGGAAAACAATTACAGTAACTTTCCAATAAGCACTAAAGGATCGCAACCTAAAAAATTAAAAAACTGAAAAGAAAAAAATTTGCTTAGTCAAAGAAAGTACATTGCTGAGGCTGATGTCCCACTAAGCAATTTAGTTGCCCTAAAAAGAACTCTTGCTACCATGGGTGACTAACTTCTTCGAAATGCCTTTCCACCAGCAACAATAGGAGTCGCTAGTGGAAAGGCCTATGCATCAATTCAGCTTTCCGAAGTCATGGGAAGTTGCCTGCAGGAGAAATACTCTCGGAATACTCAATAAAGAGGGCCATACATGGGAAGATTTGCGAGGTCACCAAGTGATCTGATCTTCTTCCGATATACCCACCTAAAGAGCAATATCAGGCTTTTTCAACTGTTTGGCCCTAGGACCAAACAATCAAATTACAACAATGGGCAAAGGTGCCGTCAGATCAGGGACTGCATTAACGTGCTGATGTGGTCCCCGATCCGACGTAAAATAAAATATGCTTGATCAAGATCTGCCCAATTTTAGGCCAGATAACAATCGGTAGGCCAATAAGCTGCCGAATCATTCTGAAGGACCACAACCGGCAGCTAAAATCTGTAACTACCTGTGATTTTATTAACAGGAATTCAAAGTTTTTATCAATTACCGGTAATCCTGTTTTCCTATATAACACAATTATCCTCCTCGGATCATTAGGGTAAATTATTGGGAAGATAATTCGGAGCCCACACGGTGTGAAAAAAATCACACAAAACTAGGTTTCATACAATTTTATCATTTTGTGTATGGCCATCTAAAGCACTGGTCTCTATTAAGGCACCCATACACAGGTTGATCAGGTTTGCTCTGGACACATAGTATGGCCACATTTCTAGTCCGATCTTTCATGCAAAGCACATAAATGACTGGAATAGTAGGAAACATAGTAGCTACGGTTCCTCTTTATTTCCTCATCTGCCAACGCACCATAAACCAGCCAACAATTTAGGTCTGTCCGATTCCCAAATTGACCGATAACTATAGTACATGGATATCAGTCGAGTTCAGCAGCCAACTAAGTAAAATATTTGTTTAATACGATATAACTTGTAAGAGCAAAGCTTTAGTGTCACAATACTTTTGAACATCTTGCTGCAACAACCTTTTTTCCTATCAGATATTTAATGAGTAAGAACACAGGAGCATTAGAAAACAGTTGCTCAAAGGACAATGTATATAGCATTCTGCAGAATTTTTTCTGATGATGTCACTTCTAAGTTTCAAGGTGGCCACAGTTAGGTTGTGGTTTAAAATGTGGGTTGCAGTTCTGTCGATCTAATGCAGATTAGTGCAGGTACATTTAAACTAGACGTCACTAGATTTTACAAGCAGGAGACTTATTTTTATTGAAGTTATTGTATTAATATTTACAATGTCAAATATCACACTGCAACGTAAAAAGTAACATTAACACATTAAACTGATGGTTGCGTAAGAAAAAAAAAAATCTCAAGGACTTTTAATATCTGATTAATGTAAAGAACCCAGAAGGGTTATCTAATAAAGCCGCCTGCAGAGTGTGCTCTACTTCTATAACACACTGATCAGTAACTACCCCCGATTTAAATAGCATAAGGTTAACGACTGCAAATCAATTCAAATAAATGTACCCACATCAAGTAGCCACTCAGGAAATTCTAAAGTTACCACTCTTAACGTATTGTGTATTTTTCCATGCTGAAGTTAAACACAGGCAGTTAGTCCTGGGTCCAATGGTTGTGGGGTGGAAAATATATCAAAAACATACAAGAAAACAGCCCAGTCCAAACAATACACCCCATTCCCTCCTTTTATAGGAATAATTCAAATGCAAGCCAATAGCTACAGGATTATTGCCTAGCCAGGTATAAATGGTCACAGGGGATAACATTTCTTAATGCACTGTAAGATCTAAGAGCAGGGACCTCCTTCCCACTGCCTTTATTACCACATGATGCTTAATCTCTAGTTACTAATACATATTTATTGTATTATAGTTGTCATCCTGTGTGCACTTTCTTTAAGATTGTATATCGTTGTGTATCCTTGCAGCGCTTCATGAATAAAGTTCTACAAACATACACAAGACTTTAAGCTTCTACAGGCAGTAGAATTTTTTAACAAATCTGTAAAGCAGAAAATTCAATATTAAGTGACTGCTGCATGTTTGCATGTCTACCATAAGCTAGCTTACAGTAGGTGCAGATAGTGGCCTGTCTCTTTAAAGCTGGCAGCACATGGAGCTGCATTGTGAGGCCCCTGTGTGAGGGGTCAGTGCGCAGGCGCGCATCGCCGGCTCGGGCTGTATATGTCACCAGCAGGCAGAAAGAGCCCTGGGCAATAGCAGCAGCGAGGAGACAGGCTAAGACACACAAAGGCGACGGATGGAAGAAGCAGGGAACTGACTATATAACCGGCTTATGTTGCCGCTAACAGTAACCTGAACCTGCTAAGCGCCACACTTTCAGTTGCTAAATATGGAATTTCATATACGCATCTCAGTTAATACGTAAAGGCAGCCTGGCGCTCCAGTCCTTTAACTAATACAACTCCTTGTAACAACCATTATGCCCACGGCCCCTGCTGGACTCACACTCCCAGCATCCTCTGTCGCAAAACCAAGGACTGAAGCTGGGGGCAGTAGCCCATTAACAACGAGAGTGGAACATAATAACTATTTCCAGTAATACAAACCTCCCCACTCCCCTCCCACCCCGTGCCCCCATTCCTTCAAATCCAATTACCTACCCGCACACTAAGCCCCGGTATCAGTTCCCGCAAGCGTCAGGGGCATTTTACCATTAAACACGCGTTTTCCAAGTAGGGAGGTACAACGTGCGGCCCACCTGCCGCTGTTCCCCTGAAACTCTCAACATCCCACACCCGAAAACCAATCGCTTACTGGGGATCTTGCCAGTTGTGATTCAACAGTAAGCAGGAGGGCCGCACCTCATGTGTCAGGGAAGATAAAGTCTGACAGACAGTCTTTTGTAACGACAATTGTATGTGTGTGTGTGTCACTTGCGCAACAATGCCCTAAAGCCTTTCCTCCCCTGCGACTCCTTGTTACCCCGGGCCAGGGTGAGGGTTATTACCTGCAAGCTGCCTCCGCAGCAAAAGCGCCGACTGCAACTCCGTCATAGTGTGTAGTAAGACAAATGACGCACACGTAACAGCAGAAACAAGGTTTAGCACAAGAGGAGGGGGCAACGCAGCTGGTCCGGCCCGTCACCTCTCTCTCCCTCCCCGGCTCCTCTCTTCTCTGTCTCTCTCACTCTGCGCTCCAGCGACACCACGCAGGCGCAGTTATAACCCTTCCTCCTCGTGCAACCGTCACACACTGCGCGAGTGAGAAGGAAGGAAGAAATGGCGGCCATGTTGAGAAGGTCTTTTTATTGCGCCATCGTGAAAAAGGCGTCACACGTCAGAAGAGGAGTGTTTGCGATTAGGGAGGTGGGGTAGATACCCTATATGGCAAAAAGTATTGAGAAGTCTTTCTGTCGAACATCTTGTTCTGAAACCTATAATAAATGCAAGTTCGGCCACCTATTTGGTTTTTAAAATTTTCACACGTTTTGACATGAATAAGCTACTTCCATTTAGGTTGAAAACTACTGGCTACTGAGTTTCATACTTTAAAGTTAAGAGCAATTAAGTCTAAAACAAATCCAGAGTTGGCTTATTATTGTTCCTCTAGTCGTATGAGGGTAGTCAGTAGTGGATTACTATAAAGTTGCTCATGGCCTGTAGGTTTCAGAGGGCTGAACACCTTGGTATGATATGAAGGCAGGTCAGGAATGGTGCTAGGGTATTCCTGCTGAGGGGTCAGGACACCACCAAGGGCCAAAGCTGAAGTTAATACATCCCTGGGGGTAGATGATGCTGCATTTTGACACTGGCTGGTGGCTGGTGGTGACAGGCAGAAAAGACTGCCACTGGGTTCTGCCTAATGTCAGTGGAGATCAAAACATGCTGTGTCCAATAAGCTTGGCCTGTGGCTTGCAGTCACCATTTTATGTGTTCAGCTGAATTAAGGTCAGGGTATTGTGCAGGACAGTTAAGTTCTATTACTCCATATTCCATCCACAGACTTGCACTTAAATCGAGAGAGAAATGCAACTGATGCTTACAGCATATTCAACAAAGTTTGCATGAGGCCCCAGTGTTTTTTTTCCTGGAGTAGAAGAGCCATAGAGGTAGGCGAAGAGGGTAAGGCTCAGTCAGTGGTTTGGCATTCTCATGGAAGGATGTTAGGCTGATGCCACACGTGGCGTTTTTACGCTGCGTATTTTTTCAGTCTAAAAACGCGGCACAAGCCACACAGCCCCGTTTCCATGGTGCTAATAGTGCGAAATAGTAAAAAACGCCGCGTATTTCCGCTAGGTCTGGCAGCTGACTTTGTGTATACATAGGCGTATTTCGGCAAATGCTTGAAAAATCCGTGCTAAGGCATTTTCTAGCGTATTTACACATTGTGTGGTTTGCTTCGACTCTTTTTCAAGTTATTTCTATGGATGATGATATCGTGCGTTTTTCAGCCGCCGAGAGAATTAGAAAATACGCTGCGTAAAAACGCCACGTGAGGCATCAGCCTAAGACCAGAGATTGAGGCTAAGGACTAGGCCCCTGACATATTCAGTGATAAGGTTAGCTGCTGTGCTTGGGTGTTTTCAGAGTTTGAATTAAGGTTTTTAGTGAGCAGGCTATAGCTTCACTCAAGAATGAGACTTAACTTAGTACAAAAGTGATATCCACCAGTATAGGCACCCAAGACTCTTGGCAGAGCTGATCCCCAGTATTGTGCTTAAGGGTGTGCCCTGTAAAGGCTATTCTTGGAACCGGGAGTGAAAACTGCATCTTACAGCTATTATGACTAGTAAGTGACTAGTTGCTGATGAAACTCAAAGAACTTTACTGTGTCACATGTATTTGCCTAAATGTTTAATAAGTTGTTTTCAACTGTTTAAGAACTACCTATTTTAAGTAAATCTAAAAACCTGCGATCAGTGCACAACTTTCAATATATGTGAGGGCTCTAGATGTTGCCCATTTTGTGCTGAAGTAAGCCATAAGCCAGGTGCACTTGTTAAATTAATAGTCATCTTCTTCTCATCAAACAGCTAATTTAGGGATGTACCATGTCCATAATTCTTTAAATGATCTGACTGGATACTACACATTGTATTCAGCTGAATGGTGAACCAAATCTAAAAATCTAATCTAAGAAAACAAAAAAAAAACAGTATTACCAGTAAATAAAAGCTATAAGTCAAATGGCATTAAGGGTTCAGATTTGGGGTGGCTGACTATTTATAGTCAGCAGAGCCAAATCCCTCAAAATGTGCTGTGATTTGTATCCGAAAATAAATTCTGGATTCGGTGCATCCCTAATTTAAAGGAGAAGGAAAAGTATAAAAATAATAGGGAGGGGTGCCAACATTTTAGGCACCCCTCGGTGAATTTAAATGCCTGCCTGGGACCCCATTTGTTGAAATCTGCACTGGCCCAGGGTACTACTGAAGGACCACCACACAGAAATCTTCTTATTCTTCCTGGATCTCCCTAATGGCTTGATCTAAGTAAAAAGCCCGAACATAGAAGCAAAAAGTTAGCTTTCCACTCTGCTGCGTATGTGCACCCAGCCTGTGGCCTCAACAAAGATTGAAGCAGCGGAGAAAGCTTGCAGCATGGTAAATCTATAAATATACCCCGGGCTGGAAAAGTTTTCAACAAACAGTAGCGCAAGCACCGCTTCGAAGAAGCAGAAGAAGATTGCAGCATAGTACTCCAAGTAGTACCCCAGGCCAGTGATGTTTTTGACTAACAGGAGCACCAGCCTGGCATCTTAAGCAATTATAATCACTGGGGGGGGTGCCAAACCTTTGGCATGACTTCCTATTCCTACAAGGTCTCCGTCTTGAGATTCAGTTGGTGGGACTATGGAGTCTATTTAAGAAACAAAATTGCAGTTGCAAGTACAAATGTTGTTTAGATGACCTTAAAGGTGTAGGGTCAAAGCCCTCCATTCCTCTGCTCCTCACTACATCTTTTCCCTTGTGTCTCCGTACGTTCCTGGCCGACTCCGTCGTTCCTCGCAGAGCAATCGTTTGGTTGCGCCCCCCACTACTACTGCAGTTTCCCGCCTTAAACCTTTCTGCCTTGCTGCCCCTTACATTTGGAATGCCCTCCCTGATTTCCTCCAGAGAGAATCCACCCTCAGTCTTTTTAAAACTAAACTTAAAGGGGCTGATTTACTAATCCACGAACGGTCCGAATGCGTTTTTTTCGTAATGATCGGTATTTTGCGATTTTTTCGTAAACTGACGCGACTTTTTCGTAGCCATTACGACTGGTTCGCAAAATGTCGCAACTTTTTCATAGCGTTAAGACTTGAGTGAATTGTCGCAACTTTTTCGTAGCCTTCGCGCCGAGTACAAAAGTTTCGGATTCATTCAATCTTCAGTATCGTGACTTTTCTTGGGCCAGGTTGGAGCTGCAGAGTGCCATTGAGTCCTATGGGAGGCTTCCAAAATCATGCTAAGTCTGAAAGTTTTGCCCGCAGTTTACGAGCGCTCAATACGAAAAAGTCGCGACAAGATACGAACAAATCGTAATGGCTACGAAAAAGTCGCGACAATTTGCGCAAGTCGTAATGGTTCCGAAAAAGTCACGATTTACGAAAAGTCGTAACGGCGACAAAAAAAATCGCAAAAAATACAAAAAAGTCGCAAAATGTTCGTTTTCCAATCGGAATTTTTCCCATTCGGATTCGTGGGTTAGTAAATCAGCCCCAAAGACTACCTTTTGGAGCACTCACCCAGCACCTGATCTTGGAACTAGCACTTATATCAGGGGTCACATTGACTAACAGACGGGCTGGACCAGGCCGGGACAGCGTTATGCCCGGGGCTGCCATCAAAAATTATGGGGCCTCTCAGCTCCCCCCCAGCATCCTCCATGACCTGCTGCTCCCTCCTCCAGCGACCCGCTGCTTCCTTCGTCCCGTCCTTCTGTTCCCCGGCTCCCCTGTGCATTCTTTTATATGGTTGCGTCCCGTGCGTGCTGACGCTGTGCGCACGCACGGGGCGAAACCAATCAGGGCCCGTCATTCTTTTAAGGGGGCCGGAGACAGCGGGCCGGATTGAAAGGGCTGACGGGCTGGATGTGGCCCGCGGGCTGTAGTTTGCCCACCCCTGACTTATATTGTAATGTCAACCACTGTGACCTACAACACTTATACCGCATTTGCCTATTTGTGTCTGTAAGTTACCCTCCCATATAGATTGTAAGCTCTACGGGGCAGGGACCTCCTTCCTCTTGTGTCCTCGACTCTTAACTTATTGCAGCTGTATTTATCTTGTATTTATTGTTATACTTTGTATTTATCTATTATTATCTTATTAACACCCTGTTTGTATTAATGTATACTACTGTACAGCGCTGCGTACATAAGTAGCGCTTTATAAATAAAGATATACATACATACATACATACATACGTAGGGTGCATTTTGCAGAGTATGTACTTTCCCTGTGTGTCCTAGTGTGTCAAGGTGCTTGGTGGTAATTTGTTAGTCAAGCTGCAAGTTCAAGCATTGAAGTGTTGAAGAACAATAGCAACATCTTAAAGAAACAGTAAAAGGTTTCTATTATTGTTTTATATGATTCATATATCTCTAGCTGCTACGTGCCTCTGAATGAATGCATCTGAATGAATGCTCCTGTGCATCTGGGAGCCGCCACCTTATCACACCACCCACTTCAGCTGCCTTTACCTCCTCAAATGTTTCTATCTTGATGCCCCTTACCTCTGGAATTCCATTTCAGAATTCCTCTGTGGAAAATTATCTTTTAATCACATAAAAACTTGTTTTTAGTAGTTTTAGTATTGCTGAGAAAGGAACTTCTGTTACACTGCCCATATCTTAGATTAACCAACAACTAGTGAAGAAAGTATTATATGCTACATTTACACAGCCCTTTATAACAAGCTCAGGATGAATTATATATACCTTTCATAAGGATTTAATCTTGAATGTATCTGTATTTATATATTTGATTATTGCGTTGATCCAAGTCTGTATTGTTTTTAATGTACTGCATACACGAGTAGTACTATATTAAAAAAAATAATAATGTATACATACATACATACATTATTTCATCATCATCATCATCATCATCATCATCATCATCATCATCATCATTTATTTTTATAGAAAGTTATGCAATGCTTTATATAAGTTTATAACAAACAGGGGTCTTAAAAACAAGGGTTAACTAGTAAACAATAGTATCAGAGGACCCTGCTTTTGGTGATTTATGATAAGTTGATGTCTGATCAATCAAGATACTATGGGGCACATTCATCAAAGTACGATTGTTCTGAATAGTTTTCGTACTGTGCGTATTTTTTGTGACTCTTTTGTTAATTTGCGAGACTTTTTTGTACTTTGCGCGACAAAATCGTATTTGCCGCGACAAGTACAAGAGTTTCAGATTCATTAAAGTTTCGTTATCGTGACTTTCCTTGGGCCAAAGTCAGAAAGGTTTTCCCGCTGTTTACGATCGTTCGGATATGAAAATTTAGTGACTTTCGGAACACCATTACGATATTATCGTGACTATTGTGATTTTTTTGTAAGTATTTTCGTGACATTTCCAATCATCAGAAAAATTTGTATGCAATTCGAATTTTTCCCATTTCAGGATTCAAACTTGTACTTTGATAAATCTGCCCCTATATATATGCTTTCCTAAACAGATCGGTCTTTAGGGAGCATTTGAAAGTTATAAAGAAAGGGGAGAGTCTGATAGCTCACAGCTATAGCCGACAGACAGAGAGTTCCAGAGAGCTCAAGACAGACAAAAGCTTGAGAGAAGTTTTAGGGCACTGGCACACGGGGAGATTAGTCGCCCGCGACAAATCTCCCTGTTCGCGGGTGACTAATCTCCCCGAGTTGCCTTCACCTGCCATCCCACCGGCGAAAATATAAGTCGCCGGTGGGATGGCACACGCGGCGGCGCGATTTCGGGAAATCGACGAAAAGGACTCGCAAGCCTTTTTCGGCGATTTGCGCGAAATCGCGCCGCCGCGTGTGCCATCCCACCGGCGACTTACATTGTCGCCGGTGGGATGGCAGGTGAAGGCAACTCGGGGAGATTAGTCGCCCGCGAACAGGGAGTTTTGTCGCGGGCAACTAATCTCCCCGTGTGCCAGAGCCCTAAATGCTAGTGTTAGCAAATTAAATTTGATTTTAGAGCAGATTGGGAGCTATCGAAGGGATATGCATACAGGAGTAGCTAATGTGGAACAATGAGACAGACGAATGAGTCTAGCAGCAGTTTTTAGAACAGACTGGAGTTGTGAAAAGAAAATGTGTGCATGGAGCAAGTTGCAGTACTCAAAGCAGGAAATAATGAGAATTATTTAATGAAGAATAAAACCCTCCCTTCCACCCCAGACTTCTTCCAATTGCCCTTCTCCTGAACCATCAGTTAGTAGTGATGAGCGAATCTGTTCCGTTTCGCTTCGGCGAAAAATTCGCGAATCTTTGAAAAGATCCGCGAAACGGCGAAAAATTCGCGAAGCGGCGAAAATGTCGTGCGACAAAAAAAAATTGTCGCCCGTGGCTATTATTTTGTCGCGCGCGGCTCTTGTTTTGTCGCACGGCTCTTGTTTCGTCGCGCGGCTCTTGTTTCGTCGCCCGCGGCTCTTGTTTCGTCGCCCGCGGCTCTTGTTTTGTCGCCCGCGGCTCTTGTTTCGTCGCCCGCGGCTCTTGTTTCGTCGCCCGCGGCTCTTGTTTCGTCGCCCGCGGCTCTTGTTTCGACGCGCGGCTCTTGTTTCGTCGCCCGCGGCTCTTGTTTCGTCGCGCGGCTCTTGTTTCGTCGCGCGGCTCTTGTTTCGTCGCCCGCGACTATTCTTTTTTGACGCCGCGACAATTTTTGGACGTGCGGCGAATTTTTCCGCGGCGAAATTTTTCATCCGTTTCGCGAAACAATCCGCCAATGGCGAAACGCGGAAATTCGCCGCGAATCCATGCCTGGCGAAACTTTTCGCCCATCACTATCAGTTAGTCTCAAATGTGTCTCCTTATGTGTAAAGGTCTCCATACATGGGCCGATTGTAGCTGCTGATATCAGTCCCTTGGACCAATTCGGCAGCTTATCGGCCCATGTAGGGGCAGAAACGAGGGGCCTGCCCGAACGATATCTGGCCTGAAATTGGTTAAAAGATTCAGTCGGATTGGGGGCCGCATTGGCTCGTTGATGCGGTCCCCGAACCGACTGCCCCATTGCCGCCAATATAATTTAAACAATCAAATTAGCCTACTTGCTCCCCTATATCACCCACCCGTAGGTGGGGATATCGGGTGAAGATCCGCTTGCTTGGTGATCCCGCCAAGCGAGCAAATCTTACCATATATGGGGACCTTAATTCCTTTAATGCAGATTTGCACAGTGGGTTGGCAAGCACCATCTCCTGCAGCTTTGGGTGATATTTTGTTCAATTGGCGTCACAGAGCTTGTCGGGATTGGCTTTAACTGTGTATGCTCCTGTGCAGATTTCCTACTTAAGAGGACCTGAAGCAGTACAAAATGACACCTTTGCACAACTCTTACTTTTGAAAACATAGAGAGACACTCTTGAGACTAACTGGTGGAGCATGGAGGGGGTTCTTTGTAAGGAGCCTGCAATAGGAGTGAGGGTTGTTTTTCCTCATTTAAGTCTCAAATTATTAGCAAAAGTCCTTTTTTAACTACTGCTTGGTGAAATCCTTCACATTTTTCTCTGAAATTTGGGGTGTGGTGTACAGCTGGCCAATCAAATGCATAGATAGTAAAGGGGACTGTTTTATCCAAATTCATGTATAGATTTTCAAGTGCCTAAGAGTAAACATGAACTGTGCAGCTTCTTTCATAAAATATAAACAAAGACATGTTCTAGCACCTTCCTTGTCTAACACACGCACAGTATACCCTTTACCAGTTAATAAGGTTGCAATAGACTGAAACTGCAAAACAAGATCACTAATCAAAACACTTACCCTCACTGTTTTTAAAATGTGATTAAATTCAGCAGTAATATTAAAACAGTGACATATCAAGGCTTATTTATAACCGCAGATGTGTGCAAGTATAAGGAACTTGCACACATTCATTCTTCTTGTACTTCTGGGTAAATACCAATGTGCCTACACAGCCAACACTAAGGGGCACATTTACTAACCCACGAACGGGCCGAATGCGTCCGATTGCGTTTCTTTCGTAATGATCGGTATTTTGCAATTTTTTCGGAAAATTGACGCAACTTTTTCGTTACTAATACGATTTTTGCGAAAAAACGCGCGTTTTTCGTAGCCATTCCGAAAGTTGCACAAAATCTGGCGATTTTTTCATAGCGTTAAAACTTGCGCAAAAAGTTGCAATTTTTCGTATCGTTAAAACTTGCGCAAAAAGTTGCGATTTTTCGTAGCGTTAAAACTTGCGCGAAACGTCGCACCTTTTGGGCCTGATTCACTAAAGGGCGATAAAACGTGCACTATTTTTATTGTGCGCTAAAATTTTTACCGCGTCTTAATTTTGGCGATTTTTCGCACGATTCACTATAAGCATACTCGTGCTTTTTTACGCGCGGTATTTCAATGCAGGCTATTTATCGCATGCGCTAATTGTAACAATCGGCAGCATAAAAATGGCGACATTTTGCCCTGGGAGAGCACAGAGTGCTAGAGAGTTGCTGTATAAAAGTTTATTTGCAAAAAACCCCCCCAAAAATTATAAAAATCTAAGAAAAAAAAAGAAGTGCTAGAGATAATAAAATGGGGGGGGGGGGGGGGCATTTAAGAATATTTAGCCAAATACTTAGGGGTCTGTTTGCTAAAGTGGCTTAAATTAAGTGGGAGATTTTACACACAGAATAAATGGCAAATATGTTATGGGCACTTTATTAAATTGCAATTATTCTGGCAACAAAAAATTGGATTGGCAGTTATCCCACTCGCCAGAAAATACGCTACGTACTAATTAGCGCAAGTTTTACTATTCAGCAAAATGGGCTAAAGACAAAATTGATGCCAGAATATTTGCAAACATTTAACCCATATAGCATATTGATGCTGTTACTGATAAATGTAAGAGTGTAGGGGAAACTACATGAAAGTATAGAATACCATATCAAGGAAGGCAAAATAATTAGACATTACCCAGTTCAAAAGTAGAAAAATAAAAACTTTAATTACAACAATAAACTTTTTTAAAAGACTATAAAAAAAAAAAAAAACTTAGGGCTTGCTGCCCTTGAGTTCCCTCATGTCCTGTGGCCTTCAGAGTTTCCAGGTCCTCCTGCATTGACCGAAGTGTGGGGTCAGTCCTCCCAGGTGTTGTTTGGGTCCCCACATTTTCGGTCTGGCGTGATGGACCCTCATCAGCAGGAGGACCTGGTGCCCAGTGCTTGGCCTGGGGAGAGTGTTGGGCCTGGGGGGAGAACTCAAGGGCCGGGGGGGAAAGTGGGGGAGAAATCAAGGGGGGGAGTGTCTGGGGCCTCGGGGGACCCTGGGGCCTCGGGGGCCTCTTCAGCCTCGGGGGCCTGCCAGTCTGCTGGGTCCTCGGGGGACCCTGGGGCCTCGGGGGCCTCTTCAGCCTCGGGGGCCTGGCAGTCTGCTGGGTCCTCGGGGGCCTGGATGGGTCCTGGGGCCTCGGGGGCCTCTGCTCGGGCCTCGGGGGCCGCAAGTCGGGCCTCGGGGGCCATTTGTTGGGCCTCGGGGGCCGCAGGTCGGGCCGCTGGGGCCATTTGTTGGGCCTCGGGGGCCGCAGGTCGGGCCGCTGGGGCCGGTAGAGGCTGGAGGGCCTGGGGTTGGGCCTGGGGAGGAGGCGCCAGCTGAAGTTCTGTAAAATAATATTGCAAGATGTTATTTTGTGTAATATATTATATATATATATGTATACATTCATACACCATCATAAATAACGGGGCCCCTCACAACAACATTTTTTGGGCCCCCCTCCTCCCACGCCCCCAATGGCCCCTCCCCCTGTGAACCCTCAAATCAATACAAAGGACACACAGACATTGTTAGCCAGGGCCCCCTAAAACATTCGTGGCCCTTCCCCAAATGACTCACACTATGGGCCGCTCCCTGCTGCTTCCCCCCTGCTTTAAACTTATTTATGCATATGTATTTGAAAATAGATGTGTATATATATATACAATAGGAAGTGCTGGGAAGCTGCACACCATAAGGAACAATAACACCTGGGTGCCTGTGGCAAAACAAAATCTAGACAGGCATGGGGTGACAGCACACACAGGATTTTGACAAGGAGTCACAAAGATGTGAAATAATATTCAGAGGTTTATTGTGAGCAACGTTTCAGTTCCTCACTGGCATTATGGTTGGACGTGATGGACGTATGTCTTTTTTCAACCCAACTTACTATGTTACTATGTTACTTTCATCATCCCTGACATTTCTTACATTTGTACCTTTAGTTCAAATTACTTGCTAAATCTTTTACTGAACGTATACTGTAAAAGCATAATAAAGTACAATAATTACCTTCTCTAATTTCAGCGACCAGTTCTGGGCTCCTGCGCTTAAGGTCGGACCACAGCCGCCGGAGCTAGTGGGGGCCCACATCAAGGGCAAACCCAGCGAGCAAACCCTCTCTTAGCTCGGCCAGGATTGCCCTCTTCCTCTCGTGGACCCCTAAGTCCCCCGGCGGTGGGTGGTCATATCCTGCACGCAGGAGCACGCTGATAATATAGCGCCTCTCCCCTGGTAGCAAGTCAGAAACCCCAGGCATCTCCTCTCAGTTTGGCTGAATGACACAAAATGGCCCCAAGTCGCACATGTCACGAGATTACAAAATCGCCACAAAATGTCCGCAATTCGCGAGATTACAAAATCGCGAAAAAAAAATATCTCCAAAATATACATAGTAGTGTATTTTGCGCGAAAAAAATATTCGCCGCTACAGTACAGTATATTTTGGCGACAACATATTCACCGCTATAGTACTGTATATTAGTAGCGAAATTCCATACATGCCAAGACTTTAGTAAAATGTAGTAAAAAGACACATACTTGAATAAATAACACTGTAAGTCCATATTTTATTGCAAAAAACTCATTTACTGTACTTTTGTATAATTTTTCGCCTGCCTGTAGTAGGTGTTAATTTTCGCATAGCCGAATGCGATATTTAGCGCGCAAAAGATATAGTGAATCATGCGATAGTATTCTTTTCAGTGCGGAAATTAACGCATGCGCTAAAACTTGTGCGAGAAATAACCATGCGAAAATGGCGATTTTTCGCACGCGATAATACTATGGTGAATCGCGCGCAAATTATTTTGCGTTTTTTACTAAAGTAAAGTGCGATAATTTTTATCGCACTTTACTTTAGTGAATCAGGCCCTTTAAGTTTTAACGCTACGAAAAAGGCGCAACTTTTCGCGCAAGTTTTAACGCTACGAAAAAATCGCCAGATTTTGCACTACTTTTGGAATGGCTATGAAAAACTCGCGTTTTTTTGCGCAAATCGTATTGGTAACAAAAAAGTCACGACAATTTCCGAAAAGTCGTAAAGACGCCGAAAAAATCGCAAAAAATACGAAAAAGTCGCAAAATGTTCATTTTCCAATCGGAATTTTTCCAATTCGGATTCGAATTCGTGTCTTAGTAAATCAGCCCCTAAATAATTACATGTGCACGTATTGACACAAAGGAATCCTGAAAGTACCCCCAGCCCAGAAATGGCAGTATTTACGTGCTTTCTCTAGCAGGTTGTGTCAGTAGGTGCAACGGCTTATTTGGAATTACCTGCCCCCCCCCCCCCCGCTCAGGTTTACGCCCATGGGCATCCAGTTAGCTCACATGTAGATCACTGGGGACAGAACACACTTAAGTTTTCTGTGCGTCCTGTCCCCAGGACTTCGTATGTGAGCAAAGCTTAGGTTTAGCTTGGTTGCATGCCGTCCCTAAATTTGTGGCCTTACCACAAATCCAGTCCGGAATAGATGCCACTGACTTGCAGAAAGAAAATTACGCACTAATGTTGCTATGAATGCTGCGCACATTGGCACAATGGAACTATAAAATACATGCTTTTTACAGAACTGTTAAGTCCTGCAGTGAATTTCAGGTTTGCATGTGCAGTAAGCATTTGGTGATATCATATGATGTATTTGCGCATGCGCAGGTAGAATTTCTTGGCTTCATCTGCGATTTGGTGCATGCGTGTGACGTCACTTCTGGAAGTGTGTCCTGTACATGACGTCACTTATGGGTATCGGGAAAACATTTTATTACATTCCCCTGACTGCTCCAACTAAAAGGTTGACAGCTCTGAATTAATTTATATGTTTGCGAGGAACTTTTCTAGTGTTATGAGGGCCCTGAAATGTTTTTGAGGGCACAGTGACAAAACTTGCCTCCAAGCCAGAAATTCAAAAATGGGCACCTGCTTTGATGCCACTGGGAGCAACATGCAAAGGGATGGTGGGCAAAATGTTGCTTGTGAGTCACTGGTTAGAGGTCACTGCTTTAAATGTACATTAATATTTTGAAGAGTAATATTTTGAAGTGTAGTTTTAGTGTCAATAGTGTCAATTTGTTTCAGTCCCCCTATTACAGGACATCTAGCAGTTTCAAACAAATTGATGTTATGAAGAATCTTGTATCATTTTTCAATACTTTTTTGTAATTTAAAACCATTAATTTTCAATTTTGGTTTTCCATGTGTTCTACATTAACCCTACTGAGTCATTTGCTGATTGGTCCATGTAGGATACTGCTCTAGAACAAATTTTAAGAAGTTTGCTGGAGCTGTGTGTGTTTGTGTAAGATATAGAGTGGTGTGAAAAACTATTTGCCCCCTTCCTGATTTCTTATTCTTTTGCATGTTTGTCACACTTAAATGTTTCTGCTCATCAAAAACCGTTAACTATTAGTCAAAGATAACATAATTGAACACAAAATGCAGTTTTTAAATGAAGGTTTACGTTATTAAGGGAGAAAAAAAACTCCAAATCTACATGGCCCTGTGTGAAAAAGTGATTGCCCCCTTGTTAAAAAATAACTTAACTGTGGTTTATCAATTTCAATTTTCAATTTCAATATCAATTTCTGTAGTCACCCCCAGGCCTGATTACTGCCACACCTGTTTCAATCAAGAAATCACTTAAATAGGAGCTACCTGACACAGAGAAGTAGACCAAAAGCACCTCAAAAGCTAGACATCATGCCAAGATCCAAAGAAATTCAGGAACAAATGAGAACAAAAGTAATTGAGATCTATCAGTCTGGTAAAGGTTATAAAGCCATTTCTAAAGCTTTGGGACTCCAGCAAACCACAGTGAGAGCCATTATCCACAAATGGCAAAAACATGGAACAGTGGTGAACCTTCCCAGGAGTGGCCGGCCGACCAAAATTACCCCAAGAGCGCAGAGACAACTCATCCGAGAGGCCACAAAAGACCCCAGGACAACATCTAAAGAACTGCAGGCCTCACTTGCCTCAATTAAGGTCAGTGTTCACGACTCCACCATAAGAAAGAGACTGGGCAAAAACGGCCTGCATGGAAGATTTCCAAGGCGCAAACCACTTTTAAGCAAAAAGAACATTATGGCTCGTCTCAATTTTGCTAAAAAACATCTCAATGATTGCCAAGACTTTTGAGAAAATACCTTGTGGACCGACGAGACAAAAGTTGAACTTTTTGGAAGGTGCGTGTCCTGTTACATCTGGCGTAAAAGTAACACAGCATTTCAGAAAAAGAACATCATACCAACAGTAAAATATGGTGGCGGTAGTGTGATGGTCTGGGGTTGTTTTGCTGCTTCATGACCTGGAAGGCTTGCTGTGATAGATGGAACCATGAATTCTACTGTCTACCAAAAAATCCTGAAGGAGAATGTCCGGCCATCTGTTCGTCAACTCAAGCTGAAGCGATCTTGGGTGCTGCAGCAGGACAATGACCCAAAACACACCAGCAAATCCACCTCTGAATGGCTGAAGAAAAACAAAATGAAGACTTTGGAGTGGCCTAGTCAAAGTCCTGACCTGAATCCTATTGAGATGTTGTGGCATGACCTTAAAAAGGCGGTTCATGCTAGAAAACCCTCAAATAAAGCTGAATTACAACAATTCTGCAAAGATGAGTTGGCCAAAATTCCTCCAGAGCGCTGTAAAAGACTCGTTGCAAGTTATCGCAAACGCTTGATTGCAGTTATTGCTGCTAAGGGTGGCCCAACCAGTTATTAGGTTCGGGGGGCAATTACTTTTTCACAGAGGGCCATGTAGGTTTGGATTTTTTTTCTCCCTAAATAATAAAAACCCTCATTTAAAAACTGCATTTTGTGTTTACTTGTGTTATCTTTGACTAATAGTTAAATGTGTTTGATGATCAGAAACATTTTGTGTGACAAACATGCAAAAGAATAAGAAATCAGGAAGGGGGCAAATAGTTTTTCACACCACTGTAAACCCCTCTCCTGGTGCCTTCGGTGGGCCCTGCACCCTCCAGTCTAACCCTGTCTTTACCCTAGCAACCAGGGAATGGTTTAAGTGAAAGACTGAAAGATGAATAGCAAAGGACCTGAATAGAAAGTTAAGTATAAAAAAGTAGCAATAACAATAAAATTGTAGCCTCACAGATCAATCCGTTTTTTGGATGCTAAGTTCACTGACTTCCTATTTGAAAGCTGGTAAGAGGCAGATGATGACAAATTTTAAAATTATTTATATTTAAAGATGAAGTTCTAATCTGAATAAATTCAGTGTTTATTTATCCCATCGATATATAAAAGTGGTATTAGTATGTTAAGGTAATAATCATTTGGTCTCTAGGATCCAAAAGATAATTCCTAGCAAGCATCCATTTTCAACTTGCTTAATATAAATCTATTTATTATATCCCAAAATGCAAACCTTCTATTACACCATACATATTAATATACAAAACCAAATATAAAAAGGTTAAAAACAAATAATGGCCAGCACCAACTGTTACGACCACATCGCTTCTTATCCCCCTCCGGTGCATGCGGTTCTTGAACCCCTGGCTTGCGTGACAGGCATCCTTTTTATTGACAAGCTGTGCAATGATGTCACCTTTGGCACGAGATTCAAATATTTAAAGGCCCTCTTATGCTATTTTAATTGCCCAATGTAGGTTCTGTCTTGTATAGCTCTTGGTGTGTTTCTTGACTGATTCTTGTGTATGACCTCTTGCCTGATTCCTGACTTTGATGTTTGCTGACTGAACTGACCCTTTTGCCCATTCTTTGACTATGCCTTCTGAATCCTGATTTGGTACTTCCCTGTTTGTACGGTTATGACCTTGGCCTGCTCTCTGCGGCTTTGCCTTAGTCCCCCCATTACTCCTGTGATATGCTCTAGTTCATTTGCTTCCCTCCCTCGATTGCCCTGAACTCTTGCATTGGTCCTGGCAGCATCAGACCGAAATCTTGGCATTAGTTCTGGGTGTTGAGAAACCGCGTGTGACACAAAGTGGCTAAAGTAAGTTTCATTCAGAAGAAGCCCAAGGATACTAAAAGGAGCACTTGGACAAAATGTGCGTCAAATGGTTGAGTGGGTCTGGAGGGTATGCGTCTCCCATATTGAATTGCCAGGCCTGGTATATGTGATATCGGGATGAAGGAGTGGACAGACTGGCTTTGTGCAACAATAACAAGTTCTTCAGCTGACCAGCTGACCAACTGCAAACACTAAACAGATTGGCACTATCTAAATTACAAAATAGATATTGCTTATTAATCTGTGTGGAAGGAGTTCTGTATAATTACTGCAAAACCATAGAAAAAGATGTGACAGGTAGGCATGATTATGTGTTAATATGATAAAAGTATCTTGGGACATCACAAGATAAATCAAAGGTTTTTGGCTTAATAAATGTAAAATAAACCTTAAGGACAAGTAAACCCAAAATATAATGTTTTGCCAAATAAAAAAAAAACATAATTCTAAACAACTTTGCAATATACATTCATTACAAATTTGCAATGGTTTTTTACTTATTTGTATATATCATTGCTATTACAAGTAGTGGTTGCCAGTCCTTTTCTATTCTCTGCCCTGGTGGCTCTGACATATGAAACAATGTAACACAAGCAGGCAGACTGTCCTTTAAAAAATAACTAGCCTGTTATGTTTCTGAATAGCCAAGAACTTTTACACCCACAGAACCTTTGAGATAAAGTAACTTGTCAGAAACCACTAAAAACTGACACTGTGATTCAAACTAAGGTGCTTAACAGTATAACAGTATAATAGTAACAGTAACAGTATAACAGTAACGGTATAAGGTGCTTAACAGTATAACAGTATAATAGTAACAGTAACAGTATAACAGTAACAGTATAATAATAGTAACAGTAACAGTATAACAGTAACAGTATAATAACATTGCAGAAGTATGTACATGGTTTGTAGAAACTGATCCTCCTGTTATGTGAGCTGCAGATGTTTGGGGTTCAATTTCAGCCTTTTTTTCCATGCTGTGTGTAGCTTCGCGAATGAGGCATCTTATGTATGACTACCATGGTGGAAAATGCTATGGGGTCATTTGCTAACACTGGGCAAATTAAAATGCTGTTCTATCTGACATTGTTATTTCAAAGCACTGAAACTCAAGACTAGTTTTTAATGGGATATTGTTTTATGCTACAAAATGTAAGGAAAGTAAAAAAACTGAAATACACTTTTGCAAAATAATGAAATAACTAAATTTTAAACTTTTTATTTACATATAAAACATTTTTTAAGTAACATTGGAGTGACCCTAATTTCAGTCCAACTTAGCTTTTTATTTCAATTTGAAATAAAAATGTCAAATTTCTGTGTAGGATTGGTTATGCAGCAAAATGAAAGAATTGGTCAAGGCTAAATGATGGCACTGTATAGCTGCTGTCTTTGCACACACTCTTAGTGAAATATATCAGGTCTTTTAGCGTGCAGTAACCTCTTCGTCAAGATGACACCCAACCTTGTCTTTTAACACTTGACTTCTGACCCTTAGATCAGTTCCATGTTTCAAACTGTACCAGCACTTCTTGGATAGTAGAGCTGTGGTTGAAACTGAATCTGTCCGAGCCAGAGCTAGTCAACATACTGTACTTCTTAAATTAACCCATATAAATTGTTGAAATATAAGGATACTTTTAACCGAAATTGTTTTTTTAAGTACGTTTGTTTAAACTTGTATGCACTTTAGTTTAATTAGTGCTGAGCACTAGTTTTCTATTATTAAATATACACTGTAATCAGTGACAGAGAGGCTCAGTGGTTCATACTGCTGCTTTGCAGAGCTTTGATTTTTAGACCAATTCTGACATGGAAACTGTCTGAAAGCAGTTTGTATATTGCACTCTGTCTTCAGGGGTTTTCTTCTATTTGGCTTCTGATGACATTGACATGATAGTATGTGTGCTATGTGATACAGAACTTATTTTGCAAGCTACATTGAGGCAGCTGTAAGACACCTGCAAATGCGTCAATACTATTTAAAGATACTTAGAAACTACTCTGGAGTTGTTTCCAGTTCTGAGGTTTGTTATCTTAATCAGCCTGCTAATTAATCCTGTAAGGAGCTCACAATTATGTAAACAGTGCTTTTTGTATAAGATTTTGGGCCACTAAGGTCAACATGCAGCTAGAAATTAAAATATGACACCCTCTTCTACTGTGTGAGAAAGGAAGGAGACATAGTCACACTATGTATACCCTATTCAACATTGCATGTTACTGTAAATTCAGACATAAATTAATATTTTTTAATAATAGTGTTTCTTTAACACTAGCTACCACAGAATATGAAACTACTGAGCAAGGAGTACCCTATAGTTCCTCAACTACAGATTTATATCAACCCCCTACAGCAGAATTTTTCTCTAATTCCAGAATTGCCTCCCAGTAAAAATGAATCCCCAGTCCAAGAATGTTTTTATTTTAGTCCCACTTGCCTCATTACTATTCACTAGTATGTACAGCCCATGCTCCCACATTTTGCCAACCAGGGACAGACTGGGGGGTGCAGGGCCCTCCGGGGCTACTGCTTCAGGGGCCCCTGCACTCCCCAATGGGGACTACAGAATAAGTATACTCAAAAAATCTGTATTTGATTTACCCATAGGGTCCCTTTAGTAACATGACTGATCTAGATGATGGTAAGAGGGTGGTGCTAATTAAAGAAATTCCTTGAAAGTGCATGTCAGCTGATGTAATTGTACATGAACTGGGCAGTAGAATATATCTCTATATTCCATGTTCTACTTCTCACCCTCCTCTGTTTCCATTACTCTGGTTTTCTCTTGTCTAAAACACGATTTCTGCCTTTTTCTTTTCTATTAATACACTTCATTGTTTGATTTCTACCATCCTTTTTTTCTTTTGCTTTTTATTTAGCTTCTTTGTTTTCCTCATTCTTCTTTTTTTTCTTTATCCTGAATGTCTCCTATTATTATTTCTCCTACTTCTGTTCACCCATCCCCACTCCTCTTTCTCATTGATCTTCTCACAATACCTTTGAGGATATTGTTTTCATTCTGACTCTATAGTTAGATTTCTAGTCATAAAGCAATTCAGAAATGCAGTTTTTTTTTTTTACCAGAAAGAAGCAGGTAAGGGGCCCTTCAAAGATATTTTTTGGTGGGGGGCAGTTAGTATTCAGAAGTATAGTATTTTTACATTTGGTAAATACTAGCTTAAAACATACCTCCCAACATTTGAAAAATGAAAAGAGGGACAAAAAGATTTGGTGTGCGCAGCGCGGCAATTTTTTGACCACGTACACTTTTGTGGCCACGCCCCAATTACCACACCCCATTAAAAAAAAAACTCCTTTTATATAGATGATCATAGATCAGACGCAAATGTGCTATACCCTCATACTGAACGACCTAAGGAAAACAATATAGCAACTCCTACATTAAAATACAAATATAGAGAGAAGGCAGTCAGTTATAAGTGAGTTATAACTATGTACCACTTTTGCCCCCCCATACACAGTACCCCCATACACAGTAGCCCCCCCATACACAGTAGCCCCCCACACACAGTAACCCCCCCAAACAGTAGCCCCCCATACACAGTAGCCCCCCATACACAGTAGCCCCCCCATACACAGTAGCCCCCCATACACAGTAGCCCCCATACACAGTAGCCCCCATAAACATTACCCCCCTACACACAGTACCCCCATACACAGTAGCCCCCCATACACAGTAGCCCCCATACACAGTAGCCCCCATACACATTACCCCCCCTACACACAGTAGCCCCCATACACAGTAGCCCCCATACACATTACCCCCCTACACACAGTACCCCCCATACACAGTAGCCCCCCATACACAGTAGCCCCTCACACACAGTGCCCCCCACACACAGTACCCCCCATACACAGTAGCCCCTATACACAGTACCCCCCATAGGGCTCCGCCTTCATCTGCGGCTTCTCTCCTTATGCGGCTCCTTTTGCGGCGGTGACAGGCCCTATTATAAGGTTGTGCCCGTGCGTAATAACGTCACACATACCCAGGGGCGCAACCTTATAAAAGGGCCTGTCATGCTGTATATGGAGCCGCATAAGGAGAGAAGCCGCAGGAGAAGTCGGAACGTCCGGCTCCAGTCAGCGCATCCTGCTGTGCTGG
Source organism: Xenopus tropicalis (assembly GCF_000004195.4). Classification (NCBI taxonomy): domain Eukaryota; kingdom Metazoa; phylum Chordata; class Amphibia; order Anura; family Pipidae; genus Xenopus; species Xenopus tropicalis. Next base: position 101,202,557 of record NC_030678.2, on the reverse strand, counting down.
ATAGTTCAATGAATGTCCCGCAATGCGGGACATTCATGGAACTATCTGGGACTGTGGGATGCACCATAAAAATCGGGACTGTCCCACGAAAAGCGGGATAGTTGGGGGGATGGCTTAAAAAGAATATGCTATTTTATTCGTCAAGAGCACAATATATCAATACCATAGTATATGCATGCATATATGTAGATGTAGCAGGTTTTATTTTTAATACCTGTGCAGCCGCCTCATTACTGCTTTCTGTATACAGAATGTCTAAATACTCATATTCAAACATATTCCACTCACTCTCCAGTCTGCTGCTGTGACTTTTTGTTTGATTCTTGAGAGTTCTTTCTTTCATTTGTATCCCAAATTTCTCTTTAAGGCCAGAAGGCTGAAATATGAATCTACTGTAACCCGGGCTTACATGTTTCATGGCACTAACCTCCTTTAGATGCAACATTAAGAAGAGGCTCCTCTTAAAGTGATACTGACATCAAAAAAATTCTTAGAAAAATATGAACCTACTTCCAAACCTACCTATAGGTCATGTTGCTGTTTTTTCCTAAAAGTCCTGTTTCTCTACATAAATCTTACTGAAGATCCTGAACCCAACTGTCTGGCAATCCGACTGTAGCTTCTCAATCTGTCCAAAGGACTACGTCATAAACTGGGAGGATTCAGCTTGCTGTTTGCTTCAAAGAGTTCCCCCTCCCTCCCTCCCTCCCTCGCATAGCATCACATGGCGTTGTGAACTAGATAGCAGGCTTGATCTTTCCATTGCCTGTCTACTTCAAAGGGCTGCCCCCCCCCCTCTGTTCTTCCCACGAAGAATTTAAATAGCCAGCAGCTTAAGCTTTCCTGTGCCTGCTTCTAAGAGCTCTCCCTCCCCATTACACACAGACAACAGAGCTGAGCTTGTCACACACCGGCTGAAAGCAGAAGGGGTGTTGTAGGTTTGGGATTGGGCATATTTATTCACTTGGGAGGCATTTAAATTAAAACCCAGAAGAGGGGAACAAACATGGCTGCTCCGTGGGTCTGTAATTTGTGCTACCATAATTATAAAGCGAAAAAACTTTGCAGATTTAGTTTATAAGGAATTTAAAGCTGATACAAATTAAAACACAACAGCAGGTGTAAAAAAATTTTTTAAGTGGCTGTAAGTATCACTTTAAAGAAGGAAAGGCATAATCACTGGGGATGCCAAAATTTTACTTACCTGAGACCATAGGCCGGTAATCCTACTCACTGAAAACAGAATTGGGCCAGGGTACTACTGTAGGAGCACAACCTCACAATCTTCTTCCTTTTCAACGGCCTCCATCAAGATACTTATGGGCAGTAGAGTTGAAAGCTAGCTATCACTGAAACAGAAAACCTTACGTATGATTCATATTAGTGTATGTTAGTCCTATAATGGGGCAATAACACATTTATACCAATACTATTCCTGTCATGCCCAGGACCCCCCAAAAATATTTGGTTTATTCTGTGGTAAAGCTGCAAGACCTGTTGGCTGGCCTTCACTAGTAGTAGTGTTGGTTTGCTTACTTCTGGTATTAGGGACGATAGGCAGAAGCTTGAGTTCCATCACTGCTAACTGGGAGTTGTGGTGTACATTTTAGTGTAGCTGTGCTTTTTGGGTACTTATTTTTGCATAATAAAATAAAATGAATTCTAAGCAACTTTCCAATATACATTCATTAGAGTTTGACATTGCATTTTGTGCCTCTAAATATAGAATAAATGTGCTAGTAAATGTTGCATTTTGAGCTGATTTAATCAAAATGTCCACAAAAATGCTGCTAGTCCTGCCCATCTGTTCCACTCCTTGCTGGCTGGTTTCCCAGACCATGCAGGAGAACCAATGGCTGTCATCACTTTGCACTCTAGAATAGGAATCTATAAACAAATAGAGCTGATCTGGAATTAGAACTATACTTGTTTGTGTGAATGCAGAGCCTCCTACACTGCCTCTGGAAAGGATTAGTAGGACATGCCCACTATTCATTTGAACTCAGGCTCATATATTATTCATCATTGCCTATAATAGTAAAGGACATGTAAACCCCGCACACAAAAATGTAATCAGAGAACAGCCTCTTTGAAATCTTTCAATACCTGCCACTGGTTGTCCAGAGGTTAATAGTAAGGCTGCAACATCTCCTTAATCACTTAGATTTCCTTCTCCTCCTGTAACCCACTCGGCCCCCTCCCTCAGGAATTTGCTTTGGATGTTGGCTTGTGGGCATGCTCAGTTGTACTAAGCTCAGATTACTAGACACGCCCCTAGCATCCAGTGAAGAGATGGCATTGCTGGTTCCCATAGAAACTCAGCTCTAGCTGTCTGCTTCAATTTTTTTCTCCCAACCAACTCTCCTGAGCTCAGCTCAAACAAAGCAGAACTTTTATCAGAGACAGTTCTGCCTGTGTGAGCCTGTATTCTTGATGAACTGTATGCTGAATAAGGGTCTGTGTGTGTGTATGCTGTTAGCAGATTTAAATGTATCCAATTATGTATCAGAGTAAAAATGGCCACAAGGTGAAAGCTTCTATTTTCTTTAGGACAATGTGATGGTGCTGGCAAACGAAGGGGATATATGCAGTACAAATTATGCCATTTGGGTGGGGGAGACATGCCCAACTGATATACATTGTAGGCAAATGTAGGCTTTACATGTCCTTTAAGTGAATTTTGAGTTATACTATATGTCCCATTTAATTTTTCTAAAGTTATTTGTAAATGTAATGCAGTTAAAGGCAACATTGGTTTATCCCTTTCTGTTTTTTGGGTCATAACAGGAGTAAGTTCTTCTTTAACTCCTTTCATCAGGAGTTGCAACATTGTTTCAGAAGTTACAGTCAGGAGTGCAGAGAATGTTATACATATATTCCTTTTAAGAGCAATTATATTTCCAAACAAGATTAAAATCATAAAATTTCTTTAATTAATGTATTTTGGAAAGTTACTTTTTGCACAGATTTTATTCCTCTATGCAAAAAATTGTTTTTTGGAGGAGCCCTTTAAGAAAAAAAGTATCATTCTGCCTTTTTGGGGATTATATGGATAGTTTTAGACTAAATGTGTCTGTAGCCCCCACAGAGAAAATGAAGGTAAACATTATGAAACACAAAAGGATTGTGAATAAGACACTGAGGGGCCGATTCACTAAAGTGCGAAATAACGTGCGCTATTTTTAGCGTGCAGTAAAAATTTTATTGTGTCTTAATTTTCGCGACTTTTTGCACAATTCACTACAAGCATACTATTTCATGCGATATTTTTGTTGCGATAAATAGCGTGCATGGTATTTTTCGCATGCACGCTATTTATCGCAAGCGCTAATTGTCGTGACATTATGCACGCGACAATCTGCAGCATAAAACTGGTGACATTTTGCCCTGGGAGAGCACAGAGTGCTAGAGAGGTGCTGTAAAAATGTTTATTTGCAAAAAACCCCCCAAAAAACCAATACAAATATAAGTAAGAAAAAAAAAGAAGTGCTAGAGATAATAAAATAGGGGGGGGGGGGCATTTAAGAATATTTAGCCAAATACTTAGGGGTCCGTTTGCTAAAGTGGCTTAAATTAAGTGGGAGATTTTAGACACAGAATAAATGGCAAATACTGTATGTTATGGGCACTTTATTAAACAGGAACAAATATAATATTGCAATTATTCTGGCAACAAAACATTTGATTGGCAGTTATCACACTCGCCAGAAAATACGCTACGTACTAATTAACGCAAGTTTTACTAATCAGCAAAATGGGCTAAAGACAAAATTGTTGGCAGAATATTTGCAAACATTTAACCCATATAGCATATTGATGCTGTTACTGATAAATGTACGAGTGTAGGGGAAACTACATGAAAGTATAGAATACCATATCAAGGAAGGATAAATAATTAGACATTACTCAGTTCAAAAGTACAAAAATAAAACAAATTTTATTTTTACAATTAAAGGGGAAAAACTGGGAAAGAAAAAACTTAGGGCTTGCTGCCCTTGAGTTCTCTGACGTCCCTCCTGAGTTCTGCTATTTCCCCCCGGAGCTGGGCCAGCTCGGCCTTGATGTTGGCCAGGTCCTCCTGCACTGATGGTCCCTCGTGTGCAGGAGAACCTGGTGCCCAGCGCTTGGCCTGGGGGGAGTCCGGGGCCTGGGGGGAGAACTCAAGGGCCTGGGGGGAAACTGGGGGAGGAAGGAAGGGGGGCAGTGTCCGGGGCCTCTTCGGCCTCGGGGGCCTCTGGGGCCGATGATGGGGCCGCTTGAGGTCGGGCCACAGGGGCCGGTGCTTGGGCCTCGGGGCCGGTGGAGGTCGGGCCTCGGGGGCCGGTGCTGCTGGGGCCTCGGGGGCCGCTGGAGCCTGGTATGCCTGGGGTTGTGCCTGGGGATGAGGCGCCAGCTGAAGTTCTGTGAGATAGTATTGCAAGATGTTATTTTGTGTAATATATTATACATATATATATACATTCATACACCATCATAAATAACGGGGCCCCTCACAACAACATTTTTTGGGCCCCCCTCCTCCCAGGCCCCCAATGGCCCCTCCCCCTGTGAACCCTCACATCAATACAAAGGACACACAGACATTGTTAGCCAGGGCCCCCTAATACATTCGTGGCCCTTCCCCAAATGACTCACACTATGGGCCGCTCCCTGCTGCTTCCCCCCTGCTTTAAACTTATTTATGCATATGTATTTGAAAATAGATGTGTGTATATATATATATACAATACGAAGTGCTGGGAAGCTGCACACCATAAGGAACAATAATACCTGGGTGCCTGTGGCAAAACAAAATCTAGACAGGCATGGGGTGACGGCACACACAGGATTTTCACAAGGAGTCACGAAGATGTGAAATAATATCCAGAGGTTTATTGTGACCAACGTTTCCTCACTGGCATTATGGTTGAACGTGATGGACGTATGTCTTTTTTCAACCCAACTTACTATGTTACTTTCGTCATCCCTGACATTTCTTACATATGTAATTTTAGTTCAAATTACTTGCTAAATCTATTACTGAACGTATACTGTAAAAGCATAATAAAGTACAATAATTACCTTCCGCAATTTCAGCTATGAGTTCGGAAATTCCTACGCTTCAGGTCAGACCACATGCGCTGGAGCAGGCGGAGGTCCACATCAGTTCCGAAGCCCCCGCGCAACCCGCCTTGGAGGTCGCGCAGGATGGCTCTCTTCCTCTCGTGGACCCCTAAGAGCCCCAGCGGTGGGTCGTCATATCCTGAACGCAGGAAAAAACTTATAAGATATCGCCTCTCCCCTGGTAGCAGTTCAGAAACCCCAGGCATGATGCTCCTCTTAGTGTGATAGCAGGCTCAATGACAGAAAATGGCCCCAAGTCGCACATGTCATGAGATTACAAAATCGCTACAAAATGTCCGCAAGTCGCGAGATTACAAAGTCGCGACAAAGAAATCGCCAAAATATGCCTAGTTATGTATTTTGTGCGACTAAATATTTACCACTACAGTACTGTATATTATCGCGCCTAAAGATTTACCGCTATAGTACTGTATATTTTGGCGACTAAATATTTACCGCTATAGTACTGTATATTAGTAGCGAAATTCCATACATGCCAAGACTTTAGTATAGTAAAGTTTAGTAAAAAGACACATACTTGAATAAATAACACTGCTAAGTCCATATTTTATTGCCAAAAACTCATTTACTGTACTTTTCTATAATTTATCGCCTGCCTGTAGTAGGTGTTAATTTTCGCATAGCCGAATGCGATATTTAGCGCGCCTAAGTGATAGTGAACCATGCGATCGTATTCTTTTTAGCGCGGAAATTAACGCATGCGTTAAAACTAGCGCATGCGGTCGCGCGAAAAATAACGCATGCGATATGGCGACTTAACGCACGCGATAGTACTATGATAAATTTTATCGCACTTTAGTGAATCAGGCCCTATGAGGTTGATTCACTAAAGTGCATTAAAACGAGCGTTATTTATAGCATGCGGTAGAAATTTTATCGCGTCTTATTTTTAGCGACTTAACGTACGATTCACTAAAAGGATACTTGTGTTAATTTAGACATGATGCTGTTTGCGTTATTTAAGTCGCAAAGACTATTTTCGTGCGGTATTTGACGCAACGTGCACAAATTGTTGCCGCGTGCGAAAAAACTCACGCCATATTAGCCATACATGCCATTACTTTCGTAAAACTACTGTTCTGAAAATGACCATTTCCCTGCAAACTGGAGGCTGCATCACTCTAGGGCCAACACATACTTGAATAAATCACACTGCAAAGTCCATATTGTGTTGCCAAAAGCTCATTAACTGTACTTTTCTATAATTACCGCCTGCTCCAAGTAGGTGTTAATTTTAGCACAGACTAATGCGATATTTAGCGTGTCAATATGAATCATGCGTTAGTATTATTTCTGCGTGAGAATTAACGCAATGCGTTAAAATTAACGCCTTGCAATTATGCATTATTTAGCGCATGCGATATGTGACTTAACCATGCAACAATACTTTAGAGAATCGCACGTTTTTTCGGCGTCAATTTTAACGCAAAAAAGCATGCAATAAGCGTTATCGCACTTTAGTGAATCAACCCTTATAAGATTTATATATATGGAGTCATTCTGGTGCAAATTGTTAATACTGCAGTGTTTAGATGTGATAGATAGTAGAGAAATTAAGAGATTAACGTATTATGAAATATTATGCAAGGTAAGTTTCTGCCTAGGAGTAGTGTTAAGAAATGAGTTACGTAGCACAGAGCTGAATCAATAACTTTCCTGTTTTACAGAGAAGGTGGTGGCTGGAGCTGGTAAATAGGATAATTGTACCTTGCAAGAGTGAGAATCTTGTATTGCTGCATTAGTCTATAGGGAGGTGTTTTTTCTTGATGGGTAGCAAGCACATAAATTATGTTAACCCTTTGACTGCTATTAAGCAGAAGTTACTGATGGTTTAACTTGCATTACAGTTCATTCCAACAGGTTTTAAGTACTGACCAGCATTTCACTTTTTTCTGTTTACATATCAGTAAATTACAGCAATTTAAATATTTTACTACAAACTCTTTAAATTAAATAAAGCGTACATGCCAGTTTATTACTGATGGATCTAGCACTGCTGTAACATATACTGGACCGTATTAAGTTTTTATGGTTTATCTCATGAAAACCCAATAGAAGGCTATGGAGATACTTGGAATTGAATAGGGAGATGCATTTTTCATATCATATTGTGAAAAACTTTAACCCTTTGTGGACAGCACAGTGGCACAATTGAGGCCCTAGGTTTGATTCCAGCAAGGAGTTGTTTTCTTTCTCTTAAGTGTTTTTTTTTTTTTTTTTTTTAGCATACTCTGGTTTTCTCCCACACTTTATCTGTGTGTCCCTTTCTCAAAGCATGCAACTTTATAAAACTGAGTTCTATAGTTTGATTAAACTGTCCATAAAGTCAGTGCAACAGAACTACGGTAAAAGGTGTTACTGTTGGGACAACATTTTTCTAAATAACAAATTAATAAGCCATTGTAAAAAAAAAACTCATAATATGCAATATTATAATTTCATGTATATTACATGGATTATGGACACCAGTCACAGAGGTACTATACAAATGTCATGCAGATAGTACCTCAATTGGAACTGCCCACAACACACCTCTACCAGCAACCAATGTCTGAGTTTATCTGGTGTCAGTATCAGGCATATTTGTAAATTTGTACTTTTGCCATGGCTGGATTTAGGGCCTTGTGGACCTCGAGTTACATTTTTATAGGTCCCTTCTTCAGAATGATTTAATAGGAAATCTTTTGTAAATATAAAAATCACATTGATGATCTACTGTATGTGGCCAGGATAGAGTTATATAGAAACAAACTGCAGAGAAACAATAATGCATCTAGATATATTTTCCTATCTTGTTTATTTGCAGCATAAAATACCTTTATATAATAAATTTTACTACTTTCTAGGAATGCACTAAATCATTATTTTTGGGATTGGTCAAGTCTCAGGAGTTTGCAAATCCTAAACCAAATCGAAACCCTAATTTTTTTATATGGAAATTAGCATTTGGAATGGTGAAAAAATGTGTTCCAGGAAAAAAATTGCGATTTGTATAAATTTGTGGGCAAAAGTCACATCATATTTAGGGTTTGGATTTGATGCTGCCAGGCACTTGGATTCGGCCAAATCCTGCTGAGAAAAAAGTTCAGATCCCAAACCAAATTCTGGATTTAGTGCATACCTATTGTTTTCTCTTGAAAATGTAACTATGTATCTAGAGATGTCAACTTATCCACTGTCATTAGGGAGATAATGATCCAGTACCTGTATTTCAGCCTAATTCCTTTTACACTAAATGCATTAGGGCGAAGACACCGCGGTAATTAGTAGCCATGACTAATCCGTGCAGTGCAAATGATGTGCGATTAATCACAGCATCTTATATATAGAAACCTATGGCAGGTAAGCCATTTTCTTGTTGTTTCGCAAATTATATGGTGAAGCGAAATGGGACAGATTTGCTCATCACTAATTAAAATCATTATTAATTTTTTGAGAAATTGTTCAGATTTTAGACAGAACTCATTTGTGAAGTCCAACTTCAAATTGTCCAACTTTTTTAATGTGAGGTTTCAAGCTTTTCAAGCTTTTTTCAAGTATTCCTTGATGGAGGCAACCTCCAGTACACAAAGAAACATAATTTCCAGGAAGGATGCAAGAATTTGTGTTTCTTTGAATTATGCTTCTGGTAGTTACTTAAAAACATGTTTTCTCCTTCAGTGGTATTTATGTAATTATTTGGATATCTTTGATGTACTATTTTGTTTTTATGTAGTGCCATTATTTTGTTAGTTGCTTTCTCACGATGCCTAGGATATTATGAAGAAGTTATCTGACCCTAAGAATTGCTAAGCTCTTTTTTTAAAATAAATAATATTTGTGAATAAGCTATATTTTCCTTTTACATATAAGCCCCCTATAAATGGAATATTGTCATTGTCATCCGAACAATATACAATATAAAAACCTAGACATCTAAAATGACTGTATAAATTATGCATAACAAACAGATTTTTTGAAGGTCACTTAAGCTGAAGGATCGATTGATCATGATAAATTTTCACTAGCTTCAGCAGCTAAATCCCTCTGCATTTCTTTTGATTGTCCACTGGAGAGCACTGTTTTCCCATACCAAATGCCAAATTGATGTTGCAACATTAAACAATTATAATGGGCTGTCCCATATCTTTTACGAAATTTAAAAAAAAAAAAAATAGTTTCTATTTTTGTTTCATTTAATATTACACTATGCTAGCGGAACATTTAATGAAGTAAAATGGGTAAGTGTGTCATTAATAGACTCTGGGCAAATTTGTTACCCATGGCCTGTGCCACCCCAGGGGTCCTGGCCACCTGAGGCAGCCAAGTTGATGCCACCCCCTCGCTACCCCTGCGATTAGCTTTTTTGAATCAGTGGGGGGCGCATTGCTAATCAGAATTTGGGCTCTTTTAGTTACCAGGAGTGGCTTTTTCTGCCCCTCGTAACTTGCCAGGCACTGCCGCCTAAGGTGAGTTTCTCAGCTCGCCTCATGGCAGCAGTGCCCCTGCCCATGGCAGGCAATAAGATATTTGCTTTCATTGTTCTACCTACAGCTGGCTAAAAAAAAAGCTAATCTCAGATTGTGGATTTAAGAATACAGGTATTGGACCCCTTATCCGGAAACCCATTATCCAGAAAGTTCTGAATTACGGAGAGGCCATCTCCCATAGACTCAATTTTAATCAAATAATTCACATTTTTAAAAATGGTTTCCTTTTTCTCTGTAATAATAAAACAAAGTACAAATCAAGTACTTTATCCCAACTAAGATATAATGAATCCTTATTGGAGCCAAAACAATCCCATTGGGTTTAATTACTGTTTAAATAATTTCATTAGCAGACTTAGCAGGAGATCCGAATTACGAAAAGACCCCTTATCTGGGAAACCCCAGTCCCATACCTGTACTTATTGTTTCCACTTCAAAAGTCAATGTAGATGACAGCCATTTTAGGTATCCACTATGCAGTCACACATGTGGGTTTGTTTGGAACTGATGCAGAATATCCAAATTAATCATTGTACTGCACACAGCGCCAGCAAAACACCAACAGATAGACCAGGACCAGAAAAGCGAGTGTCTTCAAAGGAGGGGGCCCCCAACCTTCAGTACTTCCTGCCAAACACCTGGATGACTGTTTCTCTATAACTATAGCTTTCTCAAGAATATATTGTATATATAAATGTGCAAATAATTCTTCAATCCACAATCTGAGATTTACATTGCATATCCTTGATTTGACATGTATGCATGTTGATATTGAGAGAATATAACAATAATCTCAAGCAATTGAATTGCAATTGCGCTTGTGGCATAGGCGCAGCCACATGATACTATTTAACTCATTGTTCCATTCAATTGTGGGGAAAAAACTTCTTTGTAACTTCTATTAACATTTGAAATAATTAAGACGGAAAGGTACAATATTTTGTGTCTGATACAACAATAACCTTTTTATGGACAAATTATAGCCCATTTAGATTACGGCACTTAGGCACATCTTTTTTTGTTTGGACATTTTTGATATTTTGCCCAGTCTAACACGATAAGTAACGATCATATACAGTACATATGCTATTATTTGGGGCATGTTATCTTTTTATAATTATGCACAAGATAACATAATTATGTTATAGTTATACATGTTGACTGATATATGCATATTATATTGCATTTTAAAAGGTGATTAATACAACATGGAGGGGCCCTCCTTCTACCATTGCTGCTTTGTTTTTATGAGGTATATAAATTTTAAAATCATTTTTATGCGTTGGTTGTGGGGAAATAAAGATTTTTGCTTTTTTCAAATTTGTTGCCTCAGTGATCAAAGCAGGGGTTAAGTCCCATTCAAATTTAGGTTCAATAGTATACGTTTAGTAATTGGACACCCTGTCTTTGGGACATCTGATTTATTTGGTATGTCCATCATCCGGTAGTTATATTTGGATTTCTGCTTTATGGTCCCCTCTTCCCAGCCCCCTCCCTGCTGATACAAATGAATAAGCAAGCAAGTGCACGGTGTATGCACAGGATGATGCAACCTGGGCCCACCGACAAAAAAAATCTTTGGGGCTAATACCCTGCGGCTACATGCTTTGTTATATCACTGCTTAAAGGTCCCCATACACGGGCTGATTCTAGCTGCCAATATCGGTCCCTTAGACCGATTCGGCAGCTAATCGGCCCGTGTATGGGCACTACCGATGGGCCTGCCCGACCGATATCTGACCTGAAATTGGCCAGATATCGATTGGGCAGGTTAAAAAATCTAGTCGGATCGGGGACGATGCGGTCCCCGGACCGACTTTGCCTATACCCGTCATTATACTAAACACCAGTAAATACCCTGCCAAAGACAATACTTGGAAATGCCTCTGCTAAAACACATGCAGAGACAATTATCAGTAAATTATCAGCATTATCTATTTTAGAATCCGTGACAAGTAGCTGCTACTAGTAGTTCTGTGTGTCTTTACCTTTAGCCTTACAGTGCTGGGGTCCTTTGTTTGATTCCAGCACTATCTGCAAGCAACTTATATGTTTTATCTGTATTGTGTGGGTTTCCTCTGGGTATTCCAGTTTCCTCCCATTTTCCAAAAATATACAGAAAGGCAAATTGCCTTCTGATAAAATGGTCAGTAACATGTGTGAATCTGACCTTAGATTATATGCTCCACTGGGGCAGGGACCTACTGTATGTAAATGAGAACAACCTCTCTAAATGCTGCAGTCTGCAGAATATGTCTATATAAATAAAGACTAATAATAATTCAGAGCCACCAAATTTTCTAAACATGTTATGTACTAAAGGGGTCCTTGTCAGATGATCAAATTAGAAGGGGTTCAAAAAAGTTGAACCCCCCCCCCCAGATAAAGAGACAGAATATAGCCTTTACATTTGTACATGCAAACAAAGTGTAAGATTTATCAAAGAAGAGAAGTTTTGGGATAAAGTGGTCTACAAACATTTGGAAAACCTTATTGCCATTTTTTTTTTGTTTACTGCAGCCTATTGCTGAGTTCTTGAAATGATAAAGAAAAGTAAAGGAGCCATAATGTTTTTTTCATAATTAAAGTTATCAGTGTTTAAAATTAGGATTTGGCTGGGCCTGGTGTGCACAGAAATCACACAAATTCCCCACGCACGTTGTTTATGTCCCCCACTCCCTGCCAGCTTGTGCTGCCTATTCGATTTAAGGAAGAGAGCAGTTGGAGAGGGGGTATTGATACTACTATAGAGGAAGCTGACTCAGCAAGTTCTGTTTCACCTATAGCTACAGCACTAATAAAAACAGAAAACTGAACAAAACTAAATATGTACACAGTTAAATGATAAAATTACTATAATTACATTCTAAACTTAGAAGTTTTACTTACAATGTAACCACATGGGCCAAACCATCAGCCTACCACCATTCCTTTTGGAAATTCCTTTCAGGACCCCTGAATATGAGTTCTGTGCCCAGATGTCTCTCCTCTGCAAGTTGGTTTCGGTGAAATTGTCTTATGAGCCAATTATGTGAACCATATTAGGTACAGGTTCAGTGCAAACCAGGAGCATGGATATGTGCCAGTATGTCTATGAACATGAAAAGTTGAAATTTCAGGTCTGAAAGTTTTAGCCTCAGAACTGACCAACTAATTTTTCAAAGAATTATCTTATCTTATAGGCTCTTGATAGATCCCTAATATTTAATATGGAGGGGCAGTAATCATGATAATTGTTATAATATCAGGACTTTTTGAATAACAATAGCAGGAATTTAGTCATAAATTGATGCCTTGTTTATATGTTTTAGCGGACATACTCTTCCTACGGTTTTTTTTTTTTAATTTTCCTATTCAGACCACAAAAGTGGGCTCAGTTTGAAATTGTACTCTTCATTTCCTCTAGAATCATATAGAAGTGCACATCAATGGGGCTATATATCAAAATAATCTCCAGAAACCTATCAGGTGTCAGGTTTAAAAAATGAACAATTTGGCAGAATTTGCTTTTCATCCTTCCCTATGTGTGCATTATATGTAAATGCATATGTGGCATATTCATTTCTTGGCATCTCTTGATAATATCATGAATTAATGAAAACACAGAGTGAAGATCCTTTTGCATTCTCTAAGTGAATCTTGCAGCACATTCAGTTCAAACAAATTGAAAGCACTTTGAAATTAATTTAAATTAAGCCTGCCACCTAACACTTAATAAAATTGTGTTCAGCATAATTGCAGGCTGGCACGGATTCTACATTTTATGACACATATTTCACAAACTGAATTTTACTTTCAAGTTCTTATGCAGAGACAAGTAATCCACCTAATTAAAACAAGGGTGTTCATCATAACCAATATCTTTGTTTCCATTTAGGGTGGAGTATGTACATACAGTATATATATATATATGTGCACTCTATGTGCAACAGAAACATTTCCACCTCTGTAATTACTAGCACTAATTGTTTTTCCAGGAATATCTTCTGGGACCTCTGCAGCACATTTATACCCTCTTTTGCAGCTAGAGATGGTCCTCCAGAATATGCATGGATCCCTGTAATTTCCTGTCTTTAGAACAGTAACTGACCTCACTGCTCCTTGAAAAGCTATATCTAAAATAAACAGGCACACAGCTTTGCAGTGATATAATTTAGTGTGAATACTGTACATGAGTGGGCATTTTCTCCTGTTTTTCAACTAGAAGCCATGATTGGTAAGCTTAACATATGATTTTGCATTAACCATAGGTTAAAGTAAACTGGTAAAGAAGTTAGGGGTGGAAGGTGGGAACTGTTCTATATTGAATGGGGCAGCCAGGTCTCTCTGCTTCATTTTGGAGTGTCAGTTCTCTAATAGAAAAATGCAAAAGTGTGCAAAGTGCAAAAAACTAACTTATTGTGCCCATTTCTTGTACTGCAATTGAAATTTCAGAGTCCTACCGTGGGTTCCAGTATTCAAAGGAAGTACTCATCAACAGGTAACAGGCCCCGTGCTGGCTGTACAACTTTCAAATTCAATCCAAATAACCTGGAGAGTACACATGTTCTTCAGTGCAACAGTGTAATTTATTGAGATATCATCGCACTACATGTTTTGGCTAACAGCCTTCCTCAGGTGCATATAAGAGTGACATTAGCAAACAGAATAAATACCTAACACCCCACCAACAAGTTCCACCAGCTCCATAGTGTGGCCAGGTGTATAGATTATCATGAAAAGAAAGTGTACTGCCATCTAGTGGCCTACCTTTAAATGGCACCTTAGTAGCAATATACAGATACATTGTATACAGATTAGTTACAAATGTAGAAAAGGCAGTTTCCTACCAGACAGTAAATTGAGAGAACATTTGCTCTTTTCACATGAATAGGAGTCCATCAAAATAGAAGTTCTTAGCTTTATAACCTGTAAGTAAGAAGTATAGCATTATAAAAAGCATTTGAGGCTCAAGGCTTCATTCATACCCAGTGGTTCAAGGGTTCCCATTATATGTATCCATTTTGCCTCATTTTGCAATAGTAGACGTGTTCTGTCTCCCCCCCTCTTTGGGACGGCCACGTCTTCTAAGACTAACCAACGTAATGAGGCCGGGCTGTGTTTATGCAAATAAAAATGTTTTCCCACGGGTGTCTGTGTTTTCTTTTTCTCAGGATCATATGCCGTTATAGAGTATTTGTGTTCCCGTATTCGTGTTTTGACTGGTCTAGCAGTTTGACCTATATACATTTTCCCACATGGGCATTTTAATTCATATACCACAGACTCAGAGTTGCAAGTATGGTACCCCCTGATAGGTATTTTATGGCCCTTATAAGGATGTGTAATGAAATCACCTTTAATAATAGAGTTGCAGTTACTGCACCCTAAGCAGGGAAAAGTCCCATATTTTGGAGGGCCAAGGAAACGGGTTCGTTTTTCAGTTCTCAGTAAATCTGACTTAACCAATTTGTCTGCCAAATTACTGCCCCTTTTATACGAAAACAATGGTGGTGACTTACAAAGTCTACCCAGTGTTGAATCTTTTTGTAGAATAGACCAATGGTGTGTAATCATTTTTTCTAGTTGTTTGCTTAGAGGGCCAAATTGACTGACGAATGGTATTCTCGGTTCTACTTGGTGCTTAGCAGTTTTTTTTCCCAGTAGACTCTTTCTGTCAATTTGCTGCACATCATCTCTCACTTTACATAGCATCCTCCTATCGTATCCTTTTTCAACGAATTTATTTATGAGTTTGTTAGCACTTTGTAAGTACCTTTGGTCATCAGATGCAATACGCCTAATGCGTAAAAATTGACCCTTGGGTATACCTTTAATGGTGTTAGGAGTATGGTAACTGTCTGGTCTGAGGATGTTATTTCTTTCTGTGGGTTTAGAGAATAGGTCAGTCACAATGTGCCCTTCCTTATTAAACACCTGTACGTCAAGGTAATGTATGGTGTTTTTACTGTGTTCTGCGGTGAATTTAATTGAACCGTGTTGGGAATTGATGTGCTCAAGAAATCCCTGCAGTTGCATTTCACTCGATTTCCAGATTATAAAGATATCATCCACATATCTAAAATAGCAGTGTATGGATTCCGCATATAATGGATTCTGGAGTATAAGTTTACGTTCCAGATAATGGTCTGCCCAGAAGGTTATAAGTGACCCATACAAAAATTCAATTAGGACTGAATATTAGTAATATTAGTAATAATTAGTAACATTAGTGGATTAAAAATGCTGACATTTTAAACCTAAGATCATGAAGTTGAACATTTGATTTCTTCTTGGGAGATTTTTTTTGTAGGAGGTCTGTCAACCTTGAAACAAAAGAGAACCTTGAACCTTGAAACAAAAGTGAAAGAGACTGAATCTTAACATAAGCAAACCACCTGTATCCAACTATGGACCAGTACATTGTATAAATGACCCATAGTCACACACTATGGAAAATAAACAAACCCACTTCATGTAAAAAAAGTTGAAGAGCACTGTGGGCCCCACTGAGTCAGACCTCATCCTTACTGTTGTTCCCCACTGCCTTCCCTGTCCTGATCACGGCGATATAAGTCTAGGGGGCACATTTACTAATCCCCGAATCCTAATCCCGAATGGGAAAAAATTGGATTGGAAACATAAATTTTGCGACTTTTTCGTCACTGTCGCGTTTTTTCATATTTTGCACGACTTTTTCGGCGCCGTCACGACTTTATCATATTTTGCGCAATTCTTTCGGCGCCAACGCAATTTTTTCGTATTGAGCAATTGTAAATGGCAGAAAAACCAATCCAAAATTTTCGCGACGGCGACGAAAAAGTCGCGGAAAATATACAATGAAGTCGCAACGGCGACGAAAAAGTCACGCAAAATACGATAAACGCGACAGCGACAAAAAAGTTGCAAAAATACAGATCATTACGAAAAAAACGCATTCGGACACTTTCGGACGTTCGTAGATTAGTAAATGTGGCCCTAGGTGTGCATAGAGGCAGGGGGGTGAGGAGGTGACCAAATACAGTAATATACATCAAGCACATTTGTCTGCTTTTACAAACAGATGTATTCTGTTGTTCATTTTCTGCTATGAATGAATTTAGCAAAATCTAAACAATATGACAATATTTAAGTCTTTTTTTGTCTTGATACACATAGTAATGAAACACAATTTTCACAGATTAGCACATTCTCTAATATGTGAGATGCAGTTTTCTTATTTCAGACACTGTGAAGTTCCCATTTAACAACAGCAGTGGTACATAATGATTTAGAAAAACTGATAGTACATTACATTGCTGAATGGTCAATCAAGCACAAATGGTTAAACTAAAAGTAAATAAAAAATAGTAAAAGTAGCACCAAATCAATCGCCACTAAAACTTATGTAATTGGTTTGAAATAATATGCAGTAACTTGCAAAAGGTTTTCTAGAAAGTCGTCATTGATTAATTGCTGATGCTCTTTTCAAATCAGATGAAGTTTGATTTTATGGACTGGCCTGCAGATCGAGTGGATCCCTCAAGCTTCATCTTGTGCCTGGCTAGCTAATCTACGCATCATCTGTATCAGTCTTTACATCTCTTGTAGCTCTCTGCTTATAAAACAGTATCACAGCTAATCAAGAATAATACATACCAACAAATCAAACTGGACAGATCACAGTTATAAGGAAAACAAACCACCATAGATACCAGGACCTACCCAGTTTAAAACTCATGACTGTGCAGCGACTAAGACTAAAGGTGGCCACACATGTGGCGATCTGACGATCTTTCGTGCGACCAGCTTCCTGCGATATCGGTCGACTCGCCGACATGCCATACACGCACCGAATATCGTACAAAACGAGGTTTCATACGATATTATCGGTGCGTGTATGGGCAGCTTAATGCCAGACAAACTGATTCTCAGCCTCTGATTCTAGCTAGGCCTGCGGATAAATGCAGACTGAGAAGGCTACTGCTTCACTGGGCTGTTTCTTGACCTGCGTTTATCACCGCCCGAGGACCAGCCTGTGTGGCTGTAGTAATCTTTATAATAAGCCACTGGAGAATTTTTAATTTTGCCTTTGTAACTAACTGTTATATGTTTTAAGTACAGCCTCTGTTGTTTCCGCTTAAATGTTTAGACCAGCTGAATTTAATTGTTTAATTTTGGGCCATGTAAACTTTCCACATCCCTCTACCTGTGTATAGTCATTACATCTGTATGCTGTGATCTGCCCAGTTATCTTGTGATGGTCCTGCCACAATGTGTTCCTAAGTTCTGCTTAGTTCCTCTGTCCTGATTTGTTCCCAAATCCTGTTTGGTTCCAAAGTTCTGTTTTGTTTCTTTCATAGCTTGTGTTTATCCAATGGGTACCTTGATGCCGCTGGATTGTTTATTGGGCTACATCTGTTGGCTGCCACCTGCCCTGACCACTGGCCAGTCTGTTGTACTGCCTGCCACCTTTCATGAACTCTGGCCTTTCTATTGGACTTCATTTGCAATTATTAGTTGCCCTGTCTACTGGACTGCTAGTGGACTTACCTTTGCTTTTGCCTTTTTTGAACCCAGGCTTCCTTAACTATGACTCATGACACCATGTTTTTTACATTTCCCAGCGCATAAGCACCAGGCTGGTAGTCTGCAACAGTCTCAACCTAACAGCAGAAAAATAATGTATTACGTTTTACAATTAATCACACCACGCTTTATCCTCCTGCCACTTACTGGTTCGAGGGTATTTGGGTGTCCTGTTTGTCTGCACAAACCCTATTAAATGTCTGGCTTACCTATTTTTCTCTTTCTTGTGTTATTGCTCATATTCTAATCCTTCTTATCTTTTTCCGGCTGTTTGCTATCTTCTCTCTTTATTATTGCTGTTGTCAACTTGAAAATTCAAAATATAAACTTTTTTAAAGAAAAGAATATGAATGAACAAGCCTTACAGTCTGTGTAATGCTAGAAACTTGCTATGCACTCAGCGAACTAACTGCGGTCAGTCACTGAGAGTCATTGATAGTATAGAGGACACAGGAAAATGGCACATCTAGCAGATAAGCATACTCTGCACACACCCAGTACCTGCCAATCTTTCAGAAAATGCCTACTACAGACTATTCCATGGTCTGCACTGCAAAGACAAGGGAAAAACAGGGTTTGGTGCCTTAAGGTTCAGGCCATATCTTTTCCCTCAACTCCTCTCTGTAATTTCTCCATTGCTGCTTTGAAACAGCAATCAAACAGAAAACATTTATACAATAAGTTCAATTACAGTTTAAGAGCTTAATTAGATGCAAATGACCCATGGGCTTTAAAACTGCAGTCTCCAGGTTTTCCATGGTATGATGTAAAAAGATATTAAGCTAGAGTACCAGTACCAGCTAGAGTATGTGCTTGATATCTAGCTATAGTATCAAAATTATTAAAAAATATAGACATGTTGGAGATGTACAAATTATGAAATCTGTGTAAATTACAAAACTCTAATAACAGCTTGGTATTTTGCAAATGTTTTCCTATTAGAATTAACTAAATACTTCCTACTAATTAAATTGAATTTGGTCTGTGTTGTGTGCCAAGAATTAGTGTTTGTTATACTGTATAAAAACACCAAACTTGTTTTGTTTATTAAGAAGATGAGACGTACCAATATATTTCAAGTACAATTAAAATTCTGTGTGTTAGGGTTATTTGTGATTTCCTTAATATCTTTACCAAACAATTTTTTTTGTGTGGTTTAGATAATAAGACTAATAAATATAAATTTGTTTATTTAAGCAGGGCATTTATGGCAATGCATTTGCATTCAATGTGCAATCTAAGATTTATCTTTTAATAAAATGCATTTTTCACTTGTATGTTCATATCCAACCTGTCGTGAACTAAATACCCACAATGAATTTAATATCACTCATTTTACATTTTTAATTTCACGTTAATCTGTAATCTAATGGATAAAAACAGTGGCAACTGTTCTTGATTTCCTGAGACATCCCATGAGTTTGACACTCTACCTCTTGCTCAGGAACAGTTTGTTTCTGGCACACACCTACATCACTCAATTCTGATACCAACTGTAGATCAGTTTAGTCTAGATCTCATTTTAGGTGGGAGTTTTGCCAGTACTTAAAATGGATAAAGGTGGGTCAAAATATGACCAGCAACAATGCTTGGAAATTATGCTTATGTAATAAGTACTGCTTCCAAGTGTGATTCTGCTATGAGAACTTTGTCTCAGACTACCCTCAGGACAGCAGCATGGAGCCCAAGAGAAGAACTCCCTATTGTTATTGGAAACACTTTACTGTGTATCAGGATATCAGAGTACTAAAGAGAACCAGAGGGATCAGCTGGCAAGAAACAGTGTTGAGCAAGCAAAAAACACACAGAGAGGAGAAGTGAACAAAAATGAGCCAATGCCAGTGTCAGACTGAGGTTTTAGGGGCCTACCAAAAAATAGACCAATATACACAGGCTAGAATAATGGATCCACAGGCATGATTTCTGTATTTGCAAAAGATAGAACTTTGCATTCCAACTTTTCCAGGTTATTTGTTCTATAGAGGCAATATGAAACATTCATAGTTGCAATATAAAAATAAATGTTTAATACATGCTGTAGATTGTAGTGTATTTATATGGGTCCATAATTAAACAACACTCTGTTGGAGTGTAGTATTGCTGTTTTTTTTACTGTAGGATTAGAACAAGAAGCAATGAGTTGGGGAGTAACTAATGACCAACAGTTGCCAGAAATAAAATAGGCATGATGTCTCCTCAACACCTGTGAGCACTTACCTGTGTGAACCATGCCCTGATTTAAAGTAGGTATTATTGCTCTGTTTTGCACGTTCCCAAGTACCCCTGCAGTGATGCACACCCCATTCCTAACAGCATATAATATAGCTTCTAAATTAAGTATCTACAATTTGTACCTTACAACCATGCCCTATTTCCAATAGGCAAACAATATTTTTCTCTCATCCTACTGGGATCCCAAAATAATCATCTTAAAGGGCATGTCAACCCCAAAAACCATTTTTGCAAAATAAAAGAAAACATAATTATAAGCAATTTTCCAATATGAAATAATTAAAAAATTGTAGCGCTTTAAAAGTTATGTGTAAATGTAATTGCTGTGGAAAGCAACTTGTGCTGAACTCCTGGTTGTTACTTTTTAAACAATGTTGCAACTGTCAGTCTCCTCCAGCAAGTGAAGTCTGTTAATCTGCTGCCTTGTGTTACATTGTTTCAACAGTCAGAGCCACCAGGGCAGAGAATAGAAAAGGACAGGCAAACATTGCTTCTAATAGCAATTATAAATACAAATAACTCAAAAATAATTACACATTTGTAATAAATCTATACTGCAAAGCTGCTTAGAATGTTGTTTTCTTTTATTAGGCAAAAAATTATATTTTGCATTGCCTTGTCCTTTAAGCCAATGCAAGGTGGTGCAGGTGGGGTCACTGGTGAGCAACACACAAACTTAATAAGACACAGAAGTCATGTTAATGACTATTTATTAACAATAAACAGGAAGATGCCAGAAAAGAGAGCAAATGTAAGAAATACTCAAGTCCTTATACCAGGCCAAAGGTCAGGGGCTAGCAGCAACAATCACAAGTCCGAATAACAGGCCAAAGTTGGGGGCAGGCTGCAGGGTGATCCAGTAATCTGGCGGGTCAAATACCAGGAGATCCAATGAGATTCAGGCTTGAGGAACTGGAGCAGAGGGACAAGGAACAGAATAGAGAACCAGACAAGGGGATCACGGGACAATAGATATGCAGTAAGACTTCAATGATCAAACAACAAGGGTTGCCAGGAGTAGGCTTATAAAGCCCCTTAATTGCAGATTGAAGCCGCATGAGATTAAAGAGTTGGGTGGAGAAGAGAGAACAGCAGGGAGACATAATGGATAGGTCTCAGAATAACTGATCAGCATCAACCCCATCGGCCCCCAGTGGTTTGGAAGGTTAGTGCAGGAACAGTCCAAGGTTTGATTCCCAGTGCTTCCTGACAATTCCGCTGAATGGGGCTCATTTGTCAACACTGGGCAAATGTGCCTGTGGGCAGTGACTAATAGCAACCAATCAGTGATTTCCTTTTTTCAGCCAGCTGTAAGTAGAACAATGAACACAATAATTTGATTGGTTGCCATGGGTTACTGCCCATGGGCAAATTTGCCCAGTGTTGATAAATAACCCTCAATGGGCCTTCATCCACACAGATGCAATGGCTGCAAGTGCAGGTACAACAATCAGATTTTTGAACCGTGGTGTTGGATTTTCAACCTGAAATTATCTGAAAGAGAGGCAGAGGATCTTTGTTCCATCTGTCTGTCTAGCTATTTATTTCTTTCTTTAGACCCTTTAAGCTTTTTAGTAATCTTTTCATCCTAAAGTTTATTGTTAGTAGTTCTTATTTAGGTTGAAAGATTCAACAGTCCTTTAATTTTAGTGGAGGCAGCTATCTTCTTTTTTAAACATCAGTAACAACATCAAAGAGACACCTAGGCTGTAGCATGAATCCCACACCTATAAGTATATATTAGCAACAATAGGTTACAAGCTATCATTTATAGGTGTAAAAAATGTGACCCTCTAGCACATGCATTGACTAAACAACTTTGTTTAACATGCTTGCAGTTAATTAAAGGTAATATGTATGGTTATACTTTGTAGGACAAAATCTGATGCAAAGAGATTGCTCATCATGTATGAAAGTAGCTATTTACAAAAAATAACTGTAAAGTTCACAAAAGCCTTTTTTGCACTCTATTTTAAAGTACATAGACTGCTCTGTATTCATTAGGGGAGTGAAGGAGGGTGCCTTCATTACTTCCACATCATTTATATACACAAATTAGTGAGTGGTGATGGACACAGGCCACAATGGGGCACTGCACCTACCACCTGTTCTGTGGCAGGAGGTAAGGACAGGCTGGCCTGCGCCCACTAAATGATGCACTCTGCACGTCGCATAAGATACATAATCCAGTGAGGTTACCGATCAGAAAGATTTTTACAAAATTTGGTTACCCAAGTGGCTATCCAGATTGGTCTGCTCTGATTGTTTACCTCCCTGGCCAATGATCAATTCATATGGCAGGCAGGCCTGTTTGTTTCAAGTTTTCTTGTGCTTCCTTAAATTACAGAACATTGTTAGATTTAATTTGAGTAGAACCAAGAGTTAAGTTGCTCATGTAGTACATGTAGAAATTGGATGCCAACGCGACCACATTTGAGTAAAGGTCCCCATACACTATAAGATCCGCTCGCTTGGCGATGTCGCCAAGCGAGTGGATCTTCTCCCGATATCCCCCACCTACGGGTGGGTGATATCGGGAGAATCCAGGGTAATACGATCGTTTGGCCCTGGGGCCAAACGATCGAATTACAACAATGGGCAATGGCAAAGTCGGTTTGGGGACCGCATCAACCAGCCGATGTGGTCCCCGATCCGACCAGATTTTCTAACCTGCCCGATCGAGATCTGGCCGATTTCAGGCCAGATCTCGGTCGGGCAGGCCTGTCGGGAGTGCCCATACGCAGGCCGATTAGCTGCCGAATCGGTCCAAGGGACCGATATCGGCAGCTACTATCGGCCCGTGTATGGGGACCTTAAGTTGCTGCCCCTTGTTTGTCTTATCTGATCTTATCAGGGTTTGTTGATGTATCAATTGGGCAGGCTTAAAAATCCTGCTGTCAGAGGACCACATCAGTTTGGTAAGTTTGGTATTGGCCAAGATATTAGAAGGTTTGTTAAAATATCACTTTGAAAATTGTGTTCTGGAGAATGGCATTATAAACAGTAGTCAGTACCGCAAGCTGAAAGAAGGCTTGTGTTGTGTCATGCAATTTATTTATATGATGCCAACAAGTTGTGCAATGCTTCACAATAATATAATAACAAAAACATGACAAGATAATCTTCTGAAGAATGGCACAATAAACAGGATAAACAGATGACATACAACAAATTGACTTGCTTTTATTTATTTAACAAGATGATTGTTGCAGTAAATGTGATCTACATGGACTTTGCCCAGTCCTTTAATACATAGTAACATAGTAAGTAAGTTGGGTTGAAAAAAGACATACGTCCATCAAGTTCAACCATAATGCCTATACCTAACCTGCCTAACTACAAGTTGATCCAGAGGAAGGCAAAAAACCCCATCTGAAACCTCTCTAATTTGCCTCAGAGGGGAAAAAATTCCTTCCTGACTCCAAGATGGCAATCGGACCAGTCCCTGGATCAACTTGTACTAAGAGCTATCTCCCATAACCGTGTATTCCCTCACTTGCTAAGAATCCATCCAGCCCCTTCTTAAAGCTATATAATGTATCAGCCAGTACGACTGATTCAGGGAGGGAATTCCACAACTTCACAGCTCTCACTGTAAAAAATCCTTTCCGAATATTTAAATGGAACCTCCCTTCTTCTAAACGGAGTGGGTGCCCTCGTGTCCGTTGGAAGGACCTACTGGTAAATAAAACATTAGAGAGGTTATTATATGATCCCCTTATATATTTATACATAGTTATCATGTCACCTCTTAAGCGCCTCTTCTCCAGTGTAAACAGACCCAACTTGGCCAGTCTATCTTCATAACTGAGACTTTCCATACCCTTTACCAGCTTAGTTGCCCTTCTCTGGACCCTCTCTAACTCAATAATGTCCCGTTTGAGCACTGGAGACCAAAACTGAACAGCATATTCTAGATGGGGCCTTACCAGTGCTCTGTAAAGGGGAAGAATAACCCCCTCCTCCCGTGAATCTATACCCCTTTTAATACAGCTCAAAACCTTGTTTGCCCTTGCAGCTGCTGCCTGGCATTGCTTGCTACAGCCAAGTTTATTATCTACAAGGACTCCAAGGTCCTTCTCCATTATGGATTTGCCTAGTGCAGTCCCATTAAGGGTATACGGGGCTTGCATATTTTTACATCCCAGGTGCATGACCTTACATTTATCCACATTAAATCTCATCTGCCACTTAGCTGCCCAGATTGCCAGTTGGTCAAGATCCTGCTGCAGGGATGTCACATCCTGGATAGAATTGACTGGTCTGCAGAGTTTTGTGTCATCTGCAAACACTGATACATTACTCATAATACCCTCCCCTAAGTCATTTATGAACAAATTAAACAAAAGTGGACCCAGTACAGAACCCTGAGGGACCCCACTGAGAACCTTACTCCAAGTAGAGAATGTACCATTAACAACCACCCTCTGTACCCGATCCTGTAGCCAGTTTTCTATCCATGTGCAAACGACTTCACTAAGACCAATAGACCTTAGCTTAGAAAGCAGTCGTTTGTGGGGAACGGTATCAAATGCTTTGGCAAAATCCAAATAGATTATATCTACTGCATCCCCACTGTCCAGCTTCTTACTCACCTCATCATAAAAAGCAATTAAATTGGTCTGCCACATAAACATTTGCTGCCTAAACTTATGTTGTTCAATCTCTGTAACATTGTTTGTACATGGATAGAGAACTGGCTAAATTATTGCGTACAGAGAATAATTGACAATGGTACATTGGAATAGGATTCCAAGTGATAAGATGCATTGGGTTCACTTATTTTTAATCTGTTTATTAATGACTTAAAGGAGGGAAATGAAAGAAATGTATCTACGTTTGCTGATGACACAGAATTGAGGACAATTCAGTACTAAAATGAAATAATTCCAGGATGTGTTATCATTGCAAGAAAATCTGATAAAACTGGGCTTCTTAAGGTGGCTATACACGTTAAGATCCACTCGCTTGGCGAAATTTAGGGCAAATTTAGGCTGGGGCCAAACGATCGAATTATAACAACGGCAATGGGAGCAGTCGTTTCGGGGACCGCATCAACGAGCTGCTGCGGTCCCCGAAACGACTAAATCTTTTAACCAGCCCGATCTGAAATTGGCCAGATATCGGTCGGGCATGCATGTCGTTGCTGCCCCTACACGGGCCGAATCAGTCTAAGGGCCTCTCCCACCCCCTGCCGTGCTTTCTTACCCACTCTGATACCAAATACACTAGTGCACAGTTTTAACAGGACTGGGGAGCAGGAAGCTGAAGCATGTACATCCCCCCACCTGTTGTGCCATAGGCACATCACTCATCTGCTTACTCCTACTTCTGGCACGGTCTAATGGGAACATGAGATTCATTGTTGATAAATTTAAGGTTATGCATTTGTGTTTTAAATATATGCAGGCTACTTATAGCCTTTATAGGATTAAGACAAATCATTGATGAAGAAGGATAACGGTGTATAATCAGTGGGTGTGTATGGACACCATTAAATAAACTCTCTGTTGATTTATTCACCAGTAGATCCTCCAGAGGATGCAAGAGCTCCCCTTGGGATTGGTATGTCATCTTAAGGTGCAAAAAGGGTTTTCCACACCTGAGGTAAATTATAGACCGCTTTAGATGTTTTTACTTTTCTCTTTATCAACTAGAAGTTATGTAAGAGTTTTTTGGTTAGTTAGGACACTGGAACATGTGGTTATGATTTTGGGTTTAGTCACTTGCAGTTTTTACCTTGCTAGAAACACAGTGGGGCTCATTTACCAATGCATCGCATCGCTATAATAGTCGCAGAGGCAAAACTATTGCCCTGCGCATAAGCAGATTTAACAGTATAGTGCAAACACGGTCGCTTAAAGTTTCATGCGCTAGTGTTGACGCAAACTGCTGCGCCATACAAACATGCACATATGATGTCGCAAAACTGCACATATGACGACGCAAAACTTGTCATAAATTGTGTGCATAGATGGCGCAAGCTAATGCTCTAATAAACCCGTACCAACTACATGCTTCCTAACTTAACAACCTAGTCAGGTGGTGTTTAAATGGAAAATTGATATGAAAGACTCCATCACATTAACAAGGGAAACTGCCTTTATAGATAAGAACAAAGTTAAAAAAAAGGGTAAATGTTATTTAAAATTTTATTTTTCTAATAATGCTAATCAACATATCATAAATTAACATTAACGTGGTTTTATTAATGACATACCTAAATTAGTTTATTGTAGCGCAAATCTGCGAATATACTAGGGCAAATGTTGAAGAACGCGCAGTCAGAAATACGCCACAAATGAACAGGCGTAAAGATTTTAATGCAGCCGTGCCTGCGCAAATCTGCCCCTATATATGCGCAAATAGCACATATATAGGCGCAAAGGGCGCACTCTCGCAAAAATTGAGCACTTAAAACACGCCCCTAGCCACACCCCAAAAAAACATGTAATTGTTTGCGACATTATTGCCCAGTATTTGCGACATGCGCATAAAAAGAACTGGCGGAAAAATAAATGAACCAACGCAATGTAACGCATATGCAATTGCGTGTGCCCACAAAATGGCGCATAATCATAATTGCGTCGGTTTGTGTGCTGCGATGCATTGATAAATGAGGCCCAGTGTCCCAACACATAGGGGCACATTTACTAATCCACGAATCCGAATCCGAAAAATTTGGATTGGAAAAGAACATTTTGCGACTTTTTCGTATTTTTTGCAATTTTTTCGTCGCCGTTACAACTTTTTCGTAAATTGTCGCAACTTTTTCGTAGCTGTTATGACTTGCGCGAATTGTCGCGACTTTTTCGTAGCCGTTACAATTTGCTCGTATATTGTAGCGACTTTTTCGTATTGAGCGCTCGTAAACGGCGGGCAAACCTTTCAGACTTTGCATGATTTTGGAAGCCTCCCATAGGACTCAATGGCACTCTGCAACTCCAACCTGGCCCAAGGAAAGTCACGATACTGAAGCTTGAATGAATCTGAAACTTTCCTACTCGGCGCGACGGCTACAAAAAAGCCGCGACAATTCGCACAAGTCGTAACGGCTACGAAAAAGTCGCGACAATTTCCGAAAAAGTCATAACGGCTATGAAAAAGTTGCGACAATTTACGAAAAAATTGCAAAATACTGTTCATTACGAAAAAAACGCATTCGGACGCTTTTCAGACGTTCGTGGATTAGTAAATGTGCCCCTTACCATTTCACCTTATGTGAAATTCAGAGATTGTTGCTCTTGGAAACCCCACACCAGAAACCAGTGTTCAGCCAAACAAGAGCGCATTAAGTTATGATATGCAACAGGCATAAATATAATTCTATTTAATTAAGAAACATTACTGAAACATTTTAACAAAACACATTTTTTTGACCTTTATTTTTAAAAACAGTTTTAAGACATTATAATTGAATGCATAACATTTTAAGTATAGGGCTGGAAACTGCATTGGTGAAATGTGCTGTAATGTGTTTTCATTTTACAAAACATTATTATGTCATAATTATGTGTTTAATGTTATCATAATGAATATGAAGCATTTTGTAATTGTGTGTGGATGACACGTGTAAAAATGAAGATGGACTAACTCCAGTGCAAAGTTTATTTAAAGTAGTAAATCATCCCATTGCTCACTATTGGATCTTTTTCTTTATACATTTTTGAGTAATCACTTATTTTTTGTTTTTGTATAATCACTTTGTATAAGGTTATTTTATATATTTCTCAAGTGGCTCCTAACTTCATGCTGTGTGCAGGCCTTCTGCTTACTTAATGAACGTCCATTGTCCAGAGCATTATAAAAACTGGCAAATTACTGGATCTAGTTGACATCTGCCTGGGGGGCCAGAGCACTAAGATGAGCTAAGTAATCTGCTCTACCCACAATGCCATACAGGTGATCAGAAATAATCAGCCAATAGAAGGAATCTGTTTTATTCTGAATATTTTGCACTGAATTTATTGAAAGCTTAAAGGAGAAGGAAAGGTAAAAACCAAGTAAGCTTTATCTGAAAGGTCTATGTAAATACAGCCATAAGCATTCATAGAAATAAAAAAGAAACACATAATTTCTTGTCTTCTTTTGTGTAAACATGTTCTTAGGGTTCACTCTGTTCTCTTAAATGAACGAATAAATTGACTTCCGTGGATGGTCCAGGTGTGGACAAAGCCAGTTTCTTTTTGTATCCATGCTTGCTTACCTCCTCAAGCTACAGGTTCGAGAATTTGGCACCCGGACCACCTATCGATAGGGTGAGTTCTTTGACTTGTTTTTAATTTGATTTTCCATCCAACTTTACTACCTGGGGTTGTTAATACACCTGGGTCATTATTTCATATGGGTATGATTACTTATAATCACTTTATAATTTTCTTCAGTTGAAGGCAGTCATTAATTATTATTTATTATCTCAATAATTTGCATATATTGAACTTGGTATGAGTTTGCCTTTTCTTCATACCTGACTTCCTCTCTCAGAAAAAACCTTTCTTTCCCGGGGCCAGAGTCTGCGCAGCTCTCTCCTCTCTCCCTTTTCCTGCTCAACCCTCCCATAGGAATTCATAAAACTCACTCCCCCTCCTATCAGAATGTGTGTTCTGAGCTACCAATGACTAGAGCTGCAACAGGAAGCTAATGAGACCAAGCTAAAAGGCAGTTGCTATCTTAAAATGCCTCACTGTTTCCTTTAAGTGTAAGATAAAGGGTTGCACGTTTTGCTTGGCTCTTCTTGATCGTTCTTAGTTCTAGTTTTCCTTGCCCAAAAGGAAGCACATATGAATAGCAGCAAATATATTACTATATACAAGCAAAGAAAATCACTTGATAATGAGATGCCTTTCTTCAAACTGTTCTCTCTGTACGTAAACTGAACAGCACAAATATAATATGTTATTTTAATTACAAATCCCCTTTTATAGGTGTACTAATTATAATCCACCCAAAGCATACACCCTATGAAAATCAAAAACCTCTCTGTTTGAGGAAGTAGGTTGAGGAAGGTAGTTGTTAATATCATTATTGTAATTATATTTTACTGACAAACTTTAACAGAGCTGTATTTACCTGTAAGAGGTTTAGATTGTATGCATTCATGTATTTAGAAAGTTCTGTCGGCTCACGTCTTTTTTCTTCTCAAAACGTTAATTTATCTTCTAGTCTCGTAGCTAATCTGGTCACAAGCATCTCTAGGTAGCAGAGCTGTAAATGTGCTGTGCAGATAAAATAGTGCAAATACTCACTGGACCCAAACCATTTTTGTCAAAATAAAAACTTATTCTGAGAAAAGTCTGCTTTGTCTTAAAAAGTAGATAAAATGTTAAATCTAGATAACATTTCGAAAACACTACATGGGACTTTTATAACCACTAGAATTATAAACTGCAGTCATGAAGTGGAGATGTGTTTGATAAATTCTGCTGAAAAGTTGGGATTGCGTCATTCAGTTTCAAAATGAAATCTGCACATGATTCTTTGTTGCAAGTATGCTGCGTCTTTTGAAACAGCCTGCTTATGGAACCCTGGAGCTACTACTGCCTTCAAGGCGGCAGCTCCAAGTTTCCCTGTGTCAATGGGAACACTTGCATGCGATTCAGATTATAAGGAAGGACGAATGCACCTGCCCAACGATGCGAAAGTATAAAGTTGCAAGTACCTTTAATAATTTGCATCAATTTGCAAAATGACTGCTTACATTTTTGCAATAGTCAGGGTTTTAGAACAACAATCACTTGACTTGTGAGTGCCCATAATTCCTGAAATTAAATGTCTCTTATCTGAGCACAGTTATGGAATGCGTTATCCATAGAATCTCCCCTAGAATCCAGTATAAACAAATTATTTACATTTGTAAAAATGATTTCCTTTTTCTCTGTAATAATAAAACTGTGCCTTGTACTTAATCCCAACTAAGATATAATTAATCCTTATCAGGCACCCACCAAACAATCCTATTGGGTTAAATTAATGTTTAAATTATTTTTTGTAGACTTAAAGGGGACCTGTCACCCAGACATAAAAAGCTGTATAATAAAAGCTCTTTTCAAATTAAACATATAACCCAAAGTCATTTTTTTATTAACACATCCAAACCCATTATAAATGCATTTAAAAGTTCCAGCTGTCAATCATATATTGCCTGACCCGCCTCTATGCCTTAGACATAGGGGCGGGGCAGACAGTTACTTTCACTTTCAATTCAGAACTCTTTAGATGTCACTGCACTCCTCACATTCCCCCTCCCTCCTCACTCACTCACTCATCTAATTTTGTGACCAGTGCATGGATATGGGTATCAGGTCCCCCCATACTGGCACAGAAACAAGATTTTGGCAGGATGCACAGCTTGCCTTAATAACAGTGTCCACAAAATGGAGCCTGCCTGTTTTCTGCAATGGTGAATTCCAGTGCTGAAGGAAATAAGTTTCAAAAAATGTATATAGTGTAATTGAAGTTTATTTTGCTTGACAAACACATTAGAAAACAATTTGTAATTATTTCTTAGGGTGACAGGTCCCCTTTAAGGTATGGCAATCCAAATTATGGAAAGACCCCTTATCCAGAAAACCCCAGGTTCTGAGCATTCAGGATAATAGGTCCTATACCTACAATGAATTTTGACTTTTATCTCTCCTCAATACATTTCAAAAGTTCTCAGATTACATTCTATCTACAACATTGTTTAAATTTAAAGCTCTTCCCCTTTATGTAACAATTTAATATAGTTAATCAAAACCCTATTATCTATCTATCTATCTATCTATCTATCTATCTATCTATCTATCTATCTGTCTGTCTCTGTTGCCCCATAGGGGAGCACTTCAAATTGATCCTGGATGTAGGTGTGGTAAAAATATTACAAAGCAAGGCACTATACTTACTAGAAATGGTTCAAGAAAATGTAATATAATTATATTATTTATAATAAAATTAAAGGGATTCTGTCATAATTTTTATGGTGTACTTTTTAATTTCTAAATTACACTGTTTACATTCAGTCTACCATTTAAAATTTTACTCTGGAACCAACAAATGTATATTTTTTAACTGTAATATTGGTGTGTAGGCAGCCATCTCAGTGCATTGTGCCTGAGTCTGAGCTTTCAGTAGGAGCCAGCGCTACACATTAGAACTGCTTTCAGGTAACCTATTGTTTCTCCTACTCCCATGTAACTGGAGGAGTCCCAAGCCGGACTTGGTTTTCTTACTTTTGAGTGTTATTCTAATATGTACAGGGAGCTGCTATCTTGCTACCTTCCCATTGTTCTGCTGATCGGATGCTGGGAGGGGGGTGATATCACTCCAACTAGCAGCGCAGCAGCAAAGTGTTACTGAAGTTTATCAGAGCACAGGTCACATGACTGTAGCACCCTGGAAATGAGGAAAATGAAGAATATATCTAGCCCCTTGTGAAATGTTAAAATTACATATAAAATATCAGTTTGTGCTTTTGAAAAATGGATTTCAATACAGGTGTAAAGCGTTCTGCTGGACCGGTGCGGCCTCCTACTTTAGGTCGTGCTGGCAGACAGCCACACGCTGGCAATCCTCTCTGCTTGCGCACAGTTCGCGTCCCTGTAAACGGCGTCGCGCAACTGTGCATGCACCATGATGTTTGACATGCGCAGTTGTGCACAATGAAGCCTTAGACGCCATCTTTGTAAAGGTTTGTGTATTTTCCTGTTTCCTCATTTCCTTTATTGTTTTGGCGCCAAAAACTGCCTATTTAAATTGATTTCTCATTCTCTATTTGCCCAAGCCGGCTTCTGACTGTATCAGTTCCTGCTTAAAGGAACAGTCACGTCAAAAAATTAAAGTGTTTTAAAGTAATTAAAATATAATGTGCTGTTGCTCTGCAAAAAAATGCAGTTTTTGCTACAGAAAAGCTACTATATAAATAAGCTGCTGTGTAGCCATGGGGGCAGCCATTCAAGCTGGAAAAAAGGAGAAAAGGCACAGGTTACATAGCAGATAATTAGTAGATAAGCCCCATATAATGGGGGTTTGTTTGTTATCTGCTAAGTAACCTGTGCCTTTTCTCCTTTGAATGGCTGCCCCCATGGCTACACAGCAGCTTACTTATATAACCTATAGTAGTCTTTCTGAGGCAAACACACCAGTTGTAGCAATGCAGGGCAACAGTACATTATATTGTTATTACTTTTATACACTTTCATTTTTTGGTGTTACTGTTCCTTTAAGCCTGTTTTACTTCTTGACTTCTTCTTCGGCCTGTTTTCTGACGAATTGTTTGCAGATGACACAAAACTCTGCAGACCAGTCAATTCTATCCAGGATGTGACATCCCTGCAGCAGGATCTTGACCAACTGGCAATCTGGGCAGCTAAGTGGCAGATGAGATTTAATGTGGATAAATGTAAGGTCATGCACCTGGGATGTAAAAATATGCAAGCCCCGTATAACCTTAATGGGACTGCACTAGGCAAATCCATAATGGAGAAGGATCTTGGAGTCCTTGTAGATAATAAACTTGGCTGTAGCAAGCAATGCCAGGCAGCAGCTGCAAGGGCAAACAAGGTTCTGAGCTGTATTAAAAGGGGTATAGATTCACGGGAGGAGGGGGTTATTCTTCCCCTTTACAGAGCACTGGTAAGGCCCCATCTAGAATATGCTGTTCAGTTTTGGTCTCCAGTGCTCAAACGGGACATTATTGAGCTAGAGAGGGTCCAGAGAAGGGCAACTAAGCTGGTAAAGGGTATGGAAAGTCTCGGTTATGAAGAAAGACTGGCCAAGTTGGGTCTGTTTACACTGGAGAAGAGGCGCTTAAGAGGTGACATGATAACTATGTATAAATATATAAGGGGAAACCTAGCTGCTCGCCTTGACCTTTGCCTGTTTTTTTGACTACGATTTTGTCTGATCCTTGCTGATACCTTGTATTTTCCTTTCTATACTCTGAATGTTAGCAGGGTGCCAGCTTGGACTGCAGCAGAAAATTCCGGGGCCCCAAAAGGGCCTTAGTGAAGACCGGGAAGAGCTGGGTGTCCCTGCTTTACCGTAAGAGACAGATTGTACATGAGCGGTCTCATAAATGTTCCTGCCTAACTAGTACGTTGCAACAGGATTCTGTTGGAGAAGCTCTATAAACTGATGCGTTTTGAAATGAACATGTTTTCCCATGACAGCATTCCTTTAATAATAAGAAATCAGTGAGCATCTTGGAAAGGTACTAATAAGATTAAGCACTGGTTAAAATTAATAGCACCATAACATGATTGATGATTTATGCTGTATGAAAATCAATTAGTAAAAACGGGTAATGCCTTGGTTAGCCCATCTTGAAAAAAGAAATTACTGGAGATAAAACAGGCACTGTGACAAATAAAAACAAATCTTTGGATCTATTGTATAGTTGTAGCATTTATTAATGGAAAGGTACAGTAAGCATTTAACATTCATGGTCATTAAATACTTGAAAACAGACATTTAAATTTTAGCAAACAAAGTACTTGTCTTCCACGCCTTCTCTCAAGTATGGTATTTGAAGTACAGTATTCTTTCATCTTTATGAAGTATAGCGTGCTTTATACAAGAAATCATCTCCAATTAATCAAGAGCTGCAAATACTTAAGATTGTCAGGTTGAGTGAAATACAAACTCTTTGATTAATTAGATCCTTTCTGGAACACACTTTAGAAACAGCAGATTTTACTGCTACAGTGCCTTGTATTGCAGTTTGGATTTTTCTGGGGTTTTTTTTCTGGAAAAAGACATATTGCAATAAAACTAATAGAATAACAATTATATAAAATTCTATTGTGCAACTTTTTTAAAATGGCACATATTTAACTTCTAAGGATGAGTTATTATTAGATAAACTGTTATGCTGAGATATTCAACCTACTGTGGATACAACTCTTTATAGAACCTGAGAGAATTGCACCGAACTCTTGGTTATAAATCACAACAATTTGAATTACACCAACCAATATAATATATCAGGATAGCCTTCCCAGATCAACGACTCTCAGTATACAGCCACCATATGAGCCAGTGTTAGTTTTTTAATCAGTAATTACCTGTTTTTAATGAATGAATACATTTTTAAGGAAGGCACAAGTTACAAAATGAAGCAAATATGTGAATGGTTGATATGAATAACGGCATTAGTACATTTTAACACCTATGTCTATAAATCAACTCTGTTACCTGTCTGACGTGCATAATGCTTTCCTTCTACTTTTCTTACTATTTATGTGCATGGGAAACTGACTAGGGATTTTGACATCAGAATAAAAAGATGTATTTTGCTACATAAAAGGATATTTCCATTTTGACAAAAGACAGAACTCTATTCTTGTTTTATGTCTGGCATAGTTCCATAGTTAATTTGGTTGAAAAGACCATAGACTAAAGTTTACCAAGCTCAACCTCTCCAAATGAACCCCAGTATACACATACATATACCAACCTATCTATATTTTCACATATATAAATATATGACCATACCTATACTACACTAATGGGCTTATTTATAATTTTTTTTTGGAGTTTGTGAATTCAAGAGTTTTTTTCTAATATGAATAAACCTGCATTTAACAAAAAATCAAATGCTTGCGTATTTGTTATTATGAAACTCAGTACAATAAACTACTCAGTACAAATAACTAGAACTTGAAAAACTCAAAAATCTTGAATTAAATATATGGCTTGACTTTGCCTAGGACAACCTCTACATAAACTTACAAGCTTTTAGATGCCACAGTTTTATATTTGAGTTATCTGTTTTTTTGCACTTGATTATTATCAAACATTCAAGTTTTTAAACCATAATTTGACACTTGTTGTACAGTCTGCTTCTCTCTGCCTGTGTTTTGTAGGCAGGAGAAGAGAAGTGAATCTGCTCCTATATACTACTGTGTGTAGTTCCACGGTTTGAGTGCTGGTCTAAGCGCAGCTACACAGAGTGCAGATCAGCCTGAAAGCAAGCGTTTTCATAGGCTGATGAATGATCTGTATGTGTACAGATAGCTTTATTCTTAGGAAGCCCTCTCTTTATCAGTCATTAAATACCAAACATCTTTTGTTTGTGACAACAGTGGTTTAAAATTACTGGCTATTTAATGGACACTTTGATGTTTATAACCCTGCATTGACTGGTACCTTTTACTGCCTTGGACTACAACCTAGAAGAATAATTAAAGGCTTGGGATGGGGACAAACCCATAGCCCGTCACTCTTCAAATAAACATAGAGATCTCCCCTTAATTTACTTGAAGTTTTTTTTTAATTGAGGTTACACCCATCTGTTATGTTCATTGATAGTTCTCAATACCATGTATCAGGCAGATGGAAGCACAGATTTTAGCAATAGGAGCAGGCTTCGCATTTCATAATCTGTTGCCAAATCCTGTCTATCGTTTGCTGTACTAAACAAACATCTCAATGTTGTTGTTGTGCTGTGTAGAAAATAGCCATTTGCATTGTGCATTTGACTTTATTTATTATAGGAGCAATTTAAACAGCTACAGGGTATGTTAAGTGGGTTTTGGAAATCTCGTTCTTGAGAGAATATCATTATATATAACTATAGAATACAATTATATTTGAACAAAATTAATCTTTGAAAGAATAATTCAGCATATCCTGTCACCAAGGAAGATCACAGGATGGGGGCACAAATTTTGCAAATCTAAATTAAATGCACCTTAATTTGTAGTAAGCTTATTATGCACAGGGAAACTATAACTGCTCAGTTACTAAATAGGAGTGTTTGTGATCCCATCTACATTTGTCAATATTGCATTAGTTGAGGGAAAGGGGGATCTAAGTTATGACTATCCTAGTAGGAATAGATCATTTGAGAACTTAAAGAATAATTTCAAAAATCAAACTTAGAGCAAAAAATAGGTTAATTATAGGATGATCATGATGTGTATTGTATTATATGGCAAGAAAGGCACTAGAAGACAAATGAAACTAAAGGGCTAAATGAAAGGTTATTTAAAAAAACGGCAGGAAGAAAACATAGCATAAATACAGTTAAAATTAGAACTTCAAGAGAGAAGTACTTTATTAAGTCAAAGGCAATAATAGAAACAGTAATAGTAACTACATAATTGCCAGGGAGATCAAGGGAAATCCCATACTACAGAAAAAATAACATGGGTAGTATAGCTTAATGATCAGTTTTACAGAACTATTAATAGGTAAAAGGCAAAAGCTTTTCGCTTTAAATACTCTTTTCAGTATTTGTAATGCAGCAATGGATGCTACGATATTCTTAATTCAGATGAAACTGACTGATCCATTTCTGTTATTTGTAAAATGATATCAGCCACTAGATACACCACCATTGTCTATCTTTTTACTTTATTTATTCTGCTCTGATTTTTAATTTACTTTCAAAAGTATTCATGTGTGAGCGTTTTGTCTTCTTCCTGATGTCAGCAAGTATTTTTTGAAGTTCACACCCTATTATATGCATCCAACATAATTAATAAAACTATCTTCACAATCCCTTTCTGGGCCACCCTTGTTTGGGGTTTACATTCTAGGATTATCATCTCTGCTTGTTTGCAAACATCAGTTGGTATTATACTGTATATTTTATTACAGCACTTAATCCATAACCAATAATATCACTGCTTCTATGACTTGTCTAATATCCCAGGTGCGGCGTTTGGTTAGGCAGAAAAAGAAAAGGAGGTAAGGAACATGAGGCTCATCAACACTGGGCAAATTTGCCCATGGCAGTAACCTATAGCAACCAATCAGTGACTGGCTTTTCTCAGCTAGATGCAGGTAGAACAATGAATGCAACAATTTGATTGGTTGCCATAGGTTACTGCCCATGGGGAAATTTGCCCAGTGTTGATAAATTAAGCCTGCAAACATGAACACACTTCATCCATATCTGGAAACATGACACAGTGTATGCAGACCTGGAGACCTGGTCCTCCTGTATTACATAATACTTATATTATACTCATGTTATATATCAATGCCACTGCAATAAAAGGCTTAAAGGGACAACTATAATTTAAGATGCAAACATGGCTACATTGGAATGACCGTGCATTGTTCTTAAGTTTTAAAACATTAAAGTATGTTGCTAAAAACAAAAAACTGACTTTACTACCAAGTGTCTCTTTTCATTGGCAGATACATTTCCTGGAACTTCGGTGACAATTTCTTTAAACTTTATACCAAACAGCTGAGAGCTAGTGTTCTATGAGACCAGATCATTTACCCTTAATATGAAAGGCCAATTAACATTTATTGTACTGCCTGGAAATGTCTGTGCCTGATTTACAAGACCTTCTTTCAGTATTGATTTCCCACTAATAGGGCTGCACCATGGCACAGTGACTAGCATTGCTGCCTCGCTGTCACGGGCACCTCATTCTACCAAGGCAAGGCACTATCTGCATTTTCTCTTGTTGCATAGGTTTTCTCCAGGAAAACAAGTTTCTTCCTATGCGCCAAAAGCATACTGATTAATAGGCTTCAGATAAAGCTGTCCATGTTGGATGTATTTGAATAAAAAAGACTTTAGGGTGGGACAGAGGCTGATGTGAACAATGGAAAAATATATATTGTGTTGCCCAAAATGTTTGAATTATATTAATAAGTACACAGCTATAGGATCTGTTATCCAGAATGCTTGGGACCCGGGGTTTCCCAGATATGGGATCTTTCAGTAATTTGGATTACCATTCCTTAAGCCTTCTAAAAATCATTTAAACAAAAAATAAAACCCAATAGGACTGTTTTGCCACCAATAT
This sequence comes from Xenopus tropicalis, assembly GCF_000004195.4. Lineage (NCBI taxonomy): Eukaryota > Metazoa > Chordata > Amphibia > Anura > Pipidae > Xenopus > Xenopus tropicalis. The sequence continues at coordinate 101,164,435 of NC_030678.2, read as the reverse complement.
GGATTCATGCAGCTTATAACTTATGCTACATGTAACTGATTAAGAGAAACTTCTAATGAAAAGCTTACAAGTATTGATAAAGTCCAGACATTTTGATTTTGATCTTATGAAAACAAAACAACAAAATGCAGCTCTATACATGCAATTTTTATTTGAAAAATTAAAAATCTTATGTAATCATGCGCACAGATCTACTTTTTAAGGGTATCTGGTAAGTCCCCAAAATTACAGACAGTGCCTGGACAATAATAACCATTCAAAAATACATTTCTGGATAACAGATAACCAGTAAAACTTTCCAAAAAATGCACTCACCAATTTCACCCACAAAAATTCTTCATAAGGGGCTTTAAACTTACCTGTACCTGTACTTATTTATATAAAATATACAAGCAACATCATTAAAATGTATGCAGTTATTCACATTACATTATGCATATGTATTTTAATTGACTAAAGTTAATTACAGCAGATAAATTAACCTCAGTTTAGGGGATGACAATAACCATCATCAATGCAGCCTATAAAGTCCGCTAAAGTGTGCCTGCAATGAGTTCAATAAAACCAGTTAATTATTATGCTTTAGCTGTCTTAAATATCTCCAATCACAGTGTCAAGACTGGTTATCACCAGGCAAATCCAACCATTGATTGGTGTCCAACATTGAACTGTGTGGAGTTCGGCAATTCCTTAAAAGAAAAGTCTATTTAAGGCACACATAGAGGAATCATTCACACATTTCTAGTTTTAAGTGCATTATTCACCACATTATTAGTGAGCCTTGTACTGAAAAGTAGGCCAGGAATCTCTCCCACAAAATGCCCAGCATTAAGCAATTGAATTAAGTGCCAGTTTGATCCTTACAATCACTGTCACTGATATCAATGCGGAACCTAAAAGTCCCAGCCCTACTGGCACTTTTACGCTTTTCCCCACACAGCTCCAACTTGCATATGCGGTGATGCTACTTTTGCGGCAGTCTTATAATTTGGTTTGGGGTTGCCCAGCAATAGCTCTTAAAGGAACAGTAACACCAAAAATTGAAAGTGTATAAAAGTAACTAAAATATAATGTGCTGCTGCCCTACACTGGTAAAAGTTGTGTGTTTACTTCAGAAAGTCTACTATAATTTATATAAATAAGCTGCTATATAGCCATGGAGGCAGCCATTCAAAGGAGAAAAGGCACAGGCACATAGCAGATAACAGATAAAACACTATTGTATTCCACAGAACTATTCTGCAGATCTGTTATCTGCTATGTAACCTGTGCCTTTTCTCCTTTTTCCAGCTTGAATGGCTGCCCCCGTGGCTACACAGCAGCTTATTATATAAATTATAGTAGTGTTACTGTAGCAAACACACCAGTTTTACCAGTGCAGGGCAACAGTGCATTATATTTTTATTACTTTAAAGCTCTTTCATTTTTTGGTGTTACTGTTCCTTTAAGTTTAAGACCACATGGACCCCATGGTTGATTTTTGGGTGAAAGTTTTCTTAACTACCATATAAAGCAGCGGTTCTCAACCTGGGGGTCGAACGACCCTTTCACAGGGTTGTATGTATGTATGTATATCTTTATTTATAAAGCGCTACTTATGTACGCAGCGCTGTACAGTAGAATACATTAATACAAACAGGGTGTTAATAAGATAATAGATAAATACAAAGTATAACAATAAATACAGATAAATACAGCTGCAATAAGTTAAGAGTCGAGGACACAAGAGGAAGGAGGTCCCTGCCCCGTAGAGCTTACAATCTATATAAGGGTTCACCTAAGACCATCGGAAAACACATATTTCTTAGGAATAACATGTCTTAGGAATAATTTTATGGTTGGGGGTCACCACAACATGAGGAACTGTATTAAAGGGTCGCGGCATTAGGAAGGTTGAGAACCACTGAGATAAAGTATATACTAATACAGTGTATACACATTAGAGAGGCCCCTTCCCAACTTTTATTTTATCTTTGCTTTTTCTGTCACACTGTACTAACTAAATTGACATTTCCCCCTCTTTCTTTCTCCTTGCTTCTCCTTCTTTTTGCTATTCCTTTTCTCTGTGTTTAAGGGTTAAGTAAATGTTGCTGGTGCCTTGCTTGAAAGATCTCAGCTGACTTTATTGCCATGCATGTGGAAATTCTGTACATTGTGATGAAGTATTTTCTGTGACGTTGATGTATTTTGTCAACTTTTTGTGGAAACACAAATTTGTAATGCCTTCCTAGTAATGGAAAAATAAAGAGAGTGAAAATGGGAGAAGCAGGGAAACAGACCTTATGCATTTTGTGACTGTAGGTTAATTCCTCTATAGAAAATGTCTTTGGGTTCTTCAACCTATATAGCTGCAGAATGCGTTCACTCAAAAAGCAATGTACCCCAAATAAACTATACAAGGAATAGAAAAAAGAGAGGGAGACATCCCTAATGCCTCATCTAAGCAAGGCACACCCAGAACTCAACTTTATATGGTCACAAAACTGTTTGGTGATTTGTAATAGCCTTATAACTAAAATAGAGACATACATTATCCTGTATATAATTAACAGTTGGGTTCCAGAAAATGCCTGAATGCAAATTATAAGGATATATCTAACTTTATAGTTACTTTATAGTACTATAAAAAATGTTTGACTTCAAATTATAAGGATATATCTAACTTTATAGTTAAAGTGCTTATATATTATGATAATATATGTATGTATGTATATTGTGTATAATATATGCAAACAATAAACTTATCTTTCCAGAGAGAGAGAGAAAGATACATAGAAAGGGAAATTCTTGCCAAATAGTTTGTAATCATCCAATTACATTCAGATAAATACATAAATACCAGCGTTACTTTCATCTTTTAGAACCAACTCCTGTTCCAGTGTATCTTGCAGTTGTGTGTATTTGCTTTCATTTTTAATTCATCGCACGGACCTGATTCTGGAACAGCAGTGCATTGGAACTTACCAGCTGGTTATATTAGCATTGCTGCCAAGATGCTGACTGTAACAGTAAGGATTTTGCTTTTCGAGGAAGAAAAGGTTCTACATATATGGTGTACTGTACATTTTGTCCTCAAAAATACATTCTGTATGCTAAAATCTTATTGTAATTATGGACATATTTATAGTGAAGTATAAAATCCATGTAACAAAACCAGTGATGTGTAATGTTAATTATAAAATGAATTATGTAAAAGAAAATAAGACAAAATGTATAGCTGTTTAAATGACAGGCTTTTGCCAAGCAACACAAATAATATATAACAAGGTAAAACTAACATTAGTTCAGGTTGCTTGTGCCTTTCTTAGCCATCCTGCCCCCGTCTTTTTGTGGCACCCCTCTGAACACCCCAATTTTCCCATTGACTTTGACAGGAAAGATTTTCAAACTGCTGCCACTCTTACAGCTTTGAAGCTACACCCCCCAAACTTGAATAACATAATCATGGAGTCACCCTGAATGAAACAGCGACATTTGTTGGATGACCCCAAAGTGGAAGGAGCCAACAACAGCCAATCAAATTTCACCCATTGACTTTTATGGGGAAATTGAAACTGCTGCCAATCTTACAGCTTTGAGGCGACACTCCCCAAATTGAATCACATAGTCATGGGGTCAGCCTGAATGAAAATATTGTCCACTGGTTAAAGGTTAGGAAAAGTTGGTGGAGCCACCAACAGCCTATCAGATTTTACCAGTTGAATTTCATTAGTTTATATTTAAGCTGCTGCTTTTCTTACATTATTTATGCCATGGTACCCAAACTTTGCAGTCAGTCACTGGGTGACTTCATTTTCAAGGTTAGAAAAATGTCACATTTCTTTAATTGATTTCAGTGGGGAAATTTTAACTGCTGCCATCCTCACATGTTTAATGCCAGTGTCCCCAAACTTTTCACAGTTGGTCACTGGGGGACCAAGGTTAAAGGTTAGAAAAACTGGGTGGAGCCAACAACAGCCAATCAGATTTCAGTGACTACACGTTTTTCAAACCAACATGAACTTTGTTCTCAAACTTCCCTTTCTAGTTACATATGTACCCTAATTAATTTTGTGTACTGGGGATATTTATGTGTATAGAATGTATTTTTGTAGACAATATGTACTAGGGGCAAACAGCATCCTATAGAAATATCCTCTCTTACCTTGTAGCCAGTGGTTGCTGTGGGAGTAAACGGTACATCTAACCACTGAGAAAGAGACACCTGCGGACTTGGAGGAGTGGCTGGGGCTGCTTTTTCTAGTTTAAATCTTGCCCCGGAAGCCAAATTGCTTAGACACTGCTGTAATATTATTATTATTAATATGAATGCAGCACTGTGTATTTAAAATCAGGTATATTAACTGAATATTGTCATTGTGATCATTACTTAATTTTAGAAAGTTAAAAAAATGCATGTTTTTAAACAAGGGACAGAGAAGCATGTGTCTTCAATCAGAAGAAAAATAGCACATTACTTTCCCTCAAAAAACTAATTTTGCCCCACTTAAAAACTACTGTGGGAAAAATGTGTCCAACCACCAGGAAAATAAACTAGCAGTGCATGACCTGAACAAATCCACAAATCTACAAGAAATCAGCCCATAAATTTTTTTTCTGAGCAACTGCTGCAGGAAAATCTGCCCAAATTATATATTTAGAACTATTTAGTATCATTAATACGAAATGTGTCACTGGCTAATAATCTGAGTGTTGTAATGCAGCTGTTATTAGAAGTTGTTTAACAACCCACTCCTACTAATCGTGTCAGGCAATGCAAGGCTATCTGTAGAAAGAAAGTGCAACCATCAAATCAAAGTGCAACCATCAACCAAAGCCAAAAATACACCTAAAACTATACAGACTAAAGGCTGTTAAAGGACCACTATATCTTCAAAAGTTCTGTAAAATTGTGCCTAGCAAGCAGGCAGAAGCTATCAAATGAGAATGGAAGGTCAGCAGGAAAGTGCCTTAAAATAATTTTTGGTTTTAATAACCCACAGAACAAGATATCATTTTTAGCTGCACAATGGAAACAACAGAATAGAAGAAAAGACAACCTGAAAAGATCCTTTGAATTGGTATGGTTAAAAGCTCATATAGGGATAAACGTTCTCTTTCATTTGATGCATATTGGTGATGATGACTATACAGGTATGGGGCCTGTTATCCAGAATGCTCAGGACCTGGGGGTTTTCCAGATAAGGGGTCTTGCTGTAATTTGGATTTCCATACCTAAAATATTGCTAGGGCTCCAATAAGGATTAATTATATCTTAGTTTGGATGAACTACAAGGTACTGTTTTATTATTACAGAGAAAAAGGAAATAATTTCTAAACATTTGAATTATTTGAGTAAAATGAAGACTATGGGAGATGACCTTCTTGTAATTCAGAAATTTCTAGATAACAGGTTTCCAAATAACAGATCTCATACATGTAAATCGTATAATTGGTAATTTTTTAACCTGTTGTAAAACATGGATAGGGTCATTTATGATGACCCTAAACAGAAGTGCAAGATCTCTTAATGGGACATGAGTGCGCCCCTTGGTCCTCTTGTAAATAGTACTGTCTGGGGCCTGGCTGTGCTTTGCACTGGATAACAAATGTGGCCCAAGGTGCAGAGCAAAGCATCTTCTGGAGCAGGTTAGCCCCGTCATAGGCCAAATGGTAAATGCAGGGTCCCTGCAGGGTAGCCTGCATCAGCTTCCTCTTGTGCATTTGAATTACACATGTTAGGGGACTGGAAAGGTGCAGTAGGCGTGGTATCCCCTGTTATCCCTTTAGTGAGCTGTCAATATGTGGCTGACAGCTCAGATTTTTAAATACATTTATAACAGGCACGGATGTTTTAATTTAAAAAAATAATGTGGGTTTGCAAAGGACTTTTATTATAAAGTTTTTTATGTGGAGGTGACAGGTCCCCTTTAAGCATTTTGGAGATGCCACTGATGCAATCAATAGAGATGATATCAGTATAAGGATAATTATAGCTTTTGAAAAATCACAGAGACAACTGTAGAGAGGCACTGTTTAAGAATCGGAGGAGGCAAAGCTGTGTAGCAGTCCTTGTGATCTCTAAGTGACCATCCATAATGATACAAATGACTGGGATTCATCTAAACATGAAGCTGGAGGTTCTAGTGTCAGTGATAGAGATGATTGCTGTAATGGTAGAAACCATGTTATATTGGTTAAAGAATGATACACCCATCTTAGAAACGGATCATCACAAGTAATATGTATTCCCTGCATACAGTATTTCATATAGTATTTAGATCTTTATCTTGATTGGTCTGATCTGAAGTCTGAAACCTCTTCCTAGCAATAGTAGTAGTGTTTGTGTAGAGCTGATTATGTTTATGCAGTTATTGGTCATGATATTAGTGTCAGCAGAAAGAGCAGTGACTGGTTAAATTGGGGTCACCATGAACAGTTATCAAAATGAACAATAGAAGAGATACCCATAGGTGCTACACAAGACACTCTAAAGTAACCTATTAAATGAACCTAAATTGACAAAAGTTGTACTAATTTAATAGTATTAAATTCCAGGATTATAATATACAATGTGTAATGCCAGGTAATCAAACCTGACAAAAAACATTAAAACCCACAGCCATTCTTATGGTTTTGCTTTTAGCTTGTGAAAAAAATAATGCGCAGAAGTCATTCTGAATTGAGAAAGCCAGTTGGATAACTGGCAAAACATCTTCAAGAAAAAAACACAGCAAGGCCAGTTGATTTGACTTATTACTACAGATATACCATGACCTGGATGAATGAGAATCTTCACAAACAATATGCAAAAGTGCAAGAGCATTAAGGGGCACAAGAACATATGGGATATTTCTGTTGTGTGCACCTCATGCTGTAGAAAAAAATCAGGTGCAAGGTGCACAGCGCTGCATCAAAGGGCTCTGAACTGGAGCACAGATCTACAGCAATTCTCCAAGGCAGGGAGGCACAGTTCCATCGTTCTTCCACAAGAATTAAAGTGAAGCAGTTTAATACAGAGGATATGTGTAGATCAATGCAACATATAATGCATTGGGTAAGTAGATCCTAGTACAGATGCTGCCATGCAGTATACCTGTTCAAGTGAATAGAAATGGGATTTGATGATTCTTTGCCAGCTGAAATATGTCAGACGAAAGGAAATGCCCTGTGTGCCAATAGTCTTAGGAGGAAATAAGTGATGTTATAAAAGAGAAATTGAGCAAAAGCTTCTGTTAGGCAAGGTTAAATCTTTAACCAAGTGCTAATAGGAAGACCCACATTCTCTAATATAATATTTAGAGAATTATGTATTATTCTTCTAACATTTCAGTTGGAGCTATTGGAGAACAAATGTTTCAGCTGGAGTATACAGGGTTTTTTTAAATCTTGATCTTCTGTTTACCAGAGGACTTGGGGGTATATGAAAGCAATGAGCAGCTGATGATAACTTGTGTAGATTAAGTGAATGAAGGGCTAAGATAAGTTTGAAGCAGAGTAGTGTAAATAACATTTATTGCATCTCCTTTACAATTTTCAGCCAGCAGATTTGGGTCAGATATGAGGAATGGAATAACTGAATATAATTTTATTACTGAATTATTTTACTGAGCTCATTCAGTAAATAGATGGAGTCTCTGTGAAAATGATTTTTACATAAAGGCATTAGAGGATATTAGTAACAGAATTACAGGGCAGGATGGAGTTAACTGAGGTGATGATGACGTCAAGTTAAATCTTATTTTTAGATTGAATTACTTTAGCGTCATAATGTGAGAAACCACACATATACATATAATTAATATTAACACAAAGAAGATTTCTTTAAAGTCAAAGGATTAGTTATAGACATAATGTACTAGTTTTAGCACAAGTAGGTTAACATGTAAGTGCAAATAATCAGGTTTCTTTAGTATATCATTATTGTTACATACATCACCAATCTCTATCATTTAGCTGCTGCTGTTTTCCATTTTTATTGTTTTATTGGTAATGCTTCTTTCCCTAACAAGGACAGAAGGATGTATAATTATCTCAGTGGCACATTGTGGGATATAAAACTGTGGTTGGGCAATGGAGTATAATAAATATTAGCAGGATAAGAAATTAAAAGTAGCAGACTTTGTTCCTGGATTTATTCATCTGATTATATAGTTGAACTATGTAGGTCGCTCATGAATGAAGCTGCAAGAGACTCATTTTCATGTGCTTTCAAACAGTAAATTGATAAGGAGAGGTATATCATCTTATTTTTTTCTGGCATGCATCCTAAAGCCATTTACTTTTATGAAACAATAACTAATGTTGTCTACACACAGCCCTAGTTATAGGGATACTGTCGTGATTTTTATGGTAGATTTTTTATTTCTAATTGACACTGTTTACATAGCAAATAATTCACTCTACCATTAAAAATGTTATTCTTGAACCAACAAATGTATTTTTTTAGTTATAATATTGGTGTGTAGGCAGCCATCTCAGTGCATTGTGCCCGAGTCTGAGCTTTCGGAAAGAGCCAGCGCTACACTTTAGAACTGCTTTCATGTAACCTATTGTTTCTCCTACTCCCATGTTACTAGAGGAGTCCCAAGCCAGACTTGGATTTGTTACTATTGAGTGCCATTCTGATATCTACTGGGAGCTTCTATCTTTCACCCATCCCATTGTTCTGCTGATTGGCTGCTGGGAGGGGGTTGATATCACTCCAACTTACAGCTCAGCAGTAAAGTGTGACTTAAGTTTGTCAGAGCACAGGTCACATGGCTGTGGCACCCTGGGAAATGAAGCATGTGACATTTTAAAATTAAATATTAAAAAAATCTGTTTGTGTTTTTGAAAAACAAATTTCAATGACAGTATTCCTTTAAGGATCATGTGATTTTTTTTATTGCAGCAACACCTGGAAGCACATAGAAGTAGAAATCCTTATGTAATGTTATTTTGGCTAACCCCAAAAATTACACTTGACTGTTGCCTTTTCAGATGGATCTGTGTTATATGTGGAAGGGATTTCATAGCTCAACACACAATAATCTTTAACAATTTATTGCTAGAACTTTTGTGGTCACCTCTTCCCAGTCTTCTTCTCTGTTTTCATTGGGCCTTCTAGGTATGGCTCCTGTTACCATCCACTCTTTTCTATAAGTGGAATTAAGAGTGCTAGCATAGCTACCCTCTTACTTTATATACCATTAGGGTAAGCCCTCTAACATCCCTCTACCAATAAGAATTTCTAACTGTATGGGAATTACAAAAGGTGTGCATTATCTTAATAAAATATTTTGTCAATCTTTTATTGATTTCTCAAAACTGTGTTATCTTGGTCTAGTATCTAGACCTAGGTCATGATCCATTTGCTTACAAGTCAAATACTTCTCAGGAAATGTATCATGTTTATACACCTAGGGGCACATTTATCAAAATATGAGCTTAATACATAAAAACTCACCCACATTCTATTCATTTCTATGGGAATTTTATAAGTATATTTATCAAATGGTGAGTTCTAACTTTCACCCATTGATAAATATGCTTATAAAAATCCCATAGGAATGAATAGAAAGTAGGTGAATTTTTCTATGGTGAGCTCTAATCTCACATTTCAATAAATCTTCCTCCTAAATGATAACTATCCATGTATTTCTGCGATTCTTATCCAAACAGCTTGAGTTTTACCATTCTCTTTTCTCTAAAAGAACAGTCCCCTTTTCTGTGCTGATTATCAATGGCTCTGTACAAAAAATGCAAATTGCATCAGCGCAATTTATTTACTAAGGATAACTAAAGTACCGTCTACTGGAATAAAGTTCCTGTTTATTTTTGCATTATTCAGCTCATGTTCCTATGACCTAGTCTCCACCCTGAATGGTGCCAGTAGCCTACATGTACTCAGCATAGACTTTGTTACCAAATGTGGTCACTCAGCATGCTCATGTGGTGATCAGTTCAGTCTATCAATTTTCCATTGTGTCACTAGTGGTGCACAATATCAGAGACAGAGATCTTGCATGCCAGAGGACTGCTGTACCTCAGAGTTGGGGTAATACAGAGGCACTATGATACAGACTTTTAGCTTTCAACCACAATTCTTTAAAATGTAAGATAAAGTTACGTTTCAAAATCCATTTATGCCAACGGCAAAAGGCATTTTCACACCAAAAAGATGAAGAACATTGACAAGCTCACACATTCCCTAATCTTGCCTTAATGTAACAAAATTAGTGTTTGCAATACTTTTATCTGTCCTACCCATTGTATGTTGTAAATACTAGAGAAATGAATCCACATGTCATGGATGCAGAGATGTGAGCAAGGTCTTTTAAAGCAAATAAATCCAGTAAGCTCTTATAAAATCAGAGGTCATACACTTTCATCCTCTCTTTACTTACTAACGTTATTTGTAAAGCTTTGAACAGAATTTCACTGTATGTTAAAAAACTTCAGATCTCTACACTTTTGTTGTATGGGAAATCATTACCCAAGGGTTTAATAAAACTGTTTGCTGAAAATGGCACATAATGGCAATTCTTATCTGCCTCTTATTTTGTCACATCAAGTAAAGCTCTTGAGATATTTTTCATTGTGAATCACATGAAATTTTTCAAGTCTGCATTTGCAGTTGGCAAACATTGCTGTATTGTGTATGAAGTGGAGATCTGGTGTACATCTCTTAGCAAGAAAATCAGATCAAATGTTTGCCCTGTGCATAAATGTACAGGCATTGAAGTATCTACTTTCCCCCCATAATGTAACACATAGCAAATAATTATGTGGGACTTGCCATTTTAAAAAACATTTATTTATCAATATACACTTCATGACACATTTAAATTTAAGTAAACAAAAATAAAAAATTGTTACCCTGGCCATACACGGCCTCTTCAGAACAAGTTAGCAGATTTTTGCATCATACCAACCAGTCAGATAGGTGATTTAATTTTGTAACTCGAAATACAGTGTTTAGCTGATTAGCTTCTATAACTAAGGAAAGCACTAATGGTATGTTAGTAAATCAGACTAGGGTTGCCACCTGTTCAGTTTTAACCCAAACAGTTCAGTTTTTCTTAGGTCTTTTCAGGTCTCAACTGTCTGTTTGGTTTTCAGCCCTGTGAACAATAATCTGGCCAATAAATAAAAAACATTTATATATTAAAGAAGGAAAGGTAAAACACAATTATGTGTTTATGGATAGGTGTACCTCAGTGGTATCTAATAGTGCTCCTACTTAGCGCAGCTTCTAAGTCCTTCAGTAGATCCACAGCCTTAGTTTTCTGAAAAGCGCTTAGTTTTGCAAAAAAAAAATCCCGCAATGCAATGCTGTATCACTAAGATCAAGACCTATAGCAAGCGCTTTCTAATATGTAAACACAATCACTTGAATTTATGAACCCAGCTATGATCACCCTCTTTAACATGGGAACCAATCGGAACCACATATAGTGGTTGCTATGATAGATGTCGATCGGCTACAGAATAGTGTTTATTTATGTTCTGCGCTGATCAGTGTCTGTCTTCTCTGCCTGCCTTGCTTTCCATCACTTTGCCTGCTGCTGTGCTGTTGTTTTCTCATCTATAATAGTGCACGGAAAACAAATTACACATAGGGGAATGCTGTACATGCATTTGCACTTTAAAATCGTCCATCTTGATGATGTCGGCTCAGGAAAGATGACACTTATGAATGAAATCTAAATGATGCAATAACCCAGCCCCTGCATCGTAATCCCACCCAACATCATCGGGCCCGCCCCCAGCATAATTGCCTCACCCCTGATGCCATCAGCCCCGCCCCCTTTGTTCAGGTTTTAACCCTTAATCAGACCCAAGACTCTGAAATGATATCTTGCAATAATTTTAATATAAATAAACTGTCACAAACATTACAGAAGATTTGTTATGATTAGTTTTTCTCTGGTCTAATGCTTACAGAAATAGTTAAACACAATTTCTATGCCTCTTATCTAGGTTCATTTGAGTCTGTTCTAAGCAAATACACATGCTGATCACTTTCTAGCAGCATCTAAAAGTCACATGCAAAGCCGCTAATGAATTGAAACTGTGACTGGCGTCATTATATACTCATATGGGATGTATGAGTCATTTTATTTTTACAATTTCTGTCCCTTTTGGGCTCATTAATATGACACTTCCACAACCTTAGATAACCTGAATTTTTGCTTGTCATTAAAATACACAACTATTGCAGAAAAGGAGATATAATTAAGAATGCTGCTATATTTTATAGAATGTAAATAATATGCAATACACTCACACACACATATATATATTAATGAACAAACCTTTTAAAAACTACTCAATAGCCAATATAAAAATCTTATTATACCTTTTCATAGCTCTTCATTTTCTCTCTCTCTCTCTCTGCAATCCCCCCATCTCTGTCTCTTCTCCCACATGTCTGAACTGAAGCTGGCTACACACTCTCACACACAATCAGATGGAGCAACATGTTTGCAGTAATACTGTCATGGGAAAACATGTTTTTTTTTCAAAAGGCATCAGTTATGAGAGCTTCTCCAGCAGAATCCTCCATCAGATTTTTTTTTTATTATGGGGCTAACCATGATCTTCATTTCCTAGGGTTCCACAGCTCATGTGACTTCAATCACACTTTACTGCTGCGCTGCAAGTTGGAGTGATATCATCTACCTCCCTTTCCCCCTCAGCAGCCAATCAGCAGAACAATGGGAAGGTAGCAAGATAGCAGCTCCCTGACACCTGTATTGCTAAAAGTGGTAGATATCAGAATAGCACTCAATAGTAAAAAATCCAAGTCTGGTTTGGGACTCCTCCATTTACATGAGAGTAGGAGAAACAATAGGTTATCTCAAAGCAGTTTTAATGTGTAACGCTGGCTTCTTCTAAAAGCTCAGACTCACACCTACACACCAATAATACAACTAAAAAAAATACATTTGTTGGTTCAAGACAAAAATTTTAAATGGTATTGTGAATTATTTGCTATGTAAACAGTAACAGTGCACCATTAAATCATGACAATATCCCTTTAAAAATCACACGTGGAACAATATACACAATGTCAACAAATTTTCCTTTGGGCAGATTTTAATATTTTTGTGCAGCTGTAGAGTCAGCCGTTTAGAGCATTCTGTAGTGTGTACCAGTTTGCAATATATATAATAAAACTTCCAATATTAAGTCTCCTTCAAGAAATAAAGCTAATTGTCTAATGAACAATATAAAAATGCAATTGTTATTCCTAATTTTGAAAATGTTTATTCCATTTATGATTTTATTTGCATTCTTCATTTGGCAGTTGAGTATAACTTTCAGATCACAATGTTATCCCCATGCTGAAAAACTGAATGATTAACTTTTGCCCAGGATTGGTTATGTAGCTGGCTGATTACCTTATACACAACCAGAGAGGGTCATCAGTTGACTGTTATATCCAACCTGATGGCCAGTCAGGCTGTTTAATACCTTATGACAGATTTCAGTGGCCATGAATTACCATTTATAAGCTCATACTCTTGAAATTATTGGTCAAATTGGTCAAACACAGACAAATTGTTGATTGAGTTACATGGCCATGTGGGGTAATCAGCGACCAATAGCATCCATATAAGTTTGACCCTTTCTGCACCCATTAATTGTTAAAACACCTGTTTGTTCATATTCATTTTTAACAGTTAGTGATACAATACCTTCTTGTTTCAAAGAATATTTTATTGTTATACAATAGAATAAATATATATATTCTGCTATATGAAAAACAACATATTGAGAATAACAGTATATGTTTAAATGTCATTTTAAAATATATTTTTATAATTGCTTAACATACACAGAAATATGTGTGATATATGCTTTTTGTTTAGGAAATATATTTCTCCTAGCTGTTCAGGGCTAAATACTTTCTCACTTACATGGAAAATTTAGCATCTACTAGAGACAGTCTGGGGTTACAGTAAATACGCACTGTTCCGGATATGTAAACATGAAAAAAGACAACATAGCCAGTCAGGGGGAATAACATGTAGAGGCAGTACTAACACTAGAAGAATATGCCCTGTTTGAAAAGCATAATGTCAACTACTGACAACTCCATTGCTGTGGGTTTTGGGCACTGAATATGTGGGTGAAATGACTAATATTTGGCCTTGTTTTGAACCATAAAGGAAAAAATAGCTACAGGGGCTTCTGAAGCCACATCGGAATCCTGATTAATTAGACATTTCACCATGGAAGACAGAAGTTAGAAGGGGAAGTAATGCTCCTCATTTGTATTCATGTATGTAAGGATAACTTGCTTCACTTGCAGTTGAGAATACAAGCACAGAAGTATGCAGGTTGAGCACACTATGTTGTATTGCACACATCTAGCTCAAGCAGATATGTTGTTTTTGGCTATTATCCCTTGTTCTTTGGCCCGTACCATGTTGTCCAGCTTCTAATACAATTTGATAGTGGGAGATTAGAATGTGCAACATCATTGCTGATGTCCTAGGAATGCCATTGTATATAGGGGGCATGTGTATAGAAGGGGATTTGAAAGTTAAGTAAAAATTATGCAACAGAAACAACGTTCAGTAAAATATAAGTTAAGACTTATATTTCTTATCTTAATTAAAAAAAATTGTGATTACCTGGAGTAAAAACAATACAATATATTATCCAGGGTATAAAATCAAGCAAAATATTAACTCTGGAGGTCAAACATAATAATTAGTGTTATATAAGAAAACCATTGCACAGCAAATTGTTGTGGCATATATATTGTATTTTAGGCACTCATGGGCCATGGGCAGTGCACAATTGCCTATTTAGGAAAAAAAAAACACTTTTATATTTTTCCTCTATGTTCCCCAGCTTTCTGCTAGACATCAAAATCCAGTACATGGGTAATTCAGTTTCAGTAATTCACATGTGCCAATACAGCAGTAGACGATAATTACCCTAATATGTTCCAATGGAGGGGCAAAATATTGCAAAGATTGGAATGCCAACCAACCTTACCTTGGTTTCTGTTATATGACTGTATCCCACTTTTAAGCAGCATCTGTTTCATAAACCACCGCTAGCACCCCAAACATTTATATCTCTCATGCTCTTGTGTCTTTTTCTTCTGCTTTGCTGCTATCTTCTGCTTTTCCCCCTTTTGTCCTCTAATGATTATCTAACTTTTATCTGCTCATTCCAGACATTCTTTTCATTTCCCTTTTTTCTTCGTGTCAGGAATCTCTAAGGGAAAACTACTGGGGATTCATCCTTTACAAGGGCATTGCTATCCATTTCTAAAGCCCTACTTCTTTTCCTCCTGCTATCCTTCTGATGGAGTAAAGCAATGCAACAATATATCTGTAGCAACAATAACCTTAAAGATTTAGATTGTATTATTAGCTAATTAATTATTATTATTATATTACATAAGAAGGGTTTGTACTTCAAACAAATGTATGTATGTACATCAATAATCTTTATGAAACAAGCTAATTTATGAACTGGACACAATTTTAAATGTTTCTTTGAAAGTTTATTTTTAATATCAGTTAGCATCCTTGATGATGTTAAATAACCCCCTCTTCTGCTCTACTTCAGAGTATATATTTAAGTCTATAACTACCATCCTTATGTGATTTTTTTTCTGTATGTGGGTTACTTCTTTCTTTTTTGTTTCATATTTTGTCATTTTGTAGATACCTCATTACATAAGACTACCAAGGCTCAAAATTCCCTAAGAGTCTTGGGAGAGAGAGATGGAGTAAACACCATGACTTAAAGAGTCAAACTCAGTACTAAACAAGCTGATGGTCTAGTTATAGGAGCACATATAACTAATAAATACATTTTTATCATTTCACATAATTTACCAGCTGCAAGTAAAACAATGAAAACAGCCCATTGATTGGTTGTAATGGGTTACTGCCCAGGTGCAGATTTGCCCCATTGTACCTTACCTAAAAATATGTGATTCATTTTCTTAACGTGACTATGACTAAATGTCTTGTGTTCCAGTTGTTCACTGACGTGGAGTACTGGCCTTTTCTATTACAGCGCACAAACTAATTTGTTGAGATCACTCACAGACATTTTACAAACAGATCTTATTCATACCTCTCAACTGTCCTGATTTTCACGGGACAGTCCCTATTTTAGCAGCTCAGCCCACAGTCCTGGATTCTTATTGAAAAGTCCTTCATTTCCCTTTGATCTCCTGCACTGGATACCCAAAAAGATACATCGTTTCTCAAACTTAATAAGATAAGGAGGCTTTTGACAGAGAGCCCAGAATACTTAACACCTGCATAGCTTAAAAAGCTATTTCACACATAAAACAAAACCCTAAAACCCCCAAAAATGTGTTCAAACTTTACATAACCTGCCAAATTGTGTAAAAGGGGAGTGGTATTTAGGGGGTGTGGTCACAAAATGGGCATGATCAAAAATTTTTGCTGTGCTATGCGCAACATTTCTTTTTTAATTTTTCAAATTTTGGGAGGTATGTTATCGCTATCTGATTCTATAATATAATGTAAGTAATAATAATATTTTGCCCTACTGAGTGTGAATGTGATAGTGACTTAAATTATAAGCTCCACTGGAGCAGGAACTGATGTGAATGATGTATTATATCTCTGAATACCATGAAACAAATAATAATAACACAATCACTAGGCAACATTTTGCCCTCCAGTCAAGTAAAACTATATAATGATGTAAAGTATTCCTGGCTAATGAATTTGGCCATGTAAAAGTGTAGTTCTATTTACTGTGCTACATACACCGTTGTTACAATAACAAATATCTTTACTACAATTTTTATGAATTAGACATGTTCTGTATACAAATATATTAAATATAATAAGTGGGTATAACTAGTTGCAAAGAAGTTAAGTCTTTCTGCAATTATATATTCTGAAATTATTTACAGTAAATGCCTGCCTAGTAAATTCTATAAAAATCTATGGCAAAATAGTGCTGCATTTCTCCTTGCACAGTTATCTGACTGGTTGCTAAGGACAGGTAAAAACAGTTCAGGTTGCATTATTGTTGTAGTTTTTCCAGAAATTATGCAATACATTTTCCTGAAATGTATTGAGTACTCAAGTCAAGTTCTTCTATTCCTCACACTGACAACATTAAGAATGTACAGAAACTAAATAAATTCCTCAGTTATATCTAGCTAAAAGTCAGTCGCAATAGCACAGTAACTCCATGCCACTCACTACGATGGCCTTATACATGAATATTTGAAACAATTAAGATGAACACACTATAACCAGTTTGTCTATATATTTGACCCAGTGTCATGTAGTATAGTTATATATTGACTCCAAGAAAGAATTTTAATTTGAGAACCACTTCAAAGAATAGAAATGATTTCAAAATCCAGACATTTATCTTTCCCAATCATTTTGGACAGTCACAAAATTGGGTCATTGCCTCATTGCCTTCTGCCTCCTTCCAATTTTAGTATATTTGTCATTTCCTTGTTAAAAATTTGTCATTCAGACATTATGAGAGGAAGTCTAAATTTCATGAGAGCCATATATTGTTATTTACATCCAGGCGTGCCATCACCAGCTCAATAATATTGCCCCCCCCATTTAGGGTTGCCACCTTTCCACTGAAGGAAGTCTGGGTAGGGGGCAGGTGATGTCTGGTGGCGTGGTATGTGACATCAGGGGAGGGACAGTTGACGACCCATAGGTGGGGAGGTGATGCCAGGGATGGGGCTTTGACACAATGATCAGTGATTTTCACTCACTTCAAGTCCTGTCCAGATTTCCAAATTTCCAAGATAGATTAGCAAATTAAAAATCATGCAAATATTATTTGTGCATGCAGCGTGCTTTATATGTGTGAGTGGGGTTAAATATTTTGTTTTATAAAGGTGACATTTTAGAATGGATTGTCATATTCTGCAATGTGTCCTATATGGCTACTTAAACCACTTTATCCTAAATAGTTTTAACAACCCAGTCCAACCCATGAGTTTAACAAATATATTTGAAAAAAACTGCCTTTGTATGTCTGTTTTATCTTTTTTTCCTATGGACTTTCATCCTTATTATAACCTCTATAAATAATATCAATGTCAGACAGAGGCAAAAAGGTCTGTACATACAGTAGACCTGGATATCAATGACTCTAGCAAGCACTAAAACATTTCTTTCTTGAGAAAAACACAGGTATGCCAATGTTAAGAAATCCATTGTTCAAACACTATAGTACAACATAGCCACATGACCACTATTTACCAAAACAACTGCTGCAGGCTAAGTATTCCCTGACCCTTTGAATGGGAAGGGGGGGGGGGGTCTGTCGTCTATATAATCATCTCACAAATTCCAATATTGTATGATATGCGCCCCCAGAAAACTCTGATCCATACCATACACTCCTCCCCCTATATTATACCAATAAATTCTCTACAGCTACAAAGTTCCACTCTGTTCTCTGCTCTGTTTCGCACTTAGGACCAGGGATTGTTAGCATTTGGTGTACAGCATTTGCTTTTTAGGTTTATTCATGCTACACTTAGCATGTCTTTCACCTTTTGAAAAAGGACTTAGATGGCCTGCCCTCTGCATGAGTCAGACCTCCTGAAATGTGCAGCACTGCATAGATAGTGTAGAGTGTGCCAGGCAGGAGTCAGAGAGTGTGCTAACTAACTGCAAGGGTGTGTGGTGAGAGGGATCACCAGAACTGGGCCTCACAAGGATTTTACCCAGCAATGTTAATAAAAGTTGCTCTGGGTTCAGTAACCCATAAAAACCAACCAGGAAGCATTTATGAATGACATGTAGGAAAGTAAACATCTGTGAGTTACTAGTCCCATTGCAAACTTTGCAACTTTTATTACTTTAACGCAAAACACACATACACATATTGGGCCAGATTAAATCAGGATCAGCAGGAGAACCCCTGCTCCAACTATTCCAAACCATATTATTACATTAAAAATCATGACATTTCTAAATTAGCAAAGAAAAAGAAAAAGGTTTCTGTGTCACTTTTTATTTCTTCTGGTGAGTGCTAATCTGAACATACACGGATCCACGGATCCATATTAGCTGCTAGCTAAAATGATGGCCTTCCCAAATTATATCTGATATTGAGTTGCAAAATTCATTAGGAGGATGACATATTGGCATGTGAATGCAGTGCTCTTTAGAAAAATATGCATTACCTACTGTGTTGTTTGCCCTGATCTGCTCCAACACCTAATTGATACATATAATTAGGACATTTAGACATCACTAAAAATAGTTCCATTGCTCTCTATTGCATACTAAAATAACATTTCATCAAGTGATGTGCATGTCAAAAATGTTTCAACTTACACCAGACTCTAACACATGCTGCCCCACCCTTAGTCTGAAAAGATGATTAATATACCCAACCCACCCATTCTCTTTATTTATCAAAACTTTCATCATGATAATGTAAGATCATCAATGCTGGCAGCTGCTTTTACCAAACTGATAGTGTGGAACCCTGCAGGGAATGAGTGCAGTTATATTACTTATTTTAGCTGCTGAGCAGCTTTTTTAAGGCATTGATTGCAGCTTGCTGCAAAACCTTGTGTTATATGGGTGCTTTGGGAAATAAAACACAAATTAAACAGAATCCTTGCACCCATGTTACTAAAGGTGTGGTTGAAAGTTTGTGCCCTTTTGCCAAATAACTGACACTTGTCGAAGTGTTAGGATACCATTTAATACCACCAGAGGCAAAGTGCTAGCCTGTGACTACACCAACAAATACTTTTAATATCTATATCTTACACAAAAGCCACAAATAACCTGCAAAATGTATCTTTATAAAAGATAAGTTGTGATGAACTAATATGTACAAGAATAATGTACTCTGTTTTTCAGAATATAAGTATATTATGTCCTTATAGTCAAAGAGTTCCTTGACCCTGTTATTGCAAGTTAACTAGCTACGGATGGAAACATTAAGGAAACAAAAGGGGATGGGGTTACATAATGATATCTCTTCTGAGAGTAGAAAATACCCCTTTAATGTAATATCTCAAAGCTTGACTTTTTTGGCAGAGTGTTCACAGCATCTGCTAGGCGTTTCATGCGTCAAGTGAGTGTAGACAGCTTCAATGATTTGTCTGCTCATTGTCAGCTGTAAATATAGATTGCTTCAGCTGGGATCACTCAGAGTTCTTATATTTATTTCATTGGGAAGGGCAGCTCCATTGACATTTATATTTAATTTAGAATTCCTTTTTCCTTAAAAGGGGTAGTCCACCTTGAAATAAGTTTTACAGTGAAATGTACGAAAAGGCACAGCATATGCCCAGGTCTAATAGCCCATAGCAACCAATCAGATGTTTGCTTTCAAATAGCTGAAAAGTAAATGCTACCTACTGATTGGTTGCTGTAGTTTACTAGACCTATTGCAGATTTTTTACATTGTATTATATTAGTCATATTTATGTTATAGATGGACTAATTACAGTTTTAATTGGTCTTAATTTTTTATCCTTTAGAACTTACCAGCTTTACTAGTCTGCCTTTTTCCAGTTTACAACTTAAAATTTTGTCTAGTTGTTGGGGTCCATGGCTGATTGACTGTGTGGCTTTGACTTCATTGATTGTATCAAATTTCTAGTCTGACTTCCAAAGTGCTGCATGGTTTCTAAGGTAATTAAGTGTTATCATTCCCAAATGTGTACAACACAACACATGCCCTGTGATAGGTTTATTAGTAGCACTATATAATTTTCCTGTTCTTCATTTTGCAATAGGAGCCCAACACTTCCGGTTCTGTTGTTTAACTTTTGGACCTTCCCCTTCTCCCACAACTTTTACAACAGTATTAGTCCATCTCGTAGCAGGAGAGAGGGAATCCAAATGTAGTAAAACCTGGATATTATCTGGTATTATCTCAACAAATTTGGTACGTTCTCCTTTTTCCTTTTTGTTTGAGAAGAACATGATTCCTGTCAGAGAGTTTGTCAGTGCTAGGGTTAATTACCTAAATTATTCCAGTTATGTGATGGACTCATTAAAAACATGAGACTAGCTCAGAAAGTTTTTCTGAGTCAATGAAACTGGTCTCAGACATTTTTTATTCTTTTGTTGCCATTGTTTAATGAGAGTTATAGACCTACAACTTAAGGGTCATACACGTTACAATTAAGATTGTTCATACCATCCACTGACGTTCAAGCGCTGAATTGTCAGATATGTTTCAAGTTTCAAGTTTATTGTCATATACAAATAACAATGAAGCATCATTACTGTAATGACATTTTTTTGACCCGTGTTCCTCCCAACTTTACATAGACAAACAAAACAAAAAAAAAATACAAATATTAAATATAATAAAAGTGTGCAATAAAGGTACAAGTATTTACAATAATAAAATGCAATGCAATATTTGAAATTGTGCAGTGAGGATTTAAAGTGTCCAGTAGTTATGGGGAGTGTGTGTTGGTTTGGGTAGAATGTCAGCAGTTCAGAAGCCTGATGGCTTGTGGGTAGAAACTGTCTCTGTATCTGCTGGTGTGGGTCTGGATGCTCCTGTACCGCCTGCCTGATGGTAGGAGCGTGAAAAGTCTGTGGCTGGGGTGGCTGGGGTCAGAGAGGATCCGCTGCATCAGGCAGCGGATCCGCTGCTGGAAGATATGGAGGTAGAAACAATAGGAATTCTATCCCTATCTGACAATTCAGCCCTAAACTCCCAATAGACGAGACAACCGATACCTACGGCTTTTGCGATATCGGTTGTCTCGTCCATCCACCAAACATGCACCAAATATTGTACAAAATATAGTTGTGTGTATGGCCAGCTTTATTTAGGGGTTTCACACAAATAGTGTGAAGTTGTTCACTACAGATGCCTCTTCCCTAGGGTGGGATGCTAGTCAAAAGTCTCAGGAACCTCAGAACTTTTTGGCAACCTTTCCCTGTAAATCTCTTAAGGAAACCAAGATGGTTTGTCATCCTGATTTCTAAAGCTTACTAGTCCCAAGGCAAACTTACTCCAAAAAGGGGTCAAAGCACGTTCGACTGGGCAACAGTAGGGGACATGTCATCAGATAAAATCTACCAACCAAGTCATACAGGATCTTTTTTTTATTTAATGTAGATTAAGGGGGGCATTTAGTAATGTTCAATTTTTTTTCAAGATTTGGATTTTTTTTTGTGCCTAAATTTGATTTTGTTGCAGAAATAAAAAACTGCCCACTGGTTGGGAATCACTGCTCTAAAGCCACTAAAATGATAATGTTGCTAAATGGGCCTCTAAATGATGTATCTGTGTATGGGGGGGGGGCATAGTTTGCTTCTTTCTTACAAGCATCATGAAAAACCTGTTTAGCATTATGACTGTATTTTTTCCCTTCTTTTATTGGTGTATTGCTGTGTATATTCTAGTGTGTTTATGTTGACATAAAGCAGCCAGGAAATAGGAAAATTGTTGTCATACTTGTTGTAATTTTCCTGGCCACTATTTATATCAACATTTCCTCCCTTCCTAAGCCTAAATTATTTAGTTTAGACTACTGGCTCTGGAGAGGGAAACTTCAAGCTTTTTGATCAGGAGGAAGAGGAGGGACTTATCTTCAGGGAATTACCCAGTATTGACAGAAATAGTGGCCAGGAAAAGAAAACTATAAAAAAAATTGTATGCAACAATTCTCAGTTTCTTACAGATTAGGAAACTTGTTGCATAAAAATAATGAAGGAAGTAAAAAAGTCAGTCTGTTATTTAACCACTTAGAACACTGATGACCCATAGCCACATTTTTGCAGTAATTAGCATATCTAACACTTCATTAGATCCTTAATGTTCCCAGCTGCAAATTTCTTGGCTTAGTTATTCCAAGTATGATACATGGAAATCCCCTTGCAAAATGGAAAGGAAATGCATAATGTTATGGGTAAGATAAAGAAAACATATGATCCTTTCTAGACACTTTCCAAGCCTTACTTTTTTACCTTCAAGCTTTTTGTAGAGGGAAAAAGCTACAAATGACAAACAGGTGTTTGTACAGTTGGCTAAGTACAGGAAATAGGTTTATTTTCTAAGCTATGCAGGTTCTATAGGATCTTTTTTTCTGACAAAAATCCTCCTAAGGTACCTTTTGGGGGTATTGGGGATATTTATTAGCTCTCTCTCAATGTCAATATTTCTCCAACATACTTACCCCACAGTGACTTCATTTTATCCATTGTGTACTAATTTTCCCTATCCCTATAGATTGCAGAAAGCTCTTGCAGGTGGGACCCTCCTTATATAATGTGTTTGTGGGTTATTATGTCCTCTTATGTACAGCACTGTGGAATATGTTAGCACTTTATAAATAAATGTAATAATAATAATAATGTTTGTATGTTTGATTTTATTTCAATAATCTCTCCCACTTTATTGTTCACCAAACTAAGGCCTCAAATATCAAATTGTATCACCGCTGATCAGTTTTGATGCATTCTGGACTATTTTATATTAGATGGTCAATAGTATGTAAATAATGCCATATGTAGATGCCAAAGAACCTTACAAGACTTTTAATAGACATGTTCCATAATGTTCCCAGTAATTTTGACATGATGTTCTCTTTGAGCTTGTTACACCTTGGGGCTGATTTACTAAGACACGAATTCGAATCCGAATTGGAAAAATTCCGATTGGAAAACGAACATTTTGCGTCTTTTTCGTATTTTTGCGATTTTTTTCGGCGCCTTTACGACTTTTCGGAAATTGTCGCGACTTTTTCGTTACCAATACGATTTTCGCGAAAAAACGCAAGTTTTTTGTAGCCATTACGATTCGCTCGTATCTTGTCGCGACTTTTTCGTATTGAGCGCTCGTAAGCGGCGGGCGAAACTTTCAGACTTAGCATGATTTTGGAAGCCTCCCATAGGACTCAATGGCACCCTGCAGCTCCAACCTGGCCCAAGAAAAGTCACCATACTGAAGCTTGAATGAATCCGAACGCTACGAAAAAATCGCAACATTTTGCGCAACTTTCGGAATGGCTACGAAAAAGGCGCGACTTTTCGCGCAAGTTTTAACGCTACGAAAAAATCGCCAGATTTTACGCAACATTCGGATGGCAACGAAAAAGTTGCGATAATTTTCCGAAAAAATCGCTAAATACCGATCATTACGAAAAAAACGCAATCGGACGCATTCGGCCAGTTCGTGAGTAAGTAAATGGGCCCCCTTGTGTTGCCATCCAACAAGCAGCAAGGACTAGATCAAAGAATAACATGAAACCATAAATTCCATGGTGCCATCAGTCAGGCTCTTGAAGTCGTGCGCTTCTGTGACTTGGAATTCTTTAAATTGCACTGTGAAACACCCATGTGAAATTAAACTGTGCCACAGTCCATTTGGTTATATTCAGTTCAGTGAGAAAAAGTCTCATATTTTACTACTTGACTCACAGATGAGATTCAATTTAAAGAGAAAACACTTTTCTCCGAATTCAGTTCCAGTTTTTTTCCCTTGACTTCATTAGAGTTTTCATGTAATAAAAGTTTTTCTGAATTGAATTGCATTTCAAATTCAATCTTGTCCATGAGTTTTCACATGATAATCCTTTTTCTCGCTAAATAGAATCTGGTCCATTGTTTGAAAGGACCTGCACTCACAATATTCAGAAAATCCTGATAAGTGAGTTGATTATTGCCTGGAAAGTGTGATACTTTGGCAATTTTGATTTCATGGTTTTAGGTGACAAAAATGCAGTGAACTATTGCTTTTAGACTCTGTACTTCATTCCCTGCTGTCGGCTTTCACCAAAAAGCAGAACAAGTATTTTGTGATTTCATTCTGCCTGTTCCCATGCCAATGTTGCAAAAAATGGGTTTGTTGTTGGGGACTATTTCTTTGGGTGCAAAACCACAGGGCATTACTGAATCAGTTATTACTTGTGATATATGTTTGCATAAAAAAACACTGCACAAAAATGGGAGAACACCAGTGGCCAATGAAGGAAGTTTTCGTTCTACTGCATTTATGACAGTTTTTTATATCAGTGTGAATGGCATAATTTTCATGCTCCCTTGCGTCCACATGCCCTGTACTTTGAACATTTTGTAGAACTGAGTTCAGTTCATGACAGCAGGCTAATCTAGTACATTGATGCTCAGCTCAAAGTGTGAGATATGTGTATGCAAAGTACCTTTTTAGCAGTGTTTTAGAGTGCAAAATTTTGATCGCATTTTGATGCTTTGCCTTTATAAATGAGCCATTTGGTTTTTGCAACTTTCCTCACACCAACTACCCACGCACAATATCAAAATTCTTGCAATGTGATATATAGGTCACTGCTCTGCTAATGCCTATGCACAGTCCTTGACTTTCTGATTCTGCAATATTTGCAGTCTTAGCAGAGAAGAAATTAGATACTCATATAAAATGAAATGGCACCAATTATGCAGTGTTTCTGCTGTGACTCAGTGGCACACTTTGCCAAGAACTGGAGTAGCAAATTCTGTTCTTCTGGCATTAGTGACCTGATTTTTGCAAGCTCCTCATTCTACAGTGCTGTTCCTGTTGGATGCGAATGATCTCCCTTGAGTGCAAAATGCAAAGCTGAATCAGTGAGACTAGCCTACTTTCTGTTTATATCCTTACAGAAATTTCACCTCTCCAGTGGCTGACAGGGAAGCTTTGCTAATAATGTGTGTGGCTTAGCGAATGAATTTGGTACACTGTGCAGCATCTCTCACTAGTGACTTGCTGCTTTCTAAGAAAAGCTTTGTCACAAGCCCAGGACAGTCATATACTGAAAGAGAATTTAAACCATCAGGCCTGGACAGGCAATCTGTGGGTTCTGGCAAATGCCAGAGGGGCTGTTGTAAGATTCCATATAAAGTCCCTATTTAATGGGCTGGTGGGGGTTGTTTGGGCCTCTGTGTACTTGAAATACTAGACCATATTTTGAATCCCACTCCAGACCTACAAACCATTCCAATTCATTTATACCCCTGCCCATCAGCAACCGAAGACACGGTTTATATACATATCTACATTGCAATAAGAAATTCAGGGTTGCCAGAGCATGAGACTTGCATCAGCGGATTTATTATGTTGTCTCTGACATGTTTAACTCTTCAAAATAGAATCCTACTTGCATAAATTGTATTTTGTTGATTAATCACTGAAAATTTCTATCTGTCTATGTGTAATATTGCAATATTGCTAAGACTACATTTCATGTTAGCAACTTATAGCTTGATTCTCACTTGACTATAGGCAGATGCTTGCTTTGGGTATAAAATAAAATATGAGAGCTTTACAAAAAATGTATGTATTTAATTTTAGCAGCTTCATATGGCTGACAAGTTTTATTTGTCATTGAGTTTTTGCACTTTATACATTGTGTTTGGGTGTGCGTAAATATTAGGGAAAGGAGCACGGGTGGAGGTACATAGGTGCCCCCTACCCCCCATACCTTGCATGAGGTGGTAAGGAGAGGGCTATCTGCAACCCCTGGCACTGCGCTCATCACTGAATGCTGGATTTTTTTCATCCAGAGCTCAGTGCAGAGTACATAAGCCCTAAGGGGCACACTCTTGCACCCCTTTAGTGTTCGTGCCGTTCCATCCTCAGGGTCATAAATGACCCCTTTAATCTTGACTAACAGCTTGCCACCCTATATAGCATGTCAACTAAATTAGAACATATTTAATGAGCGAAAAAGGCATGCAGATTAGTCTCTAGACTACATGCTGGGCAAAAAGTTGCAGCAAATTTCCCCTTCACAATGACATAGGGGCTTATTTCCATGGATTGCATGTTAGCACATCTACATAATAAAATAATATTTTAATTATTATCTAATAATAAAAATAATATTTTTCTGTTTCTTAACAGTCAAGAAAATGTTAGCAAATTGAGGCATTTTACAATGCCAATACATACCTCAGTTAGAGATGAGAATCTGATCAACATTTTTGAGCAGCTTAACACCATTCTGGTCTGAGGGTTGTTAGAGTTCAGCAGCAGCACTGAGTTCTGACAAATCTAAAGGGCTCAGAGTTTTTTTTACTGAGTGGTTACCGTCATTAGTGCCCAGTAAGAAATACTGAGCATTAATAAAATGGCTCCTTAGTACTAGAAAATCTCCAACACTGATGTAATAGGTTTATATCTATTTCCCACTGAGTTTTTACTACAGTTTATTAGAACAACATTATTTGGATGAGTGGAGAAAGACCATCTGCATCAGCTCTTAGAATACACACACGCTAGCATTAATATTTGCCTTGTAGCAGTATTAGATTGTATCTCTTAGTTATAGAATGTAAGAAACTGTAACAGTGGCAAAAGGCCAAAACACCATCTGCTATTATAAGAACATGATGGGTTTTTAGATTATTCAAAAAACTTGAAGAGGAGAGCCCTTAGCACAAGACAGACATTTAAACAAATGAAGTGCCCAGACTTTCACTCGATAAATGCTGTTGAGAGAAATGCTGTTAATAAACTGGCAAACGGAATAAAACTGGAAACAATTATTAAATCAAGATGGAAAATAGCAGAAATCCTGGGAACCAAGTAAAGGCATTAAAAAAAGTTATTATTTTTATTGAATGCTGTATAGGTTAAGGCTCACCCACTGGGTTTTAAGGCACAGTCAGGTCAGTTAATGGTCAGATTCCAGGGACAGTTTCCACCCTTATTGGGTTCTTCAGTGTACTGTAGGGTTTTTAGATCAGCATATATAGAGCCAGGGAAGTGGGTCCACAAAGTCTGATCATAATCTCGCCTCATTAGTCTGCAGAACAGTAGTGTGTTTTTCTCCTAAAATGTTCATATTTCATGGACCCTAAGGGTGATCATTTATTGATAACTGTCTCTATGTGTGTTTTAGCAAAGGCAATTCTCAGTGTTGTCTATGGCCAGGTATGTTCTGGCATTTAGTAGCCGCGACAAGAAGCTGCTACTATGTAGCTCTGTGTGTCTTCACCCTAAAAGTTTTTCAGGAGATCTGTTCCATTGTTTTAACAATCAGATTCAAAGAAGAGAAAGTGATAAACACTGCTGTCTATTGAAAAACTTTAAAGGCTGCACTTGGGTGACCTTGGGTGACACTTCTAGTGTCTTGAGTAACACAAAGGTCACCCAAGTATGGAAACAAAAAAGTTAAGTTTTAGTCTGGTAAGTAAAGAAGAAAGTGAAGCGAACAGGACATAAAACTGAGAAGGAAATACATATATACAAACTTAATATTGCACGGGAAGAAGGGGAGAAACATGGAGTTGTTCTTTATTTCTATAGTACCAAGTGGCAATGTTATGTTATTATATTAAAGATATTGTTTATGACCTTTCACTGTGGATGTCCCTTTCACATTTACACAACACAGATATATACGTACTTGTGTCAGTCATCAGGAACCAATTAAAGGACCTGTATGTTTGTAAACCATGGGATAAAAAGGAGTAAAAGGAAAACCAAGAGACACAAGAACATACAGAATGCTTGCACATTGTACCCTATTAGCAAACTTCTAACTCCAACACTGCAAGGCAAAATGCCATGAGAGAAAGGGAGACAAGAAAAGGAAACACATGAAAATGGGAAATAGGGTAAGCAGGGCTTACATATACTTATAACACTTTTAGGGCGGTTTATACCTTTACTAGGAAGAAATCTTTATGAATATGTGATCTATGGGTGTTTTTGGATCCCTTTTTGTATATTCCACTTCAGCAATAAGATATCGGCTTTGGGGCTTTTAGTTCACTCCTTTGTTTTCTTGCTTTTGTTGACTGCAAGGGGTGATTCCCTACAAGTTTCCTCTGTGCAGGAAGAGGTAGTAATGGATAAAGGTCATGGAGAATTTGTTAAAAACAGTTCTAAATCCAAAAGCAAAGCCATAACTACTTTCAGTTTATATTCCTGTTTTTTACTTTTACAAATGTCACATCATTTTTAGCCTCAAAGAGCTATTCAATTTTGGTAATGCTTTCCCTGCTTCCATTTTTTAGCCACGTTGATCACTTCCATGTTACATTCTGCACTTCCTCCAGACAATAACTTATGCTTTCCATTCAGCACTACCTAGATGACACTGCACATCTCACTTTTCCCCTCCCTCCTCCTCATCTTACTGTGTAGCCAGTGCATGGACATGGCCATCAGGCCCCCCGTTCTGGCACGTAAACAAGATTTTGGCATGATACAAAGCTTGCCTTCATAACAGTGTCCACAAAATGGTGCCTGCCTGCTTGCTTTGATTGAGTAATTCCAAGACGGAAGGAAACAATATTTATATTTTTTATATAGAGTAAGTGAAGTTTATTTTTCTCAACTAACTATATAGAAAATAATTTGGAGTTATTTCTTAGGGTGACAGGTCCCCTTTAACCAGGAGTTCTGGGGTTTTTCAAGAATTGTGCTCATTAGGTATTCATTTTTCATACCCAGGGTTGCACATACTGTAAACTTTAACCTAAAGGATGGAGGAGGCATAAAATTAGGTTTGTTATTTTCCAGGCAGTGTTGTTGGAGTAATCATATGAAATTTTTGAATATGTTAAACTAACTTGAAAAGTTGAATATCGAATAAGCTCAATGTATCTCAATTGAGTCAGTACACACCCTGTAAACCCTGTAAACACACCCTGTAAAGAATGGATTTGTTGTGATTGTTTGTTCTGTTAATTTTATTTTCTTCAGTATCTTTGTTCTTCAGTAGAGACCATATTCTCTTTAAAAAGGTTTAATCAGCTAATCTGACACTTGCCTACATGTAGATAGTGTGAAATACTGATATGCTATGTATATCCAATAGAAAAAAAGAATTGAACATATATATAAAGACTTTTCTCCATCCACTAATTCACCAAAAAGTAACACAGCATAATACATCCTTATCACAGGATACAGTATATTTTCAGTTTGTGCTCTGATGTAGTGTATATCTTCAGTTTGTTTTATGCAATCTAAGCTACTAAGCTTTTTATGTCTTACACATCTGTGCTTATGTGAATTAAACAACCTAATTTATTAGCAGTCATCACGTTGACATTGATGCTACTTAAGCTGCTGAGCTGTGAAAAATTAAATGCCGAGCCTTAGCAGCAAGTTAAGTAGTAATCACTAGGAAAAAAACAGATTTCAGGTAGTCAACATGCCAGATACTCTGTTCCTTAGTATTCCATTATTCCCTTTAATGGCTGCGTGGGTGAATAAGAAACTCCAAAAGTGCTGTTTAAAAGGCTTTAGATGTCTCACAGTTGACTAGGAGCAGCAACATAGGAATGATTCAAATTCTCATTTGCAAAGTGTACAAATTTCAATTACACTTTCACCAAAGCCTCTATTAATGGTGGTCAGTGTTATGTAGCAATTATAATATGGCATCTAATGTACACTAATTACCCACAGACCTCACAAATACTGTATGTTACAAGGGTTTGTTCCACCAATTATTAAAAACAATTCATTTCACAAATGGCATCCAGGTAGCCACCCAGAACAAATGCTTAATCAGACCTTGAGATAAATAGAAATTTTCTATTCACCCCTAAATGCATGCTTCCTTTTTTTGTTATAGGCCTTCTTGACCCCATAAGCCATAACACTGTATAATTATCAGGCAAGGTCAGGGATATGATTTTCTTTAGTCAGTAATCAGCACAAAATGTTGATCCCATCTTAAGACATAAGTTTGCAGTTTTGCAGCCTTCTGAAAGGCAAAAGTTGATAGAGTTTACCTAGAGTGTCCAACAGTCAATGTGTAGCCAAGTCACAGATAGGCTGGTATACTAAAGTCATTCATGTGATAGTTCCTCCAGGTCTACAGAACCAGTGGGGCTGGGGGTTCCATAAGACTCCAAAGGACATTGCTGGGAGGAATGTTAGTCTCTAGGCCTCCCTTCATTTGTAAAAGATAGTTCCTCTACCAATTGCAATATACTCCCTGAATTATTTATTGCATTTCCAGAGGATAAAAATGATAAAAAAAAGAGGATACTTTTCCATGGCTTTGTCTAATATCGTTTCTGGGCTGTAGGTGTGAAGAAGTAGACAAGGTATGACAGGAAAATTCACCGTAGGGGATGGAGCTCCCATATTATAAGGTGTTATATTCAGCAGACAGGATGGCACCAGTGCCTCTATAGAGGCTGTAACAAGCTTACTAGCCAACTTACTAGCAACTATTTTAACCCCTTATATTTAGTAAAATATAGTTATACTATGAATACAAGATAACTATGAATAGCATACAAGCCTATGACACTGTGGATTAAAAAATTCATTATTTTCTATTGGGAGGTGGAATGGGATGTGCAGAAATCAATAGCAGCTCTGTCGTTTTTGAGAATGACCAAGATTGCTTAAACAGTGAACTAATGTTCATTAAGTAGGCCGCCAAGGTTAAGGTTTATTGAGGAAGAAAGGAATCAATGGTTTAGTGAAAGGTCCAGATTTGCTAAAATACATGATATTCTGCATGTATCGTGACTGTTTTTTTTAAAAGACATTTTTCAAGATTTATCATATTAGAAAAACGTTAACATTTTTACATAAAATTCACCACCATTAAACAAATGTGCCACTTTTTTCCTTTTTGTGGGCATAAATCCAGCAGTGTTTGTTGTGATTTTTTGCTTTACGGATGCATTTTTGTAAACAAGATCACAGAAATATACCCACCAAGTTACTTATTTATTAACATTAACATTTATATTTTTTTTGTTTCTATGAATAGAAAAATCTCGTAATTTATAGCTCTTATGTATTTAATGCTCTAAAACACAAAATTTTTCATTATTTATCAAACGTAAAAATTCAAATACACAACTTCACCATCTAAAATGACCTTATCAAATTGTAAAACCTTTTTTTTGCTTTGAGGTTTTAGAGGTTTCCGGGTTTTTTTCCATTTGTAATTGCACAAGTATTCTTACAAAAATTAAGATTTTGAGCTTTTTGTATTCTTCTTCTTTCTGTGTTTTTAATTGTTCATGCTTTTTATATTCAGACATTTTTTTTAATAAACAAGTCAACACCATTGCTTCATTAATTTGTGATTTATTTCTAGGTAGAAAAAAACACAAATATTACACAATTGCAGGGCTCCAAGTGCTTACAGGTTTTGATTTAAACTGCGCTGTGTTCTACCTTGCCTCAGGGCCGGATTTCTGATTGGGGCGCCCACCAACCTCGACCGTGCATGTGCGCAAACCACCTTCCCCCCCCCCCCGGGCATGCGCGTTAGAACTTATATGGAGCATTGGGGAGAGGAGGCTCTAAAATTTTGTGTGCGTCCTCTTCCCATTGCTCCGTATGTGGGCAAAATTTTGCTGTGCGGCCTAAATTTCTGCCGCCCTAGGTCCGGCCTTGCCACAAATCCAGGCCTGCCTTGCCTTATGGAAGAGAAGGCACTGGAAGCCGAATTACTTTACTTTTTTTGACATTTACCAGTAACACAGAGAATTCATTATTAAATTCTGACTTGCTGTATGGCCTTTTCACATCCTTTTAGAGACATGAACTTGTATCTATATATTTCTCATGTTTGTGTTGAATTCCACAGATCTGTACTAGATGACACTGTTTAGAATTTTCAGGTTATGTTTACTGCTTGCAGAGTAGCAATATGTATGTGAAATGTATTGTGTGCTCACAGAACTATTTCACGAT
Source organism: Xenopus tropicalis (assembly GCF_000004195.4). NCBI lineage: Eukaryota > Metazoa > Chordata > Amphibia > Anura > Pipidae > Xenopus > Xenopus tropicalis. The sequence goes on along the minus strand of NC_030678.2, from coordinate 101,131,837 downwards.
AATCGCCTAATGTCTCATCAGTATTGTAACCCTTGTGGTACATTTTTTATAGATTCATCTAGATTAAACCAAGAAACTGTATCATAAAGTGCAACATTTTATTTTACAAAAGTGATGTAAATTACGATGATTGGTGAAAATATTGTCCTGCAAAAAATAAAATGTGTTTGCTTATACATTTCCCATATTTCCTTGCAGCTCACTTCCTGCTCTCAGACCCAGCAATATTTATGTTTGTGGCACATTGTAAGCTAAAGGCCTGGGTAAAATGTTATAGTGGTGGATTTACTTAATCTTAAGATTGCATTGACCACTGATCGTAAGTCTGACAGATACATATACTTGCTCATACAGAAGGCCACTGGAGTGTTAGCCATTTCTGCTTACACATAGCAGGGTACACCAATCTGAGGTCTGATAAGAAATAGCAGTCTTGCAGAACTGGGGTTCTAGGTTTCGATATCCACAAGGACATTTATACATTTTGCATGTGAGTTTCCTCCAAAAGCAGGAAGGGTAATTGGTTTCTGATATAGCTGTCTATAGTAATTGTAACTGGGTCCCTAGGATCAGTAAGTGATAGCAACACAGAGCATGTGCAGTGAATCAGCAGACAAGAAGATGTGCAGCTACTGGGGCATCTTTGGAGGCACAGATCTTCACTGCTAAAGGCGAAGACACACACGGCAATTAGTCACCACAACTTTTTAGAAAGTCACGGCAACTAATCCGCACAGCGAAAAACCATTCACAATTAGTCACAATGTCTAATACAGTATTCTATGGAGGGAAAGGTGCAGCAATTAGTCACCGCGGCCGACTTTTTAATTGCCCCATGTTTTTTCACCCTAAAGGGTTGCAGTTGCCAGGCATAATGTGCATAATGTACATAATTTCTGCCCTCTTCCTTTAGTTAAGCTTTAGTTCTTCTTAAAGTAGAGACTGTAAATCATGAGAATGTGCTGCACTATGCATAGCACAATAATAGGTAATAAACTACATTTGACCAGAAGCAAACAGTCACTTACATTGCTATCCAAGCTGAAACTAATAAAGGCCAAAAAGATCCCTATATTGGTTATATGAGAGACTTTACATAGATAAGTTGGCCAGCTACTATTTTATACATATTTTTTGGTTTATAAATTTGTATTTATATAAATGTATGGCTGGCCATTGTTAGATTTGTAAGAAGCTAAGAGTTTGGGGAGCGAGTGGCAGTCGGTGTGGCACAACAGGGCCAGAAGAGAGATAGCACCCAATTCTAGCTCTGTTTGAAGGCAAAATTCCAGTGCCTTGCCCCTGTTTACTGTACCACTTCCTAACAAACTTGACATCTTGGGCAGGGTTACCACAGATTTTTGGAATTAAATGCCAGTAGAGGGAAGTTTCTGTTGCATTCATGTAAAATATTGCATAAGTATGCTCCTGCTAGCTACTCTTGCTAGATTCAGACAATCTAATTGAGAAATCATTAATTCTATAATCCCCAGTTATGTTTATAGAGCAGTAACTATAAGACTCACAATATAATTTAGGGATTTTTAGGACAGTGACAATTTCCCTTTAATTACTGTATTATGCTCTATCAATGTAGGCACAACAGGTTTATGCAGGGCTTTACAGAGATTTTTACATAATTCACATCAGTCCTATTAGCAGAACACTGGAGAGCAGGTTTCAACATATAAAAGCCTACAAAAGCAACGTAAAATGCCTTTGTTTCCACCATTGTTTCAATAGAAAAGTAAAAGGAGTTATAACTATGTAGCCTTTTCCATTTGGAATTCATACATAGCGCTTCTCAATTCAGTGATTCACAACATATTTATTTCCAAACTGCAGACTGCAATTTATACTAAGTTTGCCACTGCATGGAATCTGACAGTTTCTGTTACCTGCTCAACAAAAAAAAAATCTTCCCACGGGGACCAGAGGAAAATAAAATTTGATGTGATGTGTATACCAAGCATTAGGTTTTCCTCCCACCGGGGCATTATAAATGTTACCATGACAATTTACAGAGAACTAACTGAACATTGTGCCACATCTAAGCCTTTGCTTTGAATTATTGGAATTATTTAACTCTGATATTTTTTACGGTGATGAAGAAAAAAACTATATATTGTGAGGGCAAATGGCACAGAAAATCAGTTTCATTAAAAATGCATGTTAAAAGCAATGAAGGTGCAAATGAAGTCATAAGTATGCATCAGAACGAGTGTCTTAGCACAGAAGCGGACACGATGGCAACAAAGCAAACACAGATTCGCCCTGACAGCTATTGGGGAGGAATCCTGCGAGGAGACAAATTATTATCATTTATTCATGGCATGTCAGTGTGTTCTGCAGTGCAGCGCCACAACAGAGACACAAGGTAACAGTGATGTATTGACATATAGGTATAAATAATGAATCAAGCGCTAGTTGTCTGCAGTTGTCTCTTACATTATGGTTCTCCATTAAGAAGCAATTTATAATTATAAAAAGAAAACCCCTTTTTTTACTTCTTTGGAAAAAAATATGAAACAACAATGTAATGTTGTAGGCTTAAAGGTTTGTCAGAGTTGATTGATATATTGATACTAACATCAATGAAGAGAGGAAAGGTCTGGTCTTCTGTCACCAACCTGTGACCTTAAAAACCTTGTAGTATCACAATGCTGCAAAGTGCTTAATAATTAGCATTCAAGGCTGCATTCATACACAATGCTAGACACTCAGTATTAATTGCAAGAAATGCTTAATTTAGATTTTATCCTCTGGTATCGCAGTTTGAATATGCCTTTGTTATAAGTGTTTTATGTGACCCATATTGAACAGGGATGATAAATATTTTTTGTATTTTATAAATAAAGGCAATATATTGTAATTTTTTCATTTACAATGTGCAAAATGGCTTTATAACGGCTCCCTTTCCAGCAGAAATAATTGAAAATGGAAAACAGGATTAACGGAAATATTTACAGCATATTTTACAATGACTTTCTACTTGCAAATTCAGGTCAGAGTGGGATGAATCATAAATATAGAGCTGTGGGGGGAACTCATTTTACATTTGCGTCACAGTGTGTGGCTCTTCATTGAAATGGTCTCAATCAATTTGTACTCAGGAGGATGTTACTGAAGGTCCTTTAGAAATTACTATTTGGACAAGGATATTAACTAATGGCATACTTTCTCTTCCGCGTGTGTGTTTCTGTGAGTGTCTACACACTTTTACGGTGCTATCTCAACATATGTTGTATGTATGAATGTATATATTTATATAGACACTGTATACGCAGCAATGTATATACTTATGATGTAATAATGATACAAAGAGGGGGATGAACATTTCAATAAATAAAAATAAATATACACAGTAACAAAGATAAAAGGGGATGGTTTGCCTCTAAGTTAACTTTTAATATGTTACAAAAAGTCCTGTTCCTAGCAACTTTGTAATCGGCCTTGATTGTTTATATAGTATTTGAATTATTTACCCTCCTCTTCTATACCATTTCAGCTTTCAAAATGGTCACTGATCCCAGCAGCTAAAAAACTACTGCTGGTGTGAAAAGAAAGTAGCTCTAAGCAGTGCATGAATTGAAAAAGTGGAGGGATGTTATGTGAGCTGCACATAGAGAGGTGTGCCAAAATTAAGCCCTTCCCACTATTAAAAGCCACACCCACTGATATAATACACCTCGCCCACCAACACTTCCTGGTTTTATCTACATTAAAGCAAGGACACTTTGCTATTCCTGCTGAATAGTTTGATACCCAATATGCATAGATTTACCAAAGAATGTGGAGTGTAGAAACCCCAGAATAGTGCATATTAATTATCTTTGTGTATTGTGTGTAGTAACACAGCACAACCCCAGCATATTCAGTATTACCCTATATTTTTTAATATATACAATCCTCTCCCCATTCCTCAGCCTGCTACTGTTCTCTAACTTTCTTTTTGTTTTTCCTATTTTCTTCTTCTCTCCTGTTCTCTATAACTCTATAATGCTTCTCCATCTCTTCCCTGCTTCTCTCCCAGCAATAGTTCTAGTATGACAAAATAAAAAGTGCTGAAATTCAAAACTCTTTTTCCAGAAATAAAGACGTGCAGGGATTGCATCCCTCTGCATCCCACCCAAATTCCAGCACTGACTCTGAGAGGAAGAGAGGAGGCAACCAAGAATATTTGGAAACAAACTGAAGAGATAGCGAGATGCCAAGAGTGAAAGACTTTAAAGGTTAGCAAAAGGATAAAGGTGGCCATACACGTAGCAATAACGACTAGTGATCGCAGGAAAGATCGTTCCCACCCTCCATTTGAAGTTCAGGGCTGAATCATCAGATATGGAGGAAGAAACAATACAGATTCTACCTTCACCTGCCAATTCAGCCCTAAATGTAGTTTTTTAAGCTGCCCCATCAACAAGATGATTGATATCCGCAGCTTTTGCGATACCTTGTTGAGCTGCCATACATGCACCGAATATCATACGAAACAAGGTTTTGTACAATAATATTGGTACATGTATGGCCAGCTTAAGTTACCCTCTGATTGACAGGCAGCCCTGATATTTTAATGGAGAGAAGCAGGTTCTCTCTTAGGGAAGAGAATTCTAGCAGCAGATTCTAAGGGTGATATCTGGTGACGAAAAAATGTAAAAATCACCTTTCGGATGGGCAACAAAACACTTGAAAAAACCTTTGTGCTTTAAACAATGTAAATCACCATATGCAAACCAGTTCATTTCATGAAATTATTGGATTGAGTTGGTTGAATCATTGACATTATTTGCAGGGTTTTTCTTCAGAGTCCTTTTGCATACCCAAGAGGCACTGATGATAAAAACACTCTGTCTGACATAAGGTTGACTAAAGGGAAGAGAGGTGGGACCCAGGGATAAGTTTAGGTATAGGTTGTAGTAGTAGTTTAGGTATAATAACAGCAGGATGAGTGCTTTAGTAGTTGATTGAGAGAGAAATGGACAGGCTTCTGCAGTATTATAAAGTACAATAAAACAGGTTTTTTTTATGTTTTTCTCATGTTCTGTGGGGGGGGTTAAATAATTATATGTAAAACACTAATACATTTGGAACTGTATAAGAGCAGACATAACATGCATAATAGAAAATAATATAAAAAGAGAAAGAGGTTCCTGCTTTCTGCCACTTATACTCTAAGGGTCGGATTTATCAAGTTTAAAATTCTAATTATTCCTACAATTCAAATTATTTGCTCAAAAAACTCACAGATTTGAATCATGTTGTTTTTTTAATTCGATTTTTTCAGATATTTTTGAGAGTTTGTAGACCCACTTAAAATGTTTGTAGACTGAGGGCTGTGATTGCCAAACCTCTTCACTTAATTTTTCAGGATTCGTTGAGGTTTGGCATGGTGCCGAGAGAGTGGTGGATTGCTAATGTGGTGCCGTTATTTAAAAAGGGATCCCATTCTCAGCCTGAAAACTATAGGCCTGTTAGTCTGACATCAGTAGTAGGAAAACTTTTGGAAGGGGTAATAAGGGATAGGGTACTTGAATACATTGCAGTTCACAATACTATTAGTTTGTGCCAGCATGGTTTTATGCATAACAGATCTTGCCAGACTAATTTAGTCGCCTTTTATGAGGAGGTGAGTAGGAACCTTGATGCTGGAATGGCAGTTGATGTCATCTACTTGGACTTTGCTAAAGCGTTTGATACAGTACCTCACAGAAGGTTAATGATCAAATTAAGGAATATTGGCCTAGAACATAATATTTGTAATTGGATAGAGAACTGGCTGAAGGATAGAGTACAAAGAGTGGTGGTAAAAGGAACATTTTCTAATTGGACCAGTGTGGTTAGTGGAGTACCGCAGGGGTCAGTCCTTGGTCCTTTGCTTTTTAACTTGTTTATTAATGACCTGGAGGTGGGCATAGACAGTACTGTTTCTATTTTTGCTGATGATACAAAATTGTGCAAAACTATAAGTTCCATGCAGGATGCTGCCGCTTTGCAGAGAGATTTGACAAAATTGGAAAACTGGGCAGCAAACTGGAAAATGAGGTTCAATGTTGATAAGTGCAAAGTTATGCACTTTGGTAGAAATAATATAAACGCAAACTATCTACTGAATGGTAGTGTGTTGGGGGTATCCTTAATGGAGAAGGATCTAGGGGTTTTTGTAGATAACAAGTTGTCTAATGCCAGGCAGTGTCATTCTGTGGCTACTAAAGCAAATAAAGTGCTGTCTTGTATAAAAAAGGGCATTGACTCAAGGGATGAGAACATAATTTTGCCCCTTTATAGGTCCCTGGTAAGGCCTCACCTTGAGTATGCAGTGCAGTTTTGGGCTCCAGTCCTTAAGAAGGATATTAATGAGCTGGAGAGAGTGCAGAGACGTGCAACTAAACTGGTAAAGGGGATGGAAGATTTAAACTATGAGGTGAGACTGTCGAGGTTGAGGTTGTTTTCTCTGGAAAAAAGGCGCTTGCTAGGGGACATGATTAATCTGTACAAGTACATTAGAGGGGATTATAGGCAGATGGGGGATGTTCTTTTTTCCCATAAAAACAATCAACGCACCAGAGGTCACCCCTTTAGATTAGAGGAACGGAGTTTCCATTTGAAGCAGCGTAGGGGGTTTTTCACGGTGAGGGCAGTGAGGTTGGGGAATGCCCTTCCTAGAGATGTGATAATGGCAGATTCTGTTAATGCCTTTAAGAGGGGCCTGGATGAGTTCTTGAACAAGCAGAATATCCAAGGCTATTGTGATACTAATATCTACAGTTAGTATTAGTGGTTGTATTTATAGTTTATGTATGTGAATGTATAGATTGGTAGGTGTGGGTTAGGTGTGCTGGGTTTACTCGGATGGGTTGAACTTGATGGACATTGGTCTTTTTTCAACCCTATGTAACTATGTAACTATGTAACTATAAATGTGGATTCTATTCACTTTTATTATAATTATCTGTGCCTTTCAGAGGCACAGCCCAAGGTGTGATCTCTCTGGTATGTATATGCTAGGAGGTGTAAAGCATAAGCAGAAATGTACTGCTGTGTGACAACAGTCTGAATAGGATTGGAATGTCAAGTACTTATGTAAAGAAAGAGTATAGTAAAGCAAAGAAATATAGATTGCATGCTTGCTATGTTATTTTATATATAGGTTGGTCTGTCAGCAGCTTCTACCTCTGTAACTCTTTTTTAACAACCCAATAACCAGCAATACCTGTTGTAAATCAGAGCTCCACCACATGTGATCGATGTCACACATACCTTATAGAATGTACTATACTATTCTGCTAAGGACAGGAGCACACTTTTATAACTATGAAAAATCTTATTACATTCTACATAGACTTCTTTATGCCCTTTTGAGATGCTTCATAAAAAGTGAGGCATCATAAATAAGCCTGATAATGTTGCAGAAAATCACTTTTTTATTGCCAAAGTTAATAACATTCATGCATCTAGGCGTCTAACCCAGATGCCAGTGATATTCAGAATAGTGATATGCAGAATAGAGGCTGTAGTATATTGCTCTTCTTGATTTATAGTTTATAAAGTCATATACTGATAGCACAGCTTGACAAAGAAGATGATAAAAGCTGTTGTGCCATGAACAATAAATGACTATTTGTTAGGGCATGCAAACAGGATCATAGTGAATAGGAGCCCCTTACCTATGCAGGAGAAGGCTGTCTTGTACTCACCAGTGTTACACTTTGCACCATTACAAATCTGGCATGAAGTGCAGAGGTCAGCTATGCCCACTGAAGGGGCACAATATTGCACATGTACTTACATCCAGGGCATTGATAAATGATACCCTAAATGTCAGCTACAAAGAACATTAGAAATGCTACATTCTTTAGCCTATATGGTAGGATTTCTTGTGCAGCCAGGGTGAGACAGCCAACAGCTCATCTCAAAGACCAATATAAAAATTATTGTTCACATTAAAGGTTAACCTTTAGTAGGAGTTGAAGATGGTATTTTGTTCTTCATTTTATACCTTTATGCTGGGGTGCCATTTACCAGCCATCAGTTTGGAAGTCAGACTGGAAGATGAATACGAGAGGGCCTGAAAAGAAAGCATAAGCAATAAAAAGTAACATTACAATTGTAGCCTCACATAAGCATAGCTTTTTTGTTTCTCAGCATAAATGATCCCTAAATGTACCCCTTTACCCCCCACATAACAGGTACTACCGTATAGCTGTGCTTGGCACCGCTCAGTTATTCCTGCCCTCCTTTTACACTGCTGCACCAATTGATGTATGGGAACCCTTGAGCTACTGCCACTTCCTGAACAGGCGGTCACTCCAGGGTTTCCTTAGTGCCCTGCATTAATAGGCGCAGCCCACTTGCATCAAAAGAATAGGTCAAATGCGTCACTCACACGCCAAACACCAGAAATTACTTCAGGCAGACTTAGAAAATATTTTGCGCAACTGTGCCTGATTTACAACTATAAAGGTCCCCATACACGGGCTGACTATAGCTGCCGATATCGGTCCCTTGGACCGATTCGGCAGCTAATCGCCCCGTGTATGGGGAGAGCAGAGCGGCCTGGCCGACCGATATCTGGCCTGGAATTGGCCAGATCTCGATCGGCCAGGTTAGAAAATCCGGTCGGATCGGGGACCGCATTGGCTCGTTGATGCGGTCCCCGAACCGACTGCCCCATTGCCGCCCACATAATCCGATCGTTTGGCCCCAGGGCCAAACGATCGGATTATTTTTTTTTTTACCTAAATTCTCCCCGATATCGCCCACCCGTAGGTGGGGATATCAGGTGAAGATCCGCTCGCTTGGCGACATCGCCAAGCGAACGGATCTGCTCGTGTATGGCCACCTTAAGGTAAGTGGTGGTTCACCTTTAAGTTAACTTTTAGTAACTTACAGAATGACCAATTCTAAGCAACTTTTCAACTGGTCTTCATTTTTTATTTTTTTATAGTTGTTGAATTATGTACTTTCTTCTTCTGACTCTTTCTAACTTTCTAATGGGGGTCACTAACTCCAGCAGCCAAAAATCTATTGCTCTGTGAGGCTATGATTTTATTGTTATTGTAACTTTTTATTACTGATTTTCTACTCAGGTCTTACTCCGTAATTTATTCAAACCACTCCCCGGTTCCTAAGGTAATTTGAACCCTAGCCAGCAGATAACTGGTGAAGTTCCAAACTGGAGAGTTGCTGAATAGAAAAGTGGAATAATTTAAAAAAAACACAAATAATGACAAAATGAAGACCAACTGCAAATGTCACAAAATATAACTCTCTACACAAAACAAGTTAGCTCAAAAGTGAACACACTCTTTAAGTGCTAGAATGAGGACCATGTCCTAAAGAGCTTTCAAAATGGGGAGAAAAACAAATGCATAGGATAAGGGTGTACTGCTGGGGGCGAGGTGCTTCCTAGAGTAAGGTGAAGTGTCTCCTTATACCTCTGCATTTATTGTAGATACATATGCAGACAGAGAAATGTGCTTGAATTTCCAAACTGTGAGAAGTATTTAAGCTTAATAATCACTGTTAACCCCTCAATAACAAATATTGTATCTGATTTAAAAAAAATCAGCCTCATTAAATAGTAAATAGTAAAATAAATAGAAAATAAACATATGAAATAAAATCCCTGAAGCCGACTGTTTTGTGTAACCATAGTATATCATAGTACAGTCCCTATGATTAGGGTGCTAGGAACAGTGGGAGTATGATTTTTGGTGGTGCAGGGCTTTATAGTTGATTGTTCTGGCTTCTGCTTGATCACTGTGGCTCTCCTCAGCACCCAATACCATTTTATATAGCGTGGTGGATAACCGCCGTGTGCTTGCAATATAGTTGTATTAAAAAGCTTAACTTCTGCCTGCAAAAATGTATGCAGCATAATTCTCTTTTATATCTAAGCACTTCAACATATTGGCAGGCCTTCTAACCATAAGGGGTTTAGATCCCAGTCCAAAAGCGATAAATATATTTCCACAAACTGTTAGCACTATAATATTTCTTAAATGCTGAGAGAACATCTCACCTCATATGGACTATGTAAAATACTGCTCTCACTAAATGCAGCTCTTACCACATTGCTCAGATGTGGAATGTGCAAATGATGGAGACTGTTAAGAGGATCTGTATTTTTTACTGAACCACCCTGTCCCAAACATTCCACTAACCCACCTGGTTACATGGGAAATCCATGGATCGTTCCCCAGGCAAATAAAAAAGAATCATATAATCGTAATGTGGTTTATATTTGGAACTGGTTCACTTGTGGTGAGAGAGCCTTGTGGGATGTTCAGCATTCAGCTCTCAATCCTTCTGAGTGGGAGTTAGTAATGCTTATCTTTCATGCAGAAATCATTAATTAAATGTATTATATATATATATATATATATATATATATATATATATATATATATATATATATATATATATATATATATATAATACATTTAATCATTGACAGAGAGCTACTGGGGGCATCTTAAGAGGCACAGATCTTCACTGCTAAATGGTTGTGGTTGCCCCAAAATATAATGTGCAGCATATGTAGCCTAATGTTTTGTTACATTTTAGTTCTTCTTTAAACCTAAGCTGAACACATCTGTTGGGTGGCTGGGGTTAGTGGTATCTTAAGCCACCATCCCGATCAGTCTGACCAGCCTTCTGAGTTGCGGCCATGGACTTTGCAGTATATAGGGCATGTTTTAATGAAGACTGAAGATTTTTTGTCTGTCTTTGCCTAAACACACTCAGATTAAGATGATAGAAAAATCCCTTAATAATTCAATTTACAAACCTAGTTACACTAGGACCCAGTACATCTGTAGTACACACATTTATTATTTATTATAATTTGTTTATATAGCATCATGAGAATTTTGCACTACCTTCATTAGTGGAGTTTAAAATCTAATTCACTGTCACATTTAAACTAAATATAGTCAGTTTTTTCATTATTATGTGTGTGAGGAAATGCATGCAGGCACTGGGAAAATATACACATTCCATGCATAGGTAAATATGAATATTAAGAAATATGGCCCTTAAATTCATTCTACTAAAGTAACAGGGTGGGGACTGTGATCTTAAATTTAAAATTAGATTTTTGTAGTGGGATAAGAATGGATTATCTATCCTTGGCCTTAGTCAAGATGTAACTTACAGCACTTTATTTATAGAAAATTGAAGGGTTAGTGTTTAATGTGCAATGAATTGAGTTTTGTATTAATTAGGAAAAATCTATGTTTAATATATTTATTTCCTGAGCTAAAAAGAGAAACTGAAACGAGATGCAGTTTCCAACTTCCCAGCTCCTACAAGCAGCTGTGAGAGGAGGAGAAAGTCAATTATGAGATTACCGGTCAGCACATTGGCATATTAATGTTGTAGGTGTTTAGTTCATGATTGCCAGGTCATCCACTCAGAAAAGGAAATCTATTAAATATGCATGCTATATCATCCGTGTGTAATTAGTTTAACTAAGCAACACTTAGATCACTAGTTAGCAATCCAACGTGTATATATTATACTGTATGTGTATGTGTATTAGAGTAACCTAACCATGTCATCTTTTAAGAACACATTCTTAACTCAGTTATAGCTGTTGAGTGTCTATAGGTACAGTTTCAAAATAAAAAAGCATAAGCAGCCATAGGTGGTCAGGCAGATATTTGCACATGATATGTAAAACAGCTCCCCAAATCTTAACTTAGCCTTCAGACCAATTCAACAGCTTATGTATGGGACCCCCAACAGGCCTCCCCACTCAATACCTTACGAAGATCTGTGATTTTCCCATTGGATCAGGGGCCACAGCTCATTGATTGAATTAGCCCGATATCGCCTACCTTATGTGGACATATCGGGAGAAGATCCGCTCATTTGGCAGTCTCACAAAACGTATGGATTGTAACGTGTATGGCCACCTTTAGAGAGTTGTTCCAGTCCCCACTTGGTTAACTTGGTTATGGTTCTGCTAGAGTACATGCTAAGACCACATTGCCTGGTAGCTTCTAGTAAGGGGATGGTAAGTCTTGTAAAAGTAAAACAAATAGTAATTACATTTTAAGTGAACACTAGCAAATGTTTCATCAGCAGAAACCCACCAAATTTGCTATAAATTCAAAATATGTCAAATTGTTTGGTTCATCTGCATCTAATTAGGGAAAGATTTTCAGTTCACTCCCATCTAGGCCTACTCTGCTGCCCAATACTGTCTGCTTATACTTGCACTTTTGCTGGCCCAGAATGGTTCTATGGCTCACCACAAATATGGAAGTTGCAATGGGAGTGGGTGAAATTTGACAGCTGTCTCTATTGTGGCTCCCTTGGTTTTGATAAGCAATAAAAGTGCTTAAAGGTTCACTTGTGCAAGGTATCTATACATATTATTTGGCAGCCGGCTGCCCCTAACAACTTGCTGTCCTAGGACAGGGCTATGTGTTCCCGCAAATCAGGGCAATTATTTTATAGTTAGGTCTGCCTGTGCCAAACAATAAAGATTCCTGAATAGCCTCTGCATTTTATCAGTGAGAAGGGAAATTAAGGATAATTCTTTGCAAAGATATAGCATTTTTTATTTGCCCTTTCAAGTAATCTATTGCTTTTAACCCACTAACAGCGGCGAAAATAACAGGAATATTTGGCTCTTTTTTTGAAAAATGTTTTCCTCCCTGCCAAAACCAGGAAACAGATGGGTGATTGTAGCACTTAAGCACATAATTCATGCACAAAAGAGCCAACGCTGTTTTTCTTTTTTTCTATAAAAAAAATTGACTGCCAGAGAGTTGAAACGGGAAGGCCTGTCTATTACACACAAAGGCATTTTTCCTAAGTTATTTCAAAAATGTCACTGGGGAGAAACATTGTAATATATAGAAAGGCATTGTTAGGAGGAAATGAAGCTGTGGATTTTCATTGCTAGATAGCCATCAAATGCATTTCCTGAACAATTCTAACTCCAAATACTTCATAACAGGACAACAGCTAGAAGTGTTGTCTGGCTCCTGTACGTAGAGAAGAGACCAAAGTGTTTTCATAACACATCCGATGCAGACTACCCATTTCTAGATTTATCGGATACTATTGTTTTAGTCTGGTAAAATATGATTAATGATTTAAATATTTATATCTGGTTAACAGACTAGAAAGGAATTGTTTGCTCGTAGCTGAATAATAGCCGGTCAGCTACATGCAGTTGCCCTCTTATTTCATGTATTACTGAGCACATATCAAAGTTATCACTGGTATTTAGGGATACAATTCTACATCAGATTAAGAGGACAAAAAGTTACTTACTGTAGATTTCTAGATGATTAGCTTTCAGTAGAATAAATAATTCTTGCTCTGAAAATCAGCTCTGGAAACATTATATTAGCTTACCCTTTCCTATGTTTTTTTTAAGGGTAAGGACTCATTTTTTTCTGTTATTACTACTTTCTAGAATACAATATAAATATTATATGTCTTCTGCTGATAGTGTGCTTACAGACGAGGTTGTATAACCATGCCCTGAGTGATGAAAGGTATATGAGACATTCCATAGATGTTCAAGGAACTCTGGAAATGATTAGTTATATTTCTACAGTATTTATAGACTTTGAAGTAGTGCACCTAGTCTGCAGTAATACAACATCTGTAATTATTATAATCTAGCCCGAAATTAAAATGTGCATATGCAGAAGCGAAATGTATGTAATAAGGCTGAAATTAATTTCTTCATTCCTATCCTGAACTTTGTTTTTGTTTGGCCTGTTGAATGACATTTACATGACATGTAGCTAAGCATTATAATATATATCCTCTTGTCTGGCTTCTTTGCAATCTCTTTCCTAGATTTTCCAGCTTGATTTTAAGTGAGATTTTTTTTTATTTTTATCTGGTTCGATAGTGTTTACTTTTAGGGTGAAGACACATGGAGCTACAGAATTTGATCATTTAGTGCAGGGATCAGGAACCTTTTCGGCTGAGAGAGCCATAAACACCATATATTTTAAAATGTAATTCCGTGAGAGCCATACAATATGTTTGGCCGCGGATGCTGCGGGGCAAGGTAGGGTGGGTCCCAAGGATGCCGGATGCAGATGCGATGCAGAGGAGGGCGTGACCTGCGCTCGGTCGATAGAAGACATGTTCTAAGGCTTAGAACACGTCTTCTATCAGTCGAGCGCAGGGGCAAGGTAGGGTGGGTGCCAAGGATGCCAGATGCGATGGAGGGTGTGGCCTGCGCTCGGTGGAGAAAAGACGTGTTCTAAGCGCGCTTCTATCCGCCGAGCGCAGGGGCAAGGTAGGGTGGGTGCCAAGGATGCCGGATGCAATGCGGAGGAGGGAGTGGCCTGCGCTCGTTGGATAGAAGACATGTTCTAAGGCTTAGAACACGTCTTCTATCTGCAGAGCGCAGGTCACGCCCCCCGTTATTTTTTTTTATTAAAGATTTGGCAATGAGCCAGATGCAGCCGTCAAAAGAGCCACATCTGGCTCCCGAGCCATAGGTTCCCTACCCCTGATTTAGTGATAACTGTCTCTATGTGTGTTTTACCAGAAGCAATTCTCAATACTGTCTATGGCAGGGTTTTCTTGCATTTATTTTCTGGCATTTAGTAGCCATCAAGTAGCTGCTGCTAAGTAGCTCTGTGTGTCTACCCTTCATGAAGTTATCAAATCAGATTCCTCCACCATAGATTCAGATTAAAGTATAACCCCCTTTATTTGCAATACTTTCTGTTTTATCTGAATGCTAGATTGCAAACTCCCATAATTTATCTTAACGATATATCTTGGAACAATGCCTCCCATACTTTATTTGATGGCAAATATGAAAAAAACAGCATTAGCTATAAAGCGATGTGAAGGGCTTTCCAACTCTTGTTGCCGGGTGAAAGCAATTTCAGAGCCGTAGTCGCCCGTGATAGCATAGATCTATTGCAGGCAACAGAACTGCTCCATGGGTTCTTACTCTTAAGTAGCTACTAGAAAACTGTATTTGTTTGCAAATATGAAAAAATTAGATTATCTGTGCAATTATATGGTTTTTGGATAGTTGGATCTTTGCATTGCCCCCTACTACAGCTTCAGGATCCCCTCAAGATGCTGATAGTTAACTTTATTGTGCCTGTTGTGTTTTTTAATGATAAATCCGAGAAGGCTGAATGGGTGACTGTTTCTTGTCATGTTCAGTAGGAAAAGCCTAAACAACCCTTACCTGAACAGGAGAACTCATGTCATGCAAATGTGCAAGACATCAACTAGTTGAAATATTGTGGTTTATCTTTGGTTCTGTTTTTTCTCTACTTGGTAACAGCCAATGAGTTCATTCTGCCTGAATCGTTAACAGCTCAGCCATGGAAACTAGAGAAGCCTGGAAATGCTGCCAGTCTGGACATGGTGGTAATTCTCCCTACCGGGTTAACTTCATGATGCAACTGACTTGGGGCAAGCGACTATAAAGCTAACGGAAGGTAGATGGAAAATTGGACACTAATATGCACATTTCTTAGCAAGTGCCCACAATTATGCTGGAATTCTGAGAATAAAAACTGCATTGTGAGTTTTAAAAATGGCAATTGGTAACCCAAAATTCCACTTTTCATATTGCACTTGCTTTGTTTGCACTTGTTGTAATGTTTCTTTACTAATATAACAATTCTTGATAAGCCTTATGCAATAACCAACAGGTGGAAATACAATTATAATTTGCTATAAGTCTCTTTGGGAAGTCAAATGCATATATTTCATATCTCATATGTGGCTATCTGGCAGTTCGTATATATGCCTCTTTTACAGGTATATTTAACTATTGCATCAGGTTTGTCTAATGCCAATAGATTTATTGCATTTTATTTTAAAAATGTTATGGATTTTTATTTCTATTAAATAGATATATATATAAAAGAAGCATTCTTATACACAAAAACACATCTTGATAATGTCACCAAACATATAACGACAATCTATATAACAGAAAGATCAATGCATATATATGAATATGTCATCTCCTAAAAATAGCATACCCATAAAAAGTATCTGTTCATGTATTGGTAACCATGGCTTCACAGAATGACAACAACATCAAAATTGATGTGGGCAATTATTAAAGCAGTTGTCTAGACAACTGGAAAGGTTGGAACAATATGAGCTATGCACATCCCTTTCCTTCTGACTGATAGTCACCTGCTTTCTGATAAAATGTGCTTTGCATTTGGACCTTCTAAAAACTGCAAGCTGGAAACAATTTGCCTGGAAAATGAAAAGAGCATGTTATGTGATAGCATAGGAAAACACAAAAAGGAAATATGGGTTGTTAGACTGACCGCATTTCAAAATCATAGTAGAGTTCAGTTATAGCATTTCTCATTGCTATAGTGTGTTTGCTTCCTTGGCTAAATATAACTTGTACCTGTATATGAAATGAGTGTCATATAACGGTGCAGTTATTATCTAAAGCTTTGACATATATGCCTTGTGATAAAAATAAATTCTGTGCTGTGCATTAGCCACACACCGTAGCTGAAATGGTAACAGAAAATTAGCTCATGGTATATATGGGACTTGATTCCTATTTTCTCACCAAAACCGTCAGTAAATCAAGTAACAGGTGTTTATTTGCACCTTTACTGTATTAAATAAGTAATATTACACAACAGCATATTAAATGTACAGAACATTTAAATAATATTTACAGTGTAGTTTTAGTAACAAAAATGCATTGTTCTTAGTACACCTTCCTGGAAAGGTAGCATCACATAGATCTTTAGCTCCCCAACTATCTGACAAAGGGGGCTTATATTTAGACCCACTGTCTGAGGAGGATTAAGAAGTAAAATAAATTACAATTCCGCATATATGCCCTCTGTATAATGAACTATTCCTCAAAGAGTTAAAAATACTGCACCTTATGGATTGTTTATATAGGACTCATAATCTCCCTTTATACAAATGAACCTATTTTAGGGGGAGGGGTGATGAGTTTAGAGGAAAAGAAAACAATGGCAAAAATATACTTTTCTCCTTTATTTTAAGTGTTTTTGTAAGCTTAACATGTGTACAAGCGCTTTCTCACAGAGAAGAAATGCAAGGAAACTAAATATGCTCACTTTAATACAAGTACAGAATGTGAATGTGAATAAATTGAACATTTATTTATTAATTGCATTAACAAAACTCCAGTCCCACCTACACCACTCCTGTAAGGATAATGTTGCATGTAGATGTTAAAGGGCAAGGACACACTGAGTGGATCATCTGCTTTCCTCAGCCTGCATTTTCTACGTAGATGGAGTATCTGGAGTTATCTGCTATATCTGCTTTGCGAAACGCATTTGTTGCGTGATTTTTTTTTGACGCCCACGCTTTTTTTATGCGACCGCGCCCTTTTTTGATGCGACTGTGCCCAATTTGACGCACACCGAATTTTCACTGAAGTTTCGCAAAACAATTCGCCAATGGCGAAATGTGGAAATTTGCTGCAAATCCATGCCTACTTTGCTATGAATACATTTACCTTAAAAGCAATTCACACACAGCCCAGCAATCTGTATTA
This sequence comes from Xenopus tropicalis, assembly GCF_000004195.4. Lineage (NCBI taxonomy): Eukaryota > Metazoa > Chordata > Amphibia > Anura > Pipidae > Xenopus > Xenopus tropicalis. Next base: position 101,114,310 of record NC_030678.2, on the reverse strand, counting down.
TTGAAATGATCTAGAAACCTTAATTTAAACAGATGCTGACACTTTTAAACTTAAAGTTAGTCATACACTTCCACCCATGTGCCTACAGGGCAGATCCGATTGTTGGCCAATGCTCTGCTCATTCTGTGGGTATGCTGGGACTTGTCAGGTGAGGACTGCAACAATTCACCAATGTGGTCTTCGTCCAATGGAGTTTGAAAACCTAACTTATGTATATCTGAACTATTTTTACCCACATATCGGTGGTGGGCTGGGCAGTTCTCAGCTCCCCATACATACACTGATAAGATGCTGACTAGGTCCTCTGTGACAGGACTCACAATACAATGTAGGCAATGATGCTTAAGGGTGTGGTGATGACTTGAAGGGGGCAGGGTGTTATGAATCGCCTCCAGTCGGAGGGAAAATTTTGTAAATTAAATGGGAAGGGGGGGCGGTTGAAAGAGGAGCCCTGACCTGCATTAGCCACTAATGGCAACCCTGACCTTTTTATTCTACAGAGTTAAACTTTATTTTTCCACAAAAAGACTGCATCCCATTGATGGAAATACAAAATAAATGAGGAATAATACATTTTACTATTGATGTTTCCACCTCACATACAGCATAATGGAGTCATAGGTAAATATTGTAAGACCAAGCAAACAAAGCCTTACACAATCATTTTTCCAGCACTAGTTCACTAGTTATTTTACACCAAATCTGTGTGGAAAACATTAGGCGTTTACATACATGTTAGGGGGTATAGCTCAGTGGTAGAGCATTTGACTGCAGATCAAGAGGTCCCTGGTTCAAATCCGGGTGCCCCCTTTCTCTTTTCAATGAAGAGCAGGGATATTCTTGTATGTATGTATATCTTTATTTATAAAGCGTTACTTATGTACGCAGCGCTGTACAGTAGAATACATTAATACAAACAGGGGATTATTAAGATAATAATAGATGAATACAAAGTACAACAATAAATACAGATAGATACAAGATAAATACAGTTGCAATAAGTCAAAGACACAAGAGGATGGAGGTCCCTGCCCCCTAGAGCTTACAATCTATATGGGAGGGTAACTTACAGACACAAATAGGAAAATGCAGTATAAGTGCTGTAGGTCACAGTGGGTGACACTACAATATAAGTGCTGATTCCCAGATCAGGTGCTGGGTGAGTGCTCCAAAAGGTAGTCTTTAAGTTTAGTTTTAAAAAGACTGGGGGAGGATTCTCTCCGGAGGAAATCAGGGAGGGCATTCCAAATGTAGGGGGCAGCAAGGCAGAAAGATTTAAGGTGGGAAACAGCAGTAGTTTACTGTAGATAGATCAATAGCTGCAAAATGAGCCACCAGTGGCTGGACAACTCCAGTATGTGCCCAAAATATATAAGGGCTGATTCACTAAAGTGCGATAAAATTTATCGCACTTTTTTTGCGTTAAAATAGACGCGATAATTAGTGCGCGATTCACTATAGTAATATCGCATGCGTTAATTTTTGCGCGACTGCATGCGAAAAGAATACGATCGCATGATTCACAAACACTTAGGCGCGCTAAATATCGCATTGGTCTATGCGAAAATTAACACCTACTTCAGGCAGGCGATAAATTATAGAAAAGTACAGTAAATGAGTTTTTGGCAATAAAATATGGACTTACAGTGTTATTTATTCAAGTATGTGTCTTTTTACTAAATTTTACTAAATTCTTGGCATGTATGGAATTTCGCTACTATAGTGGTAAATATTTTGTCGCCATAATATGCAGTACTATAGCGGTAAATATTTAGTCGCCATAATATGCAGTACTATAGCGGTAAATATTTAGTCGCCATAATATGCAGTACTGTAGCGGTAAATATTTAGTCGCACAAAATACATTACTAAGTATATTTTGGCGATTTCTTTGTCGCGACTTTGTAATCGCGACTTGCGGACATTTTGTACCGATTTTGTAATCTCATGACATGTGCGACTTGCGGCCATTTTGTGTCATTGAGCCTGCAGTCACAGGCGCATCATGCCTGGGGTTTCTGATCTGCTACCAGGGGAGAGGCGCTATATTGTCACCTTTTTCCTGTGCTCAGGATATGACAACCCGCCGCTGGGGCCCTTAGGGGTCCACGAGAGGAAGAGGGCGATCCTGTGCGAGCTCAAAGCTGGTTTGCTCGACAGGTTTGCCCTTGATGTGAACCTCCGCCTGCTCCAGCGCATATGGTCGGACCTGAAGCGCAGGAATTCAGATCAGGTGGCTGAAATTGCGGAAGGTAATTATTGTACTTTATTATGCTTTTACAGTATACGTTCAGTAAAAGATTTAGCAAGTAATTTGAACTAAAAGTACAAATGTAAGAAATGTCAGGGATGACGAAAGTAACATAGTAAGTTAAGTTGGGTTGAAAAAAGACATACGTCCATCACGAGGCCCCAGCACCCGGCCAGGCAGCAGCACCCGCCCAGGCACCAGCACCCGCCCAGGCACCAGCGCCACCAGAGGCCGAAGAGGCCCCCGAGGCCCCAGGGTCCCCCGAGGCTCCGGACACTCCCCCCTTCTTTCCTCCCCCAGTTTCCCCCCAGGACCTTGAGTTCTCCCCCCAGGCCCCCGGACCCCAGGCACCAGGTTCTCCTGCCGACGAGGGACCATCACGCCGGTCAATGCAGGAGGACCTGGCTAACATCAAGGCCAAGCTGGCCCAGCTCCGGGGGGAAATGGACGAAATGCGGAGGGACATTAGAGAACTCAAGGGCAGCAAGCCATAAGTTTTATTTTCCCTATTTTTTTCCCTATTTTAAACGTTTTTATTGTTAAAATAAAAGTTTGTATTTTTCTACTTTTGAACTGGTTAATGTCTAATTATTTTTCCTTCCTTGATATGGTATTCTATACTTTCATGTAGTTTCTCCTACACTCTTACATTTATCAGTAACAGCATCAATATGCTATATGGGTTAAATTTTTGCAAATATTCTGCCAACAATTTTGTCTTTAGCCCATTTTGCTGAATAGTAAAACTTGCGTTAATTAGTACGTAGCGTATTTTCTGGCGAGTGTGATAACTGCCAATCAAATGTTTTGTTGCCAGAATAATTGCAATATTATATTTGTTCCCGTTTAATAAAGTGCCCATAACATATTTGCCATTTATTCTGTGTCTAAAATCTCCCACTTAATTTAAGCCACTTTAGCAAACGAACCCCTAAGTATTTGGCTAAATATTCATAAATGCCCCCCCCTATTTTATTATCTCTAGCACTTCTTTTTTTTTTCTTACTATTTTTATTGTTTTTTGGGGGTTTTTTTTGCAAATAAACATTTATACAGAACCTCTGTAGCACTTCTGTGCTCTCCCAGGGCAAAATGTCGGCAGTTTTATGCTGCCAATTGCCGCATGCGTAATGTCGCGACAATTAGCGATTGCGATAATTAGCGTGCACGCGGAAAATACCTTGCACGTTATTTACAGCGACAAAAATATCGCATGCAGTATCACGCGTAAAATAGCGCAAGTGTGCTAATAGTGAATCATGCGATAAGTCGAGAAATTTTAGACTATAAATAAATAGCGCACATTTTATCGCACTTTAGTGAATCGGACCCATAGTGTTTTATCAATAGGAAAACAAGTTTTACTTTACAAGATTTTGATGGCTCTTAAGGTGGCCATACACGGTAAGATCTGCTCTTTTGGCGAGGTCGATTTCGGGGATCGCATACGGCCCCTGATCCGACGGAAAAATCAAACCTACCTGATTGCGAGTTGGCTGATTTCAGGCCAGATATCGGTTTAGCAGGCCCATCGTTTATGCGGGCAGATAAGCTGTTGAAATGGTCTAAAGCAGTGCTGTCCAACTTCTACGGTGCCGAGGGCCGGAAATTCTCTAGCATACATGGTGGAGGGCCGCTAATGGAAGCCAGTTTTGACCACTCCCCTTTTTGAAACCACACCCACTTCAAACCACACCTATTTTATCACAATGGTGGTAGCACAGCAAAATCCCAAATGCTTGATCCTTACTGTGGGGATATCAACCCTCATTCATATGTGAAAGAATTATGTCATATTAAGATATACCCTTAAATTCCATATGCCTCCTCCTTCCCTGTGGATAGCAGAGCAACCCCCAGTACATAATTACACACCTTAGGGACCATTTAATGGCTATTTCCAACTGCTAACAAACTCCCACAACAAACCCCTGCCAGGTTCACCTCCCACAAGCAGCATAGGGCAAGCAGAGTATGGCACACACAGGCAGCACTCTGCCTGTCCTATGCTGTCTGTGTGTACCATACTCTGCCTGTCCTACCCTGTCTGTGTGTGCCATACTCTGCCTTCCCTACCCTGCCTGTGTGTGCCATACTCTGCCTGCCCTTCCCTGCCTGTGTGTGCCGTACTCTGCCTGCCCTACCCTTCCTGTGTGTGCCATACCCTCCCTGCCCTATGCTGCCTGTGTGTCCCATACTCTACCTGCCCTATGCTGGCTGTATGTGCCATACTCTGCCTACAGTGCCTATGTCTGAGGTGTGAAGAAGTGAACAATGGGAGTGATTACAGCCTGAGCCTGAGGTGTGAACACTGCAGGGGGTGAACAATGCAGGGATTAAAAGGTGTGAAAAACACAGGGGATTACATTTTTAAACAATACAGAGGGATTACAGCCTGAATCTGAGGTGAGAACCATGCAGGGGGGGCTGTTAATCTCAGAATTGATACCATTTAATGCTTACTCAAAGGTAAGCCATCAAAGCAGCCAGACAGGTGGGGGGCCACACAGAGGGGCCGCCAGTTGGACAGCACTGGTCTAAAGGACCGATATTGTCAGCTAGAAGTGGCCCGTGTATGGCCATCTTTAGTCTAATGTCAAACCAGACAGCAGAGCACCTGAAGCCATCTGTGCAGCCTCTAATAGACTTATACATAGTGGCTGACACCACCGATTAAGATGTTTTTGTGGCCTAAAAACACTTGTAAGTATTTTCAGGCCATAAAAAAACTGCGCCTACAATGGCAGTTGGTTTTATAAATATCTTGTTTATAGAAGCTATATATGAGCAAGTTGAGGTGTTTCTTTGCGAATGGAAATTCAGTGGTTTAGCAGTGAGGCCTTCAATTAAAGATCAAGTGGTCCCTTGTTCAAAATGCCATGTTTTCATACATTTCTTTTAAAGTCTGAGAACTGGCAAAACCAAATACATTTGTACTGTATGAATCCCATAAATGGCTGCCTTGAGGCCAACTAAACTGGAAATAAAATAGTATGTTTCCCCCCACAGTTAAACATATGTTAACGTTACTAAAATATGTTAAATATCAGGGACTCTTCTAGAAAACTCAGCTAGAAGGGCTAGAAGAGCACAATAGCTTATTATAAATATTACAAGTGTCCATGATTTTTTTGATTGATCTGCTAATCTTAATGTATGGTTACCACTTGAAAATTTAGAGACAGCCAGCCAGCAGTGAAAACAGTGTGTGTGCCACTGGTCTAAGACATAACTATAGCACTCATATCCAATGAACTGTATTATTGCAATATGAAATTAGTATAGTATCTGAGCAAGTACCAGCAGGAGATACCACAATCCTCTCCTCAATAACATACAGCATTACACTTAGTAGGCTCTATGAATTTAATTGTATCTAATAATTCTTGATCCCATCTGACCAGCAGATATCCTTTAACTCCGTTTACAGTACACCATCCTACAAACAAAACATGAAAGACATTTTAAGGTCATAATGACCAGAAGAGATTTGATAAGGGAAAAATTATTTAATAACATGAAAACTTTACTAAAGCTTATGGAAAAACCTACCTCTACTTCAGTCCATGTCAGACCTGCATTTGCCAGACTGAAATATAATTCCAAAGTATTTGATTCTTTACACTAGTGCTGCTCTGGACTCTGCACTGTTTTAGGGTTCATATAGATTTTCACTTAAGTACATTTATGCATCCCCCATTATTTTGATTGAGCACTTCCTTTTTCTCTCTTTCAGTCATCCAGGTAGGGCTGGAACTATGGGTAAGCAGAATAGGCACATGTCTATCGTGCAACTGTAGGGGGCGCTAGGCACGTACTTCTTCTGCATGACTACCCTGAGTTCCAGGCTTTCAAAATTGCAAAAAAGTGTAGCTTTCCCAGACAGATGTATATTTTTATTTTTTATATATATTTATCACTTCTTATGTATGCAGTGCTGTACATCGTACATCAGAACAATAAATTAATAGTACAAAAAGGGGTCAATACAATAATAAATAAAAAAGTACAGATACAGTAAAGATTAAGAGCTAAAGGTGCCCATACACCTTATCTTCTCCCGATATCCCCCACCTACGGGCCGATTAGCTGCCGAATCGGTCTAAGGGACCGGTATCAGCAGGGCCGGATTTGTTTTCTGGGCGCCCCTAGGCCACCCCCGTTAATCGGCCTGGCCCCGCCCCCCCAATGCGCATGCGCGAACGAGTGACCAAGCGTGCATGCGCATACATTTAAAGCCCCATACGGAGCAGTGGGGAGAAGTTCCCACTGCTCCGTATTGAAAAAAACTTTAAAAATTCTGTTGCGGCGGGGCGGCATGCCGCCCCTACATTTGTGCCGCCCTAGGCCCGGGCCTTTGTGGCCTCTCCACAAATCCGGGCCTGGGTATCGGCAGCTAGAATCGGCCCATGTATGGGGACCTTTATTGTCAAAGAGATAAGAGGAAGGAGGTCCCTGCAATAAATTTCTTTATGCGTTTACCATAAAACTGAAAAAGAAGCTCCTAATTGTGCTATATTATGAAGGCAAGAGTAGAAATGATGCACAGTGCATATTGTGTGGGCTTCTGTTTCATTACTGTATATTTCAAGAAATTGCAGGAGCTCATTACAGATTCCCCACAGAATGCATTGAGTCTAGGAGATGAAAATTCATTTTAAAGCTGACTATCCTGAAGATTTTTGTATTAAAGCAAAGTCCTAAAACAAAAGCAAATATATTTGACATGATAGCCAAAAGATCACAGTTGCAAAAATATAATAATTTTTAGTAAAATCTAATACAGTATGTAATCTATTATCCTAAAATCTTCAATAGTGCCCTATACAGGCAATTTATTTTTATTTCTTACTGAATTCCTTCCTTTTTTTTTTACTTATTTCTTTCCTTTTTCTTTGTAATAATAAAACACCTTTGTAATAATAAAAAAAAATACCTGTACAGTATATATTAATATATAGCTGAATTGATATACAGTTTCGAGTTAAGTTTGTAAACAGTCTTAAACAGTGTTGATTTTAGGAAGCCAGGAACATTTATAAGCTGCTTCATAAACAAAGGTGTCTCTTCCTTTAATTAAAGTTTGTGTGGCGTTTAATCTCTGGATGCCTTTTGTTTAAACATGAGTGTTTGAACACTTTATTCACTTTATTTTGATAAATTTTCTGATATCCCATATCAGAAATGCACTGACCTAACAACAGACCACTTAGAAATAGGAGGGAAGTTAACCCATGCATTTACAGGGCAACAGATGATCCAAAGCAGCCACTATGGCTTATTGATTGCACAGACACATTGGTAAGAAACTGGTCAATCTGTACAAGAAAAATGTGTTTTTTGTTGTCAGCTAAGCCACCTTTTTATAGTCAAACCTCACTCTCACATTTGACACCAAGCATGGGGTCCCACCACTTCTTATGTATTTCAGTGGGTGCTTGTTGTGAATTTCACACCTAATTTTCTCTATTTTTCTCCATATTTTACACCACAATTTTGTTCCAGTTTCCCTACAAATGGCTGCTTGTCCTCTGAGAATCTTGTTTTAGTAAAATTAAGCTGTTTGAAATACTAACCATGTGCATATATTGCATTGGGTCCTTCTGTGAACAGTGAATTCCAATTTGTTTGTACCTCTATATCCATTCATAAATCATTTATGCATTAGGTTCTGTGTGGTCTTGCTAATGATGTTCCATGGTGCACATATTAAAGTTTTCCATTAGCACAGAAAATTACCGTTTTCAAAAACCTGACTGTGTTTATATCCTTTGAGTACTTGAAACTTAAATGGGCAGTATACCCCCTTGTTTAACATCAGTAGTGTGCTTATTGTTTTAAAGTTTAAATCTACGGTTTTTATCATTTGTTTTTGCTTCATAGGACAATCAGGGAAACTGAAGTTATTCCATGTCATGCCCTTGCAAGATAGATAATTGGATTACCAGTAAAAGAAAAACCCTCCCTTCACACTTTGCTGTGACTGTTTTGTGCCTAAATTCATTATGCATGGGGATTTTCTGTGCCTGGTAATCTAGTTATCTTCCTTGCAAGATTAAATTCAGTTTCCCTGTATGCACTATGGGAAACATTTCCCTGATTTTACATTTTCCTTGATTTAATACAATTTTTCTGGTCCTGGTCTTAATTTGTCTTAGAATCCATGACATCTTTAAAAAACTCAATCAGTGAATAATCAAGTACAATTTGTTGGCAATTTATAAGGAATGTAGGAGGGCATCTTTAAGAATTATAAATAAATGCCTCTTATTGGACCAATAGAACATGTTGTCAGAACCAGAACGGTAGCACGGTTGTTGATTATCTGGTCAATGATATCATGGAGCTGGGTCTGCCCAGTGACATAAAACCCGTTGTGGCAGATACTAAAAGCCAGGGTCTTTTCATTAGTTTGCATACAATATTCATTTCCAGAGGAGAGTAAATGAATACAGAATGTCTATTCTGCAAATGGATATAGGCCCAGTATTGACAAAAATCTATTGGGGCTCAGCTTCTTTTCACCAATTTAATCCTAATGGCACTGATTCACAAGCTCTGGGTTTGCCCAGATGAGGGCTAAAATTTTTTTTTTTTGGTCAGAGCCTTGAGGCCAGTTAGGGCCAGATTTAGGATCAGTGATTGATGTGAAGAATCTTGCTGTGCTAGATTCTTAAGCACTGTAAACTACTGTAAGTAGAGCACTGTGGCCATACACCACAATGGGAATATTTTGCTTCAGGGCTCAGTCAGCCACTTGTTCCTGTGTTTTGGTTTTCTAAGAAGCAGGATACAGCCCAGTCCCACATTTGGCTTAGGTGAAAGTGTGTATGGCTACTGCTTGGTTAATGGGAACATAACAATAGAAACAGCTGCTGGCCTGGTGGGGGGTCCTGACAGATGTACAGTTCCAGTATATGTGGGCAAAACAGAACATCTTAGCCCAGGAGTAGTGGGTCCTTTAAAAAAGATAAAAAAAATAAAGTGCACTCTGGTGTGGAGCCCTGTAAATTTTATTTATGCCACTGTTAACCAAAGCAATTATTCTAAAGGTACATTTGCTAATACAGCCACTGAGAGCGCTGTTTCATAGGAGTCTATAAAAGAGATGTTGTTTTATTTCAACAGAGAAACACACATGGCGGTTGTACTAATAGTGATACAAATATGTAGAAAATGTGGACAAAATATGTAGAAAATTTGGGAAAAATAGCTTGAAGCTATATGTTATAGTAAAAATAGTAAAGAAACTACAGTTCTAAAGTGAACTCTGCTTAAACACGATAAGAATTTGTTTTTCAAAACTCACAAATAAATATAATCAAAATCAGGCCTGATCAATATAATGAGGAGCATGAAACAGTTCTCTAGTAGAGGAATGTAATAGGAAGCTCAGGATGTAGCTTTCATAAGCTGCTGTACCAGATAATGAGAATCCTATTGTTTAATGTCCTTATCTTAAAAAAAAAAACAAAATAACATCCTGAGAATTGCACTTTTCAATCACTGGGTAGCATGCCATTTAAACTGGTAATGGAGCATCCTTGCCTTAGAATGTGTATAAATTGTATGAATGATTAACTTCGATATAGCCCAAAATACTGTGTTTTACTTAACTTAATGCACCAGCATAAAGCTGCACCAGCTGTCTGTAACAGCTCTACCTTGGATCTTATCACTTCATATTTTTTTGATGGTTAGTGGCACTGCATATACTCTGGGCTTCATTTGAGAATCTAAGCTTAGAGGGGGGCAAAAAAATAAAAACAGAAGACAGTGAGGCTACAGTAGCGTTGGGACCGAAGCCAAAAAGGTGTAAAATTTCTAGTTCAATTCATTGTTGGACTTTTATTGGTCTAAGAAGTTATGTAAAGAATAGATATGTTATGAACTACAATTTTCATAATCCCTTGGCAGTAGCAGGTGTATATACTTTTAGAATATACTTGCATAAATAACTGTACAACAAATGTAGTGTTTTGGTGTAAATTATCCAGGAAAGGGTCTGCAGGGATGTCAGACTTACTGCCTGCCAGCTGTCCCCTTTGAAAACTGTAACTGCCATAATCCATCAACCAGCAGAGAATGCTGGGAGTTGTAATTGCTGCCATTATGTGATATCTTGGTTAGTATTTTAGAAAAATGTAAAATAAAGGTTAGCTAGCCAGGGAACGTGATTAGTGAAGTTCTCAGCAACTTTTACTATATCACACCTTGTTTAAAGAATGTTATTCATTTACAACAGGCATTTTTTACAAATATCTTTCTATCTACTGTTAATATGGTGCCATATTATTATTTTTGAAAATTAGAATAAGATCTTAAATTAACATTTAAAAAAAAAATCCACCTAAATTACAACCATACATTCCTGGCAGACATGCATGCATTCCATGTGTATTGTATGTTTTTGTTTAGACAAGATGAATACGTTCTGACTGTGAATGAGGGCTGTGCAGTTCTATGTGTATTGTAAAATACACAAAGTGAGTCTGACAAGCAGTCTGTCCCTCAGCAGTGAGGCCAAGTCTGTGTATCTTGCTGTTCCTCGCCCTGCTTGGTGTCCTACAAAAACGCTGCTGTCACCGATTCGGAACAAGTTGTTTATAGAGATAAACACATCTGTTTGCACAGACAATTCTAGTTGTTTAAACAGATAATCATATCTGCATTTACTAACATTTTATCATTACTGTGTGCCTTTTAGTGCTTGCTTGTTTAACAGATTCAGACATGGTTCCAGAAAGTAAAGGATAAATATGGTTATAGAAAGTAATGGATGGGTATAGAAAGCAAGAGTGTATCGTGGAAAGTGGTGATAGATTAAAAAAAGTGTAAAAAAAACCAAAAAACAATACTGAGTGCTGTGAAAAATAATGGCAAATTTTAGGCATTGGGCATTAAAAAAAATAAAAAATTGTGGTGCAGTACTTTGTTTCTTTATTGTTGTTTTTTGGCCAGCACCCAGGGTGCTTGATTCTCTGAAGGGTGTGCTCCTCTGTTTGCTCATGTGTATATATATATTCCATGAACAAATTCTGATTGTTTAGATTGCAAGCTCTAAGGGGCAGGGACTTAACTTCTTTAGTCTGTTTACATTAAGCATCTTAGTCTTATGGCACACGGAACTAAATGAGCTCCTCTGTTGGCATCAGTCTTCTCCTGTGACACAAAATGGATTTCAGTGCAAATGCAAGTGCACACACAGTGGGTCTGGGTGCAGGCGCAAGCGAAGACTGATGCCAACAACGGAGGGGCTGATCTAGCCCCGTGTGGCATAAGCCTAAGATGCTAAGTGTTAAGAGACTAAAGAAAGGAGGACCCTAGAGCTTACAGAATATTACTCTCTACATCATACTAAAAGTTAACTCAGAGGTAAACAATTGTAACAACTTTAATAACAAAAAGTTTACCTGTCAAAGGTGAACAACCCTTTTCACCTTCATCAATGCACCAGAGCCCCCCCCCTTTAGATTAGAGGAATGGAGCTTCCATTTGAAGCAGTGTAGGTGGTTTTACATGGTGAGGGCAGTGAGCAGTGGTGTAACGAGATGTTACCGGGCCCCACAGCAAATTCAAATTAGGGCCCCCAAAACTTTAGTAAATTGACCCATTCTACAAACATTTATTAAAACTGCTCATTTATTTAGGACCCTTCTGGGCCCCCTACACTCCAGCTTTCCCCTGCAACCACAGGGTCTGCTCCTCTATAGTTATACCCTTAGCAGTGAGGTTGTGGAATGTTCTTCATAGTGATGTTGTAATGACAGATTCTGTTAATGCCTTTAAAAGGGGTTGAGTTATTGAACAAGCATAGTATCCAAGGCTATTGTGATACTAATATCTACAGTTAGTATTGATATTCGTATATATATATAGTTCATATATATGAGTGTATAGATAGGTCAGTATAGGTCTGTATGTAAGTGTATAGATAGGTCAGTATGGGTCTGTATGTGAGTGTATAGATAGGTCAGTATGGGTCTGTATGTGAGTGTATAGATAGGTCAGTATGGGTCTGTATGTGAGTGTATAGATAGGTCAGTATGGGTCTGTATGTGAGTGTATAGATAGGTCAGTATGGGTCTGTATGTGAGTGTATAGATAGGTCAGTATGGGTCTGTATGTAAGTGTATAGATAGGTCAGTATGGGTCTGTATGTAAGTGTATAGATAGGTCAGTATGGGTTTATGTATGTGAGTGTATAGATAGGTCAGTATGTCTGTATGTGAGTGAATAGATAGGTCAGTATGGGTCTGTATGTAAGTGTATAGATAGGTCAGTATGGGTCTGTATGTGAGTGTATAGATAGGTCAGTATGGGTCTGTATGTAAGTGTATAGATAGGTCAGTATGGGTTTATGTATGTGAGTGTATAGATAGGTCAGTATGTCTGTATGTGAGTGAATAGATAGGTCAGTATGGGTCTGTATGTAAGTGTATAGATAGGTCAGTATGGGTCTGTATGTGAGTGTATAGATAGGTCAGTATGGGTCTGTATGTGAGTGTATAGATAGGTCAGTATGGGTCTGTATGTGAGTGTATAGATAGGTCAGTGTGGGTCTTTATGTGAGTGTATAGATAGGTCAGTGTGGGTCTGTATGTGAGTGTATAGATAGGTCAGTGTGGGTCTGTATGTGAGTGTATAGATAGGTCAGTGTGGGTCTGTATGTGAGTGGATAGATAGGTCAGTGTGGGTCTGTATGTGAGTGGATAGATAGGTCAGTATGGGTCTGTATGTGAGTGGATAGATAGGTCAGTATGGGTCTGTATGTGAGTGGATAGATAGGTCAGTATGGGTTTATGTATGTGAGTGTATAGATAGGTCAGTGTGGGTTTATGTATGTGAGTGTATAGATAGGTCAGTGTGGGTCTGTATGTGAGAGTATAGATAGGTCAGTGTGGGTCTGTATGTGAGTGTATAGATAGGTCAGTGTGGGTCTGTATGTGAGTGTATAGATAGGTCAGTATGGGTCTGTATGTGAGTGTATAGATAGGTCAGTTTGGGTCTGTATATGAGTGGATAGATAGGTCAGTATGGGTCTGTATGTGAGTGTATAGATAGGTCAGATTTGGTCTTTTTTTCAACCCAACTTAACTATATAACTATGTAACTTGCAAGCTCTATTGCTTTTTAAGTTCAGCATGCTCAAAAAGGCTTGTCTGACAAATGAGTCCTCTTTTATTTTACTTATCATAAAAAATATTGACCTTTCACTGTACAGGTCAGTGTGCAGCCAGACTGTAGAAATAACTATGACAGTAAAGTCCCACACAAATTGAGACATACACATGTACAATATACTCCCAGGCCCACACCTAACGATAATGGAACTCAGTGCGTGTAATTTGCATATGAATGAAAATGAAGCAGGAAGAAATTGTAAGAGTCAATTACAAGAGTTATTGGGCAATTAAGCCGAGAGATAAGGATGTGGCGCTCGGTGAGTCGGTAGGTGGCGCTGTGACGCACAGTAAGTACCGGAGACAGGGGCCAAGGAATAAGGAGAATCAGGTGTCAGATCTTCATAAAGCAAAGGAGGAGCTGTGCAAGCGGGTTTCCTCCTCCTCCCCATAGAAACATATAGGCAGATCCCTTTCTATGCAGTAAGACCGGGCTCCGGCTAAGCTGTCAGGTGTCATAGCGAGTGGGAGCCGGGAGATGCGCTTGTGAGAGCACCGGGTTCCGCGCATCACCTTGCCCTGCTGCCCGCCTGCTTTGTTTCATTCATAGAGAAGGACCCAGACGCGGTACCAAGGTGAGTCCCTTACCGCCAGCTGCCCGGAACCAGTGGAGGAGCTCCGGGCAGCCTCTCATGATGTGCCTTGAGAGTGACGGAGTGGGCACGGTGTCTAACAGCCAGGGCTGCATTCCGGGAGCAGAGGAGCGGGGCTTGGAGACTCTGCCGGGAAGGATGAACCCCACTAGCCTGGATGTGAAAGCCGTGGAGCTGGAGAGTTCCAGCAGCAAGCCCGACAAGGCATACAACTGGAAGCGTGCCAGTGTGGCAGCAGCGGGCATCCTCAGCGTGGGCAACGTGCTCAACTACCTGGATAGGTACACAGTGGCAGGTAAGGGCAACATAAGCTGCGATCATGCTTCATTTGTAAGAGCTCAGCAGGGCCAAATAGACTTCTTGGAGCTGGAAGAATCCCTTCCTACCCTCTTGTTTGTATCTAGTAAACACAACCTGAGAATCCCAGCTGTTGTTAAAACTACAACTCCCAGCATTCCCATTCATATGATGTTGGAAGCTGCAATTCTTTCACAATTGGAGGGTCCAGGGTTTATATGCCTGACTGGTGGGAAGGCAGATCCCTGCAGCCATTCCTGCTTTGGATCATTACTGCAGTAAGGAGTAGTGATGTTGTGCCTGGCCAGATCATTCAGAGGAATCAATATAGTCCCTCTGGGGCCAATACCTTACAATCAGTGTATTGCATGCTTAACAAATGGAGATAAAAGGGACAACATATTTTCAATCCTAGAAATACCCATACTAAGATGAGTATGTGAGCCACTCCTCTAGTTATTCCTGTCAGTACCTTGAGGGAACAATTTCTGAAGAAAAGAAAAAAATGTCACAAATATTTGTTTCTGTTTAAAAGAGATTCTTTTACCATCATGGTGTTACTCTGTTGTTTTAAATATCACAGGGCTTTTGATTCGTACCATGGTGGGTACAAAGAAATGAAATATGGCCAACATACACGTGTGGTAAAATCAGAATCTCAATTGGCTGCAAGATCTCTGTGGGTTTTATTGCAGAGCTTTGTTATATAAGTAATACGGTCACAATCAGAGACAGTTTTAATAAGTGATATATTGAAAACCTTTATGACAGCTTTTCAGTGTACTTAAATTAGAAAGGACCAGCCCATATCTCCCATGTGTGCTAAAGCGCAGCAACGCAATGTTGGCTGCTGGGGGTTCTAGGAGTTGGATATCTGTGTCCCAAAGGACAAGTCTAATTATATTGGGTAAGCAAAGCCATATTGGCCATTTTGCAATGCATAATATATTACTTGCGCGTGGCCTTAATACATATATATTGACACATCCATTTTAATCAATTTAGATATGAATTGGAGTGGTAGGGTCAATTCTATTTGTTCCAAAATATACACCTACTATCTGTCTAGATTTCAAGGTGAAGCTGACATGGATTCTTTTTATTTAAATCTCCCCTGCAAATCATTCTGTAGCATATCTGGCTCTATGCTGTGCTATGCTTTCAGCTTTCTAATGCAATAAGCCACTCAACACTTCTGCATGTATTGTAATTACTGCCAATAGACCATTCAAGGTCATATACTGGATTACCTATTTGTGCTCCTGGATATTCTTGGAAATGTGGATAAATGGAAGTCAGAAACATTTTTATTTATCTGTCACCTTGCTGTGGACTAATGGGTGTTCTGTCAAAATGTGGACTCTCATAAGAAAAAAAAAACAGTTTGAAGAAAACCACACTGATAGGAGAATCTCATTTTAGCCCATTAGTTTTCTAGCAATGAATGGTCTGACAGTACTGATCTATAGTAGGATTGTCTTACGCCATGTGGAAAAATGAGGCACAAGTGGCTTCTTGTTTGTTTATTGTACTGAGCATCCTTGATTTCTCCTATTCCGAAATTAAGAGGTGTCTTTCTTGTGATCATTTGTATATGTAACAGGCAGTATTCTTACTGAGAGGAAGTTAATACTACTGTGCATGGTCAGTTCAAGCATCTTTGCCAATTTTATATTTCTGAACTCAATTTCAAATGTGTTCTTTAAGGCTCCTTTGTATGCTAAAATGTATGCACAATTTTGGACCCTTTGCTATTAACAAAGTTAGAACTTGTGCTGAGTGCATGCTACCAGAGAATCCTGAACGAAATACCTGCCTTGATGAAGTGTTTTGTTCCTTTTGACCATACATGCAACATATTTGTACCTAGTCAATCATGCAACAATAACATACCTAGCACTGCTGAAATTAGTGCACTGGTCATGATGCTATATGAACTAAAGGTGGTTATATGGTGTTAGATTTGCTCTTTTGGTGAGGTCGCCAAACTAGCGGATCTTTCCCCAATATTCCCACCTTGAGGGCCAAATGACTGAATCACAATATCAGGGATATAGGCCATTAAAATAAGGATGCAGACGGCCAGATATCGGATGGGTAGGCCTGTTGGAGGACCCCATACCCTGGCCAATATGCTGCCGACTCTTTCTATCGGCTCATGTATAGCCACGTATAAAAAGCCACAACTTGTTCTCAGTTTAACAAATTACAATGTAATTTGCTTCTGCATTGGTAAATCACAAGTGACCTCAGTTTGTCTTTGTCCCTTGCTTTTAATAAACCCCTTTCTCAGCAGCAGAGTGTAAGCTCATGTTACCCTGACCTTATGTCTCACCCCTCCCTTTTAGAATGTAAGCTCTTGTGAGCAGGGCCCTCCCCTTAGTGTCTCCGATCCTCATCCAATGTAAATGCAAACCATTTTTGTCAATTGTTTATATATAAATGTTAACTGTTCTGTCTTTTGTACCCCTCTATTCTGTAAAGTGCTGCATACATTGATGGCACTATAATCCGGAGACTGACTAGGCCACTCCATGACCTTAATGTGCTTCTTCTTGAGCCACTCCTTTGTTGCCTTTGCTGTATGTTTTGGGTCATTGTCGTGCTGGAACACCCATCCACGACCCATTTTCAGTTTCCTGGCAGAGGGAAGGAGGTTGTCGTTCAGGATTTCACGATACATGGCTCCGTCCATTTTCCCGTTAATGCGAATAAGTTGTCCTGTGCCCTTAGCAGAAAAAACACCCCCAAAGCAAAATGTTTCCACCCCCATGCTTGACAGTGGGGACAGTGTTTTGGGGGTCATAGGCAGCATTTTTCTTCCTCCAAACACAGCGAGTTGAGTTAATGCCAAAGAGCTCTATTTTGGTCTCATCAGACCACAGCACCTTCTCCCAGTCACTCACAGAATCATTCAGGTGTTCATTGGCAAACTTCAGACGGGCCTGCACATGTGCCTTCTTGAGCAGGGGGACCTTGCGAGCCCTGCAGGATTTTAATCCATTGCGGTGTAATGTGTTTCCAATGGTTACATTGTGGTCCCTGCTAATTTGAGGTCATTAACTAACTCCTCCCGTGTAGTTCTAGGATGCTTTTTCACCTTTCTCAGAATCATTGACATCCCACGAGGTGAGATCTTGCGTGGAGCCCCAGAGCGAGGTCGATTGATGGTCATTTTGTGCTCCTTCCATTTTCGAACAATCGCACCAACAGTTGTCACCTTCTCTCCCAGCTTCTTGCTAATGGTTTTGTAGCCCATTCCAGCCTTGTGCAGGTCTACAATTTTGTCTCTGACATCCTTGGACAGCTCTTTGGTCTTTCCCATGTTGGAGAGTTTGGAGTCTGCTTGATTGATTCTGTGGACATGTGTCTTTTATACAGGTGACTAGTTAAGACAGGTGTCCTTAATGAGGTTGAAAATAATAATAATATAAACAGTGTCACTCAGCATCACCCCTCTCTAGTCATTAGTAATAAACTCATTCATTCAATGATGGAATGGGGAGGGGCAAGATAGGAATCTACTGTGTCACACAGCAATTAACTAACATTTATCTCACTGACTAATTATTTATAGATTGTATAATTTAATTTACTCCGCAAACAATCTAAGCAGGACATTAAAAAGTTACACATATGTAAGAAGACACCAGCATAGAAAAAAAGGGCAAAACTTTTGTGTATTAGGTTTAAAGAACTTTGAAAATTTGGATCAAATCCACCTCCTTACATCATTATAAAGCTTTGCTTAGCACTTCAGTTTGTGTAAGAAGCAATAGGGTACCTGCATTACACACATGCTATGTCCCTTTAGCAGAGAATGCAGGCAATATGTGCTGGTTTTACTGGCTTGACATTAATTGGGCATGGTGTTTGTCCAAACAGGACACAACTACAGGAATCAGCAGCTACAGCTTTAGTAGAATAAGAACAAAGCTTTATATTTCTTAATATTATTGCTGATCCTGATTAATTTATAGCTATGCCACAAATAGGCTGGATTTTTACATTTTAAATCCTATTCTTGATTCCTGGTCTGCGTGACTCATTAAATCTGCTCTTTCCTCCAGGCTCCATTTAATTCCTGAATTTCATTTGAATGTAAAATCTCTTGCTGTTTCTTTGCTGTATATATTCTTGCTGTTTTGCAATCCTTATTGTTTAAGCTTCAACTCCTCTTTAAAGCAGCAGCAACTTTAAAGCTGTGCTATATCCTTTATAATAAGAAATATAGGATCATACACTACCCAGGAAATGTGATTTGTGTCACTGGTGTGGATGGTGTCACAATATTTGATGTTGTAATGGGTATTAAGTGGTTCAGGCAAAGGATTGGCCCATGATCCTATTTAGGTGTCTGAAACACACAATTGAATGTGATCTTTTATTGCATTCTGAGAAAACCAAAGTGACATCAGGGGATGTAAAACTGATACAGAATTGGAGCTGATTAAAATGTGGGTCCTTTCTAATGGTGGTGTGAATCTCAAGGCTAAAACTGTCCTGAGTTGTAACCCATAGCAAATTACTCTGATTTGTCATTTGATTAATGGCAGTACATTTTTTATTGCTTGCTGCTACTACACATGATAAAATGCCCCAATTTTGTGAATCACCCTACCCTATATTTGTGCTGGTTGTGTATATTTATGACAAATGCACATGCACACTCTCTCCTTGATTCACTTAGGGTTGCCACCTGGCCGGTATTTTACCAACTTAGCTGCTAAAATACCAGACAAGGCTGGGACTAGTATTAAAAATTTCCAGGCAATTAAGCTGCTGGTAAAATTGTAATCTCGAGTCGTTTGGCCTTCAGCCCACCTACAAGCCATCCTAATAGCCTTAGTTCCCTCCTCCTGCGTGCCCCCAAATTCTGCCTATCCCACTTACTGAAATGATACTTGCCTTGTCTTTTGTCACAACCCCTACCCCATTGACATCATGAATCTTCCCGTTCTCAGACCTGCCACCACCCCCGCACATTATTGCCCGGTAAAGGCCAGAAGAAAAGGTGGCAACCCTAGATTCACTCGATTGATGGGGCCTAATAATTTTTATAATATAATAAAGATTTTCTGCGATTTAGTGATGGTTCAACATTTTTAACTCACTGTGTGATATCCAATATCACCTTCAGCTGGTATATAAAAGCTAGCTATGTAAATCTATTTTTTACCTAATTATTTATATAAATATTATATATATATATATATAAGTGCACTCACGCATCAGGCAATTGTGAGTTGGACACTGTTTTGTGAGTGACAATTCCTTAAAGACACAGCTGGCAACTCAAGGAACTCGAGGCAATTGCCGTTTAGATTTCAGTGGCTGCCAAAATGTACAGAATTTCAGAAGCGTGCTTAATCCTGCGTAATAGGGCCTTCCACAGATAATCATTTGTTAATATGCATTTGTGTGCATTCAGGTTAATGGACATCTATGTATCAGTATAAACAGTGTATACAGGTGTTTATATAAGTAACATTTTGAAAGGTCTTGCTTTATAGCAGTTCTGCATGCCACAATTTTGAAATTTCATTGTGTATCCTCTAATGTATGTTTAGATTGCTTTTCTTAACATGGCAAGTAAAACACATAGTTGAATATATATGTTTAGAATAAAGGCACTGTGGGTAGAACTCCACAGAATGCCTCAAAGAAAACAAATTATAATAACAACTAAGCTAAGGCACATGCAGAAGTTATTGATACAAGCAACATAAGCGATTCTGGATGTTTTGTAACCAAGTGTTTCATTGCTTGTGGGCGACAAAACATCTGTAATTGCTTTCCATTCATTATAATGGCAATTGTCAACATTTTTGAGTGACAGTAAGGTGAATGTCACTCAAGAACCACAACCATATTTTTCAAGGGACATCACATGGACCACAAATGCACTGCAGACAATTGCTGGGTGTGACGTAAATTGTGAGCAATTACTAAAATACCAGAGTGTTATTCTTGGTATTTTGCATCCTTATACAAATATATTTTGTCCGCCTTCACTACCAGGAAAAAACTGACTATAATATATTAAAATTCACTGCTGCTTTGGAAGTAGGGTTTCTACTCACTTTATTAGTAAAACATATTTGCATGCATTATACTTCCCACAGAACTTTATTTATTTGTGCATTTGTGGAGCCATTACAAGCGGTGTAGTATGGAGCTATAGTTGTGCAGGGCACTGCAGTGTGCAGGACTGGGGCAGTTGTCTTGATCTGACTTGTCTTGTATCTTAATTTGTTGGTCAAGCCAGGGGTTAGTTTTATAAAAACCCAAATAAATTAGGCTTGGATTCTGGTAGTTAAAACTGGGAGCTGCTAAAAATTGAATATGTTTGCTGTAAACAAATATAGATATTGAAAGAACAAAAGGTTTATTCCTACTCAGTGTTTGCAGACTTCAAGACTTCATAAATATCCAGCTATGCAACCTGACCGTAGCCCTTCTTTACTGTCTGAGGAAAAACACAAGAGCCCATAAACTGAAACGTGAGCATATCACAACTTTCCATTCCCAGTCATTCAAAATGGGAATATTGTGACATGTTTCATGTATGTCATATATGATTAGTAACATTTAGAAGATGAACTATACAATCTTCAGATATCCCTTGCGGATATGGGACAATTTTTTTGTGCACAATTTTTAAGGCATGAGATTGGACTTGAGTTACTAAGATGGGCACTAAATGCACCACTGCAGTTACCAGCAGCACCCAATTAAATCTTTGCTTTCATATGTATGTATATCTTTGTATGTATGTATATCTTTATTTATAAAGCGCTACTTATGTACGCAGCGCTGTACAGTAGCATACATTAATACAAACAGGGGATTATTAAGATAATAATAGATAAATACAAAGTACAACAATAAATACAGATAGATACAAGATAAATACAGTTGCAATAAGTTAAGAGTCAAAGACACAAGAACCTGTAGTAGACTGATAAAAATTAATTGGTTATAAGTAAGTGCACTAGAGAATTGTAGCACCTATTTTAGTAGATTATGTTCAGTGTGATTGGGAAGACAGAGGATGGACAGTATTATGTCTGTGCATTTTACAATAGTTTGTGCCCTGGCGTCATAACTTGTTTAAGTACACAAACGCAGGATTTAGAGGGAATACGGGAAGACACTTTTTCACTTTTACTGTGACTAAAAATACACTTGCTAAATAAGGAACATTGTTTCTCAGTACGCATTTACAGCAACAGCTAGATTCTTATCATTCCAACCGAACTGGGTGTACTCGCACTAGGAGGTGACACCTTTAAAACAAGAACTTGATTTGTTTTTCTAAGAAGTAAAATACTTTCTTGTCACTATCTCTGATGATAAAACATACATCGCTATGGATCAATGGAAATTTATTTTGTCTGCGGTCAACAGACAGAGGGGAAACCATCACAATCAATATGAATAATTGTATAATTTCTCTAATATAAAAACAACAAACCCTACTGATCACTTCAGCAGACGATTTAAGAAACCTTGGCCTGCCCTTGCTTTTTTGCTCTGTTTCCACAGGAACGAGCTGATAATGTTTCCTTTCCAAACATTTACTGTATTCTTTTTCTGCCCTAAGGGCCTCATTGGCAAAATCCTAATTGCACACCTCAGGGATTCCTTGTGCAATTCCAGCAATAACAGTGCTCATTTCAGAGAAAGTTTAATTGTGGCGACAGCAAGTGCTATAATATTAACATAGTAAATTATCTTTAATATTATACATGTCAGAGGTGAACACATCTGTAAAAACGTTATGAGCCAGCCAGACCACAAGTGGAGACAGGCATGTGTTTTTGGAGCCGAAAAGGAGAAATTCATGTCCTAAAGCATTTACAATGTAGGACAGTGGATCTTAAACTGTCACCAAGCCTGCCCTGACAGATTGTGTTCTCAGGATTTCCCCACAGGAGCAAAGGTGGGTCATGCAGCAATACAGGTGGATTTATGACTTAACCATATTGTAATTTACCCAAGTGCTGTTTAAATAATAGAGTTAATAGTACCTACAGCCGCATCTTTTCTCTGTCTGTCATATGTATCAAGTTTGCAGGGTGACCTTTTTTAATTTGTCCCTGCTATTTTTTGTACATTAGTTTTCATTTCTCCCATGAGCAAAATGCCATTTTTAATGTCTGTATCTTTTATTATTAAACCCATTTGTTTATGTGTGCTTTGTAATAGTGAGGATTTTTTGATCAAAGCACAGTCACTAAGTTATTCCCAAATGGTAAACAGTAAGTGGTTCATAAGTCACAATTTAATTCAAAACTGAACTGGGTTAAATATTCCGCTACGTGGAAGAAAAGTGGGTTTAGGTATCCCTGCCAATAGCAGGTGTTCGAGGAATTTTATTTTAGAGGTAATCTGTTTTACTTATTTAGTGTAAATATTTTTTACCGCAGTAAAGAGTTAAGAGTCATCTCTTGATAATAAATTATAGTCACTTTATATAATGCTGTATAATGCATACCTGTGCTGGAAGGATGCTTATGACATATTGAGAAAATCATTTATTAAAGAGAATTTTAAAAGTTTGTATACATAAATGCTAAATTGATTAAATTAAGCATTAATGCTGATGTGGTCAATGATTACATACAATTAGCACTTATATATATCCCATTTAAATAGATCGTTTTATGGTCCCTCACTGTAGCAAAATAATTCTGTTTAGGATGAAGCAATAGTGAAACTTGAAAAGGGCAAGAAATGAAGCTGACGGCTTAATGAATGTCTTTTTTCCATATTACACTGGAAAAACACAGTTAAAACTGTTTGGGGTTCTCAATGCCTCATTCAAATTCAACAATTAGGTACCATTTGGGTGAAACATAAATCAGGTAGATGGATAGTTATGAACATAATTACAGTACTAACATTCATTTTTAAAGTCCTTATATCTAAGCTTGTTTTCCAAATGCACATAGAAACTTTATCCCAGAGGGGCTGCTGTCCACATGCTCATGTGCACCTGCAAAAACAGGAGGATATTTTGAAAGACATTAGAAAAATATAGCAATAGTTCATGTTAAATAGCTGATGCTTGCGGTAAGCTTTAGGAAAAGGTTTAAAATATCTCATTGTTATTCTTAAATGCCACAAAATGTTAAGAAGCATACATAACGCCATAGTTTTATTGGAACTTGACCCTGAAGAACACTATGTCATTTTTGTTCAAGTATCTGGAATGTGCTTGGAATGTCTTTGGTTACCTGTGATTCACCGGCCTGCACTTAATAAGAAAGAAGGGAAACAGAAGGCATTTTTCCTAACATAGAAAAACAGGAATGTTTCTTTTTTTTTGCTGTTCTACACCTGTGAGGTATTACTTGTTCTCAATTTATTCTTCCAAAGTGCAAATTGCCAAACACAAACCAAAGATTACCTGTTGGGCCATTTTATCTGCTGATGCCATCCCACATAAAACAAACCATCTTCCATAGACCTTTAAAACGGGATATTTAAAAAGCTTTGTGTTATGTAGTAAGAGGATCAGAGTTTCTCTAGAAACCTATAGGAACCAATGTTTGCTTTCATTATTCAGGGTTCACTAGACCATTAAATGTTAACCTTCTGAATGTTTGCAAGGAGTTGCTAAACCTAGTTTAACGTTGCCCTATTACATGGATATATGGCCTGGGATGTTTCTTCCTGCCACAGTAAAGATTATCGTAGCAACTTTTTGCATACAGTGATTTCAAACTCACAAGGCAATCCTAAACATGAATCATGTAAAAGATGCCTAATTGCAGTGCAAAATGTATGTGTGTGTGAGAAACAAGTAATTCCTTCATCTGCTGCATTTTAATGTGGATTTTTTTTGTTCTAACTTGGACATAATAATACATCATATATATTATTTATCATATTTATGATATTTATTGATCCCAGTGTACTTAAAATATGTGATAGTAAGCCAGGCAAGTCTACAATCTAAAATAGGCATGCTTTGTGATTCATAGCATATCTCTAGCCTGTATCAAAATGTAACAGTAAATCCATCACACCATTTGCCTTGTCTTGTCTAAGAAAGTACTTGGAAGATCTGCAAAGTGGGTGGAAGCCTAGTGTATAGCATGAGACTCTATACATTAGCATTTTGGATGGTGGGAAAATGAAGTAAAGGAGAAGTAAAGGGTAGCGGCAAATGAAAAGTAATGAAGTAGGTAATGGTGTTAAGGGACTAAAAACCAGCATGCAGAATACAGATTGCAATTAATGTATTAAATTAACTTTGCATAATTTCTGTATACTTTTCTATGGTACTTTAATGGATTTATGTTGCTGCAGGAACTGTCAGGAAGGGATAGCAGCTACAACTTGTTAGAATAAACCCATATGCTAATCAGGGTGAGGGGTTGGAGCAGAAGTGACCACTGACAGTTGAATTTGGGCTACTTATAGTAAGTCATATGTCCATACATGAGGACGAGGAGGAAGAATATGTTTAGTTGTATGTGGAACATTATGTAGTAGCTGTATGTCCTGTAAGAGACCTATTATGATCAGGGTGTTTAGAGCTTTACTTTGCCTTTTAGCTGTTTTACATTTAATCTATTGCCTGGTCACAAATGATGGCTGCTAAAGGAAATGTAATAAAATGCATTGTTAATCCAACTGGCTGAAGCTCCCAAAACACTTCATAACATGACTTTAGAGCTTTTTATCTTTTCAAGGATATTGTTACAGGCTGCAAATCAAGCCAAGTATGCACATCTGGCCTTTGCCGAAAACAGAGTAACCTGTTTTACTATTTATTTCTGGCTCTATCTACAGATGGCATGAACAACTATTGCAACTAATTGGGTATAGCTAAAGAGTAGTAAATGTGGGATACCTGATATAGAGAAAGATCTATCATTCTGGAGCTCATGTCTGTACTGATCAATACCACAGATGCAGTGTTGTTATAGGAGCCAAGCAGCACAAAGCACATTACTCACTGCTTTCTCACAGTACTTATATGAGATTTAGGTTACGATAGCTGACATTTCCAGCAAGAAAACACATTGCAGACTTAAGTAACAGTTCCCAGATTGCTTTGATATAAAGAGGCGACAATTGTTAAATGTTAAACTCACAGCCCACCAGCTGTGAGAACCACATCTAGTGTCCTCAGCTGGCCAACCCTCTGCAGTGAATATTGATTATCAGGGGGGCTGGGCTGGACTGGGATTCAAAATAGACCCTGGCATTTCAAGTACACATAGACCCAAACAACCCCCAACCCAAGGGCACTGCTGGCATGAGGAGTGTTGAGAAACTTGCCTTAGGTGGCAGCACCCTCAGGGTAGCTCTGGGGCCAGAAATGCCCCTGCCCCCACCAGCCCACTAAATAGTGTTTGTTTCTTACAGCAGCCCATCTGGCATTTGCCAGAATCCACAGATTGCCAGTTCAGGCCTGACAGGGACTGGCATCAGGGTAAAATAACCCAATCAAAGCCAATGAATCAATCTACTTTGCTTTTTTAAACTAATTTCTGCACTCAGTATGTATGAGTAGCCTTATGTTGTGTGACAACCACAAATCATTTGGAGGAATGTAATAACAATCATTTATGAATATAATATGTGCAATGCAAACCATTTTTTCTTTGCAACTATTTAGCATAGCTTTTTGCAAAAGTATTTAGCAACCAATCCACCACTCGAAATGTTATTTTTGGCACCAGTGTGCAATGTGTGAAAGACAGTTTTTTTATTAATGTTATTTTATTTAAAGGCATTTTTATTTTTTATGTTTGTGCTTTGTGCTAACACATATTCTGAAGTTTGAGAATATGGGTTGTCCATTTGTCTATATTTGACTTTGATTACAAATTGGGGCCTGTTCAGCATGCACAATCCCATGAACTTCAGCCTATCACTGTTTGTGCCTAATGAATACCCTCTTATTGCCACTATGCAATGGTAGCATTTATTATGATCAAAAGGATAGATCTTCTAAATGCAGCTGTAATGCTCAGAACTCTTAATGCACAATATACAGTGATGCTCAGTCCTCACATAAAATGACTATTGTGGCATGAAGATATTTAAAAGAAATTACATGACTGCCATGGAAACAGAATCTCACAAAACACTGACCCTTCTATCAGAAAATTATTTCTGGTGAAAAATGCTTTAAAAAGAGTTTTTTATTCATTGTGTCCCATAGCTTTAGATCAATGCCTGGGTTCTATCAGCTGTTCAAGAGCTATCCAGTAGGCAGCTTAATCTCACTCTGCATATCTTGTTTAAAAGAAGAGGGGAGCAGTGACAGTGAGATCTTTTCCCATGACGTATTCACTCAATAATTAGTGTCATTGCTTTAAAATAAACTGTAAAAATGCTGTGAGGTTGTGTAGCACAAACTTTAGATCTGTTTGAGAATCTATATTATTATTTAATTTAGATTTTTCTTTACTAGATGCAATTCACTTAATTGAGCAAATATGTCTATTTTTTAAAGATATATTAGTAAGAAATCCAATGCAACAGGGCTTGTTTATAAATGCAGTAAATGTAGCAGATCTAGTTTGGATGAAAACTTGAGGTAGCATTGATTCTCTTCACAAAAGGCAATTGTACCCCATTCATTCTTATAAACTTGCAGCTAGTTACATAGAGCGTCAATGCACCAGTGCACACATGAACACTAGGTAGCAATGGAACAACAGCATGCCTAGGGTGTGTCAATAGCCACTACTAACTTGTGCCAAGTGATTTGGACATTAACACTAGTATTGTGTCATGGAAATTCAAGTTGTGCTGGTATTCTTGCATTTGGTATGCCAACTTTTTTCTTAACGGTAAAAAAAAATTCATTTAGTTGTAAGAACACTGCTGCACTGTGCACTGATTTGCTGTCTCCTTTAACACTCTAATGTAGATCATCAGTTTTAATTCCCACTAATGTTCTCCCAGTTCATAT
This sequence comes from Xenopus tropicalis, assembly GCF_000004195.4. NCBI lineage: Eukaryota > Metazoa > Chordata > Amphibia > Anura > Pipidae > Xenopus > Xenopus tropicalis. The sequence goes on along the minus strand of NC_030678.2, from coordinate 101,087,043 downwards.
GCCATAAGTAGGGCCATGATGTTCTTATCACCATTTTATGGCTGTTGTCTCTATGCAGTGAATTGGTTCATAGTTCAACAGTCTATCCTATTTAACACCACCATTCGTTGAGGATTACAGTAATCTGATTTCCTTGAGCTTGTAAGCACAGCAAAATGGCATTCTAAGAATGGAAAAAAGTAATAGTGAAGTTATAGAGCTGTGATTACGCCAGCACCCCTAACACTTTTATGTAGAATCTCTTTATGAATCTGTTGCAGATGTTAGAAATGAAAATACTGTCAGTTACAATTATAGAATGAAATTATTGATCAGTGTGGGTAGAAACCAGTTTCAGTTAAACTTCCCTAGATTATAAATAATGCTAAAGGTATATTAAGGTAATTTTAGCTGTAGTTAAGGTGTGATCATAGGGAGTAGTCCACCCTATGTATTTGTAGTAGATTTGTAAGGGAGTTCTGAATATTTATCTGAAGAATATTTATGCTCAAAAATTAATTGTCGTTAGGCTTGCTTGACTTCTTTCTGGACCTTCTTGCAGAGAAGTTCACATGGGTGTTGGTAAATATTACAGAGAGTTATGAAAGGCGTGCATAACATTTGACGTCACAGTTCATCATCTAATTTATAGGTGGTGTAGTTATGGTGTTCTGACCTTAACAGTAGATACAGGTAAAACATATATTTCTGTTCAATAGGTGTCTTGAATAAATGCAATTAAACTGAGACACCCATTGTCTTATTGTTTTATGTAAAGCCTTTTAATATGTTGAGTAATACTTGGGAGTCATGTGAATTCAAGGTAGAAACCAGACTGAGGTGCACTGGAAAATTTCTGTTTCTTTGGATAACAACCCACATAAGGTCTTCTTTCAGTATCACTGGGTTCTATGGTAGGCGTAAGTAGAATGCTAAATTTTAGATGTGCAGACTTTGCCAGTATTAAGGGCAGCCCTACAATATATTTAGGGCTCTGGCACACGGGGGAGATTAGTCGCCCGCGATTTAACTCCCTGTTCGCGGGCGACTAATCTCCCCCATGTGCCAGAGCCCTTACTGGGAAAAGGCTTTTTACACAGAGTGTGAGTGTATAGATTGGTATGATCGTGTGTATATGTACACTGAGGTTCATTTGGAAGGGTTGAACTTGATGGACTTTGGTCTTTTTTCAACCCAACTTAACTAATGTAACTAGACACTATCAATGTTTGCACAATATACCATGACAAACACTAAATATATTTTAAGTATGCCTATTTTATACGTCCCCTGCTACCATTACATTACTATTCAAGGAAACACATAACATCATCTACTCTAAATGGATTTTATGGACTTTTTATCTGTGCTCTTTATGAGTAACTAAAGTAAACTAAATTGTCTTAAATAAGATGGCATAATTGGAGCGTGTCTTTTTTGGCTGTATCTTTGTGGTTTTCCTTTCTCTCTGCTGGTAGTTTAGATTCCTTAGTGATTGCTGGTTTTGTTTGTAGATCAGTAACACCTAGTAATTTGCCCTTGGAAATCATGGCTGTGGGCTGTTCCTATAGGGACAGCAGTCTACTCATTTAAATCTTAAAAAATAACATTTTTACAGTCCGCTACAAAGCATTGTTTGCTGTATGGAGTGAACCAAATGTTCCTTTAGGCATAATAATTTTTTGTCCTCAGAGCATGCATTGCTGCAGAGAGATAGTTTATTTTAAGATAAATAGCATTACATTTTTCTAGGCTCCTCAGCAACCTATTAATATGGAACAGTTCAGTGAGGACAAAGTTTATTTTAATACTTCTCATTTTCTCCTCATAATACTTCCAAGTATGGTAGCAGTGGGGCTCTTTAGTGGGTTTTTCCCCAGTAGTATAAATGAAACAGGGAGTACTGTAATTGACTTAAATGGTCGCACTGGCATTGGCAAACATTATTTCTAATTTAATTATAACTTATAACATATTTTTGAATAGCTCATATTTTTTATACACATGGCCTGGAATAAACTTTTACCATTGTTCATTAGTCAGTTTCTCTTTGTGGTGTATTACTATTCTTTATTTATACTGTGGCATTCCACAGTGGTTCAGAGAGATTAGACATCATTTACATCAGTCCTTGCCCCAGTGAAGCTTACAATCTAAGCCCCCCATTGCATACGTATACACTATAGTCAGTTTTATTAGGAGCCACTTAACCTGCCTGTAAGTTTTTGGAGTGTGGACAGAAACCCACTTAAGCTCAGGGAGACCATGCACACTACTTGCAAATCATTTTCTATCTATCTGTTCTCATCTACCAGAATATACAATCCCTGCAACCTTGCTCTCTTATATATTATATTTTTGGTGCAGGATGCAAAAAGCTATACCATAGTGTCTGTACAATTATATGACTTGTTACCTGGTATATTAGTATAATTAGCCCCACCTAGTCAGAGCAGGGTGAATATCAGTGGGTGGTCACACCGAAAAACAACTTTTTATTAAAATCTAAAGGCCATATAGCACATAGACAACACTAACCTAGTGACCTGTGGTATTCATTCAGCATGTCCTAACACTGAAATATAATTTATTTTATTGGATCCTGTTATGGGTAGGTAAAGGAAACAAACATTTAGGAAGTAGTGCAGAAATGAGACTTACATGTATAGTGTACAAAAAGAGAACCCCATTAAGCATTATAGATTTTTTCTCCCTTAAAATGTAATGGCCAGTGTCTGCTACCATGGAGATGTCAGACTATGATTTATCTGTGAAGAAAAAAGCAAAAGAACAGCCTCCATTTAAACATATAGAGAAACATTAATTAACAAGGAAACAAAATTCATTTCAAAGGACTAAAATCCAAAAAGAGTAAAGGCAAAGTGGTATTGCTCTGTAGTACTGGAAACAGTAAAACTTTGGCTCTGTGGGTCCCTGTGCTTTACCTGTGGCAAATAACCTTTTATATTTAACTAAATTCAGCATTTTAGGAAACAGTGACTGTTATCTAGGGTACTAGATCAGTTCTTGAGATGTCTGATGTATATAGGTCTCTATCAAAGTTGGGACGTAGGTGTATATCAGTTCATACATTTATGTGCTCCATGAAGTTGCAAGTGAAGGAGTATGTATACCTTTGTGTTTAATTTTGCTTTAATTTAGTCTGTATGTGTATGGTTGGTTACCTATGAGAATAACTAATGATGCAGTCCCTCTAAATTCTAACTGCATTCTAGCACATTGCTTCAATAATTGAGCCTCCCTGAATTTCCTAAAACACTCACCTAGGTGCAGAAATATTTTCCTCAAAGTCAATAAAAAGGTTAACAGGCAAACTCATTAGTCATTGCTTCTGGCCTTTTGCATATACATATACCAGTAAATGTCATAACCCGTACTTTATATGTGTGTTATGCTCGCAGGCAACTGTAGTTACACAAGGATTAAGGCTCATGGCACAAGGTATGTATTCTTTGTCTGCATTTTTTTATCTGAATCTTGCCAAGATGTCTGTCATTTACTTTAGCCCCAAAACATTCAAATGTGCATTTTCTGGGCTAAATTGAGTTTTCATCAATACTAATAAAAGGTACCTCCTTCTATTTTCAACTATAAACAAGTGTTTTCTTTGTGTGTAATATATTGTTCATCATTAGTATGTGTTTGTGAAGGACCTCTCTTATGTCAAAGTAACTGTGGCTGGGGGTTAAGACAGGGAGGGGCAGTGATGGATGGCTCTTAAATGTCTATACTTAAATTACATCATTAATGTCTGTCAGCACTTAGCACAGCCCATGAACTTTGGGAATTGACACCTGAAGTGGATTTTTAACTTACAATATTAGCAACAAAAAAACTCCACATTTTTGTTGGCATGTTCATTTATGGTCAGATCACAGGATGAGGCAGTGCCCTCAATGTATTCATCTGCAAATGTTACTCTGAACAATACATGCAGTTGGAATTGGTTAGTAATAACTATAAAAGCACCAATATATTGGCAGATATGTGCCAATTTGACCTTTCTTGACAAGTATATCTTCACATATGGGGCCAAGATTAGCCTTTTCTAATCAAAATTATTTTTGAGACATTAAAACTGACCTGGTTGGGAAAGAACCCAGTCATTTCATCCCACCTTCCCCCATTAATATTTTATTGTTGAAGGGTTCACTGCTCACATAAGCCAGATCTGGACAGCCACGTGTTTGGACAAAATGGGTACATTTTTGTGTATATTGCCTCATTCTTTATCTGTGCAAAATATAACAATATATATGACATATAAGCACGCTGAATTTTTTAATAGTGTCTATGAAAGCAGTAACTCTGTTATGTCATCATCTCTAATGCAATTAAATCTGAAAATGCTGTACAGTGAAAACAACAAAGCCCCTGTGACATAAATGTTGCCACCAAAGTGCATATTGAAGTGGCAAATTGATTGTTACTTTTTAATGGATAAGGAAGAACAAAGCAAACTTGCTTCCATTATGAGAGGACACTTTGCAAACCAAATAGATTTCAACAGCTGAGCATGTTTAGTGCAGATAGAGTGGACGTGATGAAAGAATTTGCTAGCACTAGTGATGCTACTGGTATAAGAGTGTCCTTTCTAACTACAGAACAGCTATTAGAAATCTTACTGTATAGGGTAGCTGTTTACATTCATACCACTTTTGCTGGAATCCAAAAATAAACATACTACATGTAAGACCACAAAATTTAAGGGCAACCAATTGCCTCTTATCCTCCATTGCACCTTTGTTGCTTGCATTTTGTTCGTTATTCCCTGCAGGCTAAGCTGGTGCTCAACAGCAGATTTACAAATTAGTTTTACTCTGGAATTTTATGGATTACCATTTTTTCCATCCCACTGGTTATTTGATAGCCATTTACCTAATCCCGCAACCTCTAGTGTACACATTCTCTGCAGATAATGATATCTGCTACTGCCTTTTGCTCTCTCTAAGGTAGAGAAGAATGCACAGCCCCCTTCTACTGCATATATTCATACAGTAATGAGATACAGCATTGGCTGAAGAAATTTAAGGAAAATGTAAGAACAAGATTCATATTACATACAAACCAAAGGATGGATATAAAATTTTTAGAAAACAACAAGAAACCATGGAGTTATTTCAATACTACACACAGTTAAAGGAACAGTAACACCAAAAAATAAAAGTGCATAAAAGTAACTAAAATATAATGCACTGTTGCCCTGCACTGGTAAAACTGGTGTGTTTGCTACAGTAACACTACTATAATTTATATAAATAAGCTGCTATGTAGCCGTGGAGGCAGCCATTCAAAGGAGAAAAGGCACAGGCATATAGCAGATAACAGATAAAACACTATTGTATTCTACAGAACTTATCTGTTATCTGCTATGTAACCTGTGCCTTTTCTCCTTTTTTTCCAGCTTGAATGGCTGCCCCCGTGGCTACACAGCAGCTTATTATATAAATTATAGTAGTGTTAGTGTTAGTGTTACTGTAGAAAACACACCAGTTTTACCAGTGCAGGGCAACAGTGCATTATATTTTTATTACTTTAAAGCTCTTTCATTTTTTAGTGTTACTGTTCCTTTAAGTATTAGGTAGCTTTATAGAATGGAGACAAAGTAATGTATGTGTTGCTCCGTTTAGACGTAACACTGCTTATGGTTTTGATGGACTGCAGCAAATATTGGCTTTAGCAGTGTAACAGGGCAGGCAAATCACACATAAAGATACTTGATATCACTTGCCACCTTATAGAACACAGAACAAATGTTATAATGAGTGCTGTGGGCCAGCAAGTGTAGTAATAGTTTCTCAAGCTGCCTTAATGAATCTTCTCTTTAGGGTTATTTTAAAATACTTACATTTCACAACCAACTGTCTAAATGTTATTGTTTTGATTTTTTTTTCTAAGGACAAATAACCTAGCAGCACACAAACATATGTACATTTATACAGTTAGGTGTTACACACAGTCTCATTCACATGGTGTACCATAATCTGTTTAGAGAAGTATCAAGCACAAAATAGGGGACTTGAATGGCCACAGCCATTTTGAACTTAGAGGGCACCATCCAAGAATCATTTTTTATAAATTAATACCCATCATTTTAAGTCTTGGCTACATAAATATACATAATCATGGCCAACAATCCCAACACAGTAAAGCTAAAAGAATGATGTTTGTTGAAAAGTGATCTTTATATAAAGGTGGCTATAAATGTTCAGATTTTAGTCTTCTTACAATGAATGTTCAGATATTGATTGGACATTGTACAATGACTGAAATTCTAGGATAAAGCTATAAAAAAGTCATCACTCTTTCTACCTGCCACTTGAAATCATTTCTGTGGTGCGCAAACAATAGCCTTGAGCATTTTCCTCAGCCATATAAGACAAACAAGTAGGGGGTCATTCAAATAGACACCCATGGGCTACCTACATGCAGGTCATTTAAACTACAAATGCAAGTCGAGCCTGACAGCTTGCAATTGAACATAAGCTACAACTTTTTGTGCTTCATTCTCAGTGAGTTTTGCTTGGCATTGTAAAGGGAGAGCAAGGGGCATGGGGTGCAAATGATATAATGATTTGTGGCAGATTTTCTTTATTCTTTGTAACATTATTTAGTAAATGGCCTTGTAATTCCAAACAAACTCGGTGAACTGCAACACAGTTATAGCATAACTATAGCACAGTTATATGGGGCCTAATCATATGGTTCATCATGATTGTAAAGGGTATGGAATGTAACCCATGTATAGGTCTTATCCGGAAACCGGTTATCCAGAAAGTTCCAAATTACAGAAAGGCCATCTCCCATAGACTCCATTATGAGCAAATAATACTATTTTTTAAAAATGATTTCCTTTTTCTCTGGAATTATAAAACAGCACATTGTATTTGATCCTAACTAAGGTATAAGTAATCCTTATTGGAGTCAAAAAATTCCTATTCCATATTCAAATGATTTTTAGCACACTTAAGTTATGGAGATCCAAATTACAGAAAGATTCCTTATCCGGAAAACCCCAGATCCCGAGCATTCTGAATAACAGGTCCCATACCTGTACTCTATAGGCATATTCAAAGTTGCATTTGTTGGCCAAAATATGTGTAGTCTGTGTCACATAATTGTACTGTTGTTCATTTGTACATATTTGCTTTTCCTTTTATAAACTATTTCAGAGCTACAGGTCCCAGGTGCTTGCTGTGAAACAAGGTGTATAGCTTTCCCTCCCATGTATAAATTACATTGAGAATGAAGAAGGGATTATGAATAAGAATGTGCATCCTATGGGAAACTAAATATATATTTTTCTCCTTTGTAGTATTTCCCTCCCAAGCCCTGGGGTCTGGTAAAGTAAATCACTTCCTGGCTTGAGTTCCAAAGACCCTTTTCATTCTGACATCATGGCAGAAACACAATTCCTCAAATGTCTCTCCATAAAGCGCAGATAGAGCTGGTTCATATGTTTTGTTTATACTTCATCTTAACCCTTATTTTTTGAAAAAATCAGTTTTTGTCAAAGGGCCAGTACAATTCTAAATTAAAGGTGTTCATATAGTAAAACCAAGCCATACTGCTTCTTAAAATCTCAGCATATTATTGCATTTAGTATTACATTCAGCTGTCTTGCTGCATTTGCCATAGGTGTACATGCTTGTCACAATCATTTTTGAAAAAAGTTTGTCTCTCAGAAAAAAGAAACATTAGTATTTTAACTATGTTAAAGTGAGAATCCTATTGTGCTTGAGGCAAAACACTTAGAATTAGCTTTGTTATACCCAGTTGTACTAGATCCTCCTTACATAAAGACCAGGAAGTGAAATCACTTTGGTTCCTCTGTGCATGGACTAATAAAAATACTTACCTTTAGCATATCCCTAGGTATAATTATTAGTGTTTAAAATGTGTTTAAAAGGGATTTTCCTTCCTGTTAACTTTATATATTGTATATATATATATCTCCCATACAGTTGAGTTTCTGTAGCTTCCAGTCCTGTGGACCTGCACAGTTAGCACTCGGCACAGTTGTTTTCCTGCCTGTGAATTTGTTTTCTCATTTGGGACCTAATGAACTTGTCTCTCAAAGCACATTTGGAGGTGATAAATGTTTTGGGATTCATTTCCTAGTGACACTTCCTTTTAAATTCAAGTAAAGAAAGTTAATTTAAGTCAATTTATGAAAAAAAAATAAATAAGAAAGTTAGGCTAAATTGTTGTGGAGATAAACAGGGCAATCAGAGCACTGCTAATTAATACGTACACAAGAGGTGGCTTTTTAGGGCATTACAGTGTATATATTATAAATGTATTGGGCATTCCTCAAACAGCTTAATTCCCTGTCACTGAACAAACAGAAATCAAGGTCTGTTGTTTGGCTGGTGCATGTAACTGTAGGGGTCACTTCTGGCATGAAAGGATCTGATTTAACCTGCTGTGAGATAACTGTAATGTGCTAAAGCAGGATGCAAATGGAGCTCTTCTGTTAATATATGTGAAAGCCATATGCACACACAGCATTTTCTAGCATTCCCATTGAAAGAAGTGTAATGTCAGCAGTCCAAATGCAGTAAGCTCTGAAAATGCTGTATGAAAGGATAGCACTTATGTTAGGTAAAGGTCTGCAAATGTATATAATAGCTATTGAGAAGATTCAAGCACACAAATGCATTGCTAGAGGTTATCTTATTCTTTAAATCATCAACATAAATAATACAATTAATTTAATATGTTACTCTATGTATTAGCTGATCTTAGATAGGGCAGGGAAGTAATTCTCCTTTTTTAATAGCCCTAAAGCACAGCAGTGGGATGCAAAGGCCAGACCTTCTTTCCTTTGCCTGATAAAAATGTCACTTTAAAAATGGCACTTTAGAATAATATTTCTTCATTTCTTTTAAGCGACTAATAAATATATACAGTACTGTAAATGTCCATGTATTTTTTGCCATTATGGTTTCAGTTGCTATTTCATGAACCATTCTAATGTGTACTGTAACTACTTTTAATATGATTATAAATTAAAAACATTTTTTGGTCTTTTACACAAAAAACTGAAAAACAAGTTTGTGATCAGCATATATTTTTTTATTTTAACCAGACTGATAACATGGCTTAGAAATAACACAGCACATAGAATAACCTTCTATCCTGAAGCAGAAGCGACATCTGCAGACATCAGACAGATGAGCATCCTAGCAAATTCCTTTACATCCCAGAGAAAATGGCTTTATCACATGTGTGTAAATTAGGAGTTTGCCTGTTGTGAAAATATCAATTAGTACTTGCTTAGCAAATTAGCACAGAGAGGTCTATAACAGTTACGCTTTGAGTTTTAGCCTTATTCACTTAACTTGTGTGTGTGAAAGCACAATGGGTGGCAACCTTTTAAAGTGTAAAACAAAAGAATTCCAAGTCACCCCAGCACCGTATTACTGTCTACATAGGCCTGGGTTTAAGGGTATGTGTAAAATAAATAAATAAAATAATGATTTGCTGCGTGCCAATGCAGCTAAAATAAGGCTTCAGTGTTTCAACACTAGATTTTTGGAGGCAGTTGCAACACTGCATTTGGTCAAGAATATATGGCGTGGATATGGCCCTCCAAAGGATTTTTGTGGTCTGCTCAAAGGCTCCAAAGACATCACTGTACAACATCATCATTTTAATTTAATTCAGCCCCCGTACATGCTGCATGAGAAATAATCATCCCACTACATGTAATAATGTGGACAGCACTGCTCTAAGTAATACACAGTAGTTGTGGTGTAGTTACTGACAGAAATCAAGGTTTCTCAGCTAATAATTACTTATCCTAGCATAAGGCGATCATTGATATTTACTTATTATTTATCCTTACCCAGCCATTTGGTTGAAAGAAGCCCTAGTGGTTTTGTAGGTGGAGATTTACAAAACGGTGTTAACTGTGCTTGGTCTTAAGGTGTCACTTGTGTTCAGGAATCTGTATGGGCTAAACAGATGAGAGTTCACCATCATTGCAGAATAAAGAGGTTCCACAGAAAAAGCACAGTTGGAGTGAGAAGACCGTCTCCTCATTTGTATACTTTGTCCTTATTGTGTTTTTCTCTTGCATATCAGGCACACAGTATGGCAATGTTACAAATATCATGTTGGTTAAACTGTTAGTGAAGCCTTGTAACAAAAACCCAAAGTAGACCCAAAGCCATGGAGCACACTTTTTATTTCTTATCTTGCCAACAATATCCACTGAACCACAGCCTGATGTGGCTAACCAGGCACAGATTCACAGACTCAAATTTGTATAAATCATGGACAAAAGTGTTCCACTAACATCAAATTTGCACCATTTTTGCATATCCAAGAGCTCATCCAATTTAGTATCTAAGCTTCAGGTTCTCCAGCATAAAGCTGTACAATTTTCAGACCATGTGTGGGCTCCTAATTATCGTCCCAATCATTTTTGTACCATGGCAATCTATCATTTAGTCGATCAGACAGGTTAGAAGATTTCGGTCAGATAACGATAATATCTGTGCATGTATTTCTGACGATATACTTTTCTTTTCCGGGACATCACTTTCATACAGTTGTTGTCTGGCAATTAATAAATGGTCAAAAAATCCTCCGGTTAGTTATTTTTAGGACTTTAATCCTACAATTTCAATCTGAATGTTAGTTCAACATACGTTCAAAATCCGAACGTTCGTCGGATAAAGACTAAAATTTGAACATGTGTGGCCACCATTACCCTACAGTTACTAACTTGTACTATTTTATAACACAGAGGTAACTTAAAATGCATTAAACAAAGGGTAATGTCCCATGGAGAGATTATTCACCCCCCCCCCCCAATAGATCTCTGCTACAGAGACTAATCTCTCCAAAATGCCAAGGGAATCAGCGGTGAAATGGCCTACACATTGCTTCAGTTTTCCAAAGTCGTGCAAAGTTGTCTGCAGGAGGAAACTTCGTGTGACTTCAGAAAACTGAAGTGATGCACAGACCTTTTTTCACGATAGATCTCTGCTACCATGGGAGAATAACCTTTCTGTGGGACATTACCCAAAGGGTTTAAGAGGTACTCACAATGAGTTTAGCCAGTGGAAAGGATACCAAATATGGAATCCTGTGTATGAAGGTATCAGGTGAGTCTTTGTACTCTAGTGGAAACAAGATAAGCACACTTTGACAGCGTGCAGTACTAAATGCCTTTAGAACTGTCATTCAGATTCAATTTACTCATTGAAATCTGTCTTTTTTATTGGCATTATTAAGCAAAATGATCTAACTTGAAGCAAAATGATGAGAGACAGAATTTTTTTGGAAGAATAATTTTGGAAATTCTGCAACATAAACAATAAAGTGTAAATAGAAATTAGACTGTTTCATGAATGGGTAATGCAAAATAATGTGACCAGAAGCTTGCTTTTTGAGTCTAAATCATTGGCTTTGTAAAGTCACAAGCTCTGTGGAGCAGGTACCATTTTGTGTATGGAAAGGTTCAGAAATCCTATAATAGATCCTTAACTGTGGAAAAAGCCACAAGATTGGTATATGGTTTTATTAGATATGATGGTATTGCTCCTGTTAGTGGCAGTATGCTGAGTAATGGAGACAGTGTGCGTATGCCCCAGTGAAACGGCTATATTTCTGCACCAGTAAGCACCAGGGAAGCCCAGGCTCTGCTCTACATTTTATGATTCCATTTCACTGTCTCAGCTGCAGTGCTGATCTCTCTAGAGAGTGAGATCAGTGTGCTGAAGGAAAAGGAACTCTCCTTAAGTGCCATCCCCTGATTTATTCAAAGCTTGAATAATTCATTAAGGCAGTGTGCCATGGTTTCATGTTAAATGAAAAGGCTAGAGTAGCGGAGTGCACGTGTGCTGGTGGGAGGGGATACATTCTGGGTAAAACTACTTTATTGTGCTCCTTATAACAAGCAGTGAAAAGGGGAGTCTTTTGGCCAACATCCAATATATAAGTGAAGTCCTAATCAATTATATTGACATGGAATTTTCATAATTTGTTCATACACTTCAGTTCTGGGTTTCTTGCATACATTTGTAAATAAAATATTTTAGACTCGGACTCCTTCCTGAGTCAGTATATGGTGACTTAGGAATGCCCACCTTTCTATATAACTACAGTCCTAGATATGTATATGTATATCTGCCTCCTGTGGTATAAATATATGGCATAATGTACCCCCTTTTGTAAAATATAGGGAGAAGTTCCATGACTATATAAAGGCACGAACACAAGGTCAGGGAACAGGTTATGGAAGTTCGAGGTCACATATAATATCCTCGTATTTTACAACAAGGGTTGCATTATATTATATAATGCACAATATTCAAGGGAAACATGTAATTGCAGCAGTCTGGCAAAACAAATATCTGGCATGCCATGGACATGTTTGCTTTCATTTTTCTAATATTACTGAACCAGTAAAAGGTAATTGATGAATGGTTGATGAAGTTTACTGAGCAGATATAAAGGATGTTTATATAGCACTGATATGGATATAGGTAGTAATACAATGTCCCCTCACGTACATATGACAAATATTTTTGACATCCATATTTTTAGTTTGCATTTATTTTAAGGTAATATTCAGGTACTATATTTAAAATGCACTCAAAATAATTTAATTAGTGAATTAATGGGCCAGCTCTGTCACAGTTATGTAGTGCCAGTCTCTTAAATAACTGTAGCCATAAATGAATACAAGTTGTGAACCAGCTAATAGACTGTGTAAAGCCCAAGGTTCATGAAAGCTGGTAGTATTATGCAGACATTACAACAAGAGTTTGGTGCAGTAGGTATTCTAAAAGCATGTAATATTAAGTCCAAGCTCAACAAGGTCAGCAGATTGTTGCAGCCACTGGAAGCCCAAGAGTGTAGCATTTTTAGTGACTGTTGGCAAGACAGGTCATCTTCCAAAAGGTTTGTGGAGAGAGGGAGCTTTGCTGAAAGACAAGTAACTTATAGTTACACCCTAGGTATTATGCAATCAACACAACAGGAAGTTGGTGCAATGGGGTAGTCACTGAAACACTTTAGTCTGTGGTTACAAAAATTGTCTTTTTTTTGTAGAAATGTCTGCAAATAGATGCAACCTGCACCTGTATTATTATCTAACAGCGGCTACTGTCCAGTTTTATTTTAGTCTTTTCTTTTTCCATCCATAGAGTCACATTCCATTTAAAACATCACCACCTTGAGCATTGTACAGAGGAAGTAAAGGGAGTGCCCCATTATTATTGCCAATTTGCTTTACTGGTCATGTTTTTTTTTTGTGACCACTTAAAGAGAAATATATATATGAGATTATGTTCTAGAAATGTTTTATACAGACAGGGTTTATTTATAGCTTGTTCTGCTGTATGCCATTATGGAATATGGCACCCCTTAGCCTTTGGGATCAGAAAAGGTGGCAACACTACCAGCAGACAATAACAGGAAAACACTGCATTCTTTTAAGGGGAAAAGCATCAAATGTCCTGTTCATATCCGAGCATCACAAAGATTAATCATCCCCTCCCTTTACCCTTCCTCAGCCCTATCCTGAATGGCTCACTCTGAACTTTATTAGTTTCATATGACTATGAAGCCTGGGGCAGAAGATGGATATTCACAACCACCTCATCCTTGCATTCACAGCTGGCCGTCTAGTTATCTGAGGAAGATGTCGTTACAGCTCAGGTTTCTCTGAATAGTTTAGAGGAAACAAGTGTTTTGTCTCCCAAGGCTCTAGAAGTGAAGACCTGGGTATAGTATGACCCAGTGGGAGCTTGAACCTCTACATAATTGTTTGCAGGAGTATGGTTTTTTTTTTAAATCATAACTACACCAAAAATTTGGGGAGGGGGTGTTGAATTACTTGACAGAAACTGACCCTTAAGAGCAGCTTTTAAGTGAATGCTGAGATTTGTTGTTCATTAGCTTATGCAATAGTGTGACCATCCCTGCCTAAAAGGATAGTATCCTGAGGCAGGAGGGAGGCTAGAGCGCCATATGTATTAAGGAGTCTAGTGGGAAAATTGCTCTTTATTAATTTGTGACTTTGGCTAAGAAATAGTTTTGAAAGTTTGTAGCAACTATGTAATTTTTGCACTGTCAGAACCATAAAAAATCCCATTGACTGTGGTAAGATCAGATTCCCAAAGGAACCTCTCATCTATTGTTGATAAGAATAGCAGGATGCCTCTAAGTACTTTCACTATATACACAAAACTCACATGAGAAAACATAGATGAATCAATGACAAATGTTAATGCTAAGGATCGTATGACCTGACGGTGGATGAATTCTCTTCTGAAGAAATGGAGCAATGAAATATGACCCCCGCGATTCACTGTGTCTTTTACTTTTTCTCATTCGTTTTTTAGGTAGATGCTTCTGTGTGATGATAAAATAACGTGTGGGCTTAGGAAAAGCATTTCCCAAATCCATATTAGTTATACTTACAATATACTTAATATAATGTACTTCATTGTGAAATTCAGTTCATGTCTGTTCTTTCTGCCTAACCAGATTGTAATACTTGAAATAAAAATATATTTTGTTTGTAGGCTTTAATTATATTTTGCATAAGCAACTGAAATAAGAGTCTGTATGATCTTTTATTACTGGTCTCTATTGTGTATCAAGTTCAGTAAAATACTGTAAAATACTGTGGCAATTTAACTGTCCCTATACTGCATATCCCACAATAAACAGCTAGCTAAGCAGGGACCCTGTTTCTTTGAAGTTTTATATTACCCATGGCTTCTTAGTAATAGTATATATTTCATCACCCCACTTTTATGAATATATTAAATGTTGTAGGGTAACATATGTCCAAGGCTGTGGTTGTTTAGTTCAGGATTTCAGAGTGTAGGGTATAAAAGCAGCAGCACTTAGGCTCATCCAAAAACACAGGGGCATAAATGACATAGTAATTCAAAAGAAGCGAACAGGTTCCTTCCAACAGACTTAAAAAAAAGCATTTTAAGTTAGACATTTTGTTTTCTGCAGTCCACCCTCTCTTTATTGCTTTCTGGTTTCTCCTGCCACAGAAAATCAGGCAGTTAGGAGGGGGAAATACACTGCTAAATATTTGCTGTGGGGCCTTATATACAAGTTAGTCTGGGAAGACAGGTAAATTATGTAACTTCTTCTGCTCCCCAAGACTTATCTGTTAGTGATAGTGTGTATAAATGACCCCTATTTTTCTCATGTTACGGGAAGGAATGATTTTTACAGATCCAATCTTATAGAGCAATTAGGACATTTTGAGTCAGTGAAGCTGAAATCATGATTAGCCAAAATCTTATATTGGGGTTCAGTAGGTGGACAAATACAAAACAATGTGAAGTGTGAAATGCAGAATTATATATTCTGTTTGTGGGTGGATAGAAGTTAAATATTCCTTTACCAAGATTTTAACATTTTAGAGAATTAATACTAGTTACTTATTTGACCATTAAAAGAAATCAAACAAAATGCAAATGATTAATGGGCTGCAACTGGTAGATTAAATTAAAAAAAAAAAATCTGACAAACCAAATTGCAGGTTTAAAAAAAAATCAAAACAGGTTTAAATGAAAACACTGCTCAATACAAATTCCTTTGTTTAAGGTCTCAGCAGTAACCTTAGCCTCTCCTTTATTTCCAGGAGTTTTGCTGGACATACAGCAGCACTTTGAAGTCAAGGATAGTGGAGCCGGACTTCTACAGACAGGTAAGAGATCTAACATTTATGGAATATGCTGGATATACTGAATAATTTTCCATCTGGCATTCTGCATGGTTGCATTAATGGGCATGTGAGTGCAAATTGAACATTTACCTGCACAAGAGCGGCCGTTCAGGGTAGATGTTCCAGTGGGAAATATGTTCACTGTTCAATTTGCTGTGTACTTAAAATCATCTGGAAGCTAGCAACGTACCACAGAGCCATGTGTGCTGCAAACGCACATGTGCAGGGGCCCTTAATGCTGTCAGAGGCTGTGCTGTTCCCACACAAATGCAGGAGGTGGGAGAGTAATATGACTAAATAATATATTAGCTTCCTAGTGAAAGAGTGGTAGTTGCAATTATGTTATATGTAACATGATTCATTTAGATAGGTTAGAATTATTGCACAGTATCTCAGGAAATATTGGCATATTTCTATTTTGTTAGAGACACAATATAATATCTTATATTATTGAGTTTTGTCAACTTACAGGGAACACTGTAACTAAAACAAAAGTGTAATAATTAGGCATATCCATGTCTGGATCCATTCAGACATATGATCCACATGCTCTTAGTACATCCCCTGGAGGAAGCTTTTATTATGTTTGCATTTAAGGGATAAAAGCAAGGCAAATACTGATATATAGGCTGCAGAGACTGTCTGGGTTAACATGCATAAAGCCATTAGGGCTTTTCCAGCTGTGCCTGACCTACACAACTGGGAGTTGAAGTTCAAGAACAGCTGGCAAGCTGTAGACTGGTGACCATGTCTGTGGCAGATATGTGTGGATGGGTGGGGCTAAAGCAAGGCAGTGCACAAAGCAGTGTGTGGTTTAGTGTTGTATCACTATAATATTTTATACTATTTTTATTATTTATACTATTTTATACCGTTTATAAGGAAAACTGACTGTTCCCTCCATATTTAAGCCACATAACTGAATTTTCCCTCCATATTTAAGCTACATAAGCCAGTATACTTGCACTTGGACAATCCCAACAGATCCCAAGGACACATGCTTTAATTAAAAATACTGTATACTAATTTAGCAGGGCATAAAAGAAGTTATATATGAAGTTCAAGGCAGAACGCAAAGTGCAAAAAACAGGCCAAATCCACTATATTTGTAAAATTACTGCAGGTCTCTGAACTCCATTTTGTGTCCCCCACCTGATGAATACAGCACTGCCTGCATTTGGCAATACTGCATTCATAAAGGGTGTGTGGGTGGAGGCATATGGGCATCTCCACAAGCGGATGCTGTGCGCATGTGGGGGGCAATTGATGGGCAGGATTGTCTTGAGCTGGGCTTTTTGTTCAAACAACCTGAATTTCATGGAATAGGTTTTGTAGTGCAGACATTTTGCAATAGACATTTATACTAAAGTCCTGTATAGCAGTTTTGATAAGGTTGACTTGATTTTATTGTGATACAAATTTCAGTAACTCTCCCTAACCGCAACTGTAGAAAAGCCCTGCAGTACAAAAGGGGCACCTGCTCTCTGCAGATCATACTGGAGATATTTAAAAACTGATAGACTATTGCTTATTTTTGAAATTCTAAGTATAGTGTTAACCTAAACAAAAGGAAAAAAAGAGTAAACAGGCTCCTTTAGGCGTGCTTTGTTTAGACACCCAGGATCTTACTGTGCTGATCAGTAGCTGCTGCAGTTTCACATCCTAAATTTCAGCTTTTTTGTGGAAACAATTTAGAAAAAAAGCATTCTTTTAAAAGCAGCTTGATTTCTCTTATATATATATATATATAATAAGCTACTGATTAGCAATGGGTTCGGCATTTAAGTTTAATAAGGCAATAGAGCTCACATTTATATAGCAGAAAAGTACAATGTATATATATAGATCCCTTTATATGTTTATGCTGTTACTGCCCCTTGTAGGCTGCAATATAGATCGCAAACATTAGTGGAACTGCTCAAAGTTTCCAGGTTCTGTGTTCATTGTTAGAAGCATTAAAGCATTAAGCTTTTCACATGGTGGTTAAACAACACTCCCACCCCAAACATAACCATCAATCATGTAAATAAAAGTGGAGGTGAGAGACTCCTAATCCATTAATGCCACTGATGATTTCTTGTCTCCTATCAGTAGAAAACAATAATTTTCCTGTGGCGAGTTCAGAGCAGTGCCATCACAGCCGAGGTCAGTTCTAATCTTGCATGCCTAAAGTGCTTGGGGTCCCCCTCACCTCTCTGATCTGCAAACTCTGCCCCCCAGTGTGTTGCTGTGTACTAGAAACGATCCATAACATGAGGCTGGATGAGTTTCCTTCTGCATGTGGTGTTATGAGAATAAAGGTGGGAGTGGATGCAATAATATGAAGCCTTGGACATTTCACAGGGTTCACCAGGATTCTGACAGACCTACCTAGCCTTTTCAATAACATTAGTCCAGAGTTCACTGGTCTGTAACTGTGCAGGGAGGCAGACTAACAAGCAGGACATGTTTCACAGCATATTGAGGTGGAGGCGGATAGTGCAGTTTCAGGTCCCCATAGGCCAAACAACCCCAACGCTCTCAGCATCTGCATTCCATTCTGTGTACAAGTACCTGCTTAGTGATCTGTACAGAAATTCTAGGAAAAAATATAAATACATAAATATAATACCTAAATAGCTAAAGCCTGAATTAGAGAATAGGTACCCTTGCATCTCCCCCATCTGATATGGGAGAAAACAAGAAGCCGTCAGTTATCATTAGAATTTTTGGGTACCTTTTGTATGTAGTTCAGCAGAATTGGATGATACTTTACTTGTGCCTCTCAAACTGGAAATAAACAAACCAATGCCTACTCATAACTACAGCCCTCAGCTGCTGGCTTTCTGAGCATGCTGGGAGTGAAAGTATGACAGCAGTTGAGGTTAAGCAGGTTAAGTGTCTGCGCAGCTATTAAAATAATTTTTAAAAATGCAACAATGGCAAAACAAAAATGATTTAAAAAAAAACTGCAGCGTTTGCTACGCTTCAGGCCTGCAATTTGGAAATAAAACCCCCACTGATAGATAAAAAATCAAATCAGAAAAATGATGTGACTGCATTGCAGTTGTGCTGCACTAGGGCAGAGGGATCCAACACTTCATCGGGAGTCCACATTACCACATTATACAACTCACACTGTCGGCAGGAGATCAGAAAGAAAAAGAAAGAACATTTTATTGCCTTGTAAATGGCTTGCTTCTTACCCTCTGTCTTTCCCATTATAGGATTCTCCCTGCTCCACTTACCCTACAGACCTTAAATAAATTAAAAAGCAAACTAAGATCATCTTAAAGAGAAATAATGCCACATTCAACGGGTGGAAGTTTATCAGAATGCCATTACTACCTTTTCTATTGAGGGGCATATAGCCCTTATATAACTTATCTTTATGTTTCATGAAGACCTTAAAGCACACACTGATGTATTTAAATGAATGTGTCAAAAAAGAACAGCTGCCACCTGGCCCTCTTAAAAATGTGCATGTATTGAATCCAGATTGTACAGCCCTAGCTGGCATGTAAAGGGTAATTCACCTTATAATTAATTTTAAGCATGATGTAGACCAGGGCTGTTTAACTGATAATATGCAGGACAGATGTGGCCTTACAACACACTTTTACAGCCCTCAATCTGCCCACGTGATCCACTGACATCTTTGTATGACGTCAGCGTTTTATTATACTTTGGCTCCCAGTTAACTGCAAAATTATACAATATTATACAAACTTAAATCGTTCATAATTGGTTGTTTCAGACTGAAATCAGTTTGATCAACACCCTCCCATGTATCCCTATGGCATTCACATTATGTAATTTATATTATCTGAGCCTAAAGGAGGCCATATAGTTAAAGATCTGCTTGTTTGGCAGATCAAGAGTTGGAATTTCCTAACATGCCATGTCTTGGGGTATAGACTGTGTAATCATCATTTGTTTACAGAGCACCAGAACATTTACCTATTTTACATAAGTATTTTAGGATACTTTTCACTCTAAATTGCAGCTATGGTAAAGTATCCACAAAGGGCCCTTATGTACTATTCCAGGCTAGTACAATATTTAGTCCTAGGCCGTGGTGCAGTGTACATTTTCATAGGCGGGTTGTATTACAAATGTAATAACAGATACAGTACCACTTAATCTTGAACTTATGAAAGTTTCTCTATTAACGATAATTTGACTCAAAATGAACGTTTAGTATGATATTGACATCTGTATTTAAGAGAGTTTGCCATTTGTTTATATATATTTTTTTACTTTGAAATATTTACAATTTTGTTTTGCAACTCTTAGGCTTAGAGAACAAAAAGCATGGAATGGCACATCCTTTTCATTAATCCAGTGCATCACTGTTCTGATACAAAGCTTAGCATGTATTCAAGTACAACAGCGTTTCCTCACCTGAATACAACACGTTGAATGTTTTTTAAGCCAAACAGTTGTAAATGCCGATATTATTAAAAGGAAATGTGAAGGTTTGGCTTATGCATTATTGAAATAGATTTATAGAATTAAAGGAAAAGGAAAGGCTAATAAAGAGTTAATCTCAAGCTGCAGGCATACCTTCAGTTCTCTCAATAGTGCCCTTAAGTCTCCCTATATTTCTCCTGTTCAGATGATCAGAAGCCTCATAGGAAAAAAATGCTGAGCTCTGTAAAGAAAGTTCCCATAATACCTCGCTCCTGCACCAAGACCAAGACCCCTGTACATGCAAAGTTTGTAAGACTATGAGGAAGCTTCCTGACGAATAGCTCACACAATCCTAAGGAGGGGAGGGAGTTCATAGCATTCTTGAGAGAGGGGGGAGTAGGAGAGAGGAGAGAGCTGCAGACTCTGGCACAGGAATTACAGAAACAAGGAAGGAGACAATAAATCATATTTCTTTTGATAGAGAACTCTGTTTCTGTGAGTGTTTATAGCTGTATTTACATAGACCTTTCTGATAAAGCTTACTTAGTTTTTTACCTTTCCTTCTCCTTTAAAATAAAAAAGTTTCCACAATGTGTGTTTTAACCTGTTTGGCAAACAACATTGCCTTCTATATTCCGGCCTATGCTATTCAACTCTATAAATAGCCCCTCTATATATACACATGGGGTGTTTCAGTTTTGCTGACTCATTGGATGCTGTCCTAGGTGCTGATTGTTTAATTCTTTTTGTTTGTTGTTAGACATTATTTCTTAGTTGTAGTTACATGGTTCCGGGTTTCCCAGACTGCTGCTGAATGTAAACTCTTAATGTGAAATAGAAGTATCAAATACAAAACGGTATGTTCTAAATGACTGAAAGAAAGCCATGATTATTCAGCTAAAAATAGAACATTTTCAAATGTGGTAATCACCCCTTTGCTTGTTTGTTTTAATTATACAGAGCAATGTTAATATATTCAACATGGGAACAAGTCTTCTATTACACAGGGCAATTTTCCCACAGCCATTAAACTCCAATGGAAGTGTGTCAAACTGCTCTTTGTAAAATATGTGTCTGTTCGCTGGGACGCCTGATAACAAGCCTAACTGACCCTCTGGGCCAAAATTACATGTATCTAGCAAGGCCCATTAAGCTCAGCGTAACCTACAGTCTTTAAGGTAAAAAAAAATCACACTGTCCCATACTGCATGTTGTAATTAACTCCCTGTTTATTATTATCAGCTTATAGGAATGCTGAGTAATCACAGGTAAAGTCATAGAAGATTATTTTGTGGTATTCCGCTCTCCCCCCAGGCCAACCAAAGCTACGCTTCTTAAAGTTTCATACAAGACTATTGGTCTGATTCGCTTCAGTGTTGCAAGGCATAAATGTATGAAACTGATGGTGAAATAACACAGTTTTGTCACAGTTATCACAGTTTTCCTTGACATTTTTATTGGTGTTGTAATAATGCCAATAATTATATAGATCAATAAATCAATATAACCACTTCAATCACTCAAGAGCATTTTATTCAATTGATATTAGCATAAAAATCTAAAGTTACACCAGAACTGTTGTTGAAAAATAAAGAAATAATTGGGCCTGGCTCATTGCTTGATTTTATCCAGTATAATTGGGTGTTGTAATATTACACCAGCAATTAACATTGCCAAGTGTGAAATACCGTAATGACCATAATTCATCTAACGTTCACAGTATGCATGCTGGCCTTAATAATGCTATTATTTACAGCTGACATGTTGTTTGTCTCAATTTTTTGCTTCCCATTTTCTTCTGACCCCCTTATTTTCCCAGCCTTCTCTTGCTCTCTTCCTTCCCCACTTTTAATGTGTTCCACTATTCTTCCCGTTCATCTTTTATGCCCCCCCCCAACATTATCACTTCTCTTTTTGGTCACTACTTTTGTCTCTGGCTTTCACCTTCCACCACTTCCATCATACTTTATGCTCTGATTTATGGGAAAAATTGAAGAATAGGGCATGCTGCCCAATAATAGCAATGTACACAGGGAAATAACACCCCTAGGCTGCCTGTTGGACAGCAGTGTATTAGGGTAATACTCCTTAGCTACTATGATTTTATGAACTGTTGGATCTCTCACTCGGGTACTACTATACTACTATATCTTCTTGTCCTCTTCAACTCTGTCATGGAGGCCCTAACCAATACTTTTGCAGGGGCCACACTTTGCTGTGGAGAAAGATCTATCCTTCTATCAAAGGGAAGTTAAAAATAAAGTACTAGGCCAGACTAGGCCCTATCTTATATAGGTCAAAGTGAATCCTCTGTGTCACATGGGGCTTTTAGATATTTCAAAACAGGTTCCTCCTTCACTTAACATGCCATATATGATCCACATTCCCTCTACTCATCAAGAGCAGTGTTTACATGGCCACACAGTATGGTAATTATTAAACAGGCTGCTGATGGAAAACACATAGTGCTTTACTCAGCAGGCAGGTCTGGAATTACTATCAGTCAGCCCATACATGGAAAATGTTGTTTGTTTTTTGTTTTTTTTGGAAAATACTAGCCTGTAAGGAAATTATTTTATTGTGATCCACGTGCAAACAGACATTCATTGTGCTTTAGTTATGTTTTACTAGGTAATAAATGCATTGTAGGCAATATTGACCTTTGCATACAAGTATTTAGGTTAGCTTGAATTATCACCCTAGCAGAAAAACTTAAAAGGTTTCACAGTTTGAAATGAAGTTACATACAGTGATCCATTGTGACCTGTCATTAAATGACTGATATTATTCACTCTTGGGCCCTTTATTGTAAAAATAAGTTAGATGAACTGAAGCATTCAAGTGAATTTTTTTCATATTTGCTTTAAGGGAGGAGGCCTGTCCGGAATTTTTTTTCTCTTGTCAGAACTCTGTTCAGGATGTCCCAGACCTTAAAAAAAAAACAACCGGGTTAAACATGGAGAAAGTTCAAATTAGAGAAGAATAGTTTTCACTTATTCTGCTTATATTTAGTAGCCAACCTAAAAAAATCAAATTCTTCTTCAAATTATTTTCAGATGAAATGACACCATAAAGAATATTAATACTTTTTCAGTTTGTGTCGAATCTCTATTAGAGATAGAGATTCCCGCACTATTTCTTTCTATAGAGTGGCCCAGGGGCTCATTGGGTTATGGACAGGGAATGTTATTGTTTTCTAATGGACTGAGAATGGAGCAGGAACCACACGAGATAGACACTGCAAGGCAATATTTGATGGAAAAGCAATGCTTAGTTAGTATATATTCTGTGTTAGGTTTACAGATTTCATTGTATGTGAATCCATGCTATTTCCTTTGGAAATGGATATGGTTCGCAAATGTTAAAGACTAATGCACTGTATAAACATCTGAGATTCCAATAAAAAAGGTACATCTGGACACTTGGGTGTGGTCACTTATATGGAGTTTTTCAGTCACAGATTTCTGCATATTCCCGTTCCGTAAGCAACTGGTTTCTGTTTCAACACGAGCTGATAAGGTCACACATCACAGAACTGTACGCTTATTCATTCCATCACCTATTTTTAATGTTTACAAAAATGGCATTTACATGTAGAACATTGATGGAGTGAACTAGAATATGATATTATTTAAAGAGCGACGTTTCTTATCTGCCATTGTCTGGTACAGGAAGGACTGTGGTGCTGCTGAATGTCTCTAGGAATTATCAACAGTCACTGGACCGTGGCAGCAGAATGATTATATGTCCCGGCCATAAAGTGGTTTGTACATGCTTAGCTTATATTATTGCTTGCTGCTGAGTTTTATGAGTTTCACAGAAAAGTGAAACGAAAGACGTATACATCTGCAAACTTTGATTCCTGTATCAGTCAATATTAGTTTGCAAGGTATATGTTTAATGGATACACCCTTCAGTTATGGGGCACTGTTGAATATGATAGTGCTTTATTAACACACAATTATAATATCAATAATAAAGGTAATAAGTAGCTAACAGAGAAAAGTCAGTGAGGCTAAAAATGATAACCCTTTCCAATTCATAGGTATTGCTTTGCCATTTTACTAGATAAAGTGAGAATTTCTTATTTAGTATCTCTCCGTTATATAAAGCAGTTTATGAGTAACAGGTTATTGGAACAGAATAGGCACTAGATGGTTGTCAAATCATAAGTTGTACAGTTTTGCTGTTGTGACATTTGGAAAAAAATAATAATGTTTATTTTCCTTGATGCAGTAGCCCATAAACCTGATGCACAACATAGGGATTATGATAACTGTGCAATTCAGGATAAATCAACACCACTATAACTGGTTTACCTGCAAATGGTGTGTTTCACATAAAATGAGCTAAATACTAACACCCAAGTTAACCATTTATCCCAAGCGCACATTTTACTGCAAATATATTAATGAATGAAACAGTAAATTAAAATCTATAAAGCCACTCACAGGGTTTCAAGATGAGTGCTTCCATCAGACTTAATCATTGTCAAAAATGAAAAGTGTCATCCAAGGGTTATTCCTCCATTTACACATTTGCACTCAGTGAAGTCTGTGCTCCCAGCAATTCCCAGTGAAGCCATTAGCCATTGCTGATTCAGCTGGGCAAAGCATCCTTCCAGGATATCCTCAGCAGGTCAGGGTACCAGGGGAATCGTAACTGAGGGAACTGAATTACGCAGAGGACACAGGACATTTTTTCCCTCTTCTATATGTGTTCTCACTATGATACACCCAAGGCTTCAAACCAGTAGATCAGGTGTTTAATAGTTAAACTTAAAATATATTATTTTTCTTCAGCATTCTATTAGCATAATGACAAAGATTAATGTTCAGGTGCTGAAACTGCTGCATGTTATGTAGTGCTTTGCTTCTGAAACCAAACTCTCCTGGGCCAGTGTCTAAAAGGCTTTAATAAAATACCAGTAACTGAAATACAGGTCACTTGAATGTGACAAAATACAGATTTATTAAAAAGTTTAAAGTACATTGATGGGATTGAGAGTGCATATAAGTCATTTGGGACCCCAATGTCTGGTTTGGAGACTGGACTGTAACTATATAAATGCACATTTAGCTTGGAAACATTAGTTAAGATGAGTAGGTGCTGAGTGCCACAATGAAAAATAGCATGAGCTTGCCTGTAACCTGCAGTACATTCAGCCAGTACTATGTACAGACAAACGTGTTCTGCTGAGTTGCATAGAAGTAAATGAAGTAGGGTTGAGTAGATCATATGTCCATGGCACCCAAGAAAGCGAGTCTTAAATCTGCCTTGGTACATTAAAAATAAAACTTTCTGTAGAAGAGAAACATTTATGTAAATTTTCAGATTGTGAAGAGTGAAGCCAAAGGCCAATAAATGGATCAGAAGAGAATCATGTTGCATTAAATTTAAAAGAGGGTGTCCTGTAGTAAGGGTGAGATATGGTCACTCCATCAGCAAAAGTTCTTTGCTTTGCTCTGACCTCTGAGATTTTCAGCCTAAAGCACTGCCAGCCACACTGTAATGTCAGGATTAGATAGCTCAATTTCTGATTACCTGGGATAGATGATAAAATTCTGCTATTATCTTTTCGTACTCTTTCATCTAGCAAGATGTATTGGAAAAAAATGGAACAGAGGGAAACCAGCTGAAACCTCTGCTGTATCTGCGAGGGCAACAAAGCGTGAAATTTAGTCAGTTATATATATTTTTATATATATATACATTTGTTTAAGCATTATTGTAAAACAAAAGCTGACTATTGCTTTGCATGTTATGTCCAATGACTGAATAAAAATGTCATATTACTGAGTTGAGTTGTCAAATTATTTGCCCCCTTGTGAAAGGCTATGAAAGGTCAGATTCTTAGCAAAAATGAACACTTTGACATTGCATTAAAAAAACTCAGTTTTAGTGAAATTGTGTTTGAGAGCTGGTGAGGAGAGGATGGAAGACAAAGGTTTTATGAGTGCAAACATCTTATATTACAGACTTGTCTGTCTCTTGTTCCTTATGACCATTTACAGTAGCTCAATAGGAGCAGTCAAACAGATTCTAATGAAGTGATGCAGGATGTTTCTCTTCAAATCCTCTGCTTCTGGCTTTCAGGGTGAATATCACCATCTATGTTCTGAAGTATTCACTAAGCCCTTTTGTAGGAAAGTCAGTCTAATATGCTTTATGCCTATAGAAAATGCACACTTGAGCATTATCTAGTCAAAATCCGCTTTGTATACATACTGGCAGATTCTGTTGCTGTCAATGTTGCATATGGGGCCAAATTGATATTTAAACACTAGCAAAGAAGTGTGTGCCATTGGCCTTACTTTGCATACATTTGTTACTGCATTCTGTCTACTGTTTCTAAAGCAGCCGAATTGTTTCCAGGGCCTTTATGATCAGCTAATACACAGTGAACCCTCATTTAGATCAGTAACTGTTAGGGCAGTTCTACCAGTGTGCATAGTACTGTAGATTCACACAGTGATTGTCTAAGACTTATGTAGCAACAAGAGAATGCTCTGATAATTAGCATAGGGGCGAGGGAAACCCGCACCAGCACAAACTGCCAGGTGTGTCATATGGAAGATAATTGGGGTAACCAGATGAGAGCCTGCACCCACAGGTGCACTCGTTTTGCTCTTTTTTTTACACAAGCTTGAAAGCATAGACAAATTCATAGGTATATATATATATATATATACATATTATTGTTAGAGACTTTATAAATAGTACACACAATAAAGTACTACAGCTGATGCATTCACAATGTTCGAAATAGCTTATTGACTGTATTTTTAGTGAGTAAATAAACTGCAATTCTTTAGGAATTCCGTTCCTATAACCTAATTTTTGCCTCTAAATGCTGAGTGTTACATGCTGTTCCTGGATGAGTAAGGTGGAGATATCACTGGCTTGTGTGGTTTATGGCACAGACTGGCACAGGGCAGTGCTTTCAGAGATATTCTGGCTGCACATTTTGCTGGCAGCATCCCTCCTGTACTGCTCGGATCATCTAACCTTAAAAGCTTTGATGTCAAGGTGCCAAAAAGACACAGATTAAATTAATAACCTATTGTCAACTTATTTTCTTTAAACCAGTTTAGTTAAAGGAGAACTAAAAGAAGCATAGCAGAACTGTTGCGCATGCTTTGGGCTTCTTGGCCAGCCCAAGGCAACCACAGCCCTTTATCAGTGAAGATCTTTTCTTCCAAATATGCCTGAGTATCTATTTTGCTTTGAGTTAACTGAGCTCTGGGACTGATGCACACTATATTGTATATATAGAATATAGATGTCATTAATGTCACATGGCTAATCCACAGAGGGGCTGAATATAGTGCTGTAATGATTACTTTAAAGCTGTGGCGACAAGTCCTTCACTTGGATTTAGGATGCTTGTGGGAAGTGAAAACAAATGCATGAGTACATAATATATTTTTCTATAAAGATCATTCTGTAAAAAACTAAAAATGTAAGTATACTCAAAAATTAATGACTGCTTAATTAAGCATGTATCTTAATACCAATCTACAAACCTCTGCACAAACAGCCTTATGGCTATGAGTTATAGTTTCCTGCTATGAAGACTATATTTAAGCCACACTAATTGTTTTTTACAGTGAGTGACAAAATCTCCCACATGTTGTCAGACTCAATGAACAGTTCACCAACCTTTAGCTCCTGACTGAAATTCCCATTGCAGCACAGTGATTTTTAATTCAGCACGCGAAGGTTCTAAATTAATCCTCCTTCCTTCACACGTGTTACACTTTAGCAGGTTCCCATAAATCTAGGACAGCATGTTTGCTCTAACAAATTAATTGGCTTTGAACGGTAAAGTATATTGGGATAAAAACATGTGCCTGGAAGATGGGTCATGCTAAAAATCTAGAAATTGTAGGGCCCAGGGGACACAGAAGATTTTAGAAGTTATCAGTGGAGGAAGAAAATGTACAGTGTTCATGTTAAGATGTAGAGCTAACATCATCTCTACTTTGTACCTTGACAGGGTAATAGAGTTAATGAGTCTGTGACACATTTTTTTTTTCTTTTCTTTTTTTGCAGTTTTCATCTGTAGCTTCATGGTGGCGGCACCAATTTTTGGTTATTTAGGAGATCGTTTCAACAGAAAAGTTATTCTCAGTAGTGGGATATTTTTCTGGTCAGCTATCACCTTCTCAAGTTCCTTCATTCCAAAAAAGGTAAGGTTTCAGTGACTTCTCAAAGAAGAATGACCTGCAATCCTTATACAGGTATGGGATCTATTACCCAGAATACTTGGAACCTGGAGTTTCCTGGAGGGATGTTTCTGTCATTTGAATCTCCATAACTTAAGTCTGCTAAAAATAATGTAAACATTAAATGAACCAAATAGGATTTTCCCCCACTATAGTTTCAGGCAGCTTAGTTACCGTCAAGTACAAGCCACTGTTTTGTTATTACTGAGAAAAAGGAAATAATTTTTTAAAATGATTAGTTTAAATGCAGCCTGTGGGAGATGGCCTTCCTAATTTGAAGCAAACAAAAAAATTCACAGTTGCACTCACCTTAGGCTAATGCCAGACGAGGCGTAGGGTGGATATTTTCGGCAAGTGGAAAAGCGCTTGCTGAAAATTCCGCCCTAGGCCTCTTACTTGTGCCTGCACTCGAATGAATGAGATATGCTCGGGTGCAGGCACATTTAGCCGAAACACGCATAAAAACGCAAGACTTTCAAACTCTCGAGTTTTTATGCGTAGTTCCGCTACATGTGTCTGCATCCGAGCGTATCTTCTAGCGATTTTCCGCTTACCGAAAATATCCGCCCTACGTGTCGTCTGGCATTAGCCTTAGGCAATTTTCTGTGGTGCAAAGTCTCCTAGACGTATGGCAGCGCCCCAACAATGTATAGAACAATTTTCTAATTTGAAGCTTTCTGGATAAAAGGTTTCTTAATAAGGGATCCCGTACCTGTACTTTTATTTACATCTGTTAAGCTAAAATGTTTTATTTTTTAAAATGTTCTATTTAATTGTTTCTGTTGCTTTTGTTTTTCGGTTATTTTTACTGGTGCACTTGTTTTTCTTTACATGGGGTTTCCAACCTGGTGGGTGACAAAAAACAAAGAACAGCCCTTTTATTGTCACTATATTAATAGATGGTGTTTTCCTTTCAGTTATGCTCCTGATATGTGACTCTCCCTGCCCTCAATGTCATTTCATTTAAATCAGTTATTCCAAGTCCTTTTTTTCTGTTTAAATCATCAGACTCACCAATGCTATATATACTCAGAAAGTGTTGTAGTAGCATTTTTTTACCTTAGATAACACAGAAGGTCTGCCCAACCCAAACAAAAGGAAACGAAACAATAATGCATAAATAGTGAAGGTGCATTTAAAGAATGGAGACATCTGGCTTAGTCACATTCTTTAAAAGCCAATAAAAGTATGTCAGTTTGTGCTTCACCAAAAAGTCAACTTTCAAAAGGATTCATAATGTATAGGATGGGAACTCTGTTTTGCACCACCCTCCTTTGTTAATTGGCATGCATTATATTTCCTGAAGTATTCTTCCCTGAGTATCAACCTGCCACTCTATACTAAAACAGTTATGACATAGGTGCACTAGAATTAAGATTATGCTATGCTCCATTGTAAGAGGTGTCACATTCTTGTTCAGATTAATCATTCTTTGTCACACACAGCATTGTTCTAAAAGGGAAGCTTTGCATTCCAGAGGAACCACCACTGTCACACCCTCCACTTGTTTTGTGGTTGTTTGTGTTCATGCAAAAAAAAAAAAAATAATAACTTGGGTGGTACTCTAGG
The DNA here is from genome assembly GCF_000004195.4 of Xenopus tropicalis. NCBI lineage: Eukaryota > Metazoa > Chordata > Amphibia > Anura > Pipidae > Xenopus > Xenopus tropicalis. The sequence continues at coordinate 101,057,139 of NC_030678.2, read as the reverse complement.
GCTATGGCTACCATCACCCTTATAAAGGTGTTGCAGTTCAGCTACTACTTGAGGTTCTCTTCCTTTCTTGTCTGTGCAATAAAAATAACTCTTTGGGCAGATATCAAAAATGAAGAATCTCTCCCCAATTCAGCGGCAATCGTCTGGACCAGTCTATTGTCATTTGGAAACACAACAGCAGCAATAATTTTCTGACAGTGCACCTACAGGTCAAGGCCAATTCAGTTAAAATCAGCGTTGTTACATGTCTACATAACTATTAGTCCCCCTAGCAACAAAGTACTCAGAACTGTGGCATGTGCGTAGCCCTAAAGGAAGATTATTGATGGGAAAACGTTTTGCCATAATTTTTCTTTGTTTAGTCCTAGAATTTACAGTCACAGCAAGCAGGCAAGCGCCATTTTGTGAACACTGTTACTTAGGCAAGCTGTGAATCACCCCCCCGAAATCTTATGCATTGCCATCTAGGTGATATCTAGGAAGTGCTGAATGGAAAGTATAGTAAGATGTCAATCATATATTGCCTGCCCCGCTTCTATGCCTCAGGCTAGTTGTGTTTGCTTTGGTGCATGAGGCACTATGTGCAGCACCCTGGCGCAAGAGAGCTCTGTACCTAACACCAACCTTGACCTGGCTGCAAGTATAGGACTCCCTTTGCATGTTGGGCAGATAGGCCCTCCATTTGAATCCTCCATTTGAATGTGTCAGTGTTCATAAATAGTTCACCCACATAACTCCCGTTCCATCACAGGTGCAAGTTAGGCCCAATTTATTTTACTACTATTTACTAACAGACCCAAATCTTTGCATCCCTGGTATCTAGAGCAACATTTTGCATCCAACTGCAGAGGGTGCAAATATGCTGGAATTCTGGGAAATACTTATAAAATGTATAACTCTATCAACATTGTGACTACAGTTTACATCCTTAGAACAAGATAAATGTTTTCCCAAAGAATAAGTATTAAACATTTCTGCACCTGGTGAAGCAGGTATTACTTCATTCTTATAAATACACGATGCCAAGGGCTGTGTTAATTTTGGATTTCATTGTGTTTCTTACACTCCTACTTTAAGCATCTTACACCCTAGAAAAAGCACTGAACACACTTTATATGCCTTCATTTCCAATTCAGCGTAAAAGTTCCTGGGATTTTGCTTCCCTGCTTTCTGCATTCATCCTGGTTAATGCCATTAGCAGGCAGAGAACACGCTGCATTTATTTACGGAGCTAACAGATGATGTTCAGATCTAAACTGTAATGCCGGAAGCAAAATAAAAACAGAAATGCATGTCATAGTACTAAATTTACACCAGATGTAAGAGCCACTGTGTTGCATAACAGCCAGAACTTGGATTCTCCTTCCTTGATAGTTTCGCTTCTCTAATTATGTTCATTTGTTTTAGAGGTTACAGAAACAGTAAGGCCAGGTTTTTTTTCCAAACAAAATACTTCATAGTATTATTAGGAGAAATTCATTCTTGCATTTGCTGGTATATTAGTACAAACAAAAACACAGGTAAAAAGATTGGTGGGAAAGAATAGGAAAATATATCCCATTATAAATGGCATGCATCTTTGACCAGTTGCCTATAAAAAAACAGAATAAAGCAAGAGAATATATTTTTGTATTATACAGCCATTCTAAAGTCTGATATGGGGGCTGCTCTTCCAGTAGCTCAGTAATAAAGATTTCCTCTTATTTTCAGGTATTACGTATTCCATCAATCATATTCTTACCCCACAGTAGTGAAGTACTTTTTTTCAGTTTAAAGCTGAGAATACACTGACAGCTCATCTTGCAAGGTTGCCTGATTAGGCTACCCTCATGCTGGGGCTGACCTGATCTTTAGGCCTAGGACAAATGTTCACATCATACTATGGCCTATGAGGACCCTTCGCTCGAGGGCGGCATCAGTGCATACACTCCTCATCCAGGGAATGTAAAACTTGCCTTGTCGATATCTGGTCGAGATTGGGGCTGACTGAGTCATCAGTCTCCCTTTGTATGGCCACTTTTAGTGCATTTTTTTATGATAACAAACACAATCAGAACTGGGGTCAAAAATCATGAGGAACACACCTGTTGTTGCTATTTCTGCATTACAAAACCTTACTAGACTTATTAATAAGTCCATTAACTGCTATATTAAATGATCCTCATAATAATCACCTGACCCCAGCAGAATATAATGAATGGGTTTCTGGGCACTAAACAGGGATGCAGTTGAGGATTGTGCCATCAGAATGAGGCACAGGCCAGATGACAGGCGGCAGGCTGTGGTATCCCAGACTGTATATAACAAGCCATATGGCGTTGCCTAGCAGCCTGTCTAGCAGAAATGTAGGAACATTGTGACGTGGCATACCCTCCCACACTTAGCATGTGATATGAAAAGGTAAAAATTAGGGCAACATAGGGACTGAGCTCTAAATGAGCTCTAAAATCAGATATTTAACAGACAGATTTTTTACTAATTGGCCCTTGATTTCTATAAAGGTCATTGTACCTTAAAACCATACACGTGTTAGTTGTGCTACGTTATATCATTTAATAAAAGAGTGATGTGAGTGTGATTTTAGTGCAGTACAAATTAAATGGAATATGTATGGCAGCATATTTTACAACAAATTAATTATTAATCTTTTACTAAGATTTTTCCCATAGATGATAACATTAATCACATGTTTTTGCCCTGCCAAATAATAAATACAACCTCTTCAAAACACCACCATGCTTCTTTATTTAAAAAAATGTGAACTTTACAAATATCTGCACTTATGAGTTATAGTTATCTTCTGAACATATGAAGGCGTCTCATGGAATAATGAGAGAGCTCAAAAAATAAACCCACGTCTTTATTCTAAAAACATTTTGTACTAATAACATCTATTAACATTTTTGTAATACAGCAAAAACTCAAGCAAGTGGGTTTTATTTTTCCTTATTAATGTTGTATGCCTGTACAAGTGTTTTCTACTCTTCAATTGTATATAATATATATTTATTCCTGACTGGGCTAAGAATCTCCCTGACCCTACATTAAACCATTGTGACCTCTTAGCAAAAAAGCCCTGCTCCACATGCAACATATCAATTCCTCCTATTGCTTTATCTGCCTGCTACTGCCTGCATTCTGTCCTGCTACTGTGTATTAAAAAATCACAATCCATTAAACAGCTTCAAGGTAACTGAGCCAGTGTGGACGTTTGACATAGAATTAATCCTTTGTGTTTTTGGAGATTATTACATTAAGACTAAATAACTCTGCACAATGTTTTGATACTCTGTTACTAGAAAATAAATGTTGTATTACATGTAAGTTTTGAATCTGCAGGGTTAATAATAAATGTTCATGGCTTATTGGTCTATAAGGCTTATAATAGCCACTTTGCACGGTAGGCATATGTTCAATGCTTAGGGTGAAGACACACAGAGCTACTAGTAGCAGCTACTTGTCACGGCTACACATTGTCTCAACATGTGTTTTAACAGAGGCAATTCTAAGTTTTGTCTATGGCAGGGTATTTTCTGGCATTTAGTATTCATGACTAAGTAGTGTCTTTGTCCTTACTGTTACAACCAAGAAATTGCAATGAGATTGCAACTGAAATGTAATAATGAATTACAATGACTTATTTTTTTATCCCTTCAGTATTTCTGGCTTCTCGTCCTTTCTCGAGGCTTAGTTGGCATTGGAGAGGCAAGTTACTCAACCATTGCCCCCACCATAATTGGCGACCTTTTTACGAAGAACACACGTACCCTTATGCTCTCTGTCTTCTACTTTGCTATCCCACTTGGAAGGTACCTTTTTATTCTTAAATGTACATATTGTTAATATGTGTGTAAGCTAAGGGGGAGTTGGACTGGCTGAATTCCAATAGAAATCTAGGCCTTTCTGTGTATAACATATTTACAAGTGGTGGTCATGATTTTGTGAGTTAGCAGGTCATTGGTCCCACAAGTAAATGTTAAGAATGTTGAGATTAGAGAATAAAATGCAAACTCTACTTTATCTTAAGATGGTGCTTATCAGGTCACTGTATCCTGAACTTGCTTATATGATGCATCCTTGACAGCTGGTTCTTGTATGGTTGCTAACATTGTGTAGTGCAGTGGGGTTTCTTCTTGAAGCTGCCCATGAAAACCTAAATTTGACTTCATATAACAAGTTCAAGATATAAAGCAGAGTGTAAGGTTAACCAGGCTTCAAAAGGAAATGTTTCTGTCAGTGCTATCACATCCCCAAATGAATGAGCATACAGAAGCAAGCAGCTATACAATTCAATCACTTGCAGGCATGAGCTTCTTAAAACAATGGCATTAGCTATGATAGACAGGATAATGCACAGTGTATGTCTCGACCCTTTTAAGCTCTTTGTCATAGTACAGAAATAGATAGAATAGATACCACTCTGTTCTATTCTTTTTAGGGTGGATCACCTTTAATAAAGTAATATGTCCTGCTACAACACACAGTAGTAATTAAAATAAGTTGCATAATTCATTCTAATGTTGTGGGTTACAAAGAAGATTCCCAGACTTAATTTGGGTCCCCTAAGAAAAAAGAGTTGAAGAAACCCTATCATAAATAAATAATGGTGGCAGTTTCATTCTTGTAGTTGCTGGTGCATTAAAACTAAATTTCAGTTTGCCCTTTGGTGAATACATCTAAATAACTGGCCATATTAAGAATGCCCTGAATCAAATGGTGTATGTGTGTATACCTACTGATTGTACTTCTTGTGTTCTAGTGGCCTTGGTTACATCACTGGATCAAGTGTTAAGCAAGTTGCAGGGGACTGGCGTTGGGCCTTAAGGGTAAGCAAAGACTTCTGTTGGGCTTGGATCCATTGTAATATTATCAACACTCCCTACAATCAATAAAGCAAAAGGAAAACATTTGAGAAGATAATTGTAATCCAACATAGGTACTGACCCCCAAATAAGTTTTAGACTCCAATAAGCAATAAAGTGTCGTACCAGATGTACATACTAAACTAATGCAGGTTGGCCTTGTATCTCCTCCTGCTACAGACCTGAAATTCAGATCACTAGGTATGGGTGTAGGGGGGATAGGCCAATTCATCTTTTTGTTTCTTGCTCACATGGCAAGCAAAAGCAGATATTACTACAATCCAGGCTTAGACCTTCAATACAGACCTTCAAAACAATAACTTTATTAAGAATACTATAGAAATGTTAGTGTGGACAAACTTGAAGAGCAAGGCAATATCAAAAGAACCCCCACCTCTCAACCTGTAATGCATAAAGTAATACATAAATATGTAAATGTGCAGATATAGCAAACCACATAAATAATCAGATTCTTAAAATGTATGCTAACAGTATGCATCCCATCCTGGATATTATGTGGTTAATAAAATGTGAAGATGCACCTTACTGTCTTCATATGTCAAGGTCATTCCCAGCAGACATGTAGAGTACCTTTTCATCACCCCCAAATGTGTCCTATTTCAGGGGCACTGAGAACTATTAGAGATATTTAAGGATATTGCATATGCACGTACCTAATGGTGTTGTCATGGTTCATGGCTGATAACCAGTATGCCTGTTGCAAAGATAAACATTCCTTTTACAGTGGATGCACATACACATGCAGCACATTCTTCTCTCCAACATTTCTGTTTTGCACAAGAGATGCCTAAAATGAATTATGCCCTTTTTTCCTCAAAGGAGGAAACTAAAGAAAACAGCGATTGTAATTTTATACTACATCTCTTTTTTGCATGCATGTAGAAAGCTCATAACATTTATTATTTGATCGTAATCATTGGGTTAGGCACCACATTTTTCTAGCTGTTAAACTGTACAATGACCATTTCCTGCTCTTAGGGGAAAAACACACTCTGAGTTTCCACTTGTATTTTGTTTTTGCTGTTAGTCCCATAACTTCCTTCTTTTTTGGACACAAAAGAGCTTTAAAGTTCTTTGATCAGAAATATAAATATAGGCCGCAATGTACAGGAAGTTGGTGAGTTGCCCAGGACCTCCACCTTTGCCTTAACTTTCATTCCTTTAAATCCAACAGAAACATAGTGGGTAAGTCCATGTTGAAGTACCTTGGGTAGTAATATTGGGAGAGACTGAGAACCTGGTACAGTGCTGAGTATGACCTCCTTTAAGAAAGTCCAAGGCGTACAGATCAGGATTTCCCACTACGAAATAAAATATGAACCCAATAGTATATAGATATATATATATATCTAGCTCAGTCTATTTAAGAAACAGGCCTTTTAAATGATAAAGATAATTTACATGCAAGATGGGCAGCTGTTTTCCGAGCTAAACAAGAAACTAAACAAGACCTCTAACTTTATAATCTTCACGGTGGGGTGGTATGCTTATACTTTTGCCATTGTTTATCAATGACCAAGGGTGTAACCTAACCTTGCCTAACCTAAACTTTTGGGTCCCTCCTTTACCATGCATGGAATCTGCAACCTCCTGTTTGGGTACAGCCAGACTGCAGGGGGTAGTCCTTATGGGGCCACTCTCCTTTCCAGATTCCCTTGTAGCTACCCGTAGTAAATTCATGCTACTCAAATCAAATGCAGTCCAGTGCAGTCCATCTAGCTCATTTGCCAGAAAAGTGCTACATTCTTGACTTACCTAGAAACATTAATTTCTTGTACTGAATCACTGCTACTGTGCCTGCTGCTTAATAACAATGCATTGGCATTCATTCAGAATTGCAGGCTAGAACAAGCTACTAATTAATGTTTTCCTCTCTTGGTACTTGCTGCTCTAATTAACAGGTAAAGCTTTGTTATTAATACTTAATTTCCTATTTTACAGGTTTCCCCGGTACTGGGCGTGATTACTGGTACTCTGTTGTTAATATTTGTCCCCACAGCAAAGCGAGGCCATGCTGAGCAGCTAAAGGGGAGCTCTTGGATCCGAGACATGAGGGGACTCATAAAGAAGTGAGTCTGCAACATTAGATGCTACATACCGGCATGCTAGTGGGTGTTAAGCAACAGCAGGGGCAGTTTACAAATAAGAACCTAATAAGCGAGGTTTGAGCACAAAACATAGGGGCTTAAAGGATCCTAAGCAGTTAAAATTTTAGCACATTTACAAAACACTATTTGATTCAGGAAAGAAGACAAATGGTTAAATCTGAAATGTATTTTTACCAACCTTTGTTGTGCTCACACTAACATGTATATTTATGTCATGATGTGATGAGTGTTTAGTCAGTATAAGCTGCAATGGACAAGTGCTGTGAGTGAAATTTTCATTTAGGGACATTCCTAACAGCACAAGTTACAGTGACTAGCTGTGAGATTGGAATACCTGAGTCTAGGATAGGCAATGCAGCTAAACTCAGCTGGAGAATCAAATTATAGGCTCTGCAGCAAATTGGGGAGGGGGCCTCAATCTCACTAATTACGGAATTTAATTATTTCACTTAGATCTTAATTGGCTCTTTGGCTGAAGACCTACTTAAAATGAATGGACTGCATAAAACACGTAAATCAGTTATACCTCATAGGAATTCGCAACACTTTTAGGGTTTACAGGGATATTAACCTACTGTTTGCCTATGACAGATATGTTGTATTTCATGGAAAATTCATATCTTTAACAGATGTTTATACATAACAAAGGTACAGTTTTAAAAAGACTAGGGACATGTTTTCCTTTTCCATAATGTATTTTAGATCACCAACCATCCTTTATATCAGCAAGGTTGACATTCGCCCTGGCTTAGTCTGTTATTAATTAGCTATGTTGACTTTAAAAGCTAGCAGATACAGGTGTACTATAATTAATTTGTAATTATCAATTTGAATTTAGGTTTATTTTTCTACTCCTAGATTTATCGTCTCTTTCTTTTACTATTTCCCTACCTAGCCGCAGCTATGTCTTCTCATCGTTGGCAACATCCACTGTATCGTTTGCAACAGGTGCTTTGGGCATGTGGATACCACTGTATCTATATCGAGCTCAGGTGGTCCAGAAATCAGTGGAACCATGTAACATCCCACCCTGCAGCACCAAGGATAGGTAACTACATTTGGTCTTGGTTATTTTGTTGTACAGGCTATATGTTGGGAAATAAAATATAAGAGTATGCTCAGAGGCTAAATAGGATGGGTGTTGTGTATAAAAAAACAACTTTTAATGAAATTCTTAGGGACGGATTTACTAAAATGTTTCTCGTTTTATTTATTTTTTTAACCACAAATAAGCTTGTTTCCACAAATGTCAGACATTTTTCAAAAAATCCAAAGTGAAAAAGCATGTGTGGAAAAAATCGAGGGGTTATTAAAGGAACAGTAACACCAAATAATGAAAGTATATAAAAGTAACTAAAATATAATGTGCTGCTGCCCTGCACTGGTAAAAGTTGTGTGTTTACTTCAGAAAGTCTACTATAATTTATATAAATAAGCTGCTATGTAGCCATGGAGGCAGCCATTCAAAGGAGAAAAGGCACAGGCACATAGCAGATAACAGATAAAACACTATTGTATTCTACAGAACTTATCTGTTATCTGCTATGTAACCTGTGCCTTTTCTCCTTTTTTCCAGCTTGAATGGCTGCCCCCATGGCTACACAGCAGCTTATTATATAAATTATAGTAGTGTTACGGTAGCAAACACCCCAGCTGTACCAGTGCAGGGCAACAGTGCATTATAGTTTTATTACTTTAAAGCTCTTTCATTTTTTGGTGTTACTGTTCCTTTAAATGCCCCTCTAAATGTGTTGAAGTTGCAGCCTTGATAATTCTCATAATGTTTAACACTTTTTTCCACAGTTTGATATTCGGAGCAATCACTTGTCTAACAGGCTTTCTAGGTGTAATCATTGGTGCGGGAGCAACTAAATGGTGTCGCCGGAAAACTCAGCGTGCTGACCCGCTTGTCTGTGCTGTTGGCATGCTTGGATCCGCCATCTTTATCTGCCTGGTCTTTGTTGCTGCTAAAACCAGCATCATAGCTGCCTATGTAAGTGTTGATTCTAAGGATCTGGCATCTGCGCCTGTCCAATAAAAAAATGTCAAATTAAATTTATTTGAGGTGCAGCTTGCATATGATTTGCATTTATGCCTGTTACAGAGCTAATGGTAGTTATACCTGTTACTAATAGCTAAATATTAGGTGTTATGATAATTAAGCAGTCTTCCCCTTAGAGCAAGGGTTCCAAAACAGTGGGACTTGCTAGCAGTGATTGGCAACCCAGGATGCCAGTCATTTAGGATGGGATTGGTGGAGAATGTTGACTTGCTCTTGCTCTCCTAATTATTGTGAGATAATATTTTAATTGTTGCTCTAGAAATGTTTGGAATTATGATGGAATTATTGACTGATAAAGCAGCATTTTCATATATCTATAATCAAGTTATGAACTAAGGGGGACCCTGACCAAATGTTGGCTTAAACCCAAAGTTGGTTAACCACTTAAGGTTTTAAGTAACTTCTTTCCTGGTCAGTTTTTATCTTCTCAGGGCTGGTATGAAAGTTTCACACTTGACCAAGAAACAGTGCTCCCAAACCCCTTGATTGGATTTTGTGCGTAAACCCTGCTTCTTAAGAGTTTTACATTTTACAGATATTTGATAATGCCGTATGGGGGAAGGGGGGTACCATTGATAAGAATATAAATAAGATGACCAATCAGGCTATGAAATAAATATGACCTCTTTGCAGTTACATACATCCACTGTGCTTTTTTTAATTGATGTGTTGGTGTTTTTCACTGAAACAGTGGCACCCAGTCATGCTGAAACAAACAGTTTCTCTATGCAACAGCCACAAAGTTAGTCCAATATCACTAAAGGGAAAACTAAAGTGAATTAAAACAAGGCATTTTTGTGTTATGACAACAATATGTCTTTTTAATTTGGTGAAGAACAGGACAAATGTTCGTAGAGGGACATAAGGAAACTGTGTTCTGTGATCAGTGGTGCTGCTTATAGGCCTGTTAGTGAAAAATGCTAAAGGGAGAAGGGCAGAGCCACAGGGAGGCATAACAATTATACTTAGAGATAAAAAAAGAAATATATAAATAGGGATATTTGTGAGTGGAGGTGGTAGAATAACTGACTGGTATAGGAAACAGTTTTAGGTTGTTGCATGACATCTTAAACAGACATTTAAGAGAAGATTATTTATGTCTTTGCTTGTGCTGTAGTTTTTATTAAAGTTTCCTTTTGAACAGACTGATATTTTGATGCTGTACTGATTGGCCAAAAACAAACACTAGCAGCAAGAAGATATTTAAATGTTAGGCTGAATAGAGACTGAATAAAAAGCAAAAATTATAGATATGATATTACAAAGTAAAGTAGAAAAAAGATAATATTAAATGCCCCCTGTAAATGGCCAACCAGTTCATACTTGTGTCAGATAATTTTGCCCAGTTGAGAGCATTGGCTGGTTCCATTTTTCATTTTATCCAATCAGCTTTGGTACTGATCGTTTTGGGGACCCACTCATGCATATAGACATTTATACAATTCACTCATTTGGGAATAGCCTGTGTGTGCACATGGCCAATTTAGTGAGCAGTGGGGTACTTTCCTGATTGCTACCCACTGGGATGGAATTAGGGTTTTTCACCATATAGCACTGTCTGCATATCTTTGGGTTACAGAATCCTCTTTTATGTACTAATTAACTGTATTTTCAGAATTGATGTTCCTTTAAGGATCCCATAAAACACACCCAGGAGAGTAAAACAAATGGTGCAGTCTCCTGAAGCATAAAAACAAAAAGGTCTTTAAAGCAGCATAACACAATAGCAACAAAGCGAGTGAAAGGGGAAAGCTAATCATAAGGAGGAAAAGCAAACAATAGCTGGAAGTAGTATGTTACAAGATGTCTAGCTCAGTGAATTAGGGGTGGCCCACCATTCTTACCATTAACCACAAACATGGGGGTCTGGCACATAATATATTACCTGCCAGTTATCTAGCAAATAAGGGAGTTCTGCAAACCCAGTTAAAATGTTCTAACAGTTAAAAAAGCGTTTAATTATTAAGCCCAGGAGTCCTTCACCAGTGCCATAACTAGAAGTCCCTGGTCGCACATTAAAATCATTTCAGGGTCCCCCTAAACTTAAGCAAAAGTAAATGCTCATATTTATTATCGGTCAGCCAGTGCTCTACGGTGCCCCCCAGCAGTTGCAGGGCTCATTTATAGTTACAGCCCTGGCCCTCACATACACAAACATACATACTCGTGTATACTGGCCCTTTCAGTACTAGCTGAGGAGATTGGGAATCTTGGTGTAAAGTCACGTGACAATTTTTCCAGTGGCCTATGATCAGGTACTGTACAGTAGCACCCACCCTAAGTTGTAATATGAATTTAATAATAGTGCGGAGGCTTAGACATTCTCTGTGACTGCAGGGGGTTGAAGGAAGAGGAAAAAAGAAATCACGCTTTGAAAGTGCTTTTTTTCCTTAAAACATTTATAATAAGATCTACCTATGTTCTTATAGGTTGATTTTGTGATAAATGTTTTAAGGAAAAAATCACTTTCAAAGCGTGATTTCTTTTTTCCTCTTCCTTCAACCCCCTGCAGTCACAGAGAATGACTTAGCCCCCGCACTATTATTAAATACATATTGCTTTTAGCCTTAGAAGCATGTTGAACACTGACAAGCAGTATTTGTGAAACTTACCCTTCATCTGCTGAATGATCTTTCCTTCCTGGCTTGGGCCAGGGCTTGTACTGCATTTTATACAAGACAGCGCAGGAAGGAGTAAATGAAAGGGAAATGGCTTCTCACAGTCTGATGCACTGAATATTAACAATATTGTGCCATATTCAACCTAGATATAAATATGGCTGTATATATGTATATATTCTAATGCAAACCTAATTTCCATGTTTTTGGCAGATCTGTATATTTGCGGGGGAAACTCTTCTGTTCTCTAACTGGGCCATAACAGCTGATATGTTAATGGTAAGTCAAACATTTCTTGTAATGTAAATAGATCATATTATGTTTAACGTATACACATGGAATAAATATTAGTCCCTGGGCCACACGTGCAGAAAGGTCCCCTGTGTGACCCTGTCCATTTAGCTAGCTCCAGACAGAACACACTTTTTATAGTTAACTGTCAGTGTAAAGTTAAATAGAATAACTCTTTACCCTTAAATATGTTTCAAAGCAACAAGATGCATTCCTTATCCATTTTATTGCATTTATGTATATTTTTTCGAGTTGCCATACATTTTTCCATGGCTTAGACATCCTAGACTTCTAAGTTAGATCTTCTTTATTGCTCAGTCTGGCTATTCTGTGGATACCTTTGCCAAACCCCTTACCATCAGTAGAAGCACTTGTTGTGCATATTACGTATCTGTACAAATATCTGAATGCATTAGCCTTGGTACCATTTGCTGAGAAGAAATTTCAGTTCTCTAAGAAGCAATTGATAACAGGTCAGATCTTTTATATTCAGAGGGCAGCAGTTTGAAAGCCACCGTGGCTTCAAGCTTTACTATGTCAGTACATTTTGTCCTAAAGCCATCATTTAGATCTAGCCAAACTATGGCAAATCCAGATACACTGTCTTTAAATTCTTCTGCCCTATTGTGTTACACTATTACTTCCCAAGGTAGAAAGCCAGAAACTTACCTATCCTAACCTAAAACCTATGGGGAAAGTTTCCAAAATAGCACCTTACCAGTGGCTATACACTAAAGGTGCTCACTGTTCTTTAAGAAGAAAACATCTCCTATGGATAATAGCTCCCATTTTCCTCTCTAAGGCTGATGGCACATAGAGAAAGAGAGATAAATGTTTACTGGTACATTCAGACTTTGAAGAGTAGCTTTTTAGTGTCAGTATCACTTCAAAGCTAATTAGAGAGATGGATAAACAATAAGCCCAAGTCATATATATTAATACAAAAAATCATGATCTAAGCTTAGGTGTTGCACAGAGAATTGAAGTACCACCCTTCTGAATGCTGTTGTGCTTTGTATTTGTTTATTTTTATGTCACATTAGTAAAATGGTGTTTTCTGCTTTTGGCTATATAGAGGCAAGGAGAATAGCTGTGGTTTAAATTACTTCTAATAAAGCAGATTATTCCCCTGTAAAAAATCAGTTTCTTCTGTATGAAGAACTTTGCAGGATGTCCCCTAGGTGTGAGACATGAGATTAATCGTAGACACTCCACAGGGTTTTTTTGTCATTTTTTTTCTTTGTTGTTTTTGCTGAGAGGTAGCATTGCCTTCAGTGCCCTTGCCCACTGGGTCACTTCTGCCAGACTCATTCTGTTTTATCAGTAGGCAGCTTCTCTCTCTGATTAACAGATAATAGAAAGTGGAGTATGTGAACACAATGCTTAATGCAACCTTTGCCTTTGCGCTTTGATCAGCTTTTGTAAAATCAGCAACCACTGAGTGGAAGAAAGTGACAGATAAAAATAATTTCTGCATAACTTGTAGGCCTTGGCTAATGGCACATATGTTTATCTGATGGGATGTTAGGATCATGAAAGTAAAGTATCTGGCAGTTTGTGTGTGAATTAGCTCTTTGCACTTGCACAAATTAATGGAACCTACCAGTGGCAGAGCTGCCATCGACAACTTAGGGCACACTAATGGAAAATGCAGTGGGAAAAGCTGAAATAAATGCACCTATGAGTTTGGTATATATTTTCATTTAATGTCCATATTGTGTACCTAAAGAAGATTATATATGTCAGTACATAGATTTACCCTATATTGTGGGGCAGATGTATGTGTGAAATTAGAGCTCACCACAGTAAAATTTCTCCACTCTCTATTAAATCCTATGGGATTTATAGAGGTGTATTTATCAGTGGGTGAGTGGTTCACTAAGTAAGCTAGAGTTCACTATTTGAGAAATATGCCTCTGAAAATCCTATATGAATGAGGATGGAATTTTATTGTGGTGAGCTCTATTATTACTCTTTGATAAATCTGCTCCTATATGTACATTTGCAGCTGCTAATGAATGTGCATGTACTAAATTCTTCAGGTTATTTTGCCAGGCATTAACTGCTGAAAATCCATAGTCTAACCCCGTACTTGCAGGGTACGCATCTATTTATTCTGTGTAATACTTTCAATGCAGTCAAAACAAATACTGATCAGGCACATCAAATTCTCCCTGAACTTTTTTCTTTCCATGGCATCTGAAAAATCTGTGTCTCATAAATGTATAACCTCTGAATAATCTGAGGTAAATAAAGAACACATGCTTTTAGGTCAGCATTTCACTGTATTAATATTTTTATGAAAAATGAAGGTGCACCATATGTTGCGGTGCTGTGCAGCAGGGACTAATATATTTGCAGACATTGTGTAAATGGAGAAAGCGGCTCTAACACAAACAAGTTGAGGGGTCATGCAAAGGCACATTTCACACATAGTTTTTTCCTGTTCGTTTGCAGTTTGCTCAATTAATTCTTGAATTCGGAATAATCTATTGATATAATTCGTAGCAGGTTGGCTCCATCTTGTGTTTTCAGTGCAGCTTGGGGGGGTTAATGGCCAGCTGCAATATCAACCTAAAACATAATAAATATAAACTGAAGGCCATTCATGTCTTGTTTTACATTATAACCACCGAATGTTATAGTTTATAGTTGCCACACATGAACGCTTATAGTGTATGGTGCATAGATTTCATGTTCCATTGCTTTCTGACAATAAGAGCATGACACAGTTATGTCACTGAATTCCAATAGTTTTTGTTAATAAACCTGTCAAATGCTTGAGGAATGTACAAGTGCTACTTGATGGGCGTATACCACTGACATGTACAAGTAATTAACACAACCAGTCTTGTAATATTTGGGTAACACCATTTTTTTAGCAAAGAGTTGCCCCTTACTGTTTATGCAGAAAAAAGAAAAAATAATTTTCTTTCCTGAAACCAGTGATTTTTATTTTTTAGTTACCCTTTGTCCTTTCCTGAATTCTTGAGCCAAATTTTTTGCAAATACTCGCATCAGTAACACAATGTAGGGCCCATTGTTTTTGGATTTTCCAGCAACATAGTTGGAATGTACCTCTTTATGTTTATGGCATTGTGAGTAGGAAAGTAATCATGGCAATCGTCTGCTGGCTCACTAGGAATTTCCTATTGAACAAATTAAAGTAAACATGGGACTTTGGCTTCGGACATATTTTTCTTTGAAAGGAAATGTTTTAGATGTTATGTTTTTGGTTGATATGTTAAAAGGGCAAAATATAACCCCAAGCTCAGTAAGATAAATAGCTGTAGCAGATCCGTCATATTATTACCTTTATTTTCTTCAACATTAATAACTAAGTAGACATAGAAAACTGGCATGTCCTTTTTTGAAAGACTATGTTGGGTATAGTGCAATATTTTCATATAGTATGTATAGCAAAATACAGGAAGCAACATGAACTTCTATATATGGATTAATTAAATAAAAAAGATTCTATGATTGGCTGTCATATACTTTCCAATACTTAACCCTTCTTTTCATTCTCTGCTGCACAGTATGTGGTCATACCAACACGGCGAGCAACAGCTGTTGCTTTACAGAGTTTTACGTCTCATCTTCTAGGGGATGCTGGTAGTCCATACCTGATTGGATTTGTAAGTACACTACATACATAAATAACTATCCCAGAATAAAAAACAATGACTTAATAATTCATAAATAAGAGGCAACACAGAATAGAATTTTGAGGCTGGTATGAAATGCATTGAGAAATGGCAGTCCTGAAATTTTAAATAAAGGGGATTTCATATATGAAGACAGAATATCATGAAGGAATGATAATGTGATTATATAAAGCATACTTTATAGCAAAGGGATCATATAGATGGAACTGATTGGTATAGAAAACCTAAATCACGGTCTTCTGTCAATCATCAGTGGTGTGTGGCATTTACCCCCTGTCACACCAAGCATGCACCAGCCCTTCCTATATACAGCCCTGTTTTGTTTAGCCTTTACCCATATAGTTACTCCTCACTCCATTTATCTGATCCCTTTTTCTAAGACCCTCATCACTTCAAGTGCCAAGTGATTGTATTTTCTCCTTCCCCATTTTCCACAAAACTATGTGCCTCTCTGAAGTGGCTGAACACAGTGCAAAAGCTTATGAGATAGGCTTTCTGGGATTTACATTTTAAAATCACTTTATTATTGTGTAATTTATCATATATCACAGAAGGACTTGGGCTGTAGGAGTGGAAACAAATAGGAGAAATAAGTACAGGAAACAGAATAAAGTGCCTGGTATAAATCGTATTTAAAAAACCATAAAAACAACACAATTAAAATATACATTGCAAAAGTGTTCAGAAGCAATAGAATTTAAATTCCTTAGCATATAATGTATATCCACTGTTGAATTAAAGAGTAGCAGATTATGTCCAAGAATAGATACTGATTTTCCTTATCCTTTGTGCTTTTGTTCTTTGGACATGTCTTCCAAGATTTAATTTCCTGTTATCTTTAATATACCTTTTTTTCTCCATACTAAGATCTCAGACCTTATCCAGCAGAGCACCACCAAGTCTTCCCTTTGGGAGTTCCTCAGCCTTGGCTACGCACTTATGCTCTGTCCCTTTGTTGTTGTCCTTGGGGGGATGTTCTTTTTGGCCACAGCCCTCTTCTTCTTGGAAGACAGAGAAAAAGCAGAGAAACTGTAAGTAATGAGGGCACTTTGCTTACCTCCCTGTTGCAGCTAATAGAAGGCTAATTTTACATTTTATTTCACTTTTGTGCAAAAGCAAACTGCTTTATTTCCCTTGCTCATTCTAGCCATTCCATAATCATCACGAGTGCTGCCATCAAATCAGTCCAACCATGAGCCTCATTCACCAGTGCAGATCACAATTTGTCATTTAATTTTAATTGATGGTTACCATAGTAAAAGGTGCTTTCTTTAACACACTAACTAATTCCAATGCATGAAGCTTTTATTGGGAATCAACTAACATTAACACTATTCATCATCTACCTCTCCAATATTTCTTTCACTGTAGCAATGAACACATTATGATGAAATGATCCACTGAGAGACCACATTATAATGACTGTTATTTGGTAGAGATCTTTTCTGCAGGATCTTGAAATGATTGTTAAGATTAGAACTATGAATGTACGGACTGAAACTTCCTAGAGTTCCTACTATCTCACAAGCTTCTTAAACAATCACAGCATAATGATTATCTCCATCTGCTTTTATTAACTAGTATAAAGTGCACTATACAACCTTTACTATAGATATGGCTTTGAGTAAAGAGAACCCATAGTTCCTTAATTTCTATGATTCTGACATGACATTACAGTAACCAAACACATATTAATATTCTAAAGATACCAGTCAAAACCAAAGCAAACTGTTCAAGAGAGGTTGCTTTTAAATAAAAGCAAACTACAGTTTTATATTCTCTTTATACTCTACTAAAGCTTTTATCATGCCACATTATTATTAACAGGATACTGCTCCTTTCATTTAACTGACAGTAAAAGCTAATAAAGAATTTTTTTCTAGCCATTAATTTTATTAAATGCAACACATGACAGAAATTCTTTGACATAGTTTTCCTTTAACTTGGATTGATCCTATTTTCCTATCTAACATTAATGTAACTAAACTAAACTAAACAAATAGTGTGGTTCTACTCAGTGTGCTTATCTAGATAGGAGCTAGTGTTCTGAATTAAAAAAGGGTGCCTTTTCTTCCCAATAGAGAGCCGTGCTCAGATCCCTTCACTGTTGGCAACTGTAGTGACTCAGAAGAAGCTTCCATCTTGTAGCCTTTAGGTTGGTCTGCTTTTTGTTTTATTTCCTTTATTTTGCTTTGCTTTTCCGACTGCACCAGTCGGTGTGATTTGAGCGAGACCCTGTTCACACTAGTTATTTTAATTTGGCTTCGTCTTACCAACTCATGCATTGCAACATGTCATATGAAATACTACTTACTGATGTTTGTAAGGGTAGAAGGCTCTATTACCTGGGTGGACTTAAGGATGCTGCATAGGAAATCAAACTAAACTCCAAGTAGAATCACACATTTATTAGGATATTGGGGGTTTCTATTGAAATCTGACATGTTTCAATCCTTCTGCTTGGTCTGACTTCAAACAAAGTCATTAGCGTGAACTAGCACTTACTAATTTTTTATTATATTTTGTGACAAAGAAAGCACCATCTCAAACTCATAGTAGCCATGCAGTATATTTCAATATTTGCAAAATGGTACTAGTGTATAGTGATCGACAATTGCGCACCCCCAAATGGACGATATGGAGGCATCCTTAAGTGACAATATTGTGTTTATTTTCTCAGCTACATATATAAGTTTGTTTTTATCTTTCTTAGAACAGCTTTTTTCAAACTACATTGTTTCTGCTTTTGACCATTTCTCCATTGTTTATCCTGTTTAGCTTTCTAGAATTAGCCAGATACTTCCTTTTCCTTTAACTATCCGTAGTAGCAAAGTATTATAGCTTGTTAGACATGGATCAGAACCACAAAATATAGAATAGGTGGTATAAGAATGAAGTTTGCACTTGTAAGAATTGTAAGAAATTTTTACCTTATGCTTGTATAATGATTTTTCATTTGCTGTGTACACCATGCCTGAAGCAGGGACCCAAGTAGACTCAAAAGCTTGCATTTTATAATCAACTAAGCCAATAAAAGTTATTACTTACTCTATATATTCATTCCATTAAGAGCTTCAGAAGGGTGTAAAGGTGCTGCTTCACTTTATATTACCGGCACTTTAAGAATTGTAGGCAGATTGCAGTTTTTCAGGAATATCTTGCTTTGTTGCTATGATGTACTCATCAGAATATTTTAATCGCACCATGATCATATAAATACCTTTATATGCAAAATAGTAATTTCATCTTCTAGATAAATGGTTAGGCTTATAGTTCATATCTGCTGCCAGGGTTGGCAAATAAAGAAAGAAAAAGATAATATTAATCAAAACTACTCTCTCTATTACAAAGCACTTCAATATATTGATGCAAGAGCCAGGTAAATTTAATAGCAGAAAAGCTAGAAATATACTGTACCTTCAGCCCTGTGCAATGAAACAGCTTTTTTATTGAAATGACAAGGACAGTGCATTTCCCTTCCCTTTCTTTTGTTATTCCCATAAGGTTTGGACATGTTTAAATAGTGATAAATCACTGCTAAATGTGGCTTATGCATGGGAGCAAACCAGGCTCCACTAAGCGGTGAGTGGCCATGGAAATGATGCTGTATATAGACAATGCTTGTGGAGCCAGGGGCTTCCTTCTTTTCTTATAATACTGATGTTTATCTCAGATCCAGATGAAAAGGTTAACCATTGTTTCTAACCTATTTAAGAGATCTACATTAGCAATCCATTTCCTAAAAAAGAAAAAAAAAATAGATTTTTACTGAACTATAAGTACATTTTCCATTGCAGACTTGGCAAATTCGTGTTCCTAAAGTTAAAAAAAATACCTGTGCACAATATAAAGACCTATAGCCCAAATCATGGGGATGCTGGAAATATACTATACTGTGCATTATCAAACAAAATGATTTTAACAACAAATTGAAAAATATGTGGTTTTGTGGTATTTGCTGCATGGTGTGTCAAATGCAACAAAGTTTAAAAGAGGCCAAGCATGGTGCAGAATCTACTACTTTACTGCATTAAAGCCTGGGTAGAATTGCACCATGAAACTTTTTTGGTATGTGCATATATATGTCCAAAAATGAAAAGATCTGAATTCTCACTGTGGGTAGCACAGATCACTACTCTGACATGGCAAATTGGCATCTGTAACTGATGATACGCGACAATGATTTCAGATTGTTACCAGACCTCATTCACTCCATGCAGAAGTGGCAGATGTACTAATGATAGTTATAGAACACCTAAACCCAGTCTATCAGTAAAGTTCACTGGAATACCGAATTGTAAGCAAGTCTTTATTACATGATTACATTTTATCATTTACTTTGGAAACCACATTCATGCTACCTGAAAACCTAAAAAGCAGTGTTATCATCGCTCATAGTTCTCTATTTGATTCATCATCCCAGACCAGTATTAGGGATGAGTAAATAAGGTTGCCACTAACGAATTTGCAGCAAAATCTGGGAAATTGCCTGTGGCAAAGTTTTTTTTTTTTTAAATTTCTTGTGAACATTTACATCAAATATTTGCCTAGCGTGTGCAAGCAGGAGATGCGATCTGTCCACAAAGTTATTGCCAAGTAGGAGATCTCGACTCCTTGGCACAGCCATTGAGGACAGAAATGGGTGCAATTTTAGTGCAGAGCATGATCGATCTCCTGATCTGGACAAGCATTGCGGACAGAACTGACAGGCAGGGCAAGGAGGAGGCACAATCCAAGCCTGCTACCCCTGGTTCTGTCTGCAGTGTTTGTGCAGAGCAGGAGAATGCTTACCTGGATTTGGCCAGCTCACAGGCAAAGCGAATCACTGCGGTTGTTCTTTTGCCTTGTCTGGAATAAAGAAGGTTTGAACAATAATAAATAGTGATTCTGATATATTTTGATATTTATCCAGATGATAAGACTAGACTTTTTAGTTGAATATCTGCAGTATTGTAAAATACACAGATGGAGGTTTGGGTTTGAAAGCGCATAAAAGAACTAAGAACAAACAAAACCACAATATTTGCAAAATGTTTAATTTTACAAATGGAACTCTTTTAAAATAATAATAGTCAGTGCTTACAAAGCCCATGCAAGCTGCTTTATACAGAATAATTACAATCAAACAATAACTATTTTGGCCATATCAAGGTGTATCCAGCAATCTGAAAGTCTGGATGTATGTGGTTGGCTGAGGTAGAATATAGCAGTTCCTTTGTGTTACAGGAGAGACTATATTGGGGAAGTATTTCACAAGAATTTGTTTGAAGAAAACCTGGTGCGCTCTTGTTTCATTTATCTATATTAGAATCGAGAGATTTGGTCTGCAGGGACTAGTATAAACACAGCTGCAGCTTCAGTACAGAGATAGGGGAAGCTGGACTACGAACCAGCGAGCATTTTATGTTGTATTTCTATATTTTAGTGTTGTAGAGCAGGGCTGTCTAAATGGTGTCTAACAATTTTCTATGACCCTCAGCATGCCCAAGATCTCCATATTTATCCTTCTTACAACTTCTATTTAGAGGACCTAGATGACTTACCTTGTTCCACAGTTCCAATCATTGTGTCTTAATGCAAAAATAAATTACATTTCTTTAAAACAAGAATGCCCTGACTGTTAATTTCCCTCTGTTGCTGAACTGCAACAACCTGTAGCTGGCTGTAGTAAACAACAACTCAAGGGTCACAAGTTGAAGATTCCTAATTTACAGTAACTCAGTCAGTCCAAATGTGATGTCTAAATCATTCATTTGTACCCATTACTCTGCCCAAGGGTAGAGATCCCCCATTATTAAGCAAATGACAGTCACACTGTACACTAATCAGTCCTTGCAGCTGTCAGAATAATTGTTTGTCATTACAAACACTTCAAAGGCTTCTGTGGGCACATTACTAACTTAATGACACAAAGTCTGACACATTTTGTTCATTGAAAGCATATAATACTCCATTCTGTGGCTCTGAGAGCGCAGTACACATATTTCAACCCCCCCCCCCCCCCTATATTTAGCAAACTACAAATTCATGTTTGTTAACACAAGGTGAGGAATTAACAGTAAAGCAGAGGTGGAAAAAGTGAGGATGAGCTGGTAAAAAAAAAAGCCAGGAATGGAAAAGCAAATGAGAGAGAGAAAACGCTGAACTTTTTCATTTCGTTTCTGTGCTATTCTTAAAAATGACATTCTCTGTTTGTCCTTTATTTAGGGTGAATCAACTCATGATGCCGTCAACTGCTGTAAAGGTCTGATAAGGTAAGGTTTAAGGGCTGCATGATGTACACGTCTGTCTTTTATTGTGTGTGTATCTGAAGCATATCAGTGATACATGCAATGACAATATTTATGTGCATGTGTAAATTTACTGCAGATTGGCTTTATTATAAAGCATAAACATAGTTCAAAGAGCTGTACAATAGAAAAGTGTATATTGTGTATAAGATATACAATTCACATACATGGGCAGATAAGCTGTCAACTCAGTCCAAAGGGACTGAGGCTCTTAGGCAGTGCTTGCAATCCACTGACATACATGTCCTATGTAATAGCAACATACATGCATTATTTGTGTGCCCTTTAGCTCTGTTCCAGCATTTCATGCCCTAGGGCACACATTTCTTCTTTCTTTTCATTGTGGATTTCTCTGAAAGCTGTTAGTGGTGCCCCCTGCTGTGCTTGCCTGATTGCCTCCCAAATAACCAAAGGACTTTAATTACCATCCTTGTCGATCCTTTAGCATTCTGTTATAAACATTTGCACAAATCACTACTTCAAATAAAATGTAAGTCGTAGCTGAAGAATTTCTCCCCCTTTGCTTAGCACTGAAAGGGAGTATTAGGCTTTAGGCTGCTTTCATATGCGGCATTCTGTCAATTAGCAAGACTCAGCAGCAAATGCAGTACTGACATCTGTTCTTTTATAGCAGCCTGCATGCAGAGAAAATAGGGAAATACAAGTCATGCAGTTGGATGAAGTACACCGGGTTGAATATTCTATTGCCTGTCTTAATTTCAGGTGGCAGCTCTTAAAACATGGCATAGAGCCAGAGCAATTCATATCTGCATAGGCAGAAAGCCACAGAAATGTATTTCTAACCACACCTAATACCACATAAAAGTCCCGACTGCAGCCAAAAATAAATGGACCAGAATGGATTTTTTTTTTTTTTACAAAGTCATTAAAGTGAAAGTATCAGATTGACTCCGTAATACGCATAATGTGATATATAAAAGAGACAGATTTATGTATTGGCGTTCTTATTTAATCATAGCATTTTTATCGTTTTTTTTTTCAAGCAGGTATAAGCAACCTGTGGCTTTGCAGCTGAACTGCACTTTGTAGCATTGGAAGTAGATGTTGAAAATTGTAGTTCAGCATTTAATATAGAACAGACATAGCAGTGTTTTGCAGTTTGAGTCAGTGGGACTTCAGTGTGTAATTATAAAAGTTTTCCTTGATTACCAAATCTTTCATTGTGGGGACCTCTATATAAAATCAGAGAGCAGTTGCTGATATGAAATCAGGGCAGTATAAAGTTCACCTACACCCTTTATCACTTCTTCTCAAAGCATATTAACCCTCCCTGTAAACATGCACTCATCTCAGGGAGAATCACCCTTCCCCACCAGTAGCCACTTCTCATTATGAAGTAGTGCTCAGCACAGCAGTGTGCCATAAGGCATCACTCACTGACCTGCTAAACCCTTTCTGCTACAAAGTCCCTTCCCTCTGCAGCTCTCCTTTCTATCCATGTAGCCTCATCCACAGCCATCTCCTCCTCATTATCCCTGCCTCTCCCAGTCAATGTTGGGCCTATTTACGAGTAATAATAACATACAAAGAATATGCTGTCCCTTACTATAAACAATCATGAGGAATTATCTGCTTGGAACTTGTATGTTATCCCCACATTTGCTTGGATTTCCTGTGGTTGTTTCAGTTTCCTCCCACATGCTGAAAATACACTGGCAAGTTAATTGTCTGCTGATGAAACTGACTGTACTGAGGGTGCCTCCTCTAGGGCAGCGACTGATGTGAATCAGCTCTCTCTATACACTGTTGCTTTATAGGACAGGACTAAATATTTACATTAGAATATAAAAATACATATATTCCTTGATAACGCCCATGGCCTCAACTGCATTTTACAAATGTTGGTAGGTATTGTACCTATTCTGACAGGTGCTTGGTTCTGTACAAGACAACTATGGACCTCCCACCCAACAGTACTATATCTGTCCAGCCTATAATGACATTCTGAAAGTAAAGGAAAGTCATGTGAAATAAAGAATTTAGGTTTAATTATTGTTGGATTTTGTGCTGCTCAAAAGTTTTTTGTACTGCCATAAAAATGATCCAGTTGCATTTTTTTTATTCAAATCTGAAAAATTGACCAGGATCCACTGGCTTCCAGCTTTGTTTATGTGCACTGTGAATCATATGATCGCAGTGGGCGGCCCTTAGTACTTGAAATTGAAATTTTCTATTTTGGATTATCCAATGGCACATACTCTAAAAAGTATATATTTATGAAAATGGTTTATTTAGATGAAGTAGGGTTTTACATATAAGCTGTTTTGTGCAATATATTTTTATAGAGTCCTACATTGTTCGGGGGTATAGTTTTCCTTTCAGGTTGGCATTAGGTAGCCATGGGTTTAACTGCAATATAATTTCAAATAACATATATATTATTATTCATTGTTGGAAGGGAAGTATTTGTGACCACAATGAATAATTGTGCCTATGCATACTTATTCTTCCTGTTATACAGTGCATGGTTTAGATACATCATTTGCCTTCATTTTTTTACAGAACAATCCAGGTATATAAGGAAGATCTGACAGTTCCTGGGATACCCCACCTGCACCTCGAAGGCTGCATCTTGGGGATTCTGATGAAGAAAACAAAAGAAAATGAAGGATCATCCCTCACACAGACCCTTCATTATAATCCAATCAATAAACTAAACCATTACAAAAGAACTCAACACTGAAAGGTAAAATTGCCAATATTTGCAGTTTATGAAGAAAATTGAGACTATGCAAAGTAACTCCGGACACATGAAGTATTTTTTTTCGAAGTGACCGCCTTCTTTGGCTAGTAGATGTGTTCCCAGAAGGTAAAGTGGATGCACTGAATCTTCATCATTCCAATGTATGACTATACAACTGTATACATCACACTGTGATCAGTGGGGAAGAAATCAACAGCAGCCATTGCTCGGAATCTCAGACTTCTTTGCAGAGAAGCCAACCAAGTGGGTAACGCCAGGCAGCAGGCAACTTTCAGTGTGCAAGTGTGCAGCATTACATATCCCGCTGTCCCATAAAATGATACTGGGAGCTGGAGAGATAAAGGGTCATATCCCTAATGGTAACATTTTATTACATATTGTTGAGGAATACTTTGTTTAGATGAAGACAATGTATGTATACTAGCTGTATATACCTTTTTTTTTTTTTTTACAAGTCTGTATATAAATACATAGAGATATATGTATATATATTTTACACATGCCAAAATTTTATTTAAACCTTGAGCAGTTCCAAAGGCTCACGTTTCTACTATCAGTGGATATTAATGGATATTTATTCGCTAAAGTCTGCATTGCAACAGCTTTAATATTTAATTATTCAGCAAAAGCTAGAAAGTGAATGTGTTACTAACGTTTTTTGTTTACATACTGCGTTAAAAATGTGTGATGAAATTTCTTCCTTGTTTGATGCACCTGATGGAAGAAATGGATGAGATTTTTAGGCAGTCAATGGTTTACAGTTTGGATGTAATACAAAGACAAAATTGAAGAATATCAGCAGTGTATGAATATGATTACAGTGTTAGCTTGGGGGAGAAGCTTCAATGTATTGCAAAGAACCATGCAAGGTCAGAGGTCTGGTCTTAAAAAAATCTATATATATTTAAAAAAGCAATACTGCTGGGGAGTGCAGCCTTCCAGAATCACCCACCCTGATGTGACCCTGGATGCAGCCATATTTACGACTGTGATTTTCTACAAGCATCTCTAATGTTTTAAAAGTTTTCTGCTTTTTTCAAGCCTGGTAATTTTGGGGTTCATGCTCCTGATGTGTGAAGAGTTATAACTCATCATAAGTTTTGATGGACTGTTTCGCCATTTTAGCAGTGAACAGCAGCTATCAGGCCAGGTTTGAACCTTTCCTGATTCCCAATACTAACTTGAAAAAATATTGCCTTAATTTACAAAAACATGGAACCAAAACTGAAATATACAGACATTAATCAGACGAATAAATGTTCACAATTTTTAATTCTACCAAAATTCTTAAAATACTTTTACATTCTATACTCTTTTTTCCCATTATTTATCTACAGCACATAGCTTACCTTTACATCCTGTACTGCATTAGGCTTTCTTGCTGGCTTGCAAGTTGGAATGCCAAATATTTGAGCTCTGTGCAGAAGTTTATAAGCATTTATGCTTATGGCGACCAAGATGTATAGAAACCTGCTATGCACACTGTAACAGAACAGACTAGGCCATTGTATTATAGAACTATTCATTGTACACAGAGCTGTATTTTGAAAGTTTCAGGCACACAGTGCCCTGCTTTGCAGCTTACGACCTAAATTTTTTGCCTGAGGCGCAAAGACATTAAACCTGGGTTTTGGCAGCCCATGGTAGGCACGTGCCCCACTTACCATCATAAGCCAAGGGACTTCCTTTGAAATATAGGGAGCTGACAAAAGAACCACATCCAGATCTGCCAATGTGTTTGTCTAATAAGAGACTATGGTTCAGAATGTTAGGATATTGGGAGATAATGCAGTCATTTGCACTGGAAGCTATATCTCTGTGCCGTAACTCAAAAAACTGCATTCTTGCAAAGTTCTGAAACCTCATATATTCTAGTAGCCTTAGTTGATAACCCCACCAGACCCACCTAACCTGAGCAAGTAAGAATCATGAAATTAAAATGTTAATGTTAGTGTATACCATTGTGACATTGCTTTAAGGCTACACAGATTTTGCCACTCAGGCAGATAACTGCAGTCAAAGCAGCTCTTTCTGCTAGTCAGTGCTATTCTCAGAGATGTATGGGAAGCATTCTGCCTGTAGCTGGGGACCATTACCTGTAACCAGCAGGTCTGCCATGGGCAGAACATTTTCTATCAGGCCAAGACTGGCTATGGATTCTGGCAAATGCCAGAGGGGCTGCTGTAAAATGGCAGTAATTGGGCAGGTGGAGGGCTGTTTGGGCCTCTGTGTACTTGGAATGCCAGGGCCTATTTTAAATCAAATTAGCCCAGACCTGTTTTCCAAACACATATATAGGAAATGTGACTGGTGGGTAGGAGTGTTTTGACTGCTGGTATTTTCCACATGTGTCTGATGGAGGTGAAAATGCCTTGTGTAGCATTAGCTTTAAGGAAAAACTAGAGAATTGCAGTAAGGCTAGCTTAGAGTTTCCTAAGCTAAAAAGCATGTAGAATTCAATGTTAAAAAGAGTGTTTGGCAACACCCACTGTATTCAGTATCCCAGTATTCTCTTTTCTATAACCATTAATGAAGACCCCTTATTTACAAATGGAAGCATATCTAAGGTTGTCAGTGGAACATAGTAGTTCAACCTCTGGATGACAGCAAATTGTCCATCTCTGTACTGTACATTACATTGGCCAAGAGAGTTGTTTGGCCACATCCAGAAGACATTTTGACAAATAGAAAGTGGCAATACAAATTCCTCTTAATTAGCTGAACCAAACAGCATATTGTCAGTTAAGATAGCTATACACAGTAAGATCTATCCCCCCCGATATTCCCACCTTGAAAAGTCAATATCGTGCTAAACGATTGCTTTATAATATAGGAGATAGGAAAGGTTAGAGGGAGGACACATCAGTAAGCTTATGTGGCCCCCCATCCGATTAAATAATCACTGGCCAATTTTCAGGTAGGGCAGTCAGAAGGGCTCTATACATGGGCAGATCGGTCTACAAGACTCAAATCAGCAGCTGAAATCTGTATGGTGCCTTAAATTAATAATAACATTAGGTGGTATGAATGTGAATCTCTGATGGGTTAGGTTATAGTATATATATATATATAAGTAAAGTAAAGTAAAGCAAAGTAAGGAATCACTGGCACTCACGTGAAGATTCACAAAAAGATGCCTGGGTGCAGCAATCAAAACCAGGGAAACATCGATGAAAAGGAAGCCGCTCTCACAGGACTTATGTTCAAAAACGTATGTAGTTTATTCAACTGGTGAACTGACGTTTCGGCTGAACCTCAGCCTTTCTCAAAGTTGCGAGAAAGGCTGAGGTTCAGCCGAAACGTCAGTTCACCAGTTGAATAAACTACATACGTTTTTGAACATAAGTCCTGTGAGAGCGGCTTCCTTTTCATCGGTGGCTCCTTGATGACTGAATTTGCAAAATGTCTCCTGTGCTTAGGCAACACTGGGTCAGGAATATATTTAAGCAGCTGATAGACCTGGAATTATTTTCATTTAACTGATAGGCGCTCCTTTGCAATATATTGTAGTCTTCTCCAGGGATGGGGCAAGAAAAGGTAATTTAATTCCCTAAGGAATGTAGAGCATTGAATAAAATACATAGGAGAATAACAATGCAATTAAAGGTTTTTCTACCAGGAACATGTAAATTTGGCCCAGTGTGTGGGAGTGGTAGTTCACCAACACCTATAGGGCTGCCGGCAGGGGTATATCTAATGCTATCCATTCGTGTATGATGTCAATACTAACTGAACAAAATGGGAACAAACCAATGGTGCTCAGTGTCTGTGCTACAAATACTTTATGTATATTGTTATATGTTTCAGGTTGATTACAGCTGAGATAGCTCATAGAGTGGTAGATCACTACGGCTACATACACGTTGGTGTTTATTAGCACCTATTAGAATAGATTGTGCTGTGTATGATTGCACCTTGTACTCACGCCCAGCGGAGAGGCTTTACTTTATATGGGGGGACGAGGGTCAGATGAATGGTAAATATAGCATAATGTCCGTCAGTATCCAGTATTGTATTTACCATAAACCAAACCTTTTCCCCCCTCTGGGCGCATTCATGGTGCACTCAAATGCTGCACACCTTAACCAAATACAGTATGACATGCACTCATGTCTGTGTAGCCATAGAGATACTGAAGCACAGCTATGTCTCAAAACCAGTCTGGCAGACAGTGCCTGGGGGAATACTGATCAGAACATTTTAGGAACAGGTTTTTTTGTTTAACTCATTCATTGTCTTTTTTTGTCTGTAATCCAGAATATCATTTTGTACAAGCTGATCCCGTAACAAAACAAAAAACATTTGTATTGTGTTAAATGTGAAATGTTAACACTTTTGCTACGGGGAAACCCTGGAAGAGCTGGTCCCTTTATGTACCGACTACGACACCAGCACTTAAACAAAATATCAGTTTTACTATGTGATGTACACAAGCGGATGTTTTCTTGTTATACAAGAACTAAAGTACAATAGCTTTCTGATTTGTTCAGGAATAAAACAAAAGGACTATATTATTTTTTAGAGAAATTGTAAACCTCAGAGTATAAGAAAAAGCCAAATATATACATTTATGTAAATGATATACAAAATAAACTATTTAAAGCAAATTTATGTGTATATTTTATATTTTTTGTATGAATGTCAGATTCTTGGCTGTGCATTTTAGGACAGCTGTTGTGTCTTCTGTCCTAGGATACTAAAAATATACCCTCCGCCTTCTATAAAAGGGCCGATTTCCATTCAACTGCTACTTTTTAATTGCCTGGTGGTTTCTGGTTGGCGAATGTGTGTGGCCTTGGAAGTTAGCGCTTCAAAGAACAATGTTTGAAATAGAAATATACTCCTCCTTTGAAATTGTACAGAATTGACAGTTCTTAGGCAAATCATTCAGCATGATGGAACCACAGAAATTTCACTTACATTCCCTGAAAGGCTCGGCAGGGCATCATTTCTATAAAATGTCTGCCCTCTACAGGTAGGACAAGACATAGCAGCGCCTACAAATAGAAAAACAGATACTTACTAAAAGCTTTTTTTAGACACAGATTATAAAAATGGTAAAAAATAATACATTTTCATCCTATAAAGAGTTAACATTTTGCTGACTACAATCTATCAGCAGAATCCCAATGCTGTCATGTGAAATAGATTTAAAGATCAATCTCTCCATCTGTTCCTCCTGTGAGAGTTGTACGATGGGAAGCTCCCCGCACAATGTTACTGGATGGAAAAGCATTCTCTAAACAGCCTTTCTAGTTTTGAATAAATGTAAATTGAATAATCTCCAGAACTCATGGTATTTATTTAGAAAACAAGATTTAGCTCTTGTGGGTTTCAGATTTTTATGGTTCTGATTCTCCCCTTAACATATTATACAGTAACACTATATAAATATACGTGCATATATAAGCACTCCTCCATCAATCATTTAGCAATACTTTAATATCAAACAAATATTAAATATGGATTGTTTCCCTAACTGACCCACAAAGATGGCCTTCCATGAGTATTAACAATTTATTCTCCCCAGATCTCACCCTCAAGACAAACAGGGTGAGAACAACTATGCAGCAGTGTTTCCTGTGATGTTTGATTACAGTGCAATATCGCAATCAATTTTTATAACAGCAAGATGACTTAGTAATGAGAAGCAACCTTGTCACTGGTGCAGCCTTTTCCATGTGTAATTACATTTCTTGGTGGCCAACTTTAGAGAACAAGGGAGCACAGGGGGATAGATTTTAACCGCACTACAGCTTGCAAACCGGCCAAACCATTCATCTGTACATTGTCTTATCAAATCAATTAGAATTTGTTTTCCAGCATAGTTGATCTTTAAAAATTTGTGTACTTTTCAAAATATGTTTATGAAATAGTTGACTATTATTCTATTTGAATACTGATGTAAACATATCAGTGAATGAAGATACTGTCCCTACGACAGTAGCATAAAGCCAGTACAGGTATAGGATCGAATATCCAAAATGCTTGGGACCAGGGGGGTTTCTGGATAAGGGGTCTTTCCATAATTTGTATCACCATACCTTAAGTCTACTAACGGGTTTCTGGATTAAGGATTTCATACCTGTATATGGAACACATGTAGATTTAGTTGTAAAGAAAGGCAGAGCTACAATCAAACACATTTGTGCCAATAAGGATCCCCTGTCTCATACTGAACGCTTGGGATTTGGGGCCCCATCAGTGACTGGGACATCTACATCTATACTATCAACACTCTCTCCATGGGAACAGTTCCCTTGGTTTATGAACATGATTTTTGGGGTATTAAAATGACATTTGTGTGCGTGAGCACTTGGGGAACAGTGATCACAACATGGTCTCCTTTGAGATAATGCTACAGAGACAGCTCTATAAGGGAGTAACTAAAACTCTCAATTTTAGACGTGCAGACTTTGCCAGTTTAAGGGCATCTCTGCAATGTGTCAACTGGGAAAGGCTTTTCATGGGGTTAGACACAGAAGGAAAATGGAACATCTTTAAAACATTGCTTTGCAAGTATACACAACAGTATATTCCCCTTGTAAGCAAGGAGAGGCATCGCAAAGCAAAACCTTTATGGCTGAATAAAAGAGTTAGGGTCGAGGTTGGTAATAAAAAAACGTGCTTTTAAAGCATTCAAGTTAGCTGGGACAGCGGAAACTTTCATCAGGTACAAGGAAGCAAATAAAGCATCCAAAAAAGCTATCAGGCAAGCTAAAATAGAGATGGAAAGGGATATTGCAGCTAGGAGTAAAAAGAATCCAAAATTATTTTTTAATTATGTGAATAGTAAAAAAATGAAGCAAGAAGGGGTGGGAACTTTATTATCAAGGGGGGGTAAGTTGGTTGATGAGAACGGGGAAAAAGCAGAAATTTTGAACTCTCATCTGTCTATACATCTGAGGAGCCAGATAATGAAGGCTTCCCTTTTAATATACCCAGTGCTAGTAATTTAGCTACTGGCGCGTGGGTCACTCAGGAGGAAATTCAAAAGAGACTTGAACATGTAAAGGTAAACAAAGGTCCAGGGCCGGATGGGATTCATCCCAGGGTATTAAATGAGCTGAGCGCTGTGATTGCCAAGCCTCTTCACATAATTTTTCAGGATTCGTTGAGGTTTGGCATGGTGCCAAGAGACTGGCGGATTGCTAATGTGGTGCCATTATTTAAAAAGGGATCTCGTTCTCAGCCTGAAAACTATAGGCCTGTTAGTCTGACATCAGTAGTAGGAAAGCTTCTGGAAGGGGTAATAAGGGATAGGATAGTTGAATTCATTGCAGTTCACAATACTATTAGTTTGTGCCAGCATGGTTTTATGCGTAACAGATCTTGCCAGACTAATTTAGTTGCCTTTTATGAGGAGGTGAGCAGGAACCTTGATGCTGGAATGGCAGTTGATGTCATCTACTTAGATTTTGCTAAAGTATTTGATACAGTACCTCACAGAAGGTTAATGATCAAATTGAGGAATATTGGCCTAGAACATAATATTTGTAATTGGATAGAGAACTGGCTGAAGGATAGAGTACAAAGAGTGGTGGTAAATGGAACATTTTCTAATTGGACCAGTGTGGTTAGTGAAGTACAGCAGGGGTCTGTCACAACCTCAGGGCCGTGAGTTCCCAGACATAGGGCAGGACCCAAAGAGCAAACAGTTGGTATCACAGGATGAGGCGTTTATTGGAGAAATGGCAAGTAGCCATCAGCAGGTTCCCATAAGCCAGTAGGTGGTAGCCAGCCTGCACTCTTGTTCCTTAGGGAGTAGGGAAATACACACAGTTGGGGGGAATCTTCTTGCCGCAGCTAAGGTAGATTCCAGGGAACACAGGGGAGGGGGTCCTGCCGTAGCTAAGGTTACACCCCAGACAAAAGGCTCCTTGGAACTCTTGGCAGCCACCTTTGTAGCCAGAAAGGGAGCAGCCCCTGTCGTAAAACCAAAACAGGATTTGACTCCTTCTGCCAACCCAAAGGCAGCTTCCAGAGGGGCCAATCATAGCTAATCCCACTGGGCCTATGGGAAGCCACCTAGTGAGCATGCCCAGTTTAGTCTATTGCATTTACTAGACAGAGCACTGCTCTCACAAGGGGTAACTATGTGTATTGTGTCACTATGGGGTCTGGCTCTGTGTGCCCTCACAATAGGGGCAATTACATGGGGAGGGCCAGACAGAGCCGGCTGGCTACACACAATACACCCCTAGATGAGATTAACCTACACAATGCATTTGCTACAACAGGTAGGAGGGGGCAGGGGGTACATTTCAGCATAAACAGAAATATATAATAGTTTCATCCAACTTATACAGTTTGTTATGTCACAGGGTCAGTCCTTGGTCCTTTGCTTTTTAACTTGTTTATTAATGACCTGGAGGGGGGCATAGACAGTACTGTTTCTATTTTTGCTGATGACACTAAATTGTGCAAAACTATAAGTTCCATGCAGGATGCTGCCGCTTTGCAGAGCGATTTGACAAAATTGGAAAACTGGGCAGCAAACTGGAAAATGAGGTTCAATGTTGACAAGTGCAAAGTTATGCACTTTGGTAGAAATAATATAAACGCAAACTATCTACTGAATGGTAGTGTGTTGGTGGTATCCTTAATGGAGAAGGATCTAGGGGTTTTTGTAGATCACAAGTTGTCTAATGCCAGGCAGTGTCATTCTGTGGCTACTAAAGCAAATAAAGTGCTGTCTTGTATAAAAAAGGGCATTGACTCAAGGGATGAGAACATATTTTTGCCTCTTTATAGGTCCCTGGTAAGGCCTCACCTTGAGTATGCAGTGCAGTTTTGGGCTCCAGTCCTTAAGAAGGATATTAATGAGCTGGAGAGAGTGCAGAGACGTGCAACTAAACTGGTTAAGGGGATGGAAGATTTAAACTATGAGGTGAGACTGTCGAGGTTGGGGTTGTTTTCTCTGGAAAAGAGGCGCTTGCGAGGGGACATGATTACTCTGTACAAGTACATTAGAGGGGATTATAGGCAGTTGGGGGATGTTCTTTTTTCCCATAAAAACAATCAGCGCACCAGAGGTCACCCCTTTAGATTAGAGGAACGGAGCTTCCATTTGAAGCAGCGTAGGTGGTTTTTCACGGTGAGGGCAGTGAGGCTGTGGAATGCCCTTCCTAGTGATGTGGTAATAGCAGATTCTGTTAATCCCTTTAAGAGGGGCCTGGATGAGTTTTTGAACAAGCAGAATATCCAAGGCTATTGTGATACTAATATCTACAGTTAGTATTACTGGTTGTATATATATATATAGTTTATGTATGTGAGTGTATAGATTGGTTAGTATAGGTTGTGTGCTGGGTTTACTCGGATGGGTTGAACTTGATGGACAATGGTTTTTTTTCAACCCTATGTAACTATGTAACTAGTGTTAATATGGAAGCTCCATGACCCAGTTTAAACATAGAAAACCCTAAATTTGCATGCAGAGACCCTTAACCTTCTGGATAGACACCTTGCGTTTATGTTAACAAGAATTGGCACACAACACATATAGTAATATTAATAGCTCAGTTGCCATAGCAACCCTAATGAAATGTATTACCATTTTGTAAGGGCAATAATTATAGAATGGCGTAAAACGTGGGGCAAGAATGCTTCAAAAAGCCAAGAAGTGGCTGTATTGCTGCATATGCATATAATGTATGTAGATGGGCATGTATTTGTAGTAAAGTAGAGTTAGTAGAACTATTCAGGTGTCTTATTCAGTTGAAAAATCATCCCCAAGGCTCAATGGTATGTATTTTTTTTTTGCCTTGCATGGCTTCAAAGCATTCCTACTACTACCACTAATACATAGTCAAAGGTTGTACTTTATGTTTAGGGTGCTTATGGGAAATGCATTTAATTACCATCACTGTGGCAACTTAGAGCAGGTTCTTGGTTGTTACCCAGAATCCTCTTTTTATGATATACAAGATTTTTAACAGTTTGTGCTAACCAGCAGTGCTGTCTGCACAGTGACAGAAGACAGTTCACATTACTTTACAGAGTGTTGGTGTGGCTATATATATGTAATATACCTAATTTTCAATACGTATGACTTTTTTCTTACTGTATTGAAAAACACACAGAAAAGTATCAGTTAGACTAGTGCTTTCCAAAATGTTCCATTCCATGGGGCTATTTCTGTTAAGGGGCCCAGATCATTATAAACCAACATAGCCATACAAAGATGTCTATGAAAATTATGTTTATGCTGTGGACCCCCCTGTTGGACAAACAGCTTGTCTGTCATGGTAAAAATCCTGCAAGGAAATAGTCAAGTGGTATCAGTTCCTATTCAATACAGGGTTATCAGCATCTTTCATGATTCATGTTCTCTATTCTTCTTAACTGGTAACTAATAATGACACAACATAAAAACAAAGGAATAAAACAAACAATGCATTTATTAACAATGCGATACACTGTACAAAAGTAGCTCTTCATTTTGCAGATGTCCATATTTAGCTGCTTTTCTTTTTTTTCTGTTTCTGTTTGTTTCCTGCAGTTGTTAATTTGCCGCCTTTGCTTGTGTTCTCCTGGCTGGATTTGGCTTTTTTGCTTGGTGGACCCTCAGCAGAATTGTCAGGTTTCGCTCCTCCCTGTTGCCCAGGCTGTTTTCTTTTATTCTTCTTTTTCTTCTTCTTCGGCTTGGTGGCCTGCCCCTGATCCTCTGGGCTCTCCGACTTTATTTCTGCCTCATCTGATTTGGCTTCCCCCTGTCCTGCCTTCTTGCGGTTTTTGCGTTTCTTGGTCTCCGGTAAAAACCCTTTCTTTTTCTTCAAAGGATTAACAGGCTGAGCCGCTGCATCAGGTGTAGGTTTCGTTTTCTCTTTCTGTGGACGCCTGCAGCAAAAAACAAATGCACTTTTATTAGAAAACAGAGCTCATCATTCTCAGCCAATTAATCAGCACTGTTCAAGGAATAAACAAAAGGGTTGTTTTACACTTTCTGATGCTGTGTCAGTTTGTTTGGTAAGGAAAAATATTAACACTTTGTATATGAATGGAGCTATTAAAAATTGTCTATTTCATAGATCTTTCAACCACAACTACTATTCCATGTATCCTGGGAAGTCACACTCTCAGCATTACCCTGTATTTATAATGGGGGCGTTGATTATTTTTCCTTTTATGTTGCCAATAGTCAACTTGCCTAGGTTTCTCATTGCAATGACTAATAGAATAGTAATTACACTGAATTATCCCTTGAGAAAGCATGCATCTGGTTAATATTGCTTTACATGATACACAAAAAAAATATTTCTGGACCCTCAACCAGGAACATGCACCTGCTTTCCCAATATAACATCCATCTAAAGCAGTGCTACCCAACTTCTGTGGTACAGAGGGCCGGAATTTTTCTAACCTATCTGGTGGAGGGCCGATAATGAAGCCAATTTTGACCACTCCTGTTTTTAAACCACACCCATGTTATCACAAGAACTTTTAAGACCATACCCTCATTAATGGTGGTAGCACACCAAAAAATCAAATAACTGGTGCTCACTGCAGTGATATCGCCCATCACCCATTTGTGAAAAAAGTTAATGAAGTCATTTAGACATAACCTTAAATCCATATGCCTCCTCCTCCCCTGTGGATAATGTAGTAACCCTGAGCACATAAACACCTTAGGGGCCATATAATAACCATTTCCAAATGCTAACAAACTCCCACCAGACTCAGCTGATAATCATAAATTCCCAGTCAATTACTTTCACTTCCCATTTAGCACATTCTAGAGGTCACAGCACTGCTCGCATTCCTTCTCCCTCCTCACAGTCTATAGTAGTGTATCCAGTACATGGGCATCAGGTCCCCCATTCTGGCACATAAACAAGATTTGTGGCTGATGCAAAACTTGCCTTAATAACAGTGCCCACAAAATGGCACCTGCCTGCTTGATGTGATTGTGAATTCCAAGACTGAAGGAAACAAGATTTACGTAATTTTTATAGTGTAACGAAAATTTATTTTGCTCAACTAACATTTTAAGAAAGGATTTGAATTTTTCTTTCTTAGGGTAACACGGCAGTTCTTCAGGATAGGTGAATTATGCCCATAAGAAAAAAAAATTACATCACTATTTGTCCCTTTCCCTTGAGTCCAAAAATAAGTCATACAGA
Organism: Xenopus tropicalis; assembly: GCF_000004195.4. NCBI lineage: Eukaryota > Metazoa > Chordata > Amphibia > Anura > Pipidae > Xenopus > Xenopus tropicalis. The sequence goes on along the minus strand of NC_030678.2, from coordinate 101,020,369 downwards.
AATAATAGTAGGGGCTGCAGCAGTGGTATTTCTGCGTTAGTAGTGGTTTTGGGCAGAAAACAGACAAATGTCCTTTAAGCAGATGTAAAACCTAGTTGGCCAGCTCTGATCATTCTCAGTGATTGTTTGGGGGTTTGCTGAATAATCTAATTGACTAAAGGAGAGTGGAAAAAGTAGAGATGATACTAGTTGGTACCCCCACCATTAAAATAAATGTAATAACTAGTTAATTGAATATAAGACTACACCTAGACCATAACATAATATAACATACAAGAAAATGAGTAAAAATTAAAGTCCTTTGATGCCAAGGCAAAGCTTTTAGCTTTTTAGCCACCATACAAACAGGCTATCCCAACTTAAAATGCTGGAGAAAATTCATTACGAATCGCAGCCCAAAGGCTGTCAATATCTATTTGTATAGAGCCAGGCTGTGGTCCTACAGCTATAACTTTTCTCTCCTATGCTATAGAATGTTATACATCCTTGTTGCTTCCTGCACAAGACTGTAGACACAGGTTAACTTTCCCTGCCTATACTAGAACAAGCACAAGAGCAGGTGAGACACTGTTATTTCCTTCTCTGTCATTAACTACAGACACAATATAAATCTGCCTTAAGCGCAGTGCTGTCTCTTGGGTGCAACCAAAAAGGCAAAACCAGACACTTTGTTTTGCTTTTTTCTGGTCAGGGTATATATTATGGCACAATAATAGTTTATATTATATATTATGTAATATAATATTTGTAATTTGTGCAATTTTTTTTTAAATAGCAAAGCATTTCTATAAAAGATGAAATAATAAATATAACACAGATCATAATTATTTGTTTCTGCAAATAAATGTTTTAGAGCAATTCCCTTTTATGTTTCATCACAAAATTTTGTTTGCGGATAATAATAATATTTGTTTGCAGTAACTGCATAAAGCCTGAAGCTCACTGTGATGAACAAATTACTATTTGTTCATTTAGTTATTTTGGATAAGGAATTTTACCATAATGGAGACACTACTAAAAGAATTTACATGAAAAATCCCTAGTAGGATGGTTTCGCCACCAACATAGAAGAATTTACACTGCTGAATTTCTGAGCCTTTTGGATAAAAGGTTTCCAGATAATAGGTCCCTTACCTGTCCTATGGAACATAAGGCAGATACAGTCTGCAAACTGCCAGTTGTATAGATAAACAGCAATTCCAGTTTCCCTTTTATGCTGGGTTTCAGGACATGCAGGTGCTGCTTGGCCATAAAAGAGAAGGGAAGTATTATCTTCAGGGGTGCTAAATGTTAGGCACCCCCAGTGATAATTATAGATCACCTGATACCAGGCCTTGTGTGAGAACAGTTTTTTGCTTCTACCTCTTTCTTGGTCAGTGTGCATGCGCAGCAGCCTGTAAAACAAACTTTAGGCAAAGAGCAGGATTTTCCACTCTAAATGTTCTGGCCTGGGACAACAGAAGAAAGAAGAGGTAGAAGATCACAACATGGTTCTTCCACAGAAGTACCCTGGACTGGTACAGTATTCTGCCCCAGGAGTCTTGCAGATATGTCAACCCAAAAAGTGGGTTGTGGGAGAAATCCAAGGCTAAATAAAATACTTGTATTTATTTAGCCTTGGAGTCCTTCCACAACCCCCTTTTTGTGTATTCATGTATTTTAGCAGTTACTCTGTAGGAAGAATGGTCACACTTCCATGTGGTTGTAGCACCCCCACACCTGTCTCTTTAATGGTGGTCTTAGGCCTTTAAAGAATGGGTGCTGGTCAATGGGCAGTGTTCTCCTTTACAGCAAGGGAGCCTGTAGAACCAATGCTGTGGTCTTGGCAATCTCTCGCCTAAAAAAGCTAATGGCAGGGGAGGGCTGTTTTTTTGAAAATACATGCACACTAGTATAGATATTGATCTACTTATGGAACAGGGGACCAGGGAATGTGCACTGATCAACCCCCTTCTCTTTTTTGTAGATCTGTCAACCTTCCAATATTTGTTCAGAAATTACCAGATTTTTGATTTTACACCAAACTTTTCCCTTAAAGGTTGTTTTAGCATAGGAGTCCAAAGCTACTATGATCTCTCTTCTTCTTTAGACTACAGCCCAAAGGTAAATTATTACTTGTGCTTTACTTTGAAGCATAGCAGCTAATTAACCATGAGGGATGAGACAATCCCTTTAAAAGGGACAAAACAGTTGAGAAAAAGCTCAGAGGGTTTGGTGTCGCACAGTTCACATTGGATTGCAGAATAAAGACGGACAACTACCTCATATAAAATTAAATCCAAATAAGAGATATCTTACTTTAGTATATGTGAGAGAACTCTGAATCTAAATCATAAAAAGAAAGTTCAAGAACTTTTGTTCCTAACACAATTGATTATCATATGTAGTGAAAACATTATGTTTCTAAAGTTAACACATATAGTGAATTTTAAACAAAGTGGGATGTTGTGAGATAGTCCCCCCAGGTGCAATATATTCTGAGTCCAATTAAAACTTAACTTTTATTAGCTCTATTTAAGTTCACTAAAAATATGTTCTTAATAGAAGGAAACGATTAAAACAATTATGCTTGGAGATCTAGATACAGTTTAAGGGTGAAGACACCCAGAGCTAGTAGTAGCAGCTACTAAACAAGACAATGCTCATCATTTACTGATAACGGTCTCTATCTGTGTTTTAGCAGAGGCAATTCTAAGGGTGAAGACACACAGAGCTAGTAGTAGCAGCTACTTGTCATGGCTACAACAACAGACAATGTTGATCATTTATTTTTAACTCTACGTGTGTTTTAGCAGAGGCAATTCTCAGTATTGTCTATGGCAGGGTATTTTCTGGAGTTTAGCAGCCTTCAAAAAGTAACTGCTACTTGTAGCTTAGTGTGTCTTCACCCTTAGGGCAGTGGCCCACGGGGAGACACTAATCTCCCTGAATTGCCTCGCTTCATTTTTCTGTCACCCAAAGTTTCCTTGCTACTGGGATGACATTTTAGGGAGATTAGTTGCCCACGGTAGCGAAGATTTATCGCGGCGACTAATCTTCCTTTGTGCCACTTGCTTTAGGGATTTTAAGGTATGAATCTTTATCTCATTAATTCATATCTCTATGTACAGAGCTAGCTAATTAACCATCATTATCTCTTGAATAAGCTTAGATCATGCATCAGACCTACAAACCCTCTTATTCAAAGACAAATATGGTACAATACATTGTATGAGGCTTTTCAAGGAATAACAAAGGCTGTAAAACTGGCTGGTCATTTTAAACAGTAATGCGAACTAAATAGAAGGGTTAACCAATACTGCAACTGCCATATAAATACAACATTAAATAAATCATTGTGGCTGAAATCAGCTTCTGACTTAAAGGAAGGTTTAAATATGGTGATAATAGCTTTGCCCCTATCACTGTGTCCTCCCAGTGGCACCTAATGATTTCTAAAGGCCTAATTCCTATCCTTATACCTTTGCTGTTAGCATACATAGACCATTCTCCTTGATTAACTGTGTTGTTTTTAAATGTCCGCAATATGTGGATTGCTACATCATTTCACTGGTCACCAAATAGTACAGCTATCGCCAAATATCCTCAATATTAGACATAAAACCTCTCAAACAGGTGGTTCATCTTTGAGGCAACTTTTAGTATGTTATAGAATGCCCAATACTAAGCAACTTTTCAATTGGTCTTCATTTTTTTTTGGTTGTGAATTATTTGCCTTCTTCTACTAACTCTTTGCAGCTATCAAATGGGGGTCACTGACCCCAGCAGCCAAAAAGCCATTGTTTTGCGAGGCTACAATTTTATTGTTACTTTTAATAACGTATTTTTCTGTTCAGGTTCTCTCCTATTCATATTCCAGTCTCTCATTCATTTAGTGATGTCCCCCAAAAATGTAAACAATGAGTGAAAAAATTAAAAAATATAAAGCACTTGACTTCTGTTTCACCCACCCTCACAAACAAAACACGTTTCAGGTGCTTAGAGTGTCAAAGATTTATATTAATCTCTGCACGTGGCAACTCCTAATGGCTAGTAAGGGCTAATGAAGTAATTATGGTCAGGCCTTGCAAGAATATTTATTACTGCATTTTACACCATTGTTTTAATATATGACTCATAATAAACTTCCCTGATTTTACTTTTTCTCGGATTTTGCACCATTTTTTCTGGTTCCCTCAAACTTTAAATGGGGGTTCTACTGTATATACAGAGAGAGTTAATGCAACAGAAAATATACATACATGTATCCTAGCAGCTTCATTACATTCCAGTACATGTCTTCTAGGCGGACTGATTTTCCAAACTTTTCATTCTGACCGAGTGTTTCGAGCATGGGATGCAGCTCTGTCAGGCTAATGTCCAGCCTCTGTAACATATGTAGGGATTCAGCGATAGATACATGGCAACAATGCATCGGCAAGATGCAGAAATGTATTCCTGGCAATGTTTGCTATGAAGCAAAGATCAAACATTAATTCACCTACCTGCTGTGTTACTGTTTTAATCAGGAAGCTCAGCAGCTCAAAACACTTAATCACCTTCTCCTGGTCAACTTTCACTTTAATTTCAGTCACAGCTTCCAGAGTCTGTAAAAATATATGAAAAAATATTATACAGGCTGCAAAACCAGTTGTGGATTGGAAAGTCATTAGTTTCCAAATTCGCACTATTAAGAGGTCAGTTGCATGGATCATGAGTGCCACCCTATGCACATAGCAATATTTCATCTAATTCCTTCCAGTCTATATGTCAAAAAAAAGCATACACCAAAAATAAAACCTTTGTCTAATGGAAATAAGAAACTTTATAAATATAATCAACAAAAGATTACATTAATGAGAAATCATGAAGATGGCCTTGACTATCCCCTCACTGCAACCTGTTTATCTACATGCATGCTTTGTGTTCAACTTTTCTATTTTTTTAAGTCAGCTCTAATACATCGAATAAGCAAAGAGAACACACACCAAAAACAAAATGTGTACGTTAAGAGAAGGGCTGCTGAGGCGTGTTTGTAAAAATATATTGAATCTATGTTGAACAAGCAGCTATACTGCCCCTTTAATACAGCTGCTAGAGCTTTCTGCACAGTACAAATATTGTCCATATATTGTGAAATAATAAGCAAGATAAATGGCAAACATTTGTTAGTTAGCATTTCCTGACAAACCCTAGCCTGTGCTGTGCATGGGAAGATCACCGTTAAAGTGGAATATATTTTTTCATTTTTTCAATTGTAGAGTTTATCCTATTACAGAATGAACACCAGTCTAGGAAATCCTTTCTGCACCTGTGACCTAGGCACTTGCCAGTGAAAACCACCAATCTTACAATCTATACTTTGCTGTTTTCCAGATAAACATGGTACTATGCCAAGCCTCTTTTTGTTTATTAATACTGATTACACAGTAGCAGTGGTGGGACCTCCACAAACACAGTGAGATAGCTCTTGAAAATGACACCCAGATGGAACATGTATGGTATAATTAGAAATCACAGCACAATAATATCCCTGCTTGTGTTCAGATGAAGCCTAAACACTTTCTGAAATATGCAGCTTGTTTGTAGAGGAAATAAATATTTTTCTATTTCACAGATGTCCAACATGCAGCAGTCCAAACTATTAAAACTACATTTCCCAGCACCACTTGACAACTAATGGCTGCCGTTTAGATGTTGTGGGCTGTAGTTTAAAATCATCTGGAGGGCTGCATGTTCAACAATCACACACAATCACACAATCCACAATGTATTACTACCACTAGAAAGTATGCAATCAGACAAAAATATCCAAAGGAGAAGTACATTTATTTATAATAAGTTTAAATAAGCAAATTTAAAATATGGGCTAGTACGAGATACAGAAACTGTTATTATGTTCTATACAGAGACAGATGAGCTGACCAAAACTGGTGTTATCCAGTAACATCTTTTTAACAAAGTGGTTCAAAAATACCCCCACCAATGAGTTTTCTGCTTGTTTTCACTGAGTGGAATTAATAAGCAGCACCGTGAAGGCTCTGCCATTAAATGAGCGTCATTTCTGGGACTGGGACAATTAGTGGTGAAGCACTAGCTTTTTCTAGTGGAAGTAGAAGTCATTCCACTTGAGAATGAATGGCCACACTTTATATCTTGACTTATCAACATTCGAATTTGAAAATTTTTCCATGATTCAAATATAAAACTTCGAAATCTAAAAGCCTGCAAGCTCATGCCGAATGGGAGTTCTCACAAAGTTTTGCGTTTTTTTAAAAAATGTTTGAAAATGAAAATGGTGAGAATACAAATTTGATGCATTCATGTTTTTTATGTTTAGATTTTTAATAAATAAACTCACATTTAAGTTTGGTAAAATTTTATTTGAATAAAAAAAACTCAAATTCACAAATTCGAAAAACTGATAAATAAGCCTCTAGATTTTACAAAAATGTGATGAAGTGTCTTGCTTGCAAAGATAATCTTGGGCGTTATTCTAAATTTTTACTTTCACTTACCTCTCTGACACGATCAACGCTGTCTCTGATTAGATCGCTCCATTGGTCTGCAGAAAGTGCCTGCTTTAGACTGGGGGTTTGCAACACCTTTAGAAGAAGAGTACATGCTTGTCCCTAATAAATAAAAATAAAAAAAAGGATAGCATGCATTAAGCTTATTCACCTGAAATAAGAATGACCATTAAACGAAAACTAATGACGGCAACAAATAGTTAACATGGAATGTTAACTCTTATTCAGTTAACTCAGACTACCTATATTTTAAAGGCTTTGGAGGAGGAAGGGATATTAAAAGGCAGCGTGAAAGACGTTCATACACTTGGCTCTTAAAGTCGACAATCGGCAGCTTTTATCGGTCCATGTATGGGGGGACAGGCCTGACAGGCCTGTCTAACCGATATCTGCCAAAAATTGGCCAGATATAGATTGGGCAGATTTAAAAATCCGATCGGAGCAAGGAGCATTAATGTGGTCTTCATCATGACAGTCTGCATCTCTCACTGTGGGGGCCAATCAATTAGATCAAATATTGCCCACCTTGGGCATATCAGGGAAGGATCTGTACTTTTGGCAACCTCACCAAAAGAGTGGATCATTCAGTGTATGACCAGCTTTAGTCTAAAGAGAACATTTTATCAATCATATTCTGATCTACATGAGAAAATAACTGTAACAATATAAAAGCCTCAGAACAGAGAGATTTACTTTACCACACCCATGTTAGAACTTGTGCACTTTCATGTTGATGATTTAATAACATTTGCTTTTCTGCACCGGAAGGGGTATGATTTTTAATTGAGTAGTGTTAACAACATAAGTTGTTGTGATTCCAGAAATGTAATGGTACACTTAAATAGTGTTGAAACCACTAAAATATAATTGCCCTGTAAATGTACTACACACACTGGGTGTGTGCCATAAAAAGGTGCCGCCTAGACATTCACTGTAGTCAGAAAGTGTCCTTGTCTCTTAATAGAATATTGTTTCTGAAATTAAAGATGTTAAAATGAAAATCTTACAAATACTTTTTACTTTGAATGAGGGGCCAAAAGACTTTCTTTTTACACTGTAACGACAATGAGGAAAGTACACAATACTAAGAAAAAGCAAAATATGGATTGCATCCTTTTGCATTAGATATTGCACCAAAAATAATACATATATAGTAATGAATTTTTGTATGTATATTTTTATTTATATAGCACTATTTGTGCAAGCAGCACTGTACAGCAGGCCATATTAAAAGACAAGGGGCGATCCTGTGCAATTATTAAATACAAATACACAACATACAAAATACATAACATTCAAACTTAAAGGGACACTAAACCCAACCGTAAAGCCTTCCCACTGCCCCCTCTAGTTCTCTATAGATGTTAAAGAAAAACATAATTAAACATGGAAGCCAATTCATCAATGAGAATTCTACTGACAGAAAACTTAATTAAAGATGCAAGAGAATTGACCAATGGGAATGCTGATTCCCAACATTACGTGATGCATCTTGCTGTTACTTTACATAGAGATAAATATTTCATTTTTTCCCTTCATTTTATGACACACGGATCAGACATGGGGATAAAGGACAGACTTGTTCAGTCCTGGTAAACTGTGCTTAATGTTCCCAGCTCCAATTGCAGGAACAGAAAACATGGAGCCAGATTTACACACATCAGCTGGGATTCTCATTGGAGGATTCTTTCGCATTTCAATGCTGCTGCAGGCACTGGAGACCCTGAAATGTTTTATTGTGCAATTTTGCTTTAAGAATACAACCCTGATGTTGCTGGACTACAGCTCCCACATGTCTCTACCTTCATTATATGTTAAATTATTCTGGGATTTGTAGTCCAGCAACAAGAGAGTAAAGTTTGGTTGAGCAGTGCTGTGCAGTGGGGTTTAGTGTCCCTTTAAGTGCTAAGAGTGGAAAGAGATCCCTGTCCCATATATGTCAGACAAAAAAGGAGGATAATGAGTGAATATGACTGGTGGGCTAGTCCAACCATAGTCTTAATGCCTGCTTGTGAAAAAAGACATGGATTTTGGCAATATCATCTAGGAAGAAGTGACAGGTTTTGAATATGGTGTTATTATGATTAGAGAGCAAGAGGGATGAGTCAAAGTCTACCACCCCCAGGCAATGTGCTGAGTTGGCATGGTTAATAAGTATCACATCATTAGAAATAGTAAAGGGGGAGTAGGACCAGCTTAGGTGGAGAGGTGATTAGTACAGTTTTTGTTAGGTTCAGTTTAAGGCGGCATTGATTCATCCAAGTAGAGACTGTTAGGAGGCAGCTAGAGATTTTAGTAGTGTTTTCATAAACTACTATCACTTTAACTGAAGATTTTCATATGCAGCACCAAAATCTCTAAAAGCTTTGTTGGCAGAAAAGAAATTTGCCAAAAATAACCCCACAAAACTCGCAAACTTACCAAAATTAACCCCAGCAATAGCTGTTATGTTTCAGCATCACCTGCTATTACAAGGAAAATAAGGAGCTTCTTTCAGTAAACTAGTGGATAAGGTGAATAACCTTGGAAGTGTTGATTTACTACTGCAAACCTTCATGCCTGGGGGACTGTTTACATTCTTCCTCCACCTATTGGGACTTTGGCCCTCCCCCAAGCTGAAATCGATCGACAGAGATCACTAACCAGGGGCAGGAAAAAGGGCATCTGAGGCAATGGGTGATGTACCTATATAAACCTGAGGTTGATAAAGGGCTGGCATGAAGCCCAAACATCTGTTCTGAAGAAAAAATAAATCACTTTTCCACTAAATCACTTGTAATATATTATTCCTGCCATGCTTTGTAGTGGTAAATACAGCTTGTAACAGGGCCCCAATGGTGTTGAAATTTTAGAAGATTCAAAAGAACACACCTCATTTTAGTAGAGATGAACCTGCCAAATAAAGTTTGTCAAAAATTTGGGACCATGACCCAAGATGTAACACCTACAAGTACACCTTAAATGTAGATTACATACTGTTTGCTTTATGATGAAGGCTCACTTTGCCTGTTTGGGTCCTTCTTTCCTAAACTGCCACAATTTCTCCTCAATGTGTTACAAAACATGAAGGACTGCTTTGCCTTACAATGAGGAATTCAGTCTTAGATACATTCTTAAAAAAGGGAAAAGTATATAACAAAGTAGCTTGCAAATTATTGTTCTGAAGGAATAAGGTACTTTTTGCAAAGCTATTTTTTTACATGCATATCATAAAAGAAGCACCAGGTAGCAGACTGCTTTGCTTAAAGGTGCTGTCCATGACTGACACAGGTCAGTAACAGGGGGAAGGCATAAGCATGTAACTTTAAAGGGTATATTATTAAACTATGTAAATATTTTACACAGAGAATGTTAGAGTAAGGAAACATGGTATATTGTCCTTGTAGGCTTGTATGTGACACCATACATTATGATCAGGATAATAGTCCATTACAGGGAACAGTTCTTGCCAGTTTACCTTAATTAAAACTTTTATGAGCAGGCAGTTGGGAATCTACTACTAAGAATAAGACCAAAAGGACAGTAGTATTGTTGAACCAAAATTGAAAGTTATAGTGAAGATGACTATCCAATGCCAGCACACAGTAGAAATGGAACAGAAACCCAAAGTACGTGCACTTCTAAAATCTACCACTGTACACTGCTAATGACCTTGGTCCCTTTCTGCCCTTCCAACTTGTCTTCCTGACAGGCAGACTAAACACTCAGGACAGAAAAAAAAATCACATCTGGAAGCCTAATGTGGCTGAGGGTGCGGCTTTACATAACTGCTACATTTCACATGAGCCAGTTACTGTGTGAGTGAAGGACTACTAAAGGAATCCTACTCTCCTAAGTTCAGACAAACTCTTATACAACAGTGTTTGGTTTTCTCTGTACATGCTCTATGGACCTACAAATAATGAATTTATCTAGCTTTCTCTTTACTGATGATGATCTGAATTCCTTTGTAGAGTGTATCCAGAATCAAAGTATTAGACCCTGCAGTCAGAGAGATCCTTACAGAAGCAAGAGCTTTCGAGCAGGATCTTAACATTTGTTCTTAAATACTCCCATTTCATCAATAACTGGGAAAAAATGCAATTAGAAAACCTTGAACCTTAGTGTCATCTGTCACCAAAAGCTCTAAATTATATCCTAGAAAGGGGAGAGCATTGTGAGTTGAGCCATGAAGTTAAACACCATATTTGTATTTGGCACCTGGGAAATTACCACTATAACGGCACAATTCAAAGAATTTTGTGACCATGCAATTTTAAACAATGCAAGCAGGCAATAAAGTTCTTAGGATAAGCTCTTATTTATTTGTATGGGAATTGTATGCACTTGTGGGTCAGGTGATTATTACTCAAGTGAAGCCAGACTTTTAATGCATTAACCACCTTACTCTAATGTACCTGTGCATGCAGGCCATTTCCACACAGATAAATGAGGGGTAGTTCCAAACTTTGGGCACTGGCATGTAAATCACACAGATCAAATCCAATTAATACACACTAATGGATCACACACCTGCTGATGTGGCCGTGCTCCATCTTTGACAGACTTCACTATTATATCCAGCAGAGGACTGCACATAAACTGTTAAAAAAAAACAATAAAAACCATCATTAGATTTAAATGTGTCACATGGGATACCTAAACTAGTAATGCACAGATATGAGACATTTCTTCATATCATCTACTGGTATTACTCTGGCAGAATTCAAATACAGCAATCTACTGGGAAATACTGTTAGCAAAGAAACACTCATATGTGATAAAAGGCACAAAGTTTGCCAAGGTCCTGAAACTCAAAGCAGCTAATAAGTTGTTAACTTTTAAACAGGTGGCCAGTAAATACTTTGATTATTATAGGTGACTAGCTTTGTAAGCAAACTTTGCAGCTTTTATTACATAGCCCCATAAATGCTTTAGTAAACACAAGAGCTGTGAATGAGGCAAAAATCTACTTACAGGAAAGCGGTTAAAGAGATCAAGAAACATAGTAACTGTGAGTGGGCTCTTTCTCTTGGTCAGAAAACCATTCAATGACTCTTGATACATAGCAGTTGCTCGCTGAAGATCCAGACAACCGAGACATGGAGCCTAGGAAAAGAGTATTGTGTAAGCAAACCAACACTGGAGTGGCTTTCACATAGAGAGAACTGATTAAACTGATTTGTTAGTATAGTTATGTGCTGCATCAGCTACTATTTGGCTGACAAATCTAGATATAAACACCACTTGCATTTCATATTATTCAATAGAATTTGGTGCAAAAATGTGTTGACATTACCAACCAGATGTGCGACCAGATTTATTAAACTAATTGTCAATAGTCAAAAAACAGTGGCTACTGCATCACAGTAGCCACTTATGATTTTAATTTTTGAATAAAGGATTGTTTTTCAGAAAAGGAGTGCAGCACTTTTCTCTTTTTTTCAAGGTATTGTAGTAGTGTTGGAGCATTGCGTGTATTGGGCCATTTTCTAATGTAGAAAAATATGACAATCTATTCACAAAAACTTCTAAAACTGGCACTGTTTCATTTACCTGCAGAGGCGAGACATGGCTCCTTCTTTGCTTTTTGGTGCCCTCCTCTGGTTGATCAATCCCACTGCCTTTTAACACTTTTAACACATAAAGTGATGCACTAAAACAGAAATGTCAGTTTAAAAAAAAAGTTCTGCTTAACATTTGTACCAATTGCAAGTTTTATTAATTTAGTAACAATAGGTACCAGTTCAGGAGAGGAGCAATTACAAATACCAAGTTGTAATATTAGTATATGTACAAATATTTGTACATTATTTATTATCATCGCTTTGTATACCATTTATTATCATAACTTTGTATACCTGCCCGGGGGGGCTATATTGCCCCCTTTGAGGCACGCCTCTGAAGTAAGTGAAAAACATTATTGGGTATTTTCAATTTGTCTTTAAAGGAGAAGGAAAGGTAAAAACTAAGTAAGCTTTATCAGAAAGGTCTATGTAAATACAGCCATAAGCACTCACAGAAATGCTGCACTAACTTCTCTGTGAAAAGATTTCTTGTGTCTGTAATTCATGTGCACAAGACATGCAGCTTTCTGCTCTCTCCTCCCTCAAGAATGCTAAGAACTCACTCCCCCCCCTTAGGAATGTGGATCTGAGCCAATTAGCAGGAAGCTGACTCATAGTCTAATTAACTGAGCATGTTCACTTGGTCTGGGTGTCTGTGCAGGAGCGAGGCATTATGGGAACTTTCTTTACACAGCTCAGTGTTTTTCTTCCTGTTTGGCTTTTGATCATCTGAACAGGTGAAATATGGGGAGACTTAAGGGCACTATTGAGACAACTGAAGGTATGCCTGCAGCTTGAGATTAACTCTCTATTAGCCTCTCCTTTAAGGGCTGTGACACACGGGGAGATTAGCCGCGCTGCCACTGTAGAGATGCTGAAACTTTAGGCTGGTGCAATACATTCAGTATATAAAATATTCATATTAATTTAAGTGTTTAACAGATGTGATATTTTAGGGCTGGCTGTGCCACATAGGAATGCAAAGTGAGTACTGGTTTGAGGGTCTCAGAAACATGTTTAAAATGGTTTTCCATAGCCACACATGCTCTACCATAAGTGTTTATTTATACCCTCTTCAGAATAGATTCTCAAGTTCCTACAATATTAACCAAAAATCAAAGCTTCAAGAGCTGTGGCTGTGTCTGAAAGGGAGACCAACTACCATGTCACTGTCAGTCTCGAAGCTAAAGAGCACAAAAATGATGCAATGGTGCAGCCAAACCCCCTCATTTCTATAGAAGCTTTAGCTTGGCAGCATATACTCTGGGCCTAGAAGAGCACTGGTATAACTGTGTTTAAGCGAAAAGCAGAGTTTTACTCCAAAATTAAAGGGACTGGCTTACCTGAAACAGTATAATGCCACAGAAGAGTCACTTTGTTTGCAGGCTTTTGCCACAAGCCTTTCCATCATGCCGTGCAGTTCTTCCTTAAGCTCTCCAACATCTTTACAATAACGCTTGGCTTTACATAAATCATTCCTATAAGGTAGAGAAAGAACAGAAAGCCTTATATTCTAATTCAGCACTATTGAATAGGACCTAGTTAATACGCTTGCCACTTATACGCTTATAGTTTTGAATCCAGGATACTGTCCCGTCATAAAAATGGTTTTACTATCTCACTATATGTGAGTAACGTGTAATGTTTCAGCCTCCTCAGGACCTCATCATACACATATCTCTGACTGCAACTCCTGAGTGTAATTCAATTCAGAGTAGCTACTGCCCTTTACAAAATAAATTGCATTTCACAAGTCAATGTGTTCCCATTAAATTATGTTTTTGTGGCCCCTTCTTCTGTCTGTTTAAGCATTACTCTGAGCATGTCAGATCCTTCTTGCTGACAACGTGTGCCAGAGCCCTAAAAGATATTACTTCACCCATATCAGGTGACATATGTCTCAGGCCAATAATGGGTCAAGGCTAAATGTATCAACTACTTAATTTTAATACCCGTGGACAATTCTATTGGAAAAACAGATAAAACAAGTGTTTTGCACCCAAGTAACATGCTCCTACCCTGTGAGATTTTATCTCTGCAACAGTTATAACAGACAGGTAACATGCAATAAAAAAATTTATATATTTTATATTACAGAACTCCTTTCGTAAAATAAAGTTTCAGCTCTGGGAAAATAAATAAACAGGTAGGGGCCGATTTATGAACCTTTGTTTTTTGCTCTTTCACAAATCATACTATCAAGCTCTAAAAATCACATATTTTACTAATTACTTGACAAAACAAATTTTTCATAATTTACCAAGTGTAAAAACTATGAAAAACACTAATATAAAACTACGCCATCTAAAAGCTTGTCGTGCTCATGTAGATTTCAATGGTAGCTGTCCTAGGAAAATTGTAACAATCATTATTTAATTCGAGTTATTTGTTAGTGCTCTAAATTCTTATAAAAATGAGGATTTCAAAGTTTTCATATTCTTCTTCATTTTCACTGTAAATTTTATTTGATCATGCTTTTTATATTTGGATCTTTTAATAAATAAGTGAACATTCAAGATTTTTTTCATTTGTTTGTTTTTTCTTGGTAAGAAAAAGTTACACAACTTAAAATTTTAAATCCTACAGCAAGGATGTGGCATCCTTGCAGCAGGATCTTGACCAACTGGCAATCTGGGCAGCAGAGTGGCAGATGAGATTTAATGTGGATAAATATAAAGGTCATGCAACTGGGATGTAAAAATATGCAAGCCACCCTTAATGGGACTGCACTAGGCAAATCCATAATGGAGAAGGACCTTGGAGTCCTTGTAGATAATAAACTTGGCTGTAGCAAGCAATGCCAGGCAGCAGCTGCAAGGGCAAACAGGGTTTTGAGCTGTATTAAAAGGGGTATAGATTCACGGGAGGAGGGGGCTATTCTTCCCCTTTACAGAGCGCTGGTAAGGCCCCATCTAGAATATGCTGTTCAGTTTTGGTCTCCAGTGCACAAACGGGACATTATTGAATTAGAGAGGGTCCAGAGAAGGGCAAAGTCTCGGTTATGAAGAAAGACTGGGCCAAGTTGGGTCTGTTTACACTGGAGAAGAGGCGCTTAAAGGACAATGAAAGGTTAATATAAATTAAAAGTAAGTCTAAAGGCATTCTTTTTAAGTACTAACTGCATATCTAAATTCCCAGATCTCTGCTTGCTTCTCTGAGATATGGTGCTGGCAGCCTACAGCAGTGTGAAGACTACAGTGACATCACTGAAATCTCTCTGTCCTTCCTGTAGGCTGGAAGCGGATCTGGCAGAGGGGAGGGAATGAAACACATGTGCAGTATGAAGCAAGAAGGGAAAGGAAGGGAGAATACCTTTTTGGAGATGGCTGCCTGTTCTAGAAAATGTGAAGTAAGTGTGACTGAGTAAATATTTGATTAGGTGAGCCAAAAGTGTGGCGTTTTTACTAAATAATAGGAGGACTATTGGGCAGTATGCTTTTTAAATTTTGACTTGCATTCTCCTTTAAGAGGTGACATGATAACTATGTATAAATATATAAGGGGGCCATATAATAACATCTATAATGCTTTATTTACCATTAGGTCCTTCCAACGGACACAAGGGCACCTACTCCGTTTAGAAGAAGGGAGGTTCCGTTTAAATATTCGGAAAGGATTCTTTACTGGAGAGCTGTGAAGTTGTGGAATTCCCTCCCCGAATCAGTTGTACTGGCTGAAACATTATATAGCTTTAAGAAGGGGCTGGATGGATTCTTAGCAAGTGAGGGAATACAGGGTTATGGGAGATAGCTCTTAGTACAAGTTGATCCAGGGACTGGATTGCCATCTTGGAGTCAGGAAGGATTTTTTCCCCTCTGCGACAAATTAGAAAGGCTTCAGATGGGGTTTTTTGCCTCTCTCTGGATCAACTACAACCTAACTTACTATGTTACTATATCTACCTCACTGAATCCCAAACTAATCTGGATATGTGCATCATGTGCTTGGGTACTTACATGAAAATGTCTGCTGTTTTTCTGAGAAAGTCTTGTTCCTGTTGGTTAGATTCAGAATTCATGCTTTGTTCAATTACAGAAATTAATGGTTCAATGATGTTAAATACAAGAGGACTGTCAGGCTGCTTTTTCACAAACACCTCTATCAGATCCAGCACCTGTGGACACAGAATGAGTTGTCAGTTATCAGTTAATGACTTTTTTTTCTTTTTGCACTCAACAAATGCAATAATGAGATACTAAAAAACGAGCACCATTAGCAGTCATATCCTTTAAAAGTGAATGATTGTGCACATCTAGGACAGATTAAAAAAATGTGTATGTGCGGTTTCAGTATCTTATACATAGGAACAAACTAAGGGATCTGGAAAAGAAAATTCTAATAAATCCTAACCAATTAAATAAAGGAATGGGTGCCCTTTACAGTTCAGTACAAGAGGGCTCAGTTCGTGCAAGCTACATATGAAGAAAGCTGGTGAAAACTGCTGACATCACTATAATGGCGCAAGAGAATGATATAACATAAGCATGAAAAAAGACAGGACTTTGGTCCTTCAAGAATTAAACTCATGAGACTACTTTCAATTTTGCCCTAAGAAAGGTATGTAAATGATTTGAGGTTTCATTCCAGTCAGAGAACTATAAGCAAGAAATCTGAATGTTCTCATGCATGCATGGGTTTTGGATTCTGATTAAAAAACTGACATACCCAACTCTGCATTAAATGATATTTTCATTTAGTGGGGAAAAAAGCATTTAAAATAATATTAACAACCTTTGTCTTGAACTCCTTGCGCAAAATCTTCTCCCCACGGATTCTGGCTTTCTCGTCCTTCTTGGCTTGAATACGTTTTTTTTGTTCAGCAAACAAGGCTGAGAGATTTTCATCCAAAGCCATCATAGTATCATCGTCCAAATCCTCATCACTTTTGTCTCCTTCCTATTATAAAATAGTAGAATATGTTCATAAATAATACATTCAAAGTATTTTTAACATTTGTTCCTCAAAACATAATCAATTTATTGTCCAGTTGAGGCACAAGGACAATCTCTAGTATACTAATGCTCACACAAGCCAGCTGCCAGACTAACGTATGCAGTGTCTCCAGAAGCTTCTCGCCATTGTTCTCTCCCTCCTCATGAGTTTAAATTTTACAAGTGATAAGATGGATGAAAAAACAAATTGCATATAACTTCATATATAATTCAACAATTAACGGGGTGGTTCACCTTCACATAAATGAAGCTATTTTAGCAGATTAGGTAATTTTAATAAAATATATAATTATCTCTTTAAGAAAATATCTACTGTTTTAGAGGAAATTACCTCTAAAGATAGTGTTTCTGTATAGGACAGGAGTCAGTGGAGGCAGCAGGGGAGGGGGGTCGCCGACCCATTTCTGCACAAGCCTGTGTCAGCGTGTTGAAGCTGCGCATCTCTGCTTCCTGTCTCTCCTCTGATTGGCTGCTAAAGTTACAGGCAGGTAACATGATCCCTGCTGCTGTTGGAGGAGGGAGAGGGGAGCAGGGGGGAAGCTCACATGTGACTCACACTGCAGAGAAGAAAAGCTCCTCCCTGAAAAGTTTTTCTGTGTGAACTGCAGCTATTACAGTATGTTTTCAACAGCTTACTCAGACACGTATTATCATACTCAGGAGAACATAATCTATCATTTTTCGGGTAGCAGTAAGATCAGGTGGACAACCCCTTTAACTTGGCTGTATGTTTTGGAGTGTGGGAGGAAACCCACACAAACATTCCTAAATAAGAACATGACACCATGTAGGGCTATGCCAAAATTTATGCAGTTCCAGGTTGTGCACCAACCTATGTAATTCTGTAGTAAATGTTCATAAACATAAATGCTAGACTTTTAAGAGGATAAATTCTGCATAGTTACACAGAAACCAGTGCAGTTTTCATCACATATTTACTGTTACTTAGAAATGCATTATGTTGTTTTAAAAAAGATGATCTGATACCCATCACTTATGCAAACATGGTAACATTCCTCCTTCAGGAAAAATGCATTATACTAAGTTAAGTTACCCCATTAAATATTCAGTTCTTTATGAAGAAATGTTCACATATCAATGTTTAATCTTGTTTTTATTTATCTCTGTATTTAATTGCAGGTAAACAACAAAAAATAACCTTGATTTACTCAAAAGGTCTTTTGATAAAACAAAAGATAGAAACAAAAATGTGTATTCTGAGGAAAAAGTTAGGACACCCTACACCCTAATAGCTAGTGTAACCCCCCTTTGGCTGAAATCACTGCAGTGAGACACTTTTTGTAGCCATCTACCAGTCTCTGACACCAGTCTGAGGAAAGTTCACCCCACTGCTCAATGCAGAATTCTTTCAGCTGTGAGATGTTTGAGGGTTTTTTTGCATTTACAGCCGGTTTCAAGTTCCCCCACAGCATCTCAAAGGGATTATGTCATAAGATCTGGGCTTTGACTTAGCCACTCAAAGACTCTCCATTTCTTAGTTTTCAGCCAGTCCTTGGTAGATTTACTGGTATGTTTTGGGTCATTGTTGTGTTGCAGGGTCCAGTTCTGCTTCAGCTTTCTTACAGATGGTCTCACATGTTTATCAAGCACCCTCTGATAGACAGTAGAATTCATAGAGGATTCTATGATAGTGAGCTGGCCAGGTCCTTCTGCAGCAAAGCACCCCCAAAACATGACACTTTCACCTCCATGATTCACAGTTGGTATGAGGTTCTTTTCGTGGAATTCTGTATTTGGTTTACACCAAACATGTCCTCTGTTCTAGTGTCCAACTAATTAAATTTTAGACTCATCTGTCCAAAGAACATTATTCCAGAAGTCTTAGTGTTTGTCTCTCTGGCCTTGATCTTTCTCTTAGAGGGCAAAGGTTTCCTCCTAGCACACCTCCCACATTTTAGGGTTTTTAGCACCTTGCGGTCTGCTCTTGGGGTGAACTTCCTTGGACGGCCTGACCTGGGAATGTTGGCAGTTGTTTCCTCCACTTGAAATTATTTTCTGGACAGTGGAATGGCTGATTTCAAATTCTTTTGAGATCTTTTTAAATCCCGTAACAGACTTATAAGCTGCTACAGTATTCTTTCTGAAGGCCACAGACAGCTCTTTTGATATCACTGCGGTGTTCACTCTCACCTCAGTCAGGAGCACACCAAACTAAATGTCTGAGGTTTAAATAGGGCAAATCTCCTTCAAATGCAGAGTAATGATGTTCTAATTATGGGCACTTAATGTGATACACCAGTGTGTGATCTAAACCATTTTAAGAGGGACTAAATGTGGGGGTGTAGTTATTTATTCCTCACCAGAAATTGCATTTTTGTAAAGTTACAGGAGATTTTGAAAAGTCTTTTCATCAGTTTGAATTGTTTAGTTAGATTACTTGAATCTCCCAGAATGGTTAAAATTAAGATTAAATATCCATAGGTCCAAGAATGTTACAAAAACACACAGGCTTACATTGGGTGTCCTAATTTTTTCACATGACTGTATGCTAGTTTATTTATAATCAAGTAAATGGCTAGTAATTACAGAGAAAAAGAAAATCCTTAAAAATTGAAGAACTGTTTGTTTAAATAGGTAGAATATCACTCTTCTAAATAATCACTAATTCATCCCTTTTCTCCCTCTGTTTCAAGGCATCATTGTGTTATTTATCATCTTACCACTGCACTCCCATCCTGCAACACCTGCATCAGCTGCTTGCGGAAAAGCTCATTAACATTTTGATCCAAATGCTCTTCATCACTGCTGTCTTGCTTTTTATCCTCTGCCTCATCATCTTCATCAGAGCTGCTATCATCTGAGCTGCTCTCCTCATCGCCCTCCTAGGAAACAAGTACAAACTAATTGTAGGATTATCAATGGGACAAAGGTCAGTAGCAGTCAAAATGTATTCCTTGGAAGAAATTGCATATTTTATTATCAAGTTTTTACATTTTTACAGAATTGCTACAAGCCTAGAAATGTTTTGCTATCCCTCGAATATTCAGATGCCACATGATAACACTGAATAAAGAGTAGAATCAGTGAGGATTGATTAGCAACACTAATGTCAACCAATCAAAGTTTTGCTTTCATTTCTCTGCCTGCAGCTAGCTGAAAAAGACAACCGTTCATTTGTTGCTATAGCACTTGGCATGACTGCTTGCCTACATTCATACAATATCCTAACTTTACAGTAGCATGATATAGGATTCCCTATATAGCAGATAAAATAGTCAAACAGATTGAGCACCCAACATTTTAAATTCAGCAAAACTGCATCAAAAGAATTAGTAATAAAATATAATCACATAAAAAGAAAAAATATTGAAACCCAGCTGAAACAAAGAAGTTGCACCTGCTTTTCCCTGCAGACTGTTAAGATAATATTTTATTGCCTAATGGTATGATATGAAGAGCCAAATTTAGTTAACTCATAAATCAAAGGAATGGCATAAGGACTTTGCATAACTAATGCATATAATTCATACATTAAGTCCTGCTTCTTTCTTTTCTAACATCATGGAGACTCCCACCTGTTTATCAGAGGTGCTCTTCCCATGATCCTTTTCATCAGTCACAATCACAGCACCTTCCTCATCATCTTCTTCTTCAGGGTCAAGTACCTGAAAATGGCAAGGCCAAAGGTAAAGAAACACCTGAATAAAAGCTGGTCAGATCAGCAGAAGAGGCATGTGCCTAGAGCATCCAATGCCCTAATTAAAATACTTAAAGGTAAATGTTTTTAACATGATCTATCCATTCCTTCCAGGCCACAGTATTGAGACTTACATTGAGAATAAGTTGCAGTGCATTTTTTGTCACATAAGGACAAATCTTCTTGAAAACATTTCTTGAAACAAGTCGAAAAAGTCTGCTTGGTTGCGAGAATAAAGACAAGAGGATCTCTACCATCACTTCCACCCACTCTGGCTCCTGTGTGTCTAAACAAATAAATTAACCAATAAAAAAGAGAAAGCAGAATGCCACTGGAAATGACAAGTAAATCCAAATCAAGGCAAAAATAATGCAGAATTGGCTGGGAGTTTTCTAAAATAGGGGAGTATAAACCCATCTAGAGGAGAACTATTATGTATATTATGTAGACAGTGATTTTCTAAGATAATGCATTTGTTGTGTGTTTTTGTAATACAGCTTTTTTCCAGCTGTTCTCCAGTTTGGAATTTTAGCAATCAGGTTGCTAAAGTCAAATTTACACTAGAACAAGTAGTTTGAAAATGAAGCTGGAAGATTTATAGCAGAGGCCTTAGAGACATAAGTAATTATACGTAACAGTAAAATGTAGCCTTGCAGAGAAATAGATTCTGGCTGCTAAGGTCAGTGACTCCCATTTGAAAGTTGGAAACATGTAAATGTCAAATAAATTCAAGGTCATTAAAAATAAACCAACTAAAATGCTGCTAAGAATGGTACGTTAAATAGGTGAAGTTAATAAAGTAGTTCACCTTTAAGATAAGTTATCAAGGAATGCTTTGCAAACTAAACATTACCTTCCTTATTCTCTGTCTTCTTTGACTTCTTACTCTGAGCTTTTTCCAGGCAATTATGAATATCATTCAAGAGGTCGACACTCTCCTCTGGAGTCTAGATTAAACAGAGCACAACTAAAGCTTTTTCTCATAACAGAACAGTGGGAAGGTAGCAAGATAGCAGCTGCCAGTAGATATTAGAATAGCACTCAGTAGTAAGAAATCAAAGTCTGGCTTGGGACGCATCCAGTTACATGGTAATAGGAGAAGCAATAGGTTATCTGAAAGCAGTTCTAATATGTATGTATGTATGTATCCAATATGTAGCACTGGCTCCTTCTGAAAGCTCAGACTCAGGTACAATGCACTGAGATGGCTGCCTACACAGCAAATATTATAACTAAAAAAAAAAATTTGTTGGTTCAAGAATAAAATTTGAAACGGTAGAGTGAATTATTTGCTATGTAAACAGGGTAATTTAGAAATAAAAAGTAAACCATAAAAATCATGACAGAATCCCTTTAAAGGCTGTTAATTAAGAGTTGAGATTGCTGTTAAGATGGATACATGCAGCAATATTTTCAGTGGCCAGTGAACTAGATCCCTAACCTTTCTGACTCGTAAGCCACATTTGAATGTAAAAAGACTTGGGAGAGCAACACAAGCATCAAGTTCATGGAGGTGCCAAATAGGGGCTGAGATTGGCTATTAGGTAGCCTCTATGCACAGTATCAGCTTTATTTGGTAGTAAATCTTGTTTTTAGTCAACCAAAACTTGCCACCAAGTCAGGAATTCAAAAATTTCTACCTGGTTTGGGGACACTGAGAGCAACATCCAAGGGGTTGGTGAACAACATATTAGACACGAGCCACTGGCTGGGGATCACTGAACTAGAGTATTGGTGGTCAAAATGATTAATACAGTTCCACTTGTTCAGTAGTTGCCTCAATGAACAGATCAGGGGGACAACCATTCATGAGTTTGGCCATTTTATTTTAAGCAGATTCTAAATGGCAATGATGTCATAAGAAAATGTACAAGCAGAACCCCTTTGGTCAGAAATGTACTAACTTCATCTGCCTTTATTTTATGTGTATTCATCTTTACAACGTAACAGCAATAAAACAGCAGATGATTATTACAAAGCACTGCATATTGTGGAGAAAGGGAAGCACTGCAAGTGTCAGGACTACCCATAACAACCCTGAATGAAAAACACCTCAAGGAAGTTTATGAGAAGTTTGTTTTTGTATTGCAGCAGAAAAATGTGTTTTTTTTTTTTTCTTCACTACCCTTTTTTCTGTCAAGATTTGTTCAAGGAGGGATCACTGCAACTGAAACCTGCAGTTCTTAAAGGGCATCTATCAGCACCAAATTGATTACCCCAAAGGTGCGGGCGAATAGAGCCACATTCCGGTTGGGTGAAAAAATAGTCTTTTTTTTAAAAAAACGCCTCCATCAACCTATCAGTGCTATGCCATTCGCATTGGGAGCTCCATCCATGTTTCCTCACATGCTTGCAGTTAATTAAAGAGCCTCGCTCATTATGGTGATGTTACACACATATGCATAATTTAAAATCTTACAGAGTATTTAATTTGCATGCTTGTGTCCCAGAATGTCCATCCCGGTGCAGACGTCATATCACTGGTGGGTGGCAATTTTTCGTAAAAGTAGTTTTGCTTTCCCCAACCAGAGTGTGGATTCTACTAGCCCACATGTCTGGTGGGGGAAACAATTTGATTCCAATAGGTGCCCTTTAATTTATGTATACAGGACAGCATAGAAGTGCTTTTACTGTATGTTCAAGGAGTTGACTGGTTAAGCATACCTTGAACATGACAAATGTGGTAGCATGGTACATGTGGCATGGTTTCATTATTTTGTGCAGAATTAATGAAAGGAATAGGTGTGATCCATTAAAAAATCATAATGCAGAGCAGGCAAATACCAAGTCATAACCTTGCAAACAATACATTTCAGGATGCAAATGGGTGTTTCTGTACCTTGAAGAGATGAATTCCCACTAAAAGAAGCAATTGCTGATATGCTGATAGCTCCATGTCATGGGCCCTTTTGGACTTCTTTTGCAGAATTTCTACATATTGCAACATTCTGCCAATAAAGAAAAATGAATACGAAAGGCACATCAATATCAATGACAGCTTGACAGATATGTAGCATCATATACCTATAATTATTCAGCCAAAATACACCTTCTATTAACTACACCTTAGTCATAAAGGTTAATACACTAATTAAAACTGACTACTAAGAAATATAAAAATAATCTAACATTTAAAAGAAATTTAAAATAAAGATCGACAGGCTTGTAAAAATAAGAAAGACTCCCCAATAACATACTGTAAAACTGAATAAATTGATTTTTTTTTTACCGATCCCAAGCTTCTTTCTGTTCCTGGCTAAACTGTTTGATTGCCTTCACAGCCTTTCCACGTGTAAGAACAGTGTTGGCATAGAGAACCATACAATGAATCCAAAGTCTTCCATCAGCAGTTACACCAACCACATGCTTCTCCTTTAAAATGTCAGTGGCAGCACCTTCCCCTAACAAAGGCATGCAGTTCAGGTTCAGCAACAGGCTGCAAAAGAAAGAAGAGGACACACTGAAGAATTAAAATTTTCTTGCCAAGCACATGAGAAATACCTATAAGACATACAGTGGATATAAAAAGTCTACATAAAATGTCTGATAAAATGTCAGGTTCCTGTTCTGTACAAAAATGAGACAAAGATAAATCAGTTCAGAACTTTTTCCACCTTTAATGTGACTTATAAACTGTACCACTCAATTGAAAAACAAACTGAAATCTTTTACGTGGAGGGAAGAAAACCAAAAAAACTAAAATAATGTGGTTGCATAAGTGTGCACACCCTTATACTAATACTTTGTTGAAGCACCTTTTGATTTTATTACAGCACTCTGTTTTTTTGGGTATGAGTCTATCAGCATGGCACATTTTGACTTTGCAAGATTTGCCCACTCTTCTTTGCAGAAACACTCCAAATCTGTCAGATGGCGAGGGCATCTCCTGTGCACAGCCCTCTTCAGATCACCCCACAGATATTTAATCAGATTCAGGTCTGGGCTCTGGCTGGGCCATTCCAAAACTTTAATCTTCTTCCGGTGAAGCCATTGCTTTGTTGATTTGGATGTACAGTATGCTTTGGGTCGTTGTCATGCTGAAAGATGAAGTTCCTCCTCATGTTCAGTTTTCTAGCAGAAGCCTGAAGGTTTTGTGCAAATATTGACTGGTATTTGGAACTGTTCATAATTCCCTCTATCTCAACTAAGGCCCCAGTTCCAGCTGAAGAAAAACAGCCCCAAAGCATGATGCTGCCACCACCATGCTTCACTGTGGGTATGGTGTTCTTTTGGTGATGTGCAGTATTGCTTTTGCGCTAAACATATTTTTTGGAATTATGGCCAAAAAGTTCAACCTTGGTTTCATCAGACCAGAACACCTTTTCCCACATGCTTTTGGGAGACTTCAGATGTGTTTTTGCAAAATGTAGCCTGGCTTGGATGTTTTTCTTCATAAGAAAAGGCTTTCGTCTTGCCACTCTACCCCATAGCCAAGACATATGAAGAGTATGGGAGATTGTTGTCACATGTACCACACAGCCAGTACTTGCCAGATATCCCTGCAGCATCTTTAATGTCACTGTAGGCCTCTTGGTAGCCTCCCTGACCAGTTTTCTTCTCGTCTTTTCATCAATTTTGGAGGGACGTTCAGTTCTTGGTAATGTCATTGTTGTGCCATATTTTCTCCACTTGATGATGACTGTCTCCACTGTGTTCCATGGTATATCTAATGCCTTGGAAATTCTTTTGTACCCTTCTCCTGACTGATATCTTTTAACAATGAGATCCCTCTGATGCTTTGGAAGCTCTCTGTGGACCATGGCTTTTGCTGTGGGATGCGACTAAAAAAATGTCAAGAAAGACCAACTAGAGCAGCTGAACTTTATTTGGGGTTAATCAAAAGCACTTTAAATGATGGCAGGTGTATGCTGACTCCTATTTAACATGATTTTAATGTGATTGCTTAATTCTGAACACAGCTACATCCCCAGTTAGAAGAGGGTGTGCACACTTATGCAACAACATTATTTTAGTTTTTTTGGTTTTCTCCCCTCAACCTAAAAGATTTTACTTAGTTTTTCAATTGAGTGGTACAGTTTATAGGTCACATTAAAGGTGGAAAAAGTTCTGAAATGATTTATCTTTGTCTCATTTTTGTACAGCACAGGAACCTGACATTTTACCAGGGGTGTGTAGACTTTTTATATCCACTGTAGGTATCACACTGTACATTCTAGAATAAAAGAAATAAGTGGTAATAATATAAAGAACTGGAATCTTTTCAGAGGCTCAAGAGTGACTATAGAAGATTTAATAAACTTCACAAGGGTTTAAGCCCTTTACAATTCCCAAATTAGAAGGGGGTAAGAGCAAATGACAAGCTACTTCATATTTCTACAATAAATATGATGTTCTGACACCAATCGAGAAGCTAATGTAAATTAAAAATATCTGGTTATTTAAAATGTTTGCATTTTAACCTACCTAAAAAAAGCGTCGGCCAAAAGTGAACGGGTTCTGTCATCAAAAGGCACAGAAACAAGCGATTCTGTCTCTGGTATATCAGAGACAGATTTCTTAGCTTCAAAAAACGCATGAAAAAAGATAAACCTGAGTTATGAAAAGAAAAAATAAGATTAAAGCATTCAAACATACAAAAAAATGATGTACTGCTAAAGATAATGTCATTTATTCAGACTGAGTAATTTCTCCTTACCGGGCAATATCCATGACTTGGTCCTCATCCCGTTTCACTTGTGGATTTTCAATTATGCTAGTAAGACGTGGAATAATCCATTTTCTCAAACGAAACACAACATACTCAGAGCTGAAGAAGAGAGAATATATACTTGCCTGAAACAAGCTCTAAAATTACAGCTTATTCTTTACTTATTACCTATTTTAATAAAATGTGTGTACGGTTAGCTTTTTATCCACACTGAATATTCCTTATAAATATGTGGCATCATTAGCAAAAAGAAGCTGACAGAACAAGAGCTCTAATCCCATATAATTATACAAATTCAAGTTCTATTACTATAAAGTCTGTAAACAATTCTTAACCAAAAAAAAAAATCAGCCTTTGCACAGGTAACATTGCTTGTTGGTATGCTAAGAAACAAGGTGAAAAGCACTTTATTTTTACAAATGTAAACAATAAGTGTCCGCTTTAAAAGGTATCCAACCCCAACCCCGTAGTGTCTCTTCTCCCTGCACAATCCCAGAGACACAGCTTGGACTATATAGTGTTACAACGCGCTGTTCTGGAA
This sequence comes from Xenopus tropicalis, assembly GCF_000004195.4. Lineage (NCBI taxonomy): Eukaryota > Metazoa > Chordata > Amphibia > Anura > Pipidae > Xenopus > Xenopus tropicalis. The sequence goes on along the minus strand of NC_030678.2, from coordinate 100,993,495 downwards.
GGCACTCACGTTTTCTGTTGCTCTTGATTCTGCTTCTGCCTTCGGGTGCTAAACTCCAGACATGAGTCAAGGTCTGGGGAGATGAACATGTTCTTCAGCCAGTCAATGTAGCTCTGAAGAGCACCAGGTTGCACATGTTTGATCACTTTCCACACACATGGTATTACAGGGTAACCTTGGTTAGTTAGCTTAGTAAAGCCAATAAGAACTGCCAGCTGTTTTTCAGAATTAGTGCAATTCTCAAGGAAAGAGTCCATGTAAGTCTCCATTTCTGGGGCAAATTTAAACCGATCTGCAGGCTTAAAGTCAGAATACAAATAACTATTCAAATCCTAACTTGACTTACTTAAATGTATAGTTTCACAGATTACTGACATGAGGTCAGGTTACCCAACACTACTATATTCTAGAACAAATATATTTCCTTACAATAAACAGAAAAGCACATGGCATGGTACCTTGTCAGTCAAGTTACTATTGGCTAAGGCACGTATAATATATAATACTTTCATTGTACAATTCCTACAGTATTTAGACCAGATGAATGATTATGTAGAAGCTTCAGCACATGGTCTGTAATAAATTAGAGAAGAATATTACCTGAGTGGAAACAACATGAGCGCCATACTGCTGCATGACTTCACTCCGAAGAACTGTCTGCAGTTGCTTCCCATCCAACAAGGGCAGAGAAGCTCCCAGCAGTCTAAAACACATGTACCTAAGGGACCATAGAATGAGTTAAACAGATGTTAAATACAACTGCACTGAGGAAAAGTGGTGGAACAAAGTGGAAACCAAAAGGTCTTCAAATACAATGTTCTGTGCCGTTTTTGTTAGGGATGAACCCAATCCCGGTTTCGGTCAATCCCGGTAATATATATATATTTATTATATATATATATATATATATTTTTTTTTAATATCTTGCTATAATTTTATATATATATATATATATATATATATATATATATATATATATATATATATATATATATATATATAGTAAAAAAAAAAATGCTACACATGTGCATCAGCCATTTCTGCCAATTGTTACACTGCAGAGCATTTGGACTGAGTTCAGTATTCAGTCAAATCTATCAAGGAGGAAAGGTAGGTTCGGTGCATCCCTAGTTTTTGTAAAACTAATAAAATCACACAACACTTTTTTTAAAGCAACCTTGTGTACAACTAAGCACAGGAGAAGACTTCAGTAACCACAGAACCTTTTCAGCTTGTTTATTTCAGCAAATGTAAAAGAAGGGGTATGTTACTGGAAACCTACATGCAAGGTCCCGATTGATCCTTCATTAAACCATTTTCAACAGCTTCTCGCCAAAACAAGTCAAAAGTCTCTTCCTGCAGCGATATCCGCATGACATCCAAAGCCACTGCTGGCAGGCAACGATCTTTCTTCACTGACTTGGCAGCAGTTTTTAACAGGTCCACCAACCTAAAGTCATAGGAGTTGTCCATTAAATTATATTGCCCCACTCTTGATTCTTCAGAAGTAAAATCTCATATTTGTTTTCAAAGGAATCCAGTCAAAAACTCCAGAAATGACACCACTAAGCAGAATATATACAAAACCATACAAGCAGGGAACTCTGCCTTAATAATTAAGTGTAAAATATTAATTCTACATACTAAAGGCATATTTGCTGGGATACTTTATGTTTCACTAATGCCCATATTTATCCCCCATTTACCCACATTAGAAACAAAACATGAAGGATTTAAATATGCATATACCTGGCTTTCATTTAATAATATCACTATTTCTTAATTAAGTAAATTTAGCAGAGGAACAATTTACTAAATTTCATATATAAATAACTGCTAAAGCTTTTGGCAACTTTAAACACATTGAACTGTAAGTTTTTAAATATCCCTACTGATTATTGTATGGGATATTCTAAAACAAGTATGGAACCTGTATCCAGGATGCTCATGACTGGAGTTCTCGGATAAGGGTTCTTTCCATAATTTGGATCACCATACTTTAAATCTAAATTGTTTTGTCACCAATATGGATTCATGCAGCTTAGTTATGATTAAGTACACGGTACCATTTGATTATTACAGTGAAGGAGGAAACCATTTTAATTCGGAGCTTTCTACTTAAACGGGACCTGTAGACAAAAGCCTTGAGATGTGATTTCTTTTTACTTATCTTTTAATTCATCTTGTAGTTTATTAATAAAGCCACTACCTGGTTGCTGCGGAATTCCAATTACCAGATACTAACTTTGCTTACAAATTAAAGAAATTGGCAAAACAAAACCAAGTAGTGCAAAACCCTCAAAAGGTATAAAAATAAAGACAATATTCAAGATGATTAGCATCATATTTCAGATAATTTTTTGGTAAACATGTTCTTTTTCATTCACTTTTGTTATGCACCTCAGTACTAAGTTTTTTTATATTTAAAATAATATATATATATAATTAAAATAACAAGATTAAAATAATATATATATATATATCTCTTTATATATATAATTTTAATTATATATATATATATATATATATATAATTTTAATTATATATATATATATATAATTAAAATTATATATATATATATATATATATATATATATATATATATATATATATATATATATATATATATATATATATAAAGAACTACCTGCAGCGTGTAGTAATGTTATGGCTGCATTCGCAACAATTGTTGCTAAATCTGTGAAATATTGGGCAGCTCTGCCTGGCTGTTTCTAATGTGGTTTAAAAATGCAATAATGTTGCAACTTTATTCGCAACTATTGTTGCTAGTACTTGTGATATATTTGGCAGCTTTCCCAGTTGCTTCAAATGCAGTTCAAACACTGGGGAATAGTTTCCACATCGGAGGTAAGTATATCCTAAAGAATCCTGCCTTAAAGAGTAGCTCAAATTAATCCAACGAACTGTATAATCAAACTGTATACCTCAGTTTTATTATTTTGAGCAAATTAATATATTATTAAGATTTAGGTTTTTCAGATTATAAGCTAACGGCGCAAGTGAATCCTGGGTCCTAGAAGGTAAGTATATCAAACGTGTGGGGTAGTTGTGGGTACTTCTATCCAAGCGGGAATTGCTGGGAACTTCACATTGGTCCCAGTTCAACCACGGCCAGCAGAATAATGCCCTACCCGACACAAATCCCCACAAACAAAACCTGAGTACCCGATACAGCTCCCCACAAGCAGGCACTTAAGTCGTATTGAAACAGTAAGTTATTCATTCTGAGTTATTACCCCCTCTATCTTGCCCCTATGGATACCAAATAGTCCAATCCAAGGAGACCAATTAAGGGAAGAGGGAGCCACCCGAAACCGGAATTAGGAGCTCAAAAAATAACGACTCAGATCAGGAGCTACAGACTGGGTATCTCAAATGATTTTGTATCCGTAGGTTGTTAGTTCAGAGTTATTGTCCCCTCTATCTCGCCCCCATAATTACCAGACAATCAAATTCAGGGAGACCAAATACGAGGAGAGCGAGACACAGAGTACCAGAATACAAACTCCAAAAGTAACAGTTCGACCAGAGTGCCCCTTCGCTGTTCTTATGAGGATATGCTGGAAGTCTTTACTTCTATACTAGCATTCACATATGCGCCGTTCATCAGCGATCACCAAAACCTGTATATCATTACCTCGTCGTGCCTACCATTACCCATTTAGGTTACCTCGGCACGACTACATACAACAATGCACGGAAATAAGGATGCCTGATTTACTGAAACAAACAACAGCGACACAGGTCAGCCTAGCTGCATAGAGGACATACTCCAGTTGCTAATACTGAATTAAATAAATCTAACCATCAACAACCACGTACAGCCTAAGAACAAATTACCTCATCGTGCCTACTACCACATATACAGGTTACCTCGGCACGACTACACAAAGTGGTACATAAGATTGCGAACGCCGACACGCGTTTCGCTCATAGCTTTGTCAAGGCGAATCTTATGTACCACTTTGTGTAGTCGTGCCGAGGTAACCTGTATATGTGGTAGTAGGCACGATGAGGTAATTTGTTCTTAGGCTGACTACTTGGTATCCATAGGGGCGAGATAGAGGGGGTAATAACTCAGAATTAATAACTTACCGTTTCAATACGACTTAAGTCATTCGGGGTGCCCAGCCGGGGCTAACTTACTCAGGTGCCTGCTTGTGGGGAGCTGTATCGGGTACTCAGGTAGGGCAGATTATTCTGCTGGCCGTGGTTGAACTGGGACCAATGTGAAGTTCCCAGCAATTCCCGCTTGGATAGAAGTACCCACAACTACCCCACACGTTTGATATACTTACCTTCTAGGACCCATGATTCACTTGCGCCGTTAACTTATAATCTGAAAAACATAAATATTAATAATATATTCATTTATCAAAATAATCAAACTGAGGTAATTTTCAACCTCTTATAAAGTTTGTTGGATTAATTTGAGCTACTCTTTAAGGCAGGATTCTTTAGGATATACTTACCTCCGATGTGGAAACTTTTTCCCAGTGTTAGAACTGCATTTGAAGCAACTGGGAAAGCTGCCAAATATATCACAGCACTAGCAACAATAGTTGCGAATGAAGTTGCAACATTATTGAATGTTTAAACCACATTAGAAACAGCCAGGCAGAGCTGCCCAATATTTCACAGCATTAGCAACAATTGTTGCGAATGCAGCCGTAACATTACTACACGGTTTTTCATACAGGACAGGAGCCTGACTGATATACTCAGAACTAATGTGAAATTTCTGCAGGTAGTTCTTTATATATATATATAATTTTACATATATATATATACTTTTAGGAATCTACAATATTTTGCTAGCCTAGTCACCACACTAAGAAATACCAGCCGCTAATAGAACATTTAGTTGGTCTGCTTCTGACCATGTGTAAATGTAGAGGTACTAAGATTGCCCCTTGTTATTTTAACTCCTAATTTTTCTATTCTTTTCCTATTTTGTAACTTGTGGATTTTAATTATAATTAATAAAGATTTCTTTTATATTCGCCAAGTGGTGTGCCAGTATTTTGTGTCTTTCTATCCCACTTGTAACTGCATTATACACACACTGTGCACTGTGCGAGGTTACCCTTACCACTAAATATCTCCTTAACACATGAAATGTAATAGATCACTACACAGCTGACTTTGATAAAATAACTATATTGCAAATGTATAAAATTGTGGAAAACCATACTTAGGAATGTTCTCCTGTGTAGTTATCACAGAGGATCCAAGCAGTTTCTTCAATTTTTTGGGTTTTAGAACCCCTGGAAATTTCTGCATTCCAACCAGCAGCAGATGCAGCTGCTCTGGAGAACTAAACGCTGATGTCAGGTCTGCACGAAGTACTCCAAACAACACTTCCTCGAATAAAGATTCTGGAATCTGCCAAGGAGAAAGTTTAAGCATTGTATGCTGTTAAAGTGAAAAAAAAGCATAATCTTCATAAATTCCCATCTAGATAACATTATACAGTTAAATCTGGAAATGAAGCTTGGTCGTTTTTCATGGCTGAAAATCTGATAAAACCCATCATCGATGCACCAACTTGTGCAAAAATAAAAACACACCAATGTTCAAATGCATTTCCTTACACAAACATTTATCATACATTATAACCAGCATGTCATACCTCTGAGAGAATGTCAACAAGTGTTTTCCTGGGCAGATCTTTCAAGTGTTCCTTATATTGAGCAATGTTTTGCAATATTTGCACACACTGTAAAAGGACTTTTGGATCCTGTAAAAAAATATATTGTGTATTAAAAGCGTAAAAATACTAAACAATCTAAAAATAAAAACAATTCGCAAGGGCTTAATTGTGAAACTTTTTCATATTAAAACTAGCTTACACTGCTTGATATGCTTTTGCTTGCCTCTCCCACTCACTGAAAGGATAAGTCAAACTTAGCAGTATATCATCACTATTTATTTACATAACAGCTAAAGCTGTCCATACACGCAAAAACCTTGTTTCGTACGATATTCGGTGCGTGTATGGCAAGTCGGTGAGTCAACCGTTCGGGCGGGTTAAAAGATTTTGATCGGGCGCCATAGAAGGCGCCTGATCAAAATCTGCCTTCAGGGCTGAATCGGCAGAAGGAGGTAGAAATCCTATTGTTTCTACCTCCTTATCTGCCGTTTCAGCCCTGAACGTTAGTGGCTGATTGAACGATCTTTCGTGCGAAGATCGGAAATCGCCAAATGTGTGGCCACCTTAAGAGTAACCTGGTCTGAAACAGTAGGGGTTTTAAGATAGCACTAACCATCTAAGACTGCAGCAGAGATACTGGATATAAACAGTTCACACATTTCAACTTTCTCTTGTGCTTAGACAATTCAACTGACTTGTGAAGAGGTTTTGCACACTTAACATGGATTATGATGTTTCATGACAAAGGATTAAGATTTATGGCTGTGTCACCACTGAATGTATTTCTTAACTGTATTGCTTACTGCCCTAAGCGTATACTAGATCTAATGTGGTATGACCCTAAGAAAATTGCTCCTCTGTGGGCCTAAAGACCACTTTGGGGGTGACTGTCTGTTGCTCTCTAAAATAGTCCTGGAATTCCAACAAAGAATCATTTAGGGCGAGATGTGAGTTTATTTGCTTATTCTTGAAACTATTCTTGAAAGTGTTGCATAACAGCAACATTTTTATATATCTGTAAGAATGTGATAAACTAAGGGGAGGCCCTGGCCAAATGCTGTACCAGAATGCAATATAATACTTGCTTTGTAGTATTTACTATGAAGCACTGACACTTAACATACCCAAAAGCTTTTAGAAGCCCAAGTTCACTACAGCATAAAAAACACGGCACAGTGTACCCTTGATGTGTCAGACAGCGCTCTACATAATTTATTAGCAGAGTGCAAAAAAAACACACACACACAAGTTTTTGGGGAGGAACCCTCAATCATGTACTTGGCTAACCCAAAATAATGCGCCTCCATTCTTTTTTGTGCTGTGCCTCAAAGGAGAATGTCTTACCTTGGCAAGACGACCAGACTGAAACAGTGCAAGGACACCGAAAAAATTCCCAAAGGCAGCATTTCGGAGTACTTTCTAGAAAGAAATGTTTAGGAGTGAAAATCAGATGTTACTGAACATATTTTGCAACCAATTTTCCACTTAAGCGGTGTATTCTCAAACACACAAACAGCATGGCAGCCAAATAGCTGCTGAACTTCTAAAGTGGAAAACTAATGAACAAAAGAATTCAAAGACAACTGAAAAAAAATGAAGACCAATTGCAAGCTGTCTCACAATACCAGTGTCTATGCCATATTAAAAATTAATTTATAGGTGAACTAACCATTTCAAATACTTTAACTATTTCTTTGTTTTTCATAATATAGGCAATATTTAGTTTGGCAACCCTAATGAGCATTATCCCAGAAACGTTTAGTAACAGAGCAATACTTAAGATGGCATGATCTTTTTAAATAATACAAACACTATACATCTACAATTGCATTAATAATGCCCAGAGTTTGCCAAATAGAGGGTTTTAATAAAACCCATCAGTAAGCCTGAACTGATGTTAAACTGATAAGAATTCTTACCTTGTTCAACCGCTCTAGATTATGTTTCTCAGAGATATGTTCTAATACTTTAGATAATGGAATTTCTTCAAAACTCTGCAGAACCTTTGAAATAAATTACGGTTAATTGCTTGAGACCAGGGGACTACATACAAGTTACAAAGCTGGGGTAAATTATTCTATATGCACACAAACATCTGGCTGATGAGGGTTTAAACAAAGCAGCTGGAGGACTTTTGGTGAGCTACCTAGTCTATCACAACAATATATTTATTGATGGTCACAAACTGACCAAATCTGGAATAGTGTGGTGTATACAAAACAACATTTCTGGTAAGTTATTCTTGAGATTTACATTTTCATGCTCAGCCACAGTATCTGCTGATCATATACTGTACAGTGAAAAAATATACACTAAATGAAAGCAAAATATGTTCATGATCGATGTCCCCAGTAACACATGAGAAATAAGCAATGTGGTCGACACACAAAATAAATGTACATACCTGAGCCAAGGCCAAACTAAAACCAGGACGCGCTGCTTCACGTGTTGCTGCTAACCCTTCTACAAGCCTTTTAAAAGTGTACTTTAGTTCATCTTCCTATGGAATATAAACAAATTACAACATTTTGAGAATGGAACAGCGCTTACAAATATTCTTACATTCGTCCACAGGTGGAAGCAATGGAGTGTTTAGCATTTCATTTGCTTTTAACCCTGAGCAGATCCCATGGAATAGTAGTTATCTGTGAGCCAAGGTAAGTTCCCACTGTAAAAACATTGCTTCCAGTTACCAGGAATTTCTGTGTAAACTGGAAGCACATTCCTTGCCACTTAATTGCAAAGGAACACCAATACACTGGGGAATGCCATGTAAACATTCTTCTGCCCCTACTTATCATTTATTCATCAAATAGTCAGTGTGTCTATTTTTGCTACCAGTTACAGGAAACATTTGTATTACATTACATTAACATTTATTTATAAAGCGCCAACATATTCCACAGCGCTGTACAATAAGTGGGTTACATACATTGGACATAGAGAGTAACACATAAAGCAATCAATAACCGATACAAGAGGTGAAGAGGGCCCTGCCCAAAAGAGCTTGCAATCTACAATTTGTACCCAAAAACCCACTGACTAATTAAAGTGATACTGACACTAAAAAACTACTCTTCAAAATCTGAATGTACATTAAAAGTTACATATAGTTCATGTTGATCGTTTTTCACTTATAGGGCTGCTTCTGTAAGTAATTGTTACTGGAAGTCCCTATAAACCTGACTGTCCCTTCTCAGTCTGTCAGTTACAGCTTCTAATGCTAATGGCTTCCTGCGACACAAAAATGGCCGCCCCCTCATAGAGGGACACAGTGGATCAGATAGGGAATGTTAAAGCATCAGGCAAATACTTTTATGGCAAAATTATAAATATCATGCAATGATAGATGTAAAAAAGGGTTAATTTCAGGTGTCAGTATCACTTTAACTAGAATTATAATTAGCTAGAAAAGGAAAGGAATTCTTAGGCTAGTGGCATACAAAACCAGCAAGAAAAGCTCAATTTTGGCCCCCTCTGCTCCTTTTGTGTAAACAGAGACCAGACTATAATTTGCCTGTGACTGAGCATCTGATTTTTGCCAGAAAACACTTAAGTGGGCATATGCCATGTGTGACATTGCACTGCTATTGCCTGCTATTACAGTGAACTATGAGTTATAAAAATGCTTGTGTAAAACATTAGCTTAAAGACTTATAACACATAAGAAGTTCTGACTACAATGGTGTACTAAATCATTTTGTAACTGACACCATTTATGGTGCAACGTTAGCTGCCGACTCGGCTTCTTATTAGACCATGTATGGTGCCAACCAACAACCTTCATGATCAATATCTGGCCATGGATCAGGCAGATATTTAAAAATCCTGTTTACTGAGGGCTGAATAAACTGTACAATGTGGTCCTTACCTGACCAATCTACTCTATTATAATCTGATTGCAAACAATTGGGAAAAAGCCTGATATGTCCCCCACATAGGTGGCAAAACCAGGCAAAGATTTGCAAATGTGGCAATGTCATCAAAAACACTGTTCGCTTCATTATGACTAGCTTAAGCCACAAAGTACTTGTTGTAGGTAGTTAGTACAATTTTTTTTAGAATTTCTTTTGATTTTAGGTAACTTTTATAACATGAGACAATTCTTGCCCTAACATTAAACTTCTTATACACTGCACACTTCCGATCACAAACTGCCTGAAATTCTTGTCCTATATTACATTTTTACCCAGCAGAACACAAAGGATAATCACGATAACCACCACATGAATGACATAATTCATTATGAACATAAATCATTGCTGCCTTTTATTTAGTTATTTTATACCATAATGACGTGCTTATCATTTAGGTTTCAGAGGTTAAGTCCATGTTGCCAGGACTGTAGTTCTACAAATAAGATGACACAAAAGTGGACGTCTGTTTTCCTCATACGAGATCATATGTACATGCACTTTAGAAGAACACATGAGCCACTAGTTCTTCATCAGGCACTCACCTTTTCGCTGGATTTTAGATACTGTATAAGGTTCTCCGTAGCTGCCAGACGTACATCTTGCTCGGGCTTTGCGATATCCCAGAAGAAATCCAGAAACTGTCGGTTTTGTTGAATGATGCCCCGGGCGGCGGCGGCGGCTGTCTTAGGCTGTTTCTGTCCAACATGAACATCTGATTCCCCAGTATCCATGGTCGAGCTGCACTCCACAACCATGCTGTCCCTACAGCACACGTGGTTGCCAAACCTCTTCCGGGGTCACGGAGCATGCGCAGGGTAGCGTTCTCCACAGACGCACAACAGGAATTGGGAACTGATGGAGTTGTGTGTGCTTGTTTATGACATTCGCTTGCATCCTGCATTATGTTCTTAGAGGCTATGCATGTGTCTCACGGGGTTTACAAACCAGAATCAGTTTAACAGATCTATTGATGTCATTTTGAACTTGCCTTTTGTTTACAAGGACATACCTGATTCTACTGATAATTGTCTCTATGTGTGTTTTAGCAGAGGCAAGTCTCAGCATTGTCTATGGCAGAGTATTTTCTGGCTTTTAGTAGCCATGACAATTAGCTGCTACTAAGTAGCTCCATGTGTTTTCACCCAAAAGGCAGTGGCCAACAGGGAGATTAGTTGCCATGCGACTGGCATACGCATTGCTACGATTTCCTGAAGTTGCCCAAAGTTTTCTTTAGGGGCGACTTCGGGAAATCGTAGTGATGCGTATGCCATCCCACCAGCAATTTACATTCTTGCCAGTGGGATGGCATTGCAGGGGATTAGTCACCTGCAGCAACTAAGATTTGTTGCGGGGCGACTAATCTCACCATCTGCCACTGCCCTTTGGTTGAAGACACATGGAGCTACTAGTAGCAACTACTTGTCATGGCTACTAAATGTCAGAAAATACTCTGCCATAGACAATAGTGAAAATTGCCTGTGCTAAAACACAAGTAGAGACAATTATCAGTAAACAGTGTCTCTGCTGGCATGTACCATTGTGAAGTAAGGGAAATTTTGACCCAAGGTTGCTTTTGGAATGAACCCCATTCCACGTATGTAGAGCTGTCAACCAGCCCCGTGTCATAGAGAAGATATAATCCAGTCCTTTTTTTTTTTTTTTAAATCTGAATTCCTCTTCACTCAAAATGATAACATTAAATAAGTAACACCTGTTTTGAAGAGTTGCATGATACTTTGGTAATCCTTTCAAAGTAACTCCACAGCATTCACACCTCTGTGAGTTTCAGATGTCACCTTTCTGAAGAGTTACAAAGTGCCATTGTGATTGGATTAGTGGGAGAGTATATATGCTGAGGACTTCCCATACCAGTCAGTTGAACTGAAGAAGTTGCTTGGATGAGTAGTGAAACGTCTTCAGTGATTACTTAACAAGTCCAGTTGCTTTATATTTATTTATACTAGATATACCAATACCTGGATGAATGAAAATCTTCATAGTCAACATGAAATAAGGTTTCAAAAAGACCAGGAGCAAAGAAAGAGACCAGCAGAGGCTGGATTTAAGGGATGGACACAAATGCACAAGTCTAGGGTGGCATCCCGCTTAGCTATATGTGCTATATAGTTGCTACTGATACACTAACATACCCCCCCAACTGTCCCGCTTTCCGCGGGACAGTCCGGTTTTTATAGCGCATCCCGCTGTCCCGGATAGTTCCACAAATGTCCCGCATTTCCGTAATAGATTACGGAAATCTGGGAAATTCATGGAAGTATCCGGGACAGCGGGAGGCGCTGGCTACTTATACAGCGGCGACAGGCCCTTTTATAAGGTTGCACCCCGTGCGTAAGTGTGACCTCAATACGCACAGGGCTCAACCTTATAAAAGGGCCTGTCACCGCCGCGCAAGGCGGTTCCTCTCCATATGCGGCTCCTTGCGCGGCGGTGACAGGCCCTTTTATAAGGGGGCACTTTCAATGGGAGGTACTGTCTATGGGGGCAGTAGGGGCACTTTCTATGGAAGGCACTGTGTATGGGGGGTACTGTCTATGGGGCCACTGTGTATGGGGGGGTACTGTCTATTGGGCCATTGGGGGGCAAAACTGGTACATAGTTATAACTCATAACTGACTGCCTTCTCTCTATATTTGTATTTTATATGTAGGAGTTGCTATATTGTTTTTCTTAGGTAGTACAATATGAGGGTATAGCACAATTTGCGTCTGATCCCACTATTTAAACTATATAAAAGGAGTATTTTGTTAAAAAAAAAAAGGAATGGGGCAAGGCCACAAAAGTGGGCGTGGTCAAAAAATTGCCGTGCTGCGCGAGCCAAATCTTCTTGTCCCTCTTTTCATTTTTCAAATGTTGGGAGGTATATACAAAGGTCTAGCCATGCAGGAGTTTTAAACAACTGTCAATTTCCCACATGGTCAGTGGCCAGAGTACCTGTAGGTGTTATTGAGAGCACATGCGTATGGAGATAGTGGATTAGAAATGCAGCTGTAGGCAGTATCATGTAAGCACTGGCATTTTTCTGCCAGCAGAGGATCCACCAAAAGTGGGACTTATTAAGACACGCAACAAAACATTTTAGTAATAAAAAGAATACAATTCAATCCTAGCATAATATACATAGTAAGCTGTTCATGTAAAGTTTTTAATTTATTGTTAACTTTTGGGCAGTGCCCTTTTTACCTCTTGTATTGGTTATTGGTTTTATATGTTTTCTTGTATGTCTAAGGTATACAACCATTTATTGTACAACACTATGGAATATGTTTTACAGATAATAATACAGTAATACTAATAACAACCAGGGAGCTTGTATCCTCTAATGAGTAAATAATTCAAAATTGTGGCTAATAGTACAGCTGAAGCATCCATACTGCTGCACATATTCAAATAACAGCAAATAGAAGAACAAAGGCCAGAGTATGAATTTTAGTTGTACCTGCTAATATCAGTGTCAGCTAATCCATTTAAAAATATCAGTTTAGCAGTGGTGTCAAGTGACCCTTTCTATGAGAAGAAAAACGGGAATAAAAAAATGTAACTTTATTTAAAATTGCTATTAAAAACTTGTTTCCTACTGTGACACTCAAATTCTTGAAAACACAGATTACATTAATAGTGTAGTAATCCCTAAAAAAATTCCATAAACTATTCACCTTTTCCCAGTTTCCCATTCACTTAGCAGTTATCTCTTCCTCCCTACCTCTGCTGAGAGGGACCCAGTTTCACCTAGCTTACCTATGCCCAGCACAATGCATTTCACTGCTAATGCAATAAAGAATTCAGATCACTCTGTGAGCCTAATGAGGTTAAGAAAATGATCCCTGGAGCCATAGGCGGAGGGTGACTTTTTTGTTTGGGGAGGCTAAAGATGGGCCATACAGAGTCTGACCTACAGCTAATGTGAGACTTAGTGGATTTGCTGCCAGGGCCGGATTTGTCTTTGGTGCGCCCCGAGGCCGCCCCTGTGGGAGTCCCCCATGCGCATGCGCGAACGCGCACCCCAGTGCGCATGCGCAAGCGCGCCCCCAGTGCGCATGCGCAAAGCGCCAGCGCATGCGCGAACGCTCTTTTTAACTCCCATACGGAGCAGTGGGGAGAGGTCCCGACTGCTCCGTATGGGAGCAAAATTAAAAAATGTTCTTGCGGCGGGGCGGCATGCCGCCCTAGGCCCGGGCCTTTGTGGCCTCTCCACAAATCCGGGCCTGTTTGCTGCTGGTGTAAAAAATTAACCTCCCAACTATCTCTTGCGGTTCCCACTGACTCCCAGGGATTCTGTGCAAAAGTGTGGGTGGGAGGGCTTTTTTACCCTAAAATGCTTAGGATGTAAAAGTATTCATACGTGCGCTTCTGTTAGGGGTTCTCCATCCATTTGTGTTTAGGATCAGTTAGCTTAAAGGGGTAGGTCACCTTTAAATTAACTTCTAATATAATGTAGACATTGATATTCTGAGACAATTTGCAATTGGTCCTCTTTTATTTTTAAGGGTTTTTCAGTTATTTACCTTTTTGTTCAGCAGCTCTCCATTTGGTATTTCAGCAGCTATCTGGTTGCTAGGGACTTATTTATACTAGCAACCAGGTAGTGGTTTAAACAAGAGATGGGGATATGAATAGTTAAGGGGCCTGCATGGAAAAATAAGTAATAAAAAATTACAATAATAATAAAATTGTAGGCTCACAGAGAAATACTTTTTGGCTGCTGGGGTCAAAGTTGAACCTTTTCACCGCTGAATCTGATCTGCAGGTATTTTATAAGTGAGTCTTGCAAGCTTAACCAGTGTTTGCTGAAATACTTAAGCAATGTACACTTGATTCCTGTTTAATTTTATTGTTGTTTAATGCCCTAACAGTTTCATTTTAAGGGAAAAGCTGTCTGTACAGCTTTGTTTAAAAAAGCAGAAGCTTGAAAAAAAAATCTTTGAAGAGGTCAGGCTCATGCTCTCAATGATGTCAAATGGCAAAATGGGCGCCGCGTGACACGCAAAACGGAGCAGAAAAGAATGCGGTGGTGGAGGCTGTAGGAGGAGATTGAGGGAGCGGCACTTATGTGGTTTAAGTGGGGGTAAGGCGCCCTATCCATTAGACGTTAAATTAAAATTAGGGTTGACATCTCCTTTAAGTAGTTCCTGGTTCCTCTCTTTCTGCTTTTAAAAAAATAGTTTTTAGTGTTTACTACAGATCTGCCATTTTTTTGATGAATACTTGCTTACAAAGTAATGCATTTGCCATTGACAATTTTTTTTAAAAATACACTAATTTAAGGTTACCAGATCATCTGGAAAATGAATAAAACATCTAGTCCAGCCATAAGAGACCCCTGAATCTGAATGCATTTCAATTAAAAGCAAAGCATCCCAGCAACTGTTGTTTAAGAGACATTCACATTTAAATAAACTAGTAACTGCTTATACCCTGAATGGGGCTAAGAAAGGGGATTAAAACTTCTTTCCCTTTACAGAGTACTAGTAAGTTAGTTACCAGATCACTTGAAAATTCATGACTAGAAAACCAAGTTAGAGGGGCTGTACTTACTGCAACTTAATTAAAGTGCAATTAGCACAGCCCTGCAGCATGCATTTATTAGACATGTCCCAGACTTTTCAAGTGCTCTGGTAAGTACAGTAAGGCCTCATTTTGAATAGGTAGTTCAGTTTTTCTCTCCATCACTTAAAAGAGACATTAGTGAAATAGATAATAGGGGGAGATCAGTTTTGCACGCAACATTTTTTTATATTTTTTGTATTGCTGGCAATACACATACCACTGATGCGTGTATGGTGGTTCACCAATCCCAACAATATCTATGTACTATGGATATTGCTTGGTTTGGGAATCAAGCAGATTAGAAAATGTCCTCTTCTGATGCACAGTCAATGTATAGTGCATTACCACAAACGATAGGAACGATAAGAAGATGGGCATTTTGGCCAACCTAGGCTGAGATCATACCCAGTCAGCTACCTTAAATTTAAACAATATAGTGTAAGCAATGGTATTCTAACACAATCTGCCTTGGCCTTTAGTAAAAAAAAAAAAACATTCACATTAAATTATTGTTCCAGCCAGGTCACACCTCAGTATTGTTTTCACTGGTCTGCTTCTGATGGACAAAATGATTTCTTGTCAGCAAACTCACAGCATAGATTTTTGAATCGGTGGCTGAATCCATCCGCCAAGCCTAGCCAAGCATTTATTACCAACACAACACCAGAAGAACAATATCTTCTTTAAAAGCCTTCACTGGAAAAAGGTTTGTGACCCTAGCAAGTCGGAACCCTTTATCCAATGAAGGTTTTAAAGAAGATATTGTCCTGCCAGTGCTGTCTGCTTCTGATGGATGCATGAGGACTTCAGGTGACGATTCTATGCATTTCAATGGGGTGGGTAAGATAAGCTTAGGGTGCAAAATTACTGACAGCGGGTGATGGTCCATTTACAGTGTGAGACCAGGTAAGGGAACATTAAATTCATGTTCTGGCCAGGTCCCACCCGTGTCATTTTAACTGATCTGCTTTGGATGAAAGCCTAAGGACTGCAGGTGACAAGTCTATGCATTTCAATGGAATGGATATGTATAGGGTGCAAAATTACTGACAGCAGGTGAGGGTCCTTTTACAGTGTGAGACTAGGTAAGGAGTGAGTTGACATGTCTGGGTTTATTTGTTGTTACACTATCTCAAACATTCATGTATTACTCTTTTACCTACTGTGGTAGCTTCCCCCTCTTGCAATAAACAGCAGCATGCTTAAAGGCCCATTATACCCTTATTACAAACATACTAGCGTGAGCTTGATTATATATTTAGGAATGGGATCCGTTATCTGTAAACCTGTTATCCAGAAAGCTCCAAATTACAGTACAGCCATTTCCCATAGACTTCCTTTTAATCAAAGAATTAAATTTTTTTAAATTGATTTCCCTTTTCTCTCTAATAAAAATGTAGTACTTTATATTTGATCCTAACTAAGATATAATGAGGCAAACCTATTCTATTGGGTTTATTTAATGTTTACATAATTTTAGACTTCAAAACTACAGAAAGATCCCTTATCTGGAAAACCCCAGGTCCCAAGCATTCTGGATAACAGGTCCCATTAAACTGATACAATTATACCTCACAGAAGCTTAGGCTGACCTTTTACCCTTGACCAGCTTCCCAAAATAAACCAGTCTGGGGTACTTTTCTTGTGAATGTATTTTTCTTTGCTTAAAGGTATCACCCACCAACCTGGGCAGGTGCATGTACAATTCAGAATTTCCTTTGACTTGTTTCAGCTCTTAATATTTCCATTATGTATATTCAGAGACAAAATAAAAAATTAATGTACTGACTTGTTAAAGTACGCAAACTGGGCTCTATTTCAAAGTCAGGAGCCCCTGCAAGCCCAGAATCAAATAAAAAAAGAGGTTTGGCAACTTGTAATAAGATTCAAGAATCAGTGATAAGGCCATCTTTCTAATTCTTAATTCTAAGTAGCATCTTTTATATATGATCATACAGTAAACTTGGCACTAGAAGGGTGCAACACTACTTGTGCTTATTTCATAAACCCTAATTAGCTTCAAAGGCTCTGCACAAGATTAATATTTGGTGAACCTCATGACATACAGTATTGCAGTACTGTATATTAATCATTACTTTTCTAGGCCCAAGGACTGTGAAGCATCCCTATTGCTGCCAATACATACTAAATCGGAAATAACAAATATAATTGTAGATGTTTCCATCTCACATACAGCCATACTAAGGCAAAAGTAAATATTATAAGACTGTACAAACAAGGAAAAATCACTTCCTAACACTTGCCGTCATCTCATGTGCTATATCACAAGTGTGTGGGTAACTAAAACACATCTGTTAACATGGGGTATAGCTCAGTGGTAAAGCATTTGACTGCAGATCAATAGGTCCCTGGTTCAAGTCTGGTTGCCCCCTTTGTATTGTAAATTTAATTCAACTATGTAGTGACCTTGTTCTTAAAAAAAAGAGAAAGTCCTAATTATGCCAACTGTGATTTGCTTTTCCTGTGTACTCAGCTAATTTCAACTCGGTTTTTATGCCATGAGTCCCATAATTAGGGCTATATTTAGGTACAATGCCTCCCTAGGCACCGGATCTAAATACGCCCCATATGGCACGCAACATTGCATGCACCGTTCAAATTACATGCACATTTGTGTGACGTCGCTTATAGAGCGCAATTCAACAACCTACCCCTCACTCCCAAGCTCCATTGACAAAAAACCTGCCACCAGGCCCTCGGGTGCGTTGTGGGATGTAAAAAATATGATAGTACATGTTCCTTACCACAATTAGATGTTATTAAATCATGTAATCTAATTGATGTTATTAGATCATGTAAAAAATTATGAACACTTAATCTGTTAATTTTAACTTGTGCAAAGTAAAATAGTAAACTGAGGGAAACTACAAATGTATGAACTGAATGCTTAAGGGGGTCTAAACCCAAAAATGATTTTATATACATTTATTCAGAGTAGTTGCCTAAAGACATTTGCAATATACATTGTTTAAATATTTTCTGTGGTTACTGAGATTTTATACTACTAATAGCAGGCTTTCAACTCAGCAGTGCCAGAAATATGAGGGGGAATGGCATCCAACTGCAGATCTAGAGGTTCCTGGCTCAAATGTAGGTGCCCCTAAGGTTGATGATTAAAATGCAAAAGCATTTACCAAAGAAGACAACCCATCTAGGATAAACTGGGCAGCTAAGTGGTAGGAGAGTTTTGAAGCTAGATACACTTAGGGGCACATTTACTTCTCCACGAACGCTTCGAGCGTTCGTTCGGTCCAATCGTATTTTCCGTGACTTTTTCGATGCTTGTGCGACTTTTTCGTATTTTTAGCGCAACAAAAATCGGATCGGTTTTGCTGCAGTTTACAATCGTTCAGTATGAAAATTTAGTGACTTTCAGATCGCCAATACAATATTATTGTGACTAATACGATTTTTTCGTAAGCATTTTCATGATATTTGCAATCTTCAGAAATTTTCGTTTCCAATCCGAATTTTTCCCATTCGGGATTCTTGTGTTTTGATAAATCTGCCCCTTAGTCGATGACCAAAAACAAGAGAAATAGTCTTCTGTAGTCTTCTGTAAATTGCACTGTAATAAAAATCAGAAGGGAGAAATACTGCTGATTAGTTGTTCTGTGATAAACATTTGTATAGATCAGATTTACACAGACCATTTTGGGATTCTTAGCGGTGAGTTATTTAACATTGTAAAGTAGAAGGTGTTAGCTATGATAGTAAAGAGCCAGGGGGCTGTCAAGTCAGTCCTGCAATGCTATTGTCGCAGGACCGACAACCAAGTAGCAGACACAATCACATTGCATCTGCTACTTCTCCTACTTCTTCCTCCCTCAGTTCTGCCCACTCACTTTCTGCTGCACAGCACTATGCAGGCACAGACCCTCCAGGACCCCTCAAGTGATCCCTGCATGCCTACTGCTTTAGAACCGGTAAATGGCATTTATTTACACAATTGCACAAACTTACATTTATACAAATACACATTTTAGCAAAGTTTGAGTTTTTTTTTTCATTTTGCACAATTATATATTATATATATATTATATATATTTGCACTCATATGCACACTTATACACTGTCACACAACTTTTAGATGTGTACACACATTTTGTTTTTCCCCTAAAAACTGTTTATTTTGGCAGTGTGACTGTTGGATCAGGTATTTTGAGCACTAACTATGCTGTTGTATGACTTATTTTGTTATTTAATTGATTTGCATAGTTTTTGTAGTTAGTTTTTATTGCATTTTTATCCCTGCATTGTTGTTCCTGATCTGTTTGTTAGCATTGTTTTGCAGTTTGGTACTTTGATGTAGATGTCTTTACCTATTTTAAATTCATCAGAATGTGTACTTTTCAAAATTATATAGATTTCTGGGGGTCTATGTACAGTTAGGGGTTTTAAACCATGTAATATGCTGTGAGGGAGCTCTGTTTGAAAAAGCTGAAGTGGCAGGTGAGGAAATTCATATGCAATATTTTTAATTTGGGGTCCGTTCATACAATTCTCAGAAATATCATAAACCCTCTAACTTTAGGAAAGCTTTGCATATTAGTAGTATGGTGTAGAAAGGAGTCTTTACATGTGTACCCAATTTAAATTGTGGTGAATGTGTAATACATGGCTTTTTAAAGTGAACATACTTTTTTATAGGTTTTATAGGGCCACCGGGACTCCGTGAAAAATCCCGGTGGCCCAGACCCGACCCGTGCCGGTGCTCCCTTCTCCTGACTGTTCCTCCCCTGACGCGTTAAATTTACGCACGCTCAGGGAAGGACATCCGGTGAGGGACCCTGTGGGGGGTTAGGGGACTCGGCCGGCGGGGCACCTGCAGGGCCCCTGGGGCAGGAACCCCAGTGGGCCCTGCACCCCCCAGTCTGACCCTGTTGCCATTGTAGGACCTGCACCCAACCCATAGTCATGTTTTCCTATCCTGTATGCTACTTCTATACACACCTTAGTTTCCAAGACAGGGAAACTTTGGGAAGGGAAGGAAAGTGTAATTTTTCCAGTCTGACCTGCACCCAACCGAAACCGGCTATGGTTGCCCAAATTTCAAATCTACCTAGTCTGACCTAAGGGTAAGCCCATGGGTTGCCCATATCGCGGGTTAACCCGCACATCAATAGTGGGGTCACATCAATGTTTTGGAGGCCCACATCCAGTTTGATGGTCTCCAGCTGGAAAGCTCTATGTCTTTAAATGGAACGTTACTGTTATTTGTGTTCTTGTACTTGTATCCACCCACAGGGCCACTTCTCCCATGAGTCAAGGTGAGAACCTTGGGTGGCAAAAAGCTGCCTCTGGTAACTCCAAGAGCTAAAAAAATTTTTTAAACTCTGACCTCATCCTGCGCTGCATTGATTTGCTGGCAAACTAGCTTTATTGTGCACAGCCATCATTACCTCTCATGTTGCTCAGTATTTGTATGTGCTTTGTATGTTTCATGTATTCACCCATCCCCCATGCAACACTGCGATTTTGTTGGTCTTTAACCATAATAATAATACGAAAACTCCAGCAGCTCCCATTATACTTCCCTAGTCGATATAGGCACAACAATTCCTAAGTCACATCCTTTCAGTAAAGAGACACGCTTTTACTTTAAAAATGATAAAATAGGGCCTTTATCTTTGCGAGAAATCACTAAAACTATAAAATTATAGCTTTCTAAAATACACGAGCAGATTCAAATAAATATACGTGTCTGGCCCAGTGGAAAGCTAGCAATTTCATTTTGTAGATCGTGGTTCATTGAAAGCGCTGTCACTGCACATGCTCTGTGCTGGAGTCAGGCATCTCTGAGGACAGCCCTGTCTGTGCTATATTGCGTGGTCCTCAGAAGCTGGGCCGCTTCGGCTGCAGAGTGGAGAGAGCAGCAATGGCGGATTACGAAACATATGACGATCGGGCCTACAGCAGCTTTGGTGGCAGCCGTGGGTGAGAAGTAAAAGCTGTCTATAGGCGTGCAAGGACAGGGGAATAAATGGAAGATTGGGGACTCCTTAGCAGGCTTATTAAAAGGCAGTAGGAGAGAAGTGTAGGTCGGTGATGGAAAGGGCGTGCGGCCATACAGCTATGGGCTCCGTGCTTGTAAGCGGGCATAGGAATGCGCTGAGCATTTGTGCATATGGTTTGAGTCTATTATACGGCGCGTTACAGGTTAATGTGCGCAACCATTACATGCACTTGCTGCTGGGGCAAGCTGATCGTGTAACTCAAGCAGTGCAGGTATGTAATTATGCGAAAAATATGTGCGCACATGTGGCCGGTGTGATACACGCACCGCTGCTATATTGTTGACAATCCAATGGGGGATTGTTTTCGTTACACAGACTGTTTATCCGGACTTTACCAAAAAATGCGAGCTCCGCGGGTATACAGTTTATTTCCGCGATGTCCAATTATTTTTTTCATGGCGTGAATGACTATCCTTGCTGTAAAACACATTCATGGCTGGACACAGGGCCTCTCCTTCCAAAGCCCTGGCTTTGAGCATGATAAGTTCTAGTTCTTCCCGCCTGCCCTTGGGTCCTCACCTTCAGCAGTGCGCATACAGGTGAACTGAAGTTGGGTTAAATCGTTTCTTTGTCCAAATATCTGATGGTTCATGGTGGGCTTTGTGTTTGTTATTCTGCATCTTGCTCATTCTCTGTGGCATGAGTGTGTGTTTAGGGTTGTTTAGAACTATGTATAGGGAAAATCTTGTTTGTGTATACAAATATTCCTGTTATGGAATGCAGTATGCCACAAATTTGGACAGGTAGTTCGTTAGTGTAGTCAGGCTTGTTTGCAGTGCAAGTTAATGGATGTTGATGCATGATATACAGTCACCTAGTCGGATTCCAGTTGCTCTGAATTCTGCCGCTGTACATGCACCTTATCAGCAAAATATGAATGCATTTTGCAAGGGAACAGTTCCACACTTTTTGAAACAGTGATTCTTGAAGAGCTCAATGTTTTACTAGCCCAGCTTTGTTGCCATGTTATCAAGAAATTGTTCACTGTTGGAAAGCCCTTATGGCAAGTATGAAAAACTGCCTAAGGATGTTAAATTCTGCCCTTTACAAGATAAGACATTATTGTCTCAAAATAATTTGATCCTGTAGACCTAGATCCAAACATACGTACATCAAAGGAGAACTAAAGCCTAACTAAAGAAGTAGAGCAGAAATATTGTACATTATGTCCTGGCTTTCTGTACCAGGCCAAGGCAACCACAGCCCTTTAGCAGGGAAGATATGTGCCTCCAAAGATGCCCAGCAGCTCCCCATCTTTTCTGCTGATTCCCTGCACATGCTCTATCCTGCTGTCAGTTACTGACTCCAAATATACTGCACAAATATAGTATAAATGTAACAGTAAAAAGCTGATTAGTAATTCATTCAGATTCACATTACATGATCGATCTAGAACTAGGGTATTTACATCAGAATTGAATAATTAACCTTATAGCATCAGCTTAAATGACAACCCTCCTTTTCTGTTTGATAATTTGCAACGACCCCTAAGCTCAGCTTCTCAGCAGATGCTCAGACCACACTGAGCATGTGCACTGTCCCAGACAGTTCCAGGAAGGGGGGATGGGCAGAATCCAGGATGGGGCGCTCCTGTGACAACTGTAACGACCTATATTATTACTACTATAGAGATGCTGAAACATTAAGCCAGTGCAGTCAGTTTATAATCTAAAATATGGCATTTCTAGCCATTTTCATTTTTAGGGTTTTGTTCTTCTTTAAAGTATTTTCTAGTGACCTTTCTAATAACAGCTTGCTGCATATAAATGGAGACTAAGAGAGCTAGTTCTGTAGAACTCATATTGCTAAGACTTCTTGTTTTGTACAATTTCCATTGTGCTGATTCAAACTTTGACTTTCATGTTCCTCGAGTTTAGCGGCAAAGTGCAGGTGTCGTTTTGTTGTGGATAGTTACTGTTGTAGGGGGCCAAGTAAAATTGCCTTTATCTGTAGATTTGGGAGAGTGTCAATCCCAGCCTTTGCATTACGAGATGTAGCTTTGTAACCAAGCTACATCTCGTAATGTTCTCGGGTTCAGATTCTTTTATTAAATGGGTCAAGTAGCATGGTTATGAGCATGTATTTAAAATTGTCGGCATAGCTTTATCTAGGTTGTTCAAACTGGGTTTATTTTTGTCCTGTTCTATAAATCAAAATTATAAATCTTATGCAAAGAACACAATCCAAATTCAAAAGCAAGATTTATTAGCCTTTACTCCTTGAAGGAGAATTATGTCGCTAGAAAAAAAATATATCCAGATGACTAACCTCATGTGCCTTGGGGCTCTGGCACACAGGGAGACTAGTCGCCTGCGACAAATCTCCCTTGTCGTGGGCGACTAATCTCCCTGAAATGTCATCCCACTGGCGAGAATGTAAATCGCCGGTGGGATGGCATGTTGGGGAAATTGCGGTGCCGCATATGCCATCCCACCGGCGATTTACATTCTTGCTGGCGGGATGGCAATTTGGGGGAGATTAGTCGCCTGCAACAAGGGAGATTTGTCGCGGGCGACTAGTCTCCCCGTGTGCCAGAGCCCTTATATTTGCTAATAACTTAACCCTTGGTACTCCCTTACTGACATAAAGGTTTAACCTGTAGCAGAGCTCAGCAACAAAATAAATAGTTTTGATCAGTGTACATTAATTTAGATAATGAAGGCAAAGGTCTGGCTTATAGGTTATAGCATTTATGCAGTTTTGCACCCCATCTTGGTAAGTTCTGTATTTTCTTTATAACATTTCTAGGTAATCAGATATGCAAATTTGCAGATTAGAAAATATAAACTACCCGCCTGAGAATCCACAACATCTGGCTTTAGACCTGGCCGATAAAAACAGAAATCTTGGTCTTCAATCCAAGTCATATTTTAGTGACAGATTCACCCTTGTTCAACATGATGTATGGTTTTTGTTATTTCTGCTACTAAGTAAAATATGGAGGCTGTTTCACTTCCCAGTCCTGCAGAGCAATGGAGGATCTGATAAAATTAATTAAATGTCCACTGAGTAGGCCCTGATAACGAGTTGCTCAAATGCTGCTTCTTAGGCCTATGACAGATGAGAGAATTAGTGCCCGCAATTAATCTCCTCTACGTGGAACCAATTAATCCTCTCATGCTTTCCTACCACTGAGAATGTAAATTGCCAGTAGGAAAACCTAAGGGGCAGATTTATCAAAACGCAAATTCGAATCCCGAATGGGAAAAATTTGGATTGGAAATGAAAATTTCTGAAGATCGCAAATATCACGTAAATGCTTACGAAAAAATTGTATTAGTCACGGTAATATCGTATTGGCGATCCGAAAGTCACAAAATTTTCGTACCGAACAATTGGAAACAGTGGCAAAACCAATCTGATTTTTTTCGCACTAAAAGGACGAAAAAGTTGCGGAAGATACAATTGGACTGATCGAACGAATATTTGGAGTGTTCGTGGATAAGTAAATGTGCCCCTTAGTGTTGCTTCAGCTTTATGACTTCACTTGAAGTTGCATCTCAAGAAGACTTCCGTAAAAGAAAAATTGAACTTTAGCTAGTCCTTTAGAATTGGGAAAATATAGGATTTTTTTTTTAATTCCAAGAATATTAAGAATTTGTGATCAGCTAAATTTTTTGCCAGGTTTCACTGCAAAAAAAAAAGATGGTTCATCAACAAAATTCCACACCAACCAAGGTGTGTAATGTTCTGGAAGATCTCAAAGAACCCAGGGCCTCTCTTGCATTGATTTTTAGTGTTCATAACAACAATGGTCTGCAGGGTTGGGCATGAATTGCTGCATTTGGACAAGGACATCTTGCCATAATTGATCGAACTGTGAATTCTTAATTGTACCAAGACAATTCTGGAAGAAAATGTCTGTATACATCAGTGAACTGAAGCTTAAGAGAAAGTGGGTCATGCAGCAAGACAACTACCCTAAACACACAAGTTAGTCTAACAAAGAATAGTGAAATCAAAATAAATGTAATGTTTTAGAAAGGCCAAGTCACACCTGACCTTAATACTAAAGAATTGGTGTGGAAGGACCTGAAGGTAGGCTTATTGGCATAAACTGCTTACAACTTCCCTTGAAGCTGTTCTGTAAGGAGGAAGGGGCTAACACCAAAAACTTACCTAAAGCTTATATGTATACCTTATACCTATACTTATACCTATAGCTTAAAACTTATATGATTAACATGAGTCTGTATTCTGAAAACTATTTCAGAGCTATATTCTTCCTCACTGTATAATGTATTTAGGATCTGGAGTTATTGTTCTTAGAAGTCCCTATACCATTATTTACAAGTGCATACTGTGTGTATATATCCTTTACTGTACAATTAATTCAGCCTAATAGCATGTGGGTCAGTCTGTTTTAGCTGGCAGAGAAACACCTCAAGCCACTCAATCCCTTCCTATTGTAAACGAAACCTGTCTGGCACAGCAAGTACAGTTCTAGTAGCCATGACCGCTTAAATGATGACAAATATTGCAGGTGGTAAAACATATTTTTTTAATGTTGGTGAATCCCACTGGCACCAATGCAAAGGTATTTTTGGGAGATTTGTCACCTGCCGGAATTGCAGGTTCCCTGTGGGCAAAAAAGCCAAAACTAAAATGAATGGGAAGCATTGTGGGTAGTTTTGCCTATTTCCCTACAGTTAGAGTAAAGGACAGTTTCTTTACTGGCAGTTCTATTAGCTAAAAGCAGAGTAGTGGCAACAGCATTGAAACATGGAGGCAGTGGATTCCATCAGCAGAGGTGTCAGGGAGCTGTTATTAGTTGTCTGCCATTGTTCATTGCAGATAGGCTGCAGCACAAGTCACATGGCTGAGGGAACTTGGAGAAAATAAGAAAATGGCTAGCCTCATGTCAGTTTTGTTTTTGTTTTTTTTATTTTAAAATGCTCTTTTGAGAAAATGATTTCAGTACAGGATTTTGGTGGCAAATTATAAACTAATTAATTAAAAAAAAGTTCTGATGACTAATCCTCATATTTATTACAGCCTTACATGATTAAAGGAGGAGGAAAGGTTAAAACCAAGCATAATCAAAGTATTGTAAAGAATGCTGCCAGAGCTACAGCACAATATGCACAGTATACAATTATGCAGTTTTAATATAATTAATACCCAAATTGGACCAGTGCACTTATGTATAAATCAGAGAATTAGCAGTTTAGATTACACCAGTGTTTTTGAACACTCTTAAAAGATAAGTAACCCTTATATCTTAAAAGCTCCTAAAAAAGACTTTAAACAGCCCCCAGTATAACATGCCTTTCTCCCTGCCCTCAGTCTCATGCAGATTCTGTACCACAAACAGCTCAACTTCAGCTCTCAGCTACTAGTCTAGTGTAAAGTTCCACCCCCCTTTTCTTTGCTGAGCTTGTCTCTGACTGTGAGAGATGGTGTCTACTGCCTATGACTGGTTGATTTTCATTGGAGCAGAAGCAGCAAGCATGAGCAGTAGACACCTCTTTGACCATCTGCATAGTCAGAGAGAGCAAGAGAGCTCAATCAAAGGGGACAGAGCTTCATGCTAGACTAGAAAGTAGCAGAGAAAGCTGAAGTTCAGCTGCTTGTTATACAGAATCTGCATGAAAGTGCTGGGGGAAAGGTATGTTATTCTGGGCACTATTTAGAGCCAAACCCCTCTTTTAACTTGTTTTGTTGAAAACTGATGAATGCTGGATGCTGGGACTCGCCTACTGAGGTAAGCAGAGAAAAGTCCCAGATTTCATCAGTTTACAGCGGAACAAATTAAGAGAGAATTTGCATTACTCTGACCGCATAATACATTTTAGGAAATGGCTTGTTGGATTTATCATGTTTTCCTTCCTGTGAAATCAGATGTTTGTGTTTTTTTTTTAAAAACCGCACACTGGATAGTATTTATGTACTATTTCTACATAAGCCCAACTGAATGAGCTAAGAGAAAGGTTAGTAAAAAGGTGCAGCACTCAGGCTAGTGTGGTTGCCCGATAAACTGGAATGTACATGGTCTTTGGGTGTAGTAGTTCAAACCATAACAGAAAAACATGTTCTATTAGCAATTATAGCGCATGTTTTGAGACAATTTCTCAAAACAAGCAGTGCTCATTGTGTATGTCTGGCTTCACTGAGCTAGTTCTTTTTAACACCAAGGTTATTAAATTATACCTGCAACCTTTGTTTCCTCATTCTTTCTAAAATCAAAAGGGGTTATTGTTAAAAAAAAATTTTGTTACATAGAATTTTTTAAACATTGTTACAAATTATGTTGTATTATTGTTTTATTTATTTAAATAGCTCTGACACTTCAGCATCTATGTAAAAGCTATCTGACTTGTGGCTGGAGATTTATTTGCTACTTTGAAAAGTAATATTAATGTCTACTTATCATACAAATCCTACCACAAGCGCATAGGCAGTTACTTAAACACATGCACACATTGATTGTACCCTGCTTGTCACTTCAATCTGTTAGACTAAAAAGCAGGAGGTGGGCACATTTCATGCACTGTTTAGTGATTAAGATAAGCACACCTGGCAGCAGATCTGTATTAGCCTGAAGGCACATTCTTATCTAAAGCTCATATATACTGTATTGGATTAAATTATGCAGCCTTGCTAGATTTAGAACTTGAATGTAAATCTTCCGTAGTAGCAGCATTCCTCAGGGTCTGGCTCAGCCAGGATTTTAGCATGGCAGCAAGTTTATTCAGAAGTTGCATGAGCCAATCTTCCTTGCATAACACCTTCTAAATATAAAGTCTGCTCAGTTCTGGTCAAGTGTCTTGCAGGTGTGCTGTTTGTATTTCTCAAGGTGTAAAAATAAACTCTATTTTTTTCTTGTGACAGTATAGGGACACCACTGTTTAACTGTCTTTACAGACTAAAAGTATTTAGTTAGGTATGTGCTGATATTTGTGCATGGTTGAGATTTTTTTTTCTTTGGCTGAGGGTGGAGTTGGAAAGTGGTAAATCTGCTTTGTATAAATAAAATAAGGATACAATGATAATTTGACATGATCTATGCATGTCCAGTGTGCATAAAAATTGTGTAAATTTGGTGTTTACCAGTAAGTGAATAGGGGTTGAATTAACAACCACATCTTTTATTGCTTTTTAAAGGGTTTTATATGATTTTTTTTTTTTTTGGTCACATAACAGACGCAGATCTTACAACTTTAATTTTACTTTCCAATTCTCCCGTTTCTTCTAAAATAAGCATTTGGTATGCAACAGTTACCATAAATCCTTTGTGGATGGGTGCAGTACTCTTGCTACGGGTATAATAGTAAGGGGAATGGAATCATCCATTTGTATAGGAGCAGGCACTCAATGAGCTATCCGTGAGCTATCCACGCACGCATATTAAATCTGAAGTTGAAGTTTGACAGAGGCAGCCTTACATGTGTTATATTAACACTTTGGTCATAGGTCTGTGAGGATTGGCCAGTAACAGAGAAGGAAAGGTTAAAAACTAAGGATTATGTAAATACGGCCATAAACGGTTACAGAACTGCTGCCCTGAGTCCTCTGTGAAAAGAAACACCACATTTCTTTCCTTCTGTATATATGATGTTCTGTGTCAGACTTCCTTCTCTCAGCAAAATCCTTCAGGGCACAGCTCAAGTCTGTGCAGCTTGGTCCTTTCTTCCCATTCCTTGTCCTTCTCCTCCCCCACCCCTGCTGTAATTTGATCTAAACGCTGTTCCAGGGAGCAGCATGCAGGTAGGGAAGTGACTTCAGACCAAGCTACAATGGCAGCTGCTATCTTAAAGGGGACCTGTCACCCTAAGAAATAATTACAGATTGTTTTCTATTGTATTTGTCAAGCAAAATAAACTTCAATTACACTATATAAATTATTGTAAACGTATTTCCTTCAGCACTGGAATTCACAATTGCAAAAAACAGGCTCCATTTTGTGGACACTGTTTTTAAGGCAAGCTGGGCATCCTGCTAAAATCTTGTTTCTGTGCCAGTATGGGGGACCTGATGCCCATGCCCATGCACTGGTTACACAATTAGATGGTGAGGAGGGAGAGGGAATGTGAGGAGTGCAGTGACATCTAAAGGAGTTCTGAATTGAAAGTAACTGTCTGCCCCGCCCCTATGCCTAAGGCATAGAGGCGGGTCAGGCAATATATGATTGACGATTGACAGCTGGGACTTTTAAATGCTTATATAATGGGTATAGATGTGTTGACTTTGGGTTACATGTTTGATTTGAAAAGGACTTTTTATTATACAGCTTTTTATGTCTGGGTGACAGGTCCACTTTAAAGGAACAGCAACACCAAAAAATTAAAGTTTGTTAATGTAATTAATATATAATGTTCTGTTGCTATGCACTGGTAAAAGTTGTGTGTTTGCTACAGTAACACTACTATAGTTATATAAATAATCTGCTGTGTAGCCAAGGGGGCAGCCATTCAAGATGGAGAAAAGGCACAGGTTATATAGCAGATAACAGATAAGCTTGGTAGAATACAATAGTATTTTATCTGTTACCTGCTATGTGCTTGTGCCTTTTCTCCTTTGAATGACTGCCCCCATGGCTACACAGCTTTGTTTATATAAACTTTCTGAAGCAAATACACCAGTTGTACCAGTGCAGGGCAGCAGTACATTATATTCTAATTACTTTTATACACTTTCATTTTTTGGTGTTACTGTTCCTTTAAACAGAGAGCTTCTAGGGCTGTTTACTCAGGTATGGTAAAGCATTCTGCAGAATAAATATAGCATTCTAGTTTACACTATTGTGACTATTCTATTGGCAATAAAATGCCACAGTAGCTTCCCTTCTTTAAAGGAGAAAGAAAGGTATAAACTAAGTAAGCTTTATCAGAAAGGTCTATGTTAATACAGCCATAAGCACTCACAGAAACGCTGCACTGACTTCTCTGAAAAAATATTAGTTGTGTCAGTAATTCCTGTGCCAGAGACATGCAGCTTTCTGCTCTCTCCTGCTCCCCCCTGAAGGTATGCCTGCAGCTTGAGATTAACTCTTTACTAGCCTTTCCTTCTCCTTTAAGTACCTGCTCCTATACAGTCTGTTGATTCTGCTCACCTAGCCGATGGCTGAGTGGTGCACCTGACCCCCCCCCATTGACTGTTGCGAATTTTTGTTGAGATTGTTACCATAATGTGGCATGTACTAGTCACAATAGCGAAAAGCACTGCAGTGTCTTTGCTATTAGTGAAAAGATAAATTTATTGAAGGCAGAGGACAGCCTGTTCTTTAACCTTAAGAAATACATGTTTACTTTACAAAATCAAGTGCTACAGTTCCTCTTCTATTTAGTTCTGTGTGTTCTTTAAATGGCACCACAGATGTACACAGTGCGTTAAAAGGCAAACACAAATGCAGTATAATTATAACAGTGAAAATAAATAAACCTATCCTTAAGTACAAAGTATTTAAGTACACTGTTGGGATGAGGGCCCTGCCCCAAAGAGCTTACAGTCTATCAATACCCTTGTCTTTCTCACAGTGAAATAAAACAAATTAGTCTTAAACTACATACAGTAACTTAGATTAACCATGGGGCTTCACTTGACACTTCTGAAAAAATTGCAGTACATTTTCAGTTCATGATATGCAACATTGTGTCACTCTGAGGATGGTAATTTGTTTTCTTTGCCTGCATTAACGATTGTTATTACTTAACCATCGGTATACTGGTAATATTTAAAGCATTGAGAGTATTCCACAACCCCTGCTATTTATGCAGGTATGGTATCTCCCAAAAAGCTCCGAATTATGGGAAGATCATCTCCCACAAAATCCATTTTAGGCAGATTTTTATAACTGTAGTTATAAAACCGTGCCTGGTGCTTTGATAAGCCGCATGAATCCATATTGGAGGCAAAAACAATCCTGTTGGATTATGTTTAAATGTTTTTTTTTTTTTTTATGGGGACCTTTAGTCATCATGATGTGGAGAGCAGCGATGAGGGAATCTGTCATGTTTCGCTGAAATTCGGATGGATGACTTGAAACCTGGTGAAAAAAGTTTCTCTCATTACTTGTCGAGAATTGTTAAAGCAACGCTGTGTGTTTGGCTTTTTTTTTTTTTTTACTGGGCTTTAGGGCTGTGGCACACAGGGAGATTAGTCACCCGCAACAAATCTCCCTTGTCGTGGGCGACTAATCTCCCCAATATGGCATCCCACCGGCGAGAATGTAAATCGCCAATGGGATGATATACGCGGCACCGCGATCGCCGAAGTTGCCTTGAGAGGAAACTTCTGTGATTTTGGCACCGTGTATGCAATCCCACCGACGATTTACATTCTCGACGGTGGGATGGCATTTCGGGGAGATTAGTCGCCCACGACAGTGGAGATTTGTCGCGGACGACTAATCTCCCGTCTGTCATGGCCCTTAGGGGCTTTGGTGCAGATCGTCTACAATATGTACTAATGGAGTGGGGCTACTTCTGTACAAAATTAGATGATACTTTTTTTTTTTATCCTCAGTACTGACATGATTTTTAGGTTTTCATAGGATTGTGTCAGTATCATTTGAAAGACTTTCGGGATAATACCTTTTATTTCTGACTAACCTCGGCTTTTCTTATTACTCCTCGATTGCCTCCATTTTGTGTTCTTATCTTGTTATGGAAAGCTAGACATTGATAAGGGGCATGGCTAACCAAACATGGCATGAATTAAATGGTTACATATCAGGAATAACTGCTGGTGTTCTCTCAAACTGCACACACTCTCTTACACAGTATGTTTTGTGATTTATTCGTCAGGAATACTTAGGGTATAGTGACCTCTAATGCTTAAATTTTTTTATTTTTTTATAGAGTGCTTATGTTTATGTCTGTAATGTGGATTTTGTTAGATGGCTTAGTTTTTGGATGAAATGCTAATAAATGTTGTCTTTAAACAGACCAAGACGTGGAGAATCTGGGCCTGGATCTCGCAAACAGAAAGAGCTGCCCACGGAACCTCCATTTACAGCATATGTTGGAAATCTTCCATTCCATGTTGTACAAGGAGACATAGATAACATATTTAAAGATCTAAGTATACGGAGTGTGCGGCTAGTTCGAGACAAGGAGACCGACAAGTTCAAAGGTTGGAAACAAGTTACTGTGTTGTGTAATTGTTATCTTCATTTTTTTGTCAGCATATTTTCCTTGTGCTGCATATTCTGTATAAGGCTTATGGCACATTGTGTGGTGGAGAAGCACTTGTATCCAGCTATGCTACCTGCTAATGGATTTTGGAGCTTCTCCACTGGCTAAAAATTTATATATTATTGCTATTAACATTAAGCCTGTGTTTAGTGCAATATAGTAGTGGTCAGAACGCTTCTGTCACAGCTCACTCACTGTCAGTACGCACGCAGAGGGTGGTTGGGAGCAGAACTGGCTTTACTCTACTGGTGCTTGTATATGTACCCCTGGTCATGTTTGTATTGGTGTAAAAAGTCAGTTTTATTTTGTTTTGCCTTAGTAAGAGTTCTTATGTTAGTCCAAAGTAATAGGGCTAGACCACTAGGGAGACCTAAAGAGGCAGCTACATTGGTCCAGTCCAAAATGTCACCCTTGCCTTCTGGGATTTTTGGAGGCTTATTAATCAAAATGTGAAAAAAGAGCTCTAGTTTACTTATAAATATGCTTTGAAATCCTGGAAGAGAACAAAAATGTTGTGTTGTAAAGGGAGCGCTAACCCAAAACATCAAAACCTTGGATAAGGCAAAGGGATCTAAAAAAATGACCCAATGCAAACTTATGTCCCTTGGGCTTTTTTTTTTTTTTTTTTTTTTTTTTGTCTTGGTAGTAGTTTCTGAGATACAGGTATGAGATCTATTACCCAGAATGCTTGGGACCTGGGGCTTTAAGGATTAAAGGAGAAGAAAAGGTAAAAATCATTGGCGGTAGCCAAATGTTTGGCACCCCCCAGTGACTTCAATTGCTTACCTTTTACCCCGGGCTGGTGCTTGTGGTAGGAGAAAACCGCACCAACCCAGGGTACCTGCAGTGAGTGTTTTCTCTTCCTTCTAAATCCTGTGGCCTGCGCATGCGCAGTAAAGTGAAAAAGCCAACTTTGTTAAAGTTCGGCTTTTCGCTCTACTGCACAAACGCGCAAAGACTGAAGAAGGAAAAGGAGACACTTGCTCACATGTACCCCAGGATGGTGCTCTTTTCTTCTCACAGGAGCACCAGCCTGGGGTGTAAGGTAAGTCATTTTGGCGCCCCCCAGTGACTTAGCTTTTTTTTTTCCTTTCTATAATTTGGATTTATTATAATTTATACCTTTTTATAATTTATACCCTGTCTACCAAAAAATCATTTAAACGTTAATTTAACCCAGTAGGCTTGTTTTGCCTCCAATAAGGATTCATTATATCTTAGTCTGGGTCAAGTACAAGATTTTATATGTATATTTACAGAGCAAAACAATAATTTTATAAAAAATTGAATTTGATGCAAATTTAGTCTATAGAAGATGGCCTTTCCCTAACTTGGAGCTTTATGGATAACGCGTTTCCAGATAACAGATCTCATACTTCTACTATCTTAATATGCTGCTAATTGCTGCATTTTGTTTCTTGTCACAGTTATTAAACCTGAAATTTTCTTACAGGATTTTGTTATGTAGAATTTGATGATCTTGACTCGCTTAAAGAAGCCTTGACGTACGATGGTGCAGTAAGTTTGTTTTGCGCTTTCATTTGTGTTTGTATGCCAGTCCTTATCCAGACATCCATTTTACACCAAAAGATAAACTTGCCTGTAAAATTGGTCCAGTTTTCAACTGTATTTCCCCCTTTCAACAGATTTTTATTGACCGGGCTATTCGGGTAGACATAGCGGAAGGCAGAAAACAAGATAAAGGTGGCTTTGGATTCAAGAAAGGAGGACCTGATGAACGAGGTGATTTGGTTTTATTTCTTGGACTTCTCTCCCTTTTTAAGAAATACATCAGTCGGAAGTTTTTTTTTTTTAAATCCATTATGTTTTTAACCAGGCAATACCTGTTTAGTGTGCACTTATTGGTTATAAATCTGAATTAGGTTGATTCAATTAAAATACACATGGTGCTTTGGAATTTTAGGAGTCCTGCATTGCTATGTGTACAAATCAACTATTTGCCTGTACAATACAAGAGTGCTTCAGACTGGAATAAACTACTAGCAGATGCAGTTTGTTGCTACTACTTATAGTGTGGTCTGCTATAGGGATGCACCAAACCCAGGATTTGGTTCTGGATTCAGCCTTTTTCAGCAGGATTCTGATTCTGCCAAATCCTTAAAGTCACGTGACTTTGTCACACAAACATGGAGAACAGCACACGCTTATCTTTAACCCTTCCGTGGCCACCTTTGCATATGCTAATTAGGATTCGTATTTGGTTCAGTATTCAGCTGAATCTTTCACTAAGGAATCAGGCTTCGGCTGAATCCCAAAATAGTGTATTCGGTGCATCCCAAGTCTGTTTTTTTTAGCAGGCCTGAAACCTATGGGTCGGCAGGTTTGTGCCCACGTTCCACCCAGCCCCTGATGTTACCTTGCACAATAATGCCCTGGCTACTACATGCCATCAGCTGATTTATGTACTCTTGCCTGGTGATGTTAGTGGTGGGTGGGCGGGCTCTGGTATATAAATGACAGAGCAGCTGGTCGGTTGGGAGTGGGCAGGTTGGGTTTTTGCATACCCGCAAATCACTAATGCCATGCTATTTGCATACTAGTAAAGAGAATGTTCCCTCTTTGTTTTTAATGTTAATCTGAACACCATGGAGTAATTTATTGACTGTCGAATTTGTCTGTAGAGTTTTTTTTTTTTTTTGTGCTTAAACGCAATTTGAGTTATGGTTTAAAAACTGAAATGTCTGGTATTGAGTGCAAAAAAATCTGAAAACTCGAATGTTAAAATTTGCCATATAAAAGCTTGTGAGTTTCTATAGAAGTCAATGAGAATTGTCATAGGTAAAATAAAGCCATATTCTCATTCAAAATATTTGAGTTTTTTTTATTAGAATGGGTTTTCCCTATTAATAAATAAGGGACCATTTCTATTGCAAGTTTATTCGTTTTAGAAAAACAAACTTGAATTCACAAACTCTAATATATAAGCCCATATATTTTATGAAATGTTGTGTAGTAGGTGATAAGTAAAAGCTACTGGACCTGCTGAGTATGCTTGAAAACTGTCACTACAACTTTTATAGACTTATTGGAGTACACCTTTTGATATAAACTAGTAATACCTTTTTTATTTTTGAGTTTACTATAGGGACCCTGAAATGATTCTTGGATTTTATTAATGTATTATCTGTAAATTCCAGTTTCCAGTTTTTGTTAGCGAGTTGTGTAAAGCTTTGTTTCATAGTTATGTTTTAACTCTATACTCGTATTTTACATGTGTTTTTTAGCTTTTCTAATAGAGTGAAAAAGAATATTAACATGGGCGGATGGTGATTTTCTTTTTGTTTGGCGAGGCTAAAAATGTGAAGTATCTACATGCAATGACAGTCACCACTCTAGACTAAGACCTCATACAGACAAGCATTTTTTTACATGCATTTTCCTGCACTGGATCTTTCATGTGTTCCAGCACAGGAGAACACAGAAAGGAACACAGGCCTGTATTTCCTATATGATCGTAGTCATCCTGTGCCACAAATGAGTACAGCCTAATAGGAAATATAGGCCTACATTTCTTCCTGTGCTGAAACATATGAAAGATTCAGCAAAGGGAAATGCAGGTAAAAACACTTGTCTGTAAGAGCCATAAGCTATTTTTTTTTTTTTTTTTTTTTTTTTTAAATTGTCTCACATATACATTGACAACTTTAAAATACTGAAGTAAAAATGCAGTTTGGAGCAGTCAGGGTAACAGAAAAAAAACTCTTTTTTTTTTTTTTTTTTTTTTTTGGTGGTAGTGGTCCTTTACAGTTTCCATTAAGTTCCATAACGCTGTCTCTCTAAGGGCACTTAATATCAGATTAATTCAAAACCGACATCTACCTTAAAATCAACTCCCAGCATTCATTTTAAGTCCTCTGTCTTCTCTTGCTTTTTCAATGAACTACCAGCCAGTCAGCTTAATGTGTCCAGTTCCAAGACTTAAGCCCCCCACATTAACTCTTTCAGCTGAACATTTCACAAATAAGCCGCAACAGAGTTAATATTTCTGGCATCCCAAATCCTTTATCTCTCCCTATCATTTCCTGGAAAGATTATTCTAGACATCCCCAAAATCAGTTTCCACCCCAGACTTAACTCTTTGCCAGCACTCCTACAGTTCCCATATAGCCCACAAGCCTATAAATACAAATTATAAAGAAATGAATATATGTGTGCGTATCTTACTAATAAGTTATCCCCCCCCCCCCCCATACCACATTTTGCTCTTTGCATTGCTTTCCCTCAGTAATTTCAGCTCCGTATAGCCCCTCCCTCTGCTGGGTGAGCGAAGGAAGGAAGGCAGGGAAAAGTAGCAGAGTATGACAGAAACTAAGGAAGATTGAACTTAGCCTGAAAGGTGGAGTACATTAAGGCTTGATTATTACTTATTCTTGCACTCCCTTCACATCACAACCCTCCTTTACCCACAGAGCCCTGCTGATGTCTGATCTTAACCTGCAATCTCCCTCACATTAGATTTTTAGTTAGAAACTTGTACAGCATTATATTGCAAACAAATTTAGGTAAATTTACAAAGGACTTAGCTTAGGGGAGGCTAAGCCTCCCAAGGCTTTATTAAAATCTACCTATGTATATTAAGGTAACTCCCAAACCATGTCAGAATTACTTGTACTGGTTTTTGGTCTATTGCTATTTGGCTTAGTGATGTGTACTTTTGGCCAACCTTAGCTGGAACATGTGTACCTTGTTATGTGTCCTATTATCCCAGACTGGACTTATTAAAACAAGTCTTGGTTTTATATGGTGCATGGTTTTTTTTTTATCTTCAAATCTGACAGCTTGAGTTTTATTTTGTGCACTAAATCAAGTTATGTTGGACTTTCTCTCTGGAATAAAATTCAAGTATGAGTATTAATTATTTGGTGGTTTATGCTGCAGCAGGTTTTTATACCATGTGGAACCATTATGGAACGGCTCAATATATTTTTTATCTAAAAATTTGTATGTTTCAGTTTTAAACTCACAATCAAGAAAAGGTATGGTTTTAATCCTGCACTATCCCCAGTTGGGAGGTGTGTTCTTACTGATGGTTTAAGGTATGATGTGAGGTTAGGCAATTTATTTCATTTTGATATTACCTTGTTTTCCAGGACACGATAGTTCTTACGGCTCTAGAGGAGGTGCAAGAGATGACTTCAACTCTGGTAAAAGAAGGTTCTTATTTGCTAATGGGTCTTTCGGTGGCTTGTTCTTTTGGTGATACTCTCATGTGATACTTTTTTTCTCTACCTCTAAATCTATTTTCCATCTGAGCAGTTTTACTACAGTATATTTCTCCATTAAACCTAAATATCCTGTCTGTTTTTCCAAGTTTAGTCCTCAGGTTTTTTTTTTTGTTTTTTTATTTAGAACTTGACTTTAGTGCCACTTCCCTTTCAGCTTTTCATATACTGTTTCATATTTTGTTTCCTCTAAGCAAAACTGAAGTTTGTTTAGTGGAGTTTTTCTGTTGAACCTGCTGTCTTTGGATAACTGAATTCCGCCTATTTTGGTCATAAAGAATATGCCTAGACCCTTGTTTCTCGAGCTTGGGTACTGATGTTTTCAGACTACACACTTATGTTTTAACATCTAAGCATGATAGTCAAATGTGGGAAATGTTGCTTAAAATTAAATCAGTAGGGATAATAGGACTATCCTATATATAAATGAGTCATCTAAAAATGGCAGTGATTCATTTAAAGTTGGATTATATTTGGATCTGTTTATTAAAGGGATTGTCATGATCTTTATGGTGTACTTTGTATTTCTAAATTACACTGTTTACATAAGAAATTCACTCCACCATTTATAATTTTATTCCTAAACCAACAATTTTTTTTAGCTGTAATATTGGTGTGTAGGCAGCCATCTCAGTGCATTGTGCCTAAGTCTGAGCTTTCAGAAGGAGCCAGGGCTACACAGCACTTTTGAGTGCTATTCTGATATCTACCACTTTTAGCATTACAGGTGTCGGGGAGCTGCTATCTTGCTGCCTTCCCATTGTTCTGCTGGTCGGCTGCTGGGAGGGGGGTGATATCACTCCAACTTGCAGCTCAGCAGTAAAGTGTGACTGATGTTTATCACAGCACAAGTCACATGGCTGTGGCACCCTGGGAAATTAAGAATAAGGCTAGCCCCGTGTAAAAGCACAAACAATTTTTTGTATATTTGATTTTGAAATTTCAATGCAGGATTCTGCTGGAGAAGCTCTATTAACTGATACTTTTTGAAAAAACATGTTTTTCCATGATTGTATTCCTTTAAGTTATTTCCTTATTGAAAGGAAGCTAAATGTAACTTTCAAAAAATATAATAACCATGTAGTGGGCCCTAATTTGCTTTCACCTTTGCTTTCATACCCAGTATTGAATTATGACCATAACCTTAGACTTACCGTTGAAACATATCCAAGGTAAATTGTTGCAGGAGAGTTTTTCATGCCTGTTCTATATTTCTCATATCCCTGCCTGAATTATAATCTATAATTTACTTTTGGCCAAAATCTACCTTACCATTTAAAGTTCTTAATACAGGTATGTAACCTGTTATCCAGAAAACTCAGGACCTAGGGTTTTTCAGATAAGGGATCTTCATAACTTGTCTGCTAAAAATCATTTAAATGAACCCAATAGGATTGTTTTGGCTCCAATAAGAATTAATTACATTTTAGTTGGGATCAAGTACAAGGTACTGTTTTATAATTACAGAGAAAAAGGAAATAATTTTTAAAAACTAGAATGATTTGCTTATAATGGAGTCTATGGGAAATGGCCTTTCCATAATTCGGAACTTTCTTGATAATGGGTTTCCGGATAAGGGACCCCATACCTGTACAACAGATCTCCAAAAACAATTCTTCAATCATGAAAAGCAGCACATTTAGCATATGCTTTTGCTAGTCATCAGGCCTCAACCTGGCCACACAGAGTATTTGGGTACTTTTTAACTAAAGTGTATAAATAGTATACATGTATATGCACTTATTATATAAGCACTCTAAGTACAAAGAAAACTTGCCTGCATAATCAAAGTATAATTTTTGGAGCACTCTAAATAAAGATATCCAGAAAATAAGCATAGATTTGTCCAGCTTTTAAGGATAAGTAAGCTTTTTACTTAACCCCTTAAAATTACTCCATACAGCCCACAGATTAACATACTCTTTTTCCCTGCATGCAGATTTATTTTGTTAGTCTGTATGCCTGATTTTAATTTGAGCAGAGGCAGTGAGCATGCCTAGTAGGCACCTATTAGAGGTCTCCATAGTCAGAGGAGCAGGTGTGCTCAGAAAACAAAAGGGGATGGAGCTTCACGTTAGACAAGGAAGTAACTAAATGGGCTACAGTTCAGCTGCTTGTAATAGAGAAACCAAATAAATCTGCATGCAGGGAAAAGAGTATGTTATTCTGGGGTCTGTACAGAGTAATTATAAAGAAAAGGTTTACTTGTTTTTATGGGGCAGTATAATTTACCATTAGTTTAATCATTAGACCTTGTGCTGAATGTACTTTTTGCCTGTTTTGTTAGGCAGTTGGTGTTTCATTGCATTTAAATGTCAAAATCTAAAAATGAAACTAAAGGCCAAAGAGAAGGAAATACCCTCCTTTATGCAACATGTCATGGTGCTCATTTTAAAAATCTGCTTTCATTATAAAGCCAGGACAATGCACATACCCTGTCCCGCCTATTAAATGGCATATAGCCCCCCATCACTTGTGTGCAAGATAAATTCTGAATATCCATGCGAGTGATGTAGGCATTGCAGGAGTTAGTTATCATTCTGCCTATTTGGTGGCTTTGACCCAAAAAGCTAAGCTTTGGG
The DNA here is from genome assembly GCF_000004195.4 of Xenopus tropicalis. Classification (NCBI taxonomy): domain Eukaryota; kingdom Metazoa; phylum Chordata; class Amphibia; order Anura; family Pipidae; genus Xenopus; species Xenopus tropicalis. Next base: position 100,953,341 of record NC_030678.2, on the reverse strand, counting down.
CAGAAATAAATACATTACGTTTTAGTATATCTTGCATAAGCTTAAAAAAATCTAACCGTATTAGATCTCTAATTTGATTTGGAGCAGTATTTATTAAATAAATGTAAAAACATGTCTGCCCATGTTGGTATGACACCCAACATTAGTCCATCCCATGTGGTATCCATAGTGGGATGCAATTAGAAAAAAAACATTGTTGGTTTATTATACTTATTATTGGTTGGTTTATTATAATTATTACTATAACACATCCTTGGAATTGCTTCTTTTTGTTTTTAAATGGGCTTTAGGGCATTTTTGTTAGGGTTTAGTATTTAATTCTCTTAATGAAAAACTTTTATGCTAGTTTTACAGTACAGTAAGACCCTTGATGTCTGACACCATTAAGGTAGCTAATTAATATTTGTGCAGGTTACTTTAAGCAGTTATGTCTGTGTTCTATATTAAAGGGGATCTAAAGGCAAAATTATATTATTTGTGTTTTGTCATATGGAGGTATTTGTAGCAATATAAATGAAATATTCTCTGCTTTTTGCAAGAACAAAGAACTGAAAGTTTGTCAGGGAAAAATTAGAGTGCTTATCCTCAAACTCCTGCTCTTCCCATACACCGATAAGAGTAGCAAAGATGTGTCTGTTTACTATGTGTGTCTATAACCAAGCACACTGTGCAGCTACATGTAGTAATTGGCTACACCTGCACTATTTAGAATAGTGTACTGGAAAATAATTTGGCATCTGTTTAAGTTTAGTGGGGATGTATGAAGAGAGAAAAATAGAAACAAAAGCTTTTTAGGCAAATCCCTATTTTATTCTATAAATAAGAAATTTTAAAAAAAAATGTTGTGGAAAACATTTGATATCTGCATGTGAATAAGTTAGCATTCTTACAGTTGATTATCCCAGCAGAAATATCTAAGGTTTTGAGCTGAGATCTACCGATAGCTTCCAAATCTGCTGCACAGAGAGAGCATATTTTCTGATTGGGCTGCTTTGACCACCTGTTTTCAGTGTGAATGCAATTTATTTATTTTTTTTTTTACTTTTTTTTTTTTAAATATATATTTTAGAATTTCTAAATCTAATAGCCGTAGCAACATTATTTAAACACTTTCAACAAGCCAGTTACCATTGCTAGTAATAAATACCACACTCTGTATTATGTATAAAATAGAAACAGTTCTTGACAAAGTCTGTTTTAGTTTAGTACTTCCTGTCACTACTCAGAACTTTAGAGGAACTGATAAAATAATTGCCAGTCCACTGAGAAGCCCCTGATAATGAGCTGCTTAAAGGCTGCTGCTTGAAGAAGGGGGAGGTTTTTGTTTGTTTAAAGGTAGATAGGGAGCTCCAAACAAAGTGAACTCTTTATAAAGAAAGGGGAGGTGAGTTTAGCGAACATAATGCAAAAAAATATACAAATTTGGATTTATTTATTTTTTAATTAAAACAGGCAGAATGTAATTTCATTACAAGTCCTATTTAATGTGCTTATACATAGCAAAGGTGTTTTTAGGTTTATAATGTCCCTTTAGGTTAGTGAGACTGTAGAGATTGGTAAGGGACTGATTGGCAAAGCAAATTGGTAACACCACTCCAAGATTATCTTTTATACTGTGAGCGTGTACAGTCCTTCAGTAAAGAGGACTAAAGTTGCAGTACATCTTAACAGTGGTGACACCAGCCCATGTAGAAGAGCCCATTGGTTTATGCTAAAGTGACCATAATGGTGCGGCATCTAGTCATGTTAATTTCTAATTCTGATTCCACGTGATTATCTTCATCTAGTAAAGGGATAGATTTAATATGAAGAGTAAATGAACTATATGGGGAATGCACTTTTTCATCCTTATGTTTTAAAACAGCAACACCTACAATCGACAAGGCATGAAAATATCCAAATAAACCTGTCAAACCAGTGATTTGGAAAGGGGAGGAGCAAATACACGGGCAGAGTCTTGTAAAGTAGGTTGCCTAAAATAGGTGTTTTGTTTTTAGGCATATATGAAGATGCTATGCAACTTCACACAAAGGTCTCATGTCTGTTGGAACCAGGCCTTGATATATAATTGTTTTTTTCCAGAAAGTGCCACACTATATTTTTATGTTCCATCCATTTTGTCAAGCGTTAAATATTGTCCGAAGCCCATATTTTTTGCAGGGATTGCTAAGATAGGTCTAGGGGAAAAGAAACCCCAATCAGACCTGCTATACTCTTGGTGTTGTCAAGTTTTCACACTCCTGTTAACAATATACTGCATCTTAAGATTTCTGAGTACCCAGATTAATGAACTGATCAATTAAAACAGAATGATGGAAGACCCGCAAGAGTCAAAAGGAGTCTACTTGCTAAAAATAAAATTTTATTGATCTTTAGTTCCTTTTAAACACAGTAGCAGGGAATTTAACTGTAAAATGACTCGAGGCAATAGAGGCACTGCTTCTACTTAAGGTGTAATTTGCATTTACTGCATTTGCGTAAAGGTATTGTTCATTTTCAGGTGTTTAAAGTATCCTACAATAATTTTCTTTCCTTTCAGCAGGATAAAATTCCTGATCTGACCAAGACATGTCTGGATCATTGCGTTTAAAGTAAAATGTATTCTGATTTTCAATTTTCTATTTTTGCTTTTAGGTTATAAGGATGATGACTTTTTAGGTGGCAGGGGCAGGGGGGGACGTAGTGGTCCTCCTGGGGATAGACGAGGACCACCACCTGCAGGAGGAGGACCTGGTCGTTACAGGGATGCACCACGCGGAGGCTCTGCGGACTTCAGGGAGCCAACAGATGGTTAGCTATAATGTTCTAAATATTGTTATACTGTTACTCTAGCCCAGTGTTTTTCAACCTTTTTTGGGCAAAGGCACACTTGTTTCATGAAAAAAATCACGAGGCACACCACCATTAGAAAATGTTAAAAAATTTAACTCTGTGCCCAGCAGCAGTGCCCCCCTAGTACATTGGTGCCCCCCTAGTACATTGGTGCCAAGAGCAGTGCCCCCCTAGTACATTGGTGCCAAGAGCAGTGCCCCCCTAGTACATTGGTGCCAAGAGCAGTGCCCCCCTAGTACATTGGTGCCCTGCCTACGGCACACCAGGCAACATCTCGCGGCACACTAGTGTGCCGCGGAACAGTGGTTGAAAAACGCTGCTCTAGCCAGTCACAGGTGCTGCTTGGCTAGAAAGAGCAGTGCTTAAAAGAAAACTAAACCCTAAAAATGAATATGGATTATTATTTATTTATAAAGCGCCAACATATTCCGCAGTGCTGTACAATAAGGGGGTTACATACATTGGACATACAGAGTAACATATAAAGCAATCAATAACCGATACAAGAGGTGAAGAGGGCCCTGCCCAAAAGAGCTTACAATCTACAAGGAGAACTTTAGGGCGCAGAAAGTTCAGCCATAAGTTTCAGCTGCTCAATAGCCGCAATGATCCAGGATTTTAAACTACAGGGTTTTAAACACTTACATGCTCAGTGTGCTCAGAGCAGCTGTTGTGCAGTGAATCAGCAGAAAAGAAGATGGGGAGCTACTGGGGCCATCTTCGGAGTCACATATGTTCTCACCTATAGGGGCTGTGGTTGCCTTGGAGCCCAAAACATATTTACAACATTTATAGATTAGTTCTTTAGGCATTAGTTCTCCTTTAAGTGTAGACTTATGAGATGGAAATTGGTCAGGCTGCACAGATCCAAGCATCCTGAAGTCTGTTCTGTTCTACGAAATAAACATTAGTTCTAGCCACAAGGTGTGGTTAGAGTGTATGTGAGCGCAGTACTTGAGTTAATAGTCTTTATAAAGGTGCAATTTTTGCAACTGTTTTAGCATCTTTAGCATTTTCTGTTATTGACGAGGCCTAAGGTGTTCTTCAGAAAGGTGTTTATCACTTATTTCTATGCATTGCTGTAACTGTAGTTTGTACTTTGTCTTCCACAGAGGAACGAGCACAGAGACCAAGACTTCAACTGAAACCCAGGACAGTTGCTACACCCCTCAATCAAGTAGCCAATCCACACTCTGCCATCTTCGGTGGAGCCAAGCCTAGAGAGGAAAGTGGTAAAAAAGAGAAGGATTGAGCCAATAACTGGGAGGGACAGAGGGAAGAGTAAGCTAGTCCGAACTAGTCACTCTGGATTACCATCCCTGCAATTGCCATTTTTGCCTCCTGACATTAACTCCTCGATCCCTCCTATTCAAAACTGAAAACACTGAGCTTGTGAATGCATGTCAGCTGTTAACAAGTGGTTTTTAGTATGTTCTCTGCTTTTCTGTATCTAGTACCTGCATTGTGCTGTTTCTACCAATACCTCTCGCAATTTGCAGGAAGTTCTCCTGCTGGAAAAGCTTCTCAACAAAATGGAGTTCATTTTGGATTTAGGAGCTGAATAGCTAAATTCTTGATACAAATTATTCCCCCCATCCCCTATTTTTCTTTATAATTTAGCAGAACAGGTTAGCATTAAGTTAACCCTTATTGCTTCTGAAATTCTTAATTTTGCTTTTCGGTTCTATTCTGCATGTTTTGTTCTGTATTGCCAAGACTCTGAAAGAATGTAAAATGTGAGTGTTGGCATTCGTGTCATAGACTCAAACAAGGTGGGCACTTGGTAATGTAAACCAATGGAGAAACTATTTTTTCCCAATTTTTTTTTTTGCTTCTCATGAGTACATACCTATAACTGCACAGAATGTTCACTTGGCATGGTGTAAAAGTTGTCTTTGAAACAATTACCTTTCCTGTTGTAGATTTGTCCTCCACTTGATTGTGGGTGTATTAGAACCACAATTTTGCTTTATAACTATACAAGCACCTTCTTTGTTTTGTACCTAAATGAGGTAGCAGAAGGGAATTTAGGACTACTGAAAACCAAGACTGTTCAGTGAAGCAAAACCAGCTTTTTATTTGACATATTTTTTTTTTTTTTTTTTCTTTTAAACCTGGGAGTATAAAGACTTGTTTTGTTCCAGTACCCTCAGAAAGCAAAGACCATTTAGCCTTTACAATATGCTGCTTCTTATGCAGTTTTAGTTTACACCTGAAAAAACACTTGCTGTACATTTACAGCTCTTTTGTTTTAAGTGTGGATCACTTTGAGACAGTCTAGTGCCAGAGCTTAGTAGCTATATCACTGCTGGCGTCCTTTTGCTGATGGCAGGAATGCTGGCTTGCCTGGATAAGCTGGTTTAGAGGAAGATTTCTGCCTCAACCTTCTGGCAGGATCAGGCGCGTGTACATTTCAATAATTCATTTTTGTTAACTTTTGCTTTTTTATGTCATTTCCCACCCTCCATTAACCATAAAGCTTGCTTGGTTTTAGATTTTGGTACTAAAATATAAATTCAATATTTAAATGCAATGCTTTAATTGTTCTGCTGGCAGAGGGACTTGTATCCTGTAGTGGTACAATATTTTAACCACATCTCTGTGTCAGCAGAGGGTGTATTTACAGTGTTAAAGTCAGTACTTATGTTTTTACCTGCAGTGTCTAAGCAAATAAGAGCTTCTTTTCTTCTTCCTTTCCTTAATATGCTCTGCTTCGATAAGAACCATTTGTCTAACACACTACCTAGAATAAGACATGCTTTGGATGGTGATTACTCTAGAAATCCTCTTTACAACTGCTTTGTGGAAAAGCTTAAGCAGACCAAACAAAAACCCAATCTGGTCTAAACAATTGACTTTTTTTTTTAAATAAGAGAAAAATTCCAAACACTTGACACATCCTGCTTCATGACAGAAAGTACATCTATGGATATGGTATTTTGTGAAAGATCTTTTAAATAAAAGAACATTATGGATAATACATTTTTTTTTCTTGTCTAAATCCTATGCTAAAAATATTCTGTATTTTTTTGTACAATAATAAATGTCTGTAAATGCGTAGTAGTACAGGAGACCTTTCGGCAGTTATTCCTATGGACATGGACAATTTTTGTTCAAATAACCCTGTCCTGCATGAACTCATGTTTTCTCATTAAATGTTGAACATCTGATTCACCTACATAAGATGCCCTAGTGGCAACAAAGAAGCAGTCTGGATACAAGAGGCCAGTTTATTTTGTGCTTCCTGTAGTATGCATTATTACACTTGTTCCTTGTTTTAAAGGCTGCATGGCTGCTCTAGAAGCAATATTTGGCTACAATTTGTACACAGAATGAATTGGTATAACCCACGCTGTGGCATTGACCAGCTGCTAGAAGCACCCTTGTGCCAGCGCTCGGTCATTTTGAGAAATTGTCATGCTAACAAGAATATTTGTAAAGCAGACTTGACTGGTAGCAGCTGTCCTAGAATATTAATACTATGATTCCACTTCTGGGGGAATCGTTTTACAGGTTGTTTAGGGTCACATGGTGTTACAGGGAATTTTATATTGACTCAAACTGGCCCGTTTACACCTTTCTTCCTTTGTACCTTAGAGATGGATGACTAGCTAGGGTTATGCCCTGCTCACAGAAACTGGGTACTGGGACTGAGAGTCTGCTTATTTAGCAGTGATTAACCCACTCCCTGCTGCATCTGAGTTGCGGTTGTCTAATAATCTATTCTCACAGAAGCAGTACTTAGCTGTCCAGGTAGATCTTTTCCTTTAGATGCTTGTTAACCAGCTTCTTGGCTGTGTAGGCTAGGACCCTTCATCTTTTTGTGTTTTTTTTTTTTTTGTAACCAAAATACTTCTAAAGGACTTGTCTCAGTGCAACAGCAGGGGACTTAGAGCAGGTAGGTGCAGCCACCAGTGGGATGTGAACCATGGGCAACTTCTTGAAAGGTAACGTGCAAGTAGCTCCATACTGAAGGACCTGCCTGGGGCACTATACTCTTACCAGTGTTTAATATTTCCTACTCTGCTCCCTGGCGTGGATGCTTTTTGCTGTCCTGGGGGCTACCAAGGACTCTAAATGTCTGAACTTATTATTTTACATTTATTTAAGCCAGTGAATTATTGCTGATAGGAACTCTGAAGTCTGTAATGAGCTACAAAAGCGCTGCACAAATGTTATGCAAAAAGATTGCAGTTAGTGGATTCTTTTGGGTTGATTGATTTGGTATTCTGTTAGAAAGATGCCTAGAATGCAGACTATATGCAAGGAGTGCTGTATTTCAAGAGGAAGGAATTAAAAGCATGCATAACAGGAACTGCATTCTTTTATACAACCTCATAAAGTGTTTTAACATTTCAAAAGGTGAATACATTTTCTTCTTCCTCACAATGTTAACAGCAGCCATGAGGAGATGCCTTTGCAAAATGTAAAACTTGTCTTCCACTGGTACGAAATCTGTTTAAAAAGACAAAAATACTCAATTTTAAACATCAGCATATTCATTTGGGCTAATGTAGAAATGTTACATACACAGTATTTCAGCTTCACAACATCATTTTTTCATAAACATACCTCATTCCACAATCAAAAGGAAAACCTGTTACTTGTAAGAACCTTCCCTTAGGCTCATGGAATAATGCAACTTTTAGAATTGAAGCAGAGGTAGTTCTGATGTAGATGAATGAGCTTGTGTCTGAAGTGGGATATGTTTTTCCATTAATATTGCAGACTTTTATGGAATCATAAGTATATATTTGTTTAAAGTTGACCTTACACTTTTTTTCCCCAACTATTTTCAATGATCCCATAAAGGAGAAAAGATGTTCTGTTACATCATCAGCACTACAGACTACTCCTAATACAGATTTGAGAAGGTGATCAACGTTGAAAACAGCATTAAAAGTGGCAAAATACATAAACAGAGACATAAAATCTGTGTAAATTATAGAGATGCATAACCATGTTGGAAAAGAAAAATTGTGCAAAGTGGTAAAAATAAAACTGAATAAAATTTGTGTCAATGAGCCATGGATCTTATAGCATAGAATACAACTGAAGAAGGTGCAGAAATATTGTCCGACATCTTCCCATGGAGACAATGTAGCCTTATATGCTGATTAATAGTATGTTACTTGTATATGTTAGGGCCTTTTTTTTTTTTTTTTCCCCTCTAACTAGAGCTATAAAAATAAAGAGAAGAGGGGGGAGGAGAAAGATATTGATGTAATGCTGTTACCATGTGCATTGCTGCCAATATCTGCATTAACATTGTAGTATTGGTAATACAGTATAATGTAAAGATAATACAGATTCTAAGGCAGGTTTTAATAGTTTATGTATAATCTTGATTCCTAAATAACCTGAAGTTTTTCTCCAATGAAAGGGAAAATCCAAGAATTGAATCCAAGAGATTTAAGGTTTGGATTTGGAAGCTCAAGCTTAAATTTATCTAAAATATTAAATTAGAATAGTAAGAGGTTTAGTTAAAGTTAGTTTGATATCGTCTGCATACATGTTAATTTTTGTAAACCTTTTCATAACCTGCAGCATTAATGTTATGAATTAAATGAGCAAGTGGTTCCATAGCGAAAGATAATAATAGTGGTGAAAAGGAGCACCTTTGTCAGGTACCCCTCACAATGGTAATGTCAGAAGACTGATGACCTATTCATTTATATAACCTATTTGATATCTATATAATAGCTGTAGGGCCTGTAAGGACCAGCGATATTATACAGTGGCTTGCAAAAGTATTCGGCCCCCTTGAACTTTTCCACATTTTGTCACATTACAGCCACAAACATGAATCGATTTTATTGGAATTCCATGTGAAAGACCAATACAAAGCGGTGTACACGTGAGAAGTGGAACGAAAATCATACAAGATTCCAAACATTTTTTACAAATAAATAACTGCAAAGTGGGGTGTGCGTAATTATTCAGCCCCCTTTGGTCTGAGTGCAGTCAGTTGCCCATAGACATTGCCTGATGAGTGCTAATGACTAAATAGAGTGCACCTGTGTGTAATCTAATGTCAGTACAAATACAGCTGCTCTGTGACGGCCTCAGAGGTTGTCTAAGAGAATATTGGGAGCAACAACACCATAAAGTCCAAAGAACACACGAGACAGGTCAGGGATAAAGTTATTGAGAAATTTAAAGCAGGCTTAGGCTACAAAAAGATTTCCAAAGCCTTGAACATCCCACGGAGCACTGTTCCACCGATCATTCAGAAATGGAAGGAGTATGGCACAACTGTAAACCCACCAAGACAAGGCCGTCCACCTAAACTCACAGGCCGAACAAGGAGAGTGCTGATCAGAAATGTAGCCAAGATGCCCATGGTGACTCTGGGGGAGCTGCAGAGATCTACAGCTCAGGTGGGGGAATCTGTGCACTGCACAAAGTTGGCCTTTATGGAAGAGTGGCAAGAAGAAAGCTATTGTTAACAGAAAACCATAAGAAGTCCCGTTTGCAGTTTGCCACAAGCCATGTGGGGGACACAGCAAACATGTGGAAGAAGGTGCTCTGGTCAGATGAGACCAAAATGGAACTTTTTGGCCAAAATGCAAAACACTGTGTGTGGCGGAAAAACTAACACTGCACATCACTCTGAACACACCATCCCCACTGTCAAATATGGTGGTGGCAGCATCATGCTCTGGGGGTGCTTCTCTTCAGCAGGGACAGGGAAGCTGGTCAGAGTTGATGGGAAGATGGATGGAGCCAAATACAGGGCAATCTTGGAAGAAAACCTCTTGGAGTCTGCAAAAGACTTGAGACTGGGGCGGAGGTTCACCTTCCAGCAGGACAACGACCCTAAACATAAAGCCAGAGCAACAATGGAATGGTTTAAAACAAAACATATCCATGTGTTAGAATGGCCCAGTCAAAGTCCAGATCTAAATCCAATCGAGAATCTGTGGCAAGATCTGAAAACTGCTGTTCACAAAAGCTGTCCATCTAATCTGACTGAGCTGGAGCTGTTTTGCAAAGAAGAATGGGCAAGGATTTCAGTCTCTAGATGTGCAAAGCTGGTAGAGACATACCCTAAAAGACAGGCAGCTGTAATTGCAGCAAAAGGTGGTTCTACAAAGTATTGACTCAGGGGGCTGAATAATTACGCACACCCCACTTTGCAGTTATTTATTTGTAAAAATGTTTGGAATCATGTATGATTTTCGTTCCACTTCTCACGTGTACACCACTTTGTATTGGTCTTTCACGTGGAATTCCAATAAAATTGATTCATTTTTGTGGCTGTAATGTGACAAAATGTGGAAAAGTTCAAGGGGGCCGATTACTTTTGCAAGCCACTGTATATAGGTAGTATATAAAGAAGATAGGGCTAGGGTAAAGAGTCAAATGCCTTATGAATATCCAACATCAATACTAACAAAGAGTTTCTACAAATATTGGCACCTTCTATAACGTTGCGGCCATGGTCTTCCTCCTGGTAACAAATTCAGATTGGTCTGGAATATTAACATTAAGAACTGAAATATGGATATAGTTTTGGACACATGTAGGGTCGTTTTTTTAGGTTTGGGAAGGAGGAAGAAAAACATCTGTAGGAAAGCCTATCCTTTCATCTGGGTTTTCAATTTTATTACACCAGGAAGAGGGACCTGGACTAGAATTGCCTTTTAATTGACAAATGACTAACTAATTTTTTCTATTCAGGAATTGAAAAGTTAAAGGGGTGGTTCACCTTTAAGTTAACTTTTAGTATGTTATAGCATAGACCAGTGCTGTCTAGCTTCTGCGGTGCCGAGGGCCGGAATTTCTCACGCATCCATGGTGGAGGGCCGCTAATGGAAGCCAGTTTTGACCACTCCCCCTTTAAACCACACCCACTTCAAACCACACCCATTTTATCACAATGGTAGTAGTGCAGCAAAAACCGAAATGCTTGGTCCTCACTGCAGGGATATCAACCATCATTCATATGTGAAAGAATTATATTATGTCATATTAAGACATACCCTAAAATCCATATGACTCCTCCTCCCCTGTGGATAGCATAGCAACCCCCAGCATATAATTACACACCTTAGGGACCATTTAATGGCTATTTCCAACTGCTAACAAACTCCCAGAACAAACCCCTGCTAGGTTCACCTCCCACAGGCACCTACTTGTGTGTGCCATACTCTGCCTGCCCTATGATGTCTGTGTCTGCCATACTCTGCCTGTCCTATGATGCCTGTATGTGCCATATGCTGCCTGTGTCTGCCATATGCTGCCTGTGTGTGCCATACTCTGACTGCCCTATGATGCCTGTGTGTGCCATATGCTGCCTGTGTGTGCCATACTCTGCCCTACCCTGCCTGTGTGTGCCATACTCTCCCTGCCCTATGCTGCCTGTGTGTTCAATAACCCTCCCTGTCCTATGATGCCTGTTTGTGCCATACCCTCCCTGCCCTATGCTGCCTATGTGCCATACTCTGCCTACCCTATGCTGCCTACACACAGGCAGCATAGTCCAGGCAGTACATACAATGTATGTCTGAGGTGTGAACAGACAAACAATGAGGGTGATTACAGCCTGAGTCTGGGGGGTGAACAATGCATAGATTAAAAGGTGTGAACAGTACAGGGGATTACATATTTAAACAATACAGAGGGATTACAGCCTGAATCTGAAGTGAGAACCATGCAGGGGGGCAGTTAATCTCAGTACTGAAACCATTTAAAGTTTACACAAGGGTAAACCATCAAAGCAGCCAGACAGGTGGGGGGCCACACAGAGGGTGGTCGTGGGCCGCATGCGGCCCGCGGGCTGCCAGTTGGACAGCACTGGCATAGACAATTCTAAATAGCTTTTCAATTGGTCTTCATTATTGTTTACAGTCTTTGTATAATTTGCCTTCTTGCAGTTTCAGGCTTCCAAATGGGGGTCACTGACCCCGGCAGCTCATAAACTATTGGTCTGTGAGGGTATGATGTTATTGTTGTTGTCATTTTTTAATACTTATCTTTCTATTCAGCTGTTCTCCTATTCATATTTTAGTATCATATTCAAACCACTGCCTGGTTGCTAGGGTAATTTGGACACTAGCCACAAGATGGTGAAATTCCAACCTGGAGTGCTGCTGGACAAAAAGCTAATTCAAAACCTACAAAAAATCAAAATAACATCATCTATGTCATACTAAAAGTATGAACAAAAAAATGATTGCTTTGTGAAACTACAGTTTAATTGTTATTATTACTTTTTAGTACTCATTTTTCTATTCAGTCCCTCTCCTATTCATTTATTAGTCATTTAAACCACTCCCTGGTAGTTTGGATCCTAGCAACCAAATAGCTGCTGAAACTCCAAACAGGAGAGCTGCTGAACAAAGTAAAATAATTAAAAAAAAAATACAAATAGAAAATGAAGACCAATTGTTAACTCAAAGGTGAAGAAACCCCTTTAAGCTGGCCATACATGTAAATACTTGGGAGGCCATTTCAACCACTTCGGTCTAAAGAAACAAAACAATAGGGCAATGCCACCAGACATGAAGATAGTCTCCCTTAATGGAGCATTCCCTAAAACAAATCTATGGAAAACTGGAATCTAAAGCATGCTTATGTACTCAAGCAAGGTACCACCGATGTAGTACTTTATACGCCAATTCTTTGACCCCATCATTAGAGGAAAGTTTCCGTACCAAGGATCAAATCCTCACCCAAGTTTCCAATGAAATACGAGGGCTTGCTTTTTTGTTCCTGTGCTTTCATATAAGTATGAGTAATTGGTAGGTCATTGTCAATTGAATAAATAAGTGAGATGTCACCTTGACTGAAAGGGGTTATGGCAAGGTAGCTTGTAAAATGCGCCCTCTAGTGTTACCCCATGTGATTGTAAGTTATAAAAAATTAGAAGGTTGGTTATACTGGAAGCATTCTGTTTAGGGAAAAGCATATGATTCCTGATGTATACAGAGACTTCAGCTTTCCATGTGTTAAAAAAATCATCCAATGGGTTGCAAAAAACTTCGTGAAACATGGGGAATCAAATTCTTCTTTAAGGAGAACCATGTGTAGATGAAATTTAATAAAAGGGTTTGTAATGTTATTCCTGAACATTATTAGTAGTCAAAGAGTGGATACATTGATGTATTTTCAGACCTAGAGGTAATTAATTCCATTCTCTTAATTGTGCTGCTCTAGCAGCTCTAAAATAATTATCTTATAATGGAACCTTCATTATTCCTTGATTATAAGAGCAATAGAGAAGGATCTTATTGACTTTATGGTATTTATTGTTACAAAAAAATCCAGATTTTCCTTTGTAGTCTGTTATCAGCCTGGATGGGAAGAGCATTAAAGGCAAATAAAAGTTTTGAGAGAAGGGCCATTTAAACAGCAGCAATACAACCAAGCCAAAAGGTGGAGTACTTGGACCATTCTTACAAAAGCATATGAAGCCTGTTTATAAGATGGGAACACCTTTACAGTGTGGCATATGATTTTGTTATCTTGACTCCTAAATAACCCACTAATGTTTCCTCCAATGAAAGGGAAAATTGATTTGCAAGAATTGAATCCAAGAGGTTCGGAGACGTTAATAGGTTTGGACTTGGAGGCTCAAAATCAGATGAAATGTATCTAAAATATTAAACAAATTAAAAATAATAGTAAGAGGTTTAGTTAAAATTAGTTTGATATCATCTACATACATATTCATTTTTGTAAACCTGATGTATCTTTTAATAACCTGCAGCATTAATGTTATGAATTAAATGAGCAAGTGGTTCCATAGCGAAAAATAATAATAGTAGTGAAAAGGAGCACCTTTGTCAGGTACCCCTCACAATGGTGATATCAGAAGACTGGTGGCCTACTCATTTTATATAACCTATTAGATTTCTCTATAATAGCTGTAGGGCATCCAGTACATAGAAATAAACATTTCTAGCACCTAATTCTAAAGAAAGCCACGATATGCATTTGACATATCTGTTATCTACTATGTATATGTGTGCCTTATAGCTCAGTTTCACCTTAAATGAGAGGATACCTTGGGAACATCTATTTATTGAAAATGTATTTGGTTCTCAAGATATTTATAGTTTTTATCAGTGCAGGGGAAAAATAATATTATTGATCAAATATAGCTATTAGATTTAGATTACAAAGGTTCTTCATAATTTGCTATAGCAGTCTTTTTGACATTACCAATATGTTTTAACAATTTCATAATTTTCCATCTATTCAAGATAATTCTGCATACAAAATAAACACAAAGAGTGGTACTGCAGAAAGATTATATTTATAATTGATACTTTTCCAAATAATTTAAATAAAAAAAAAAAAACAGATGTAAGTAAAAGCAGAGGTATGTGCACTTGGGTCCTAGTGAAATCATTGCTGTGCCCTGGACACATGCCTTTGCTGCCTATCCCTGGTTCTAGCCTTGGATAGATCCACTTTTATCTCGCTTTTCTGCAGTTTGCTGGAGAACCAGAAATTTCTCCTTAAGTCAAACAGCAGCAACCTTTCTCTAAGTAAATATAAGTATTCTGAGTTGAATCCATTTCATGCTGCTTTTTTTTTTTTTCTTCTGTACATTGTGTAGTCATGTCCACTTTTCTACAGGATGTGGCTTATAAACAAGATAGTTACAGGAAATGCAAACCTTCTAATAAGTCTGTGCAAGGTAGTGATGTTGGCCAGATCAGAATGGGTCCTAAGTGAACAACCAGCTAGAACGTAAGTAAAATTGTACTTATTTGCTGAATATTTTCTAACAGTACCCAGAAAGAGATGTACTGTATCCAGCATTCAGGTCAACATGGATTGTGCTTAACTTCAAATATGAAAGAGCGGGTTTCAGTTTAGTTCATTCTTCATCCAAATCTTTTAATCTTTTGTGGAGGATTCAGTATTCAGAGAACTCAAAAAAAATATGTGGGTGATACATGTAAAATGTAGGGTGCTGTTTCAGTTGTGTCTATTTTATTTTACTCTTTATCCAATGGGAAGAATTTACAAAAGTGGAGGATGCATTTTTTTGCAGTAAAACTGGTATAAATACAATCTCCATTTTTTTGTGAATATGTTGTTAAAAAATACAAAAAAGGAGAAGAAAAATTACAATTTTCACAACATTTTCCCCTGACATTGTTAAAAAGGACTAAAGCTCAGTTCAACTCTTGAAAATGTAATTTAAATTACGTTTAAAATGATGTGCGAAGGGCAAAATCTGAAAACTATCTGTTTTAAAGATTCATTTGTTAAAAGAGAGGTTTGTGAATATGGTGGAAAACACATATGTTCCAGTACAACATATTCTTCTCTATTCCTTTTATTTATTTGACTATATTAAACATGTGAAATGAATTAATTTACTGACATACAAAGGGCTAGTTGTAAATGCACACAAAAGGTCATGTTTTATTCATCATTTTATTATATTTATACACACAAAAGGTCATGGTTTATTCACTTTTATAGATTTTTTTCCCAGCATTCCAGCATGTGTGGCATGAGTAAAATGATTGTGTGTATAGGCACAACCATTTCTGTCTGAAAATGGGTTTAATTAAATGTAGCACTGAGCACTCCGGGTAGAAAAAGTTGACAAGCAAGAAGAGATGAAAGTTAAGAGATCTGAGAGAGGAGAGAAAGTTTTAAGCAAAGGGTCATGGTGCATGGGGAGATTTGTCGACTGTGGTTAAATTTGGGCTTCCACAGGCAACAAATCTCACCTAATTTTCTTAACATACACGTTTTTTTTTAATGTCACCTGAAGTTTCCTCATGCGAAAAATCATGGGCAACAGATCTCCCCATGTGCCAGGTGGTGTTGATAACCATAAAAATTGATTAGTTTGCCAAGGAAGGAAGTATAGAGAGAATGGTGGCTCAGTGGTGGCACTTCTGCCTTGCAGCACTTGGGCTCTTAGTTCAATGCCAGCCAGAGCACTATCTGCAAGGAATTTGTATGTTCTCCCCATGCCCTCATGGGTTTCTTCTGGATACTCCAGTTTCCTCCCATACTCCAAAAACATATGGGCAGGTTAATTGGATTCTGATTAAATTGGCCTTAGTGTGTGAATGTGATAGAGACTTTAGACTGTAAGTTCCTCTGGGGCAGGAATGATGAATCATCTCTGTAAAGGTCTGTGTCAGTGCTATATAAGTACCAGGAGATAAATAATAGGGTGCCAAGAGCAAAGCCTTAAGGAACTGAATCAGAAAGGAAAAGGGAGAAGATGATGCTCCATTGTAGGGGACACTGAAAGAGTGATCAACGGTGTCAAAAACTGCTGAAAATCTAGCATTAGATTAAGGGTAAAATCACATGGGCATATTGTCAGCCTATGGATAAGCACAAGCTGACAATATGCCCGTACACTTAAAAAAATCTTGTGCCTGCACCCGCAAGCATTGAATTTGCCCAGTTGCAGGCACGCACAGCCAATATCCACCAACTAACATGAGACATAGCTTTTGTTGGCGGATATCGGCTGCGTGTGCCTGCACCCTGCTTGATTCAAAGCTTCCGGGTGCGGACACAATGATAAGATTTTTCAAGTGTACTGGCAGATTGTCAGCCTGCGCTTATACGCAGGCTGACAATCTGCCTTGTGGGGCCTTATTCTAATAGTGAGGCGTAGTACTTGGCTTGCTGATAACATGTCATTAGTTAGCCATGATCGAGAAATTACAGTAGAATTCTGTGGCCTAAAGGCAGATTGAAAGGGGGATAGCAGATCAAATTTACGAATAGTGTCAGTCAGTATATTAAGCTCTGAAAAGTGGACTCAAAGGAGAACAACCCCTTTAAAACACCTAAGGGGGTCCTTATTCTAGCCTTAATTTTAGGTCTAGATAGATCATAATATACTCTGTAATATGTCACACAAGGTGTGATAGATTGTTAGAAAGAGATTCCTGAAAAGCTGGGGGTAATCCATTGTTCTGTGTTGCTGAATATTGTACCTTGATTGACCATGCAGGGACAGAGTCTTATTGACCAAGTATCATGAGTATGTAACCGATCTGTGCTATGAGTGAATCCTACATTGTTGTTTGCTGTTATAGTGGATATAGTTAAATAAACAGTTCATTGATAAGTTCAAGAACCACTTGCGACCTTCTTTGTGAGAGTTATACTTACACTACACCCTGTCCTCCACTGTTTGCGAGGGATCAGATATTTGTACCAGATATTTGTAGACAAGCACTGTTTATGGTACAAAACCATGCTAGGAAACATTGGGTAAATCCGTTAGGAGCCCTACTTACCCCATATATGTTAGTATTCCAATCAGCTTCTGGGTCTAATGTTGGTTGTAGCATCATGTTGTGGGGCTGCTTTCTGCCAAAAGGGGTATCTTATAAAAAGAGACAGAAGAACTGAATGGTACAAAATGGTAGAAAAATAATTTCAAGGGGCAAATATAGCTAAAAGTCGACATCATTTTTTTTCACAAGAAATAATGTGGCAAATAGTCACTATTTACTAAAGAAAAACAACCATGTAAATTTGCATAAAGAAACTAGAGACTGACAAGTTACTATAGAAGCCAATGGCTGAAGATTTCAAGCAACTTTATTTTATTTATTATTTTCCCAGTCAAGATATTTAGGTTCATTGCAGTGGAATGGAACAATGTGAATTTTGTTTGCATGAAACCTCGACCAAAACAGCTATTCTGTGCAAGTTTATTTAGCCAAATCCAAAAGTAATGAATTTGGTGCTTTTCTCTTATAGATCACATTATTTTATTAAAAAATTTCACTCATTTGTCAACTCTCAAAAAATGTTAATAACTTTCAAGTTACTTTACCATTAAAATAGAACCTTAATCAATAACATTATTGATTAAGTTTCTCAGGCATCCTCATGCTCAAAAAATGTCTTCCAAGAAACCTGAAATACTTCAGAATTAAAAAAATCAAAGAACTTCTCTATGTAGTTTCTTTCGTTTAAAAGTTGACAAAAGAAATTGAGCAGAATTTTCAGGTTTCTATATACCTCCCCTCACCTCACATTGAAAACAAATTTATGTTTCAGTCCCTTGAAATAAGTATCACAGATAAAAAGCTAGTAGGTTTGTAAATATGCTCAGGCCCGGATTTGTGGAGAGGCCACAAAGGCCCGGGCCTAGGGCGGCAGAAGTTTAGGGGCGGCATGCCGCCCCGCCGCAAGAAAATTTTTTAATTTGGCTCCCATACGGAGCAGTCGGGACCTCTCCCCACTGCTCCGTATGGGAGTTTAAAGGAGCGTTTGCGCATGCGCATTGGGGAGAGGCCGCGTTCGCGCATGCGCACGGGGGGCGTGTTCGCGCATGCGCACTGGGGACGCGTTTGCGCATGCGCAGAGGGGGGCACTTACAGGGACGGCCTCGGGGCGCCTCAGAAAGAAATCCGGCCCTGAATATGCTAAATGACAACTTTTTATTTCAGGCAGTTCAAGAACCTACTAGGAATGACTCTGTTTTGGACCTGGTAATATCTAATAACACTGAACTCATCTCTAGCATTTGTGTGGGGGAGCATTTAGGGAACAGTGATCACAACATGGTCTCCTTTGAGATAATGCTACAGAGACAGCGCTATAAGGGAGTAACTAAAATGCTCAATTTTAAACGTGCAGACTTTGCCAGTATAAGGGCATCTCTGCAATGTGTCAACTGGGAAAGGCTTTCAGGCAAGCTAAAATAGAGATGGAAAGGGATATTGCAGCTACTAGTAAAAAGAAAAGGAGGTCAGTTGGTTGATGAGAACAGGGAAAAAACAGAAATTTTGAAGTCTTATTTTTCATCTGTCTATACATCTGAGGAGCCAGATAATGAAGGCTTCCCTTGTAATATGCCCAGTTCTAGTAATATAGCTACCGACGCATTGGTCACTCGGGAGGAAATCTGAGGGTTTTTGTAGATAACAAGTTGTCTAATTCCAGGCAGTGTCCTTCTGTGGCTACTAAAGCAAATAAAGTGCTGTCTTGTATAAAAAAGGGCATTGACTCAAGGGATGAGAACATAATTTTGCCTCTTTATAGGTCCCTAGTAAGGCCTCACCTTGAGTATGTAGTGCAGTTTTGGGCTCCAGTCCTTAAGCTGGCCATACACGCACCGATAATATAGTACGAAACCTTGTTTCGTATGATATTCGGTGCGTGTATGGCAACTCGGCGAAGCGACCAATATCGCAGAAGGCTGCTGAGATCGGTCGACTTGCCGATAGGGCGGGTTAAAAGATTTTGATTGTGCGCAAAATCTGTCTTCAGGGTTGAATCGACAGAAGGAGGTAGAAATCCTATTGTTTCTACCTCCATATCTGACGATTCAGCCCTGAATGTTAGTGGACGACTGGAACGATCTTTTGTGCGACCAAGATCGAAAATCCCCACGTGTGTGGCCAGCTTTAAGAAGGATATTAATGAGCTGGAGAGAGTGCAGAGATGTGCAACTAAACTGGTTAAGGGGATGGAAGATTTAAGCTATAAGGTGTGACTGTCATGGTTGGGGTTGTTTTCTCTGGAAAAGAGGCGCTTGCGAGGGGACATGATTACTCTGTACAAGTACATTAGAGGGGATAATAGGAGCATAGGGGGTGTTATTTTTTCCTATAAAAACAATCAATGCACCAGAGGCCACCCCTTTAGATTAGAGGAACGGAGCTTCCATTTGAAGCAGCGTAGGTAGTTTTTCACGGAGAGGGCAGTGAGGTTGTGGAATGCCCTTCCTAGTGATGTGGTAATGGCAGATTCTGTTAATGCCTTTAAGAGGGGCCTGGATGGGTTCTTGAACAAGCATAGTATCCAAGGCTATTGTGATACTAATATCTACAGTTAGTATTGATTTGGTATATATAGTTTATGTATGTGAGTGTATAGATTGGTAGGTGTGAGTTGTGTGTGCTGGGTTTACTTGGAATGGTTGAACTTGATGGACTCTGGTCTTTTTTCAACCCCATGTAACTATGTAACAGATACCAAAATATCATTGCATTAGTTACAGTTTGTATACTTTTACAAGGCACCACAAATCTGCCAGAACAGGTGCCACCATGTAGAGTCCAGCAATATTTGGAAGCAATTATTTAAAAAGCATGATGCCTAAAAGATAATGGAAACAATTCAGATGCTAGTTTTTAACCTTACTTACAGGAGACCTTCAGTGCATATTGAAATATTACCTGGGACATTCACTGGCAGAAGCCCATATTGTGCAAGATAACTCTGGTTCCACCTTTCTTATGATGAGATCTGGCACAGTGACCATTAATTTCAGTTGTGTGAAACACACAAAACAATGAGCTGTTGAGACTTTTTTTTGCTTCATTTTATACACCCAAAAAATTTCCTGTCAGAGGAAACCACACGTATTGTGTCTGAAGCAAAAAACAGGGTGCATTTATTTGGTACCGCAAGACACAGTTAAACCAACCACATGGCAATTCTAAATATCAATGTACATTTTCTGACCTTTTGCTTTAATAGCTATTCAGTCTATGCAAGTGCATACATTTTCAAGTTTCTGATAATTAAAGGACATGTAAAGTCTATTTCACTGGGGAGCAACTCCCAGTAAAATAAATCATTAAGCCTTTCCTTGGGCCGATGCTCCTGTAAGGAGAAAACTGCATCGGCCCATGGAAAAACTACCAAAGCGCTACGCCAGCATCTCCTTACCTGGGATCTTTTAGCACTTCTCATTCTGCACATGCGCAGTAGAGTAGATCTGCCAGGTTTAATCTGCTATGTCTGTGCAAATACAGATTTTTGCAAGGGATGCCTGGGATGCTGGTAGGAAAGGTAGGTAAAATGCCACCACAGCACTTAGTGAGGTATATCTAAAGCCGGGTGCAGTTTTCTCAAACAGAAGTACCAAACTACCTGTTTAAAAGTTCCTGCTATTTTATTTTGGTTGAAAATGTTCTTTTAGGTATTTGTATTGATTCATTTGGAATACACATATAGGGGAAGATGACACTGATGGATTGCTAGATTTTTTTTTCCTCCCCAATGTAGTGCTGACATTGCCTCTGTGTGGCCCCCCACCTGTCTGGCTGCTTTGATGGCTTACCTTTGAGTAAGCTTTAAATGGTATCAGTACTGAGATTAACTGGCCCCCTGCATGGTTCTCACCTCAGATTCAGGCTGTAATCCCCCTGTATTGTTTAAATATGTAATCCCCTGTACTGTTCACACCTTTTAATCTCTGCATTGTTCACCCCCTGCAGTGTTCACACCTCAGGCTCAGGCTGTAATCACCCACATTGTTCACCTGTTCACACTTCAGCCATTGTATGTACTGCCTGACCTATGCTGCAGCCAGCATAGGGCAGGGAGGGTATGGCGCAAACAGGCAGGGTAGGGCAGAGAGGGTAGGGCACACACAGGCAGGGTAGGGCAGGCAGAGTATGGCACACACAGGTAGCATAGGGCAGGCAGAGTATGGCACATACAAACAGCATAGGGCAGGCAGAATATGGCACACACAGGCAGCATAGGGCAGGCAGAGTATGGCACACACAGGCAGCATAGGGCAGGGAGTGTATGGCACACACAGGCAGGGTAGGGCAGGCAGGGTATGGCACACACAGGGAGCATAGGTAGGCAGAGTATGCCACATACAGGCAGCATAGGGCAGGGAGGGTATGGCACACACAGGCAGCATAGGGCAGGGAGGGTATGGCACACACAGGCAGGGTAGGGCAGGCAGAGTATGGCACACACAGGCAGCATAGGACAGGGAGGGTATGGCACACACAAGCAGGGTAGGGCAGGCAGAGTATGGCACACACAGGCAGCATAGGGCAGGGAGGGTATGGCACACACAGGCAGGGTAGGGCAGGCAGAGTATGGCACACACAGGCAGCATAGGGCAGGGAGGGTATGGCACACACAGGCAGGGTAGGGAAGGCAGAGTATGGCACACACAATCAGTATAGGACAGGCAGAGCATGGCACACACAGGCAGCATAGGACAAGCAGAGTGCTTCCTGTGTGTGCCATACTCTGCCTGCCCTATGCTGCCTGTAGGAGGTGAACCTGGCAGGGGTTTGTTCTGGGAGTTTGTTAGCAGTTGGAAAAAGTCGGTGCGTGGAATTTTGGGTGCAGTCGCATCAAATCGGGCACAGGCAACAAAAAAAATGTGCGACAAATGCGTTTTGCTAATTTTCCGCCTTTTCGCAAATTTTATGGCTAAGCGAAACGGGACAGATTCACTCATCACTAATAATTGTCTCTACTTGTGTTTTAGTAGAGGCAATTCTTAGTATTGTCTATGGTAGGGGATTTTAGTAGCCTTGTTTAGTAGCCTTGAAAAAGTAGCTGCTGCTAGTAGCTCAGTGTGTCTTCACACTAATCTCCCCGTGTGCCAGAGCCCTAAGGTGTTTTTCATTCAGCTACATTGTTTCAGTGACATTTGGCTGCTTTTTTTAGCATTTGTTCTGATCCTGTTATCAATCTTTATCATTGGATCCCATTGTGTTTATTTGCTTATTAGATTAGCGCATTGTACTTTGCTTCTTCTCAGTATGTCTTTTTTATTACTAAACTATGTTAATAAAATAGAGAATTGTGTTATTTTCATGTTGTAAATCAGACAAAACAAGATTTTGTTTCTATTTCAGGAAGAATAATGTTTCAGACTGAAATATGGCTTCCCATACTGTCCGTATCAATGCTTGGCACCCTGGTGATGTTGTGTGTATGCTGCAGATCAACCAATAAAAGTCTGTATTTCATTTAGGTTTTACATTTGGTATAGTAAAATCACTCTACTAGCAGTCATTTTTATTATGGATGTTACCATTAATGGGGGAGGGGTGATTATGAAATCTACCATAATGCTTTGTTTTAAAGATATTGGTGAAATCATGATAATGCATAGCTAATGGGCACACTGTTTTAGGGAAAGTAGTATAGAAGTGCCCATGCATATTCATAAATATACAGCAACATGTTTTATTAAATATGTATAGAAAAATAATATGACATTAAACCCTATTTACAAATGGGATGTATATTGTATTTAATGTTTAGCACCTTTTTCAGAATATAATGTGTTATAGTATTGTAAATACAATACTGTATTACTGTATGAGCTCATTTAGAGAACCCAAGCTGGCAGCCAGTTTCAGGATGTATAACAGATCATAGGGGCCAAACGGCTAAGCATGGGAACATGGGGTGGATTTCAGGTGTTTGTCTTGTTTTTTAGTGCAGTGCTCCCTCACATTAGCAAATTTCTAATAGCACCAGCTAAAAAAGCCACTTCTGGTAAGCTTCTGTCTTTGGCTTTGGATATTATTTCAGCAATCTAGAACTTAATAGTCACAAACTTTGGTTTGGCTGAACACTAAAGGTGGCCATACACGTGGTGATCTGACGATGTTTCGTACGACCATCGGTCGCACGAAACATCGTAAGATCCGCCACACACCATTCAGGGCTGAATCGGCAGGTAAGGAGGTAGAAACAATAGGATTTCTACCTCCTTCTGCCGATTCAGCTCTGAAGGGAGAATTTTGGTCAGGCGCCTTCTATGGCGCCCGATCAAAATTTTCAAACTGGTCCGATCGGCGAGTCGTCCGATATCAGCAGCTTCCTGCGATATCGGTCGACTCGCCGACATGCCATACACGCACCGATTATCGTACGAAACGAGGTTTTGTACGATAATATCGGTGCGTGTATGGCCACCTTAAGAATAGCTGGGGTCTGGGGTTCCATCAAATCCTAAACTAAATCCTGGATTTGGTTCATCCTTTAGGAGATGGAGAAAGGGCCTATCCAATGTATTCTACTGTGTGTATTGTGTGTACTGACAAGTCTGTCAGGGGACACAGGGGCAAATTTCATTGCAGAAATAAAAAAGTATGACACACTGAAGACTGGGTGCGTGCTTACAGGTTAATGCAGTGACTATCCAAAGAGAAAGAAAAATTGCCAGTGCTTAGTTTGCCTTTAAAAATGATTTTTACAAAAAATGAGGTGTTAGTACCACACTTTGGCCAAAATATGTAAGCTCACGTGCCACGTCAAGGCCCCTCATTGTACGTGAGTCCTACACTGTCTATTGACATTGAGTCTGTGATGCAATTAAAATAAAGTCCCCCAGCAAACAATGTGACTGAGTATTAAGACCTATTGCACCTACCTTTAGCTCAAAAAGGCTCGAGTGGAAAAGCAGGGAGCTTTTAAGCCCCAGCTCATTAGCACACACATGAAAGTGATTCATTAGTTTAAAGGCTACATAGCAGCTAGAAGCAAAATTTGGCTACAAATTGTACATAAAACACAGAAAGAAATCACCAGCGCTCGGTCTAACCCACGCTGTAGCGTTGACCAACTGCTAGAAACACACTATTGTGCCAGCGCTCGGTCTAACCCACAATCTGGAGTTGACCAGCTACTAGAAACGATAAAAAGCCATTATTTATACACAAAGAGAAAGAAAAATTGCCAGATCTTAGTTTGCCTTTAAAAATGATTGCAGTGACTATCCGTCTGCCTAGTGAGCCTTAATTTAGATACATGAGCTGCCAGTGCTTTCACATCTGGCCAACTGCAAGTTCCTACTGACATTTTTTTAATAGTGCCACTAATCAATTTGGTGCAGTGAATGAACCTAGCACAAGCACTATTCGTAAAAGACAATGTGAGGGCAGTCAGTAGGAGCTTGCTATGGTCCAGATGTGAGGCCAGAAAAGTGTACAGTATAAAGCTCTGGTGAACAGAAAAAAGCATTTCCAACACACATTGTAGAGAGCATCCAATTAGTAACTTTAATGAGTAAAATCTCATTGGAGTATTGGACATGCCCTTTTTGAGAAAATCAGTTCTGTGCCAAGGTGTGCATTGTGTAACTTCATAGTTTCCCCAAGTGATCTGCAAAAAGGTTGCTAATATAAAGTGACACTTAACCCTGCACTCCTTTGCAGGAGAGACTATTGTATATGTTGATATATATAGTATAATTTAGTATATAGTGATATACATTATTGTTTATTTACAAAAGATTCCAAGAAGAATTCTAAGAAGTCACACAAACATGACAGACACTATAAATTGTAAGTTTAAATTTCATCTATTTAATATGGCATAAGTATAGAATATATATTTAACTGAGATGCTTTCAATTCAAGTCTATTTTTTGGCAATGGCCACACCAGGCTGATTCTAGGCTTGTAGATAAATGCAGGCTGTCAATCAGCCCCTACGCTCTGATTAGCCTACCCCTGAGCTTGCGCCTGAAGCCACTGCATCAGCCTGGGTGCAGGCACACTGTGCAGATTCTGGTGCCTAAATGCATACTATCATGTTTCAAGGCCAAAATTCACTCTGCACCCAGGCCGATGCAGGGGCTTCATGCGCAGGCACAGGGGTAGGCTGATCAGAGCGTAGAGGCTGATTGTCAGCCTGAATTTATCTGAAGGAAGAAAATTAGCCTGGTGTGGCATTAACCTTAAAGCAAGGGCACACATAGCGAATCTGCTTTCATGCGCTCACCCCTGTAGCTCCATTGACAGGCCTGGCATCAGCCTGTGTGGAGCTACATTGGGCTGATCTCCACTCCCTGTAGCTCCACACAGGCCAATGGTGAGCCTGTCAACCAGGGTGAGCACATGAAAACAACTCAACTTTCCTCCGTCTGTGTACAAAATGCAGGCGGAGGAAAGCAGACAATCTACTATGTGTGCCCTTAGGGCTCTGGCACATGGGGAGATTAGTCTCCCTTGTCACGGGTGACTAATCTCCCCGAACTACCATCCCACCGGCGAAAATGTAAGCGTGTGCCATCCCACCGGCGACTTACATTTTCGCCGGTGGGATGGTAGTTTGGGGAGATTAGTCGCCCGTGACAAGGGAGATTTGTCGCAGGCGACTAATCTCCCGGTGTCCAAAGAGCTCTTAAGGTGCCCATACACGTGATCGCCAAGCGAGTGGATCTTCACCCGATATCCCCACCTACGGGTGGGTGATATCGGGGAGCATGTAGGCTAATTTGATCATTTGGCCCTGGGGCCAAACAATCGAATTATATTGGCGGCAATGGGGCAGTCGGTTCGGAGACCGCATCAACGAGCCAATGTGGTCCCTGATCCGACTAGATTTTCTAACCTGCCCAATCGAGATCTGGCCGATTTCAGGCCAGATATCGGTCGGGCAGGCCCGTCAGTAGTCCCCATACAAGGGCCGATTAGCTGCTGAATCGGTCTAAGGGACTGATATCGGCAGCTAGAATCGGTCCGTGTATGGGGACCATAAGTTTTAGCCCCTGAAGTAAATGATCCCAAATGATTGCTTTATGGATTATGAATATTGGAGATTCTAGAAACCTTGTGGAAACCTTGCTTTCAAAGTATTTAAAAATAAGGGAAAGATGCTACATCATGAGCCTATAGCCTAGGAGTGCCGTATGTAAATTATTCTTTCTGGTTACAGGGATAAAAAACCTAGCAAACTTTATTTGGGTAAGTAATTAATTCATTTTGTACTTACTGAGTCATAAATGAAGTACAAGTTACATTTCTGTGCCGTGCTTCGGCTGCCAGATAAAGTTACTGGCCCTCTGAAAACAGGAAGCACTTAATACAGAATCTTATGGTCAGAGGGAGACAGTGACTCACTTCAGTGATGGAAAGGTCATCATTCTAATTAAATGTTACTCTGCTTTCTGCAACTCCATGTCATCTACAAATCAAATTTTTGGTTTCTTAAAATCCCTATATGAGGTTGCTGACTAAAATATCCCACAAAAATTTACATTTTATTATATAAGTGTTAAAAGAAACATAGCGAACGCAATTTTCTCCTATGGTACAGTCATCTGAGATTAATAATTAACCAAATGTGTGTTTATTTTTTCCAATGCCCAAATTGTAAAATCTTTAGAAAGGAACGCAGAACATGCAGAGGAAGCCCTTTCCAGTTACAGGTAAGTGACAATAAGAAACAAAAACCGCTTCAATTAAAGGCCTTGTGTACTTATGCATTTGGCTTTCTATTACAAATTTCAGATACTGGTACAGGTATGGGACCCCTTATCCAGATACCCATTATCCAGAAAGTTACAAATTATGGAAAGGCCATCTCCCATAGACTCCATTTTAATAAAATAATTCACATTTTTAAAAATGGTTTCCCTTTTCTCTGTAATAATAAAACAGTACCTGGTACTTGATCCCAACTAAGATATAATTAATCCTTATTGGAGCTAAAACAATAATTATGGGTTTAATTACTGTTTAAATCGTTTTTTTTAGTTAACTTTAGGTAAGAGATCCAAATTAATGAAAGACCCCTTATCCGGAAAACCCCAGGTCCCAAGCATTCTGGATAATGGGTCCCATACCTGTACAGGTATAGGATCTATTATGCAAATTGCGGGGGGCCTGGGGCTTTCTGGATAAAGAATCTTTCCATAGTTTTTATCGCAATGCAGATATGGGACCAGTTATCCAGAAATCTGTTATCCAGAAATTTCCTAATTATGGGAAGTTCATCTCCCCTATACTCCATTTTAATTAAATAATATATAGTTTTAAAAATGATTTATTTTTATATTTTTAGCAGACGTAAGGTATGGAGATCCAAATTACAGAAAGAGCCCTTATCTAGGTTATCTGGAAAACCACAGGTCCCAAGAATTCTGGATAACAGGTCCCATACCTGCACCTTGTCTGCTAAAAATCATTTAAACATTAAATAAACCCAATAGGATTGTTTTACCATCAATATGGATTCATGCAGCTTAGGATCAAGTACAAGGTACTTTTTTTTTTATTAGAGAAAAAGGAAATCATTTTTAAAAATCAGAATTATTTTATTAAAATGGACTCTATGGGAGATACCCCCTCCTGTAATTCAGATTTCAGCTTTCTGTCTAATAGTTTCCTGATAAAGGGTTCCATGCCTGTAGTATGAAAATCAAGCATCCTGTTTTCCAGTGCAATATATTGGGCAGCTACAGTATATGGCATACAAATGGCAAATAGCTGCTTTATAAAAATGGTCTTGTTGTCCTTAAATGTAAATTGACACCCTGCACAGTGATAAATATTTCTGGTGTTAAAAGCCATATAAAAAGCGTTGGTGGTTAACAGCACTGTTTGTATCAAGCTGACACCTCTCTATTTGTTTTTTTTATGTCTCACTAGCATGCACTCAACAAACACACACAGTCGCCTACATTTTTTCTTATCTAAATGCAACAGCCATGTTTCTTGTGATATACATCTCTTACCCAAATTATATAAAACGGGGACCACAAGGGCCTCCCCTTTGCTTAAGCTGCCCCGTATACAGGATCCAGATTAAAGAGAGGCTGTTTGACAGTGCCAGGTTTCATTTTCAGTAGCAACGCCACCAATAGTTCTGCAAGTGTATAATACTCTGTTCATTTGCCCAGTCTAAAGAAATGCAATGCAAAGGCCAGCCCACACAATAAAGACAATTTTGTTGTCGCTAAACATAGACTGGTAGAGGCAATATTAGAATTTAAAGACAAACCACATAATATAAAAACAACATTCTTTCTGGTATATTCTGGGATGTTTTTACCCAAGATAATCATCCCTTAGAGAATGTGTCTGCTAAGTGGTCTGCTTATCTACAACACTTTATATCCCCTTCGCAATTGGTTAAGTCTATGCATGAATTCAACAATCTGATTTTTGCTGAAAGCTGGAGGATTCAGCAAATCAAACTTGTCCATCTAGGATATGGAAAACTTTTTGTTCGTAATAAGTGCTTTAAAACAAACTCTTTTTGCCCCAAATGTACCGAAACTGGTGTTAATTTATTCCACCTACCTATGGTCTTGTCCGAAGATTGGTAACTTCTGGAACATGGTGGAAAGATTCTTGAACCACAGGTTGAATTTAAATATAAAGTTATCTCCTAGTTTCGCTCTATTACACATTAAAAAAAAGAGTGTTATCAAGCATTTTACTCCTTAGCACAAAAAATTGATAAATTATTATTTTTGTTTATGGCTGCCTCTAAAAAAGCATTATTTTATTATTGGTTAAAAGAGGAAACCCCTCCTATAACAGAAATTATTTCTTATCTTAATCAGCTTAGCTGGCAAGAGGCCATCAAAGCAAAAACAAGTGAACCTAAATCCAGGATCCTTTTAAAAATACATGGTCATTTTTCTTTAATGCTATAGATATAAGTAATAAGGATCAGATTTATAAAATGCTGCATATATAGATTTATTTCAATAATTCACGAACATATAAGCAAAATTATCCTTGATTTTGCTCTCTAGGAAACTTTTCTTTCCTTTTCTTTTTATAGTTTATCCACTGGGCAAAGTTAGTTAATTTGTTTTTGTTTTGTTTTTCTCCATTTAGATTACTTATTTTGTTTCTCTGTAAGCATTCTATTTTCTTCATTTCTTATCTTTTTGAAGGACAAACTGTCGAATGTGACTATTGTTGTACAACCTATATTTAAATAATTTTTCATTATTCATCCTACATGTTTATTGCAAAACTTCAATAAAATGTTTATAAAAAAAAAAAAAAGGCCAGCCCAGTGTAATATCTCTCACAGTGACCAATGTACGCTACAAATATAAATGCACCTTAATTATCTGTATTTGTTTTTACCTACAGGGACAATCAGGAGTCTTCAGGGAGAGACAGTGAGTAGCAAACTTAAAAATGACTGAATTAGTTAGAAATCCTATTCCAGGATAGGTGTGTGGACCTGTTTGTCTGTCTTTAGAATGGACCTCAACTTCTTCTAAGACAAGAGAGAAATTGCTGAGCAGGACCCATGACATTTTTCAGGAGTGTAGTAGCACATAAAAATGGCTGTCATGGTGCCTGGGGCCTACACATACTTTCTAGCAATCTTATCTGGAAAATAGGAGTTTTGTTAGAAATTTTGTACCTGGTGTAAGAATTCTAGTAATAGCCTAGCTTTATTATCCAATAAGATAAATACAGCATTTTTTGAGCATTTCAAATAAGTAAGTGCCTTAAAGGGGACCTGTCAGCCTAAGAAATAATTTCAAATATTTTTTTCTATTGTGCTTGTCAGGCTAAATGAACACCTTACACTCTATACATTTATAAATCTTGCTTCCTTTAGTCATGGAATTCACAATCACAGCAAGCAGGCAGGCGCCATCTTGTGGGCATTGATATTCCAGCTTTGCATCATCCCAAAATCTTGTTTATGTGCCAGAATGGGGGACCTGATGTCCATGCTCTGATACTCAATTATAAACTGTGACAGCCCCCTTTTAATCAAATGATAATGTATTTGCATTACATATTTTTTTTTCTTGCCAAAAAGTATGGCTTAACGGAGTGATGATATGCCAGATTACAATTATTTCCATAATTTCAGAGGACCTGTAAATATACAGTATGAAATTTAGAAGCAAAAATGATTCAGAACAAATGTTTGCTGTAGTCCAATTACTGACATTTGGTTTCAGCTGAATATGATTTTGTTTTCCTCATATTTGAAAATATGTTTATATATATATTTTTTTTTTTTTTAGATAACACAGAGCCCCGCTATGTAAATGCTGCAGGTAATGACTACTTAAATGTGCCATATACATGTATAGGCATATATTTGTTGTGTAAATACCCAACTCAGTTAACATTAGACAAGTGGCACCAGTCTGCTGACTAGGCTGAGAAAATGCCATTAACCTTATACTGTTCCCTGTAGGTTTAGTTGTTGTTGTTTTCTCTGTATATCTAGTTTTACATATCAAAGTTAACTGAAAGTGAACATTTGCTAATTTATCTTAAATGGGACATGTTGAGCCTTATTAAGTAATTTTTTAATTCAAGCTCTTTTAAAACTCAATCAGGAAAAAAAATCAGTGACTCAGTAACTCAGTGACTGAGTTTTTGTTATAAGCTTGCATGCTGCATATTAAAGAAAAAATGCAGACTGCCTCGAAAACCACATTTAGTTCATTGTTAGAATGTAATTTTAAAATAGCTTAAATGTTGAAACTACAGCTCCCATTGACGTCTATAGAAGATTGGCAGGTTTTAGCTGCCGAAATTTTCCATTTTAATTTGCCGCCTGCATTTTTTCCTAATGACTTTAAAGGTTATGCCAGGTCTATGGGTCTATGTACAATAATTGTGTAAGTTACGGCATTAGTATGTGATATAAAATAAATTAGACACTTTTATGAAAAAAAAAAAAAGAAGTTACTAGCTCTTTGTAATTTACAAATTACACCTCCGAATGTAGAAAGTTAATAATTCACAAGTAAGGGCAACTACAGGGCTTTATAAAATGCCATTAACTTTACATCACTTCTTACACCATAATGCATAATCATTTTCTTTTTCAAATTAACGTTTCATTTTTTTTAATTTTAAAACTGTCAAAATGATGGAACAATGTGACTCATTGTGCTGGAGTTGTTTTTCCAGTACTTTAAGTGATTCCAATTAGAGTTTTATTGTAAATATGCTAGCATTTAAATGAGAACCAAACCCCTCCACAGACAAAAGCCCCCCTCAATACACCATCCCCACAGAGTCTTTCGATCCTTTACAAGTTCCAACTGCAAATGCACCAGAAAGCTCAGTGTTGACTAACTATTTTAAATACAGACGATGGCAGCCTGTGATATCCACTGTGTTACTTTGCATCTATATGTCAGTTTTACAAACAGGGACACTTTTCTATGTAATAGATTCTTGGGGGGTGGGGGTTAGTCCTCCTTTAAAAATAAAATCCTATTGGAAACAAAACTTAAATTGTATTTTATGATCGAGTTTGGAAAAATGTAAATTTGAAAAATGATAAGTTACACTAAAGCATTTTCAGGCTTAAAACCCCTTATGTCAGTAGTTACAAGCAGTTTTTTTTATAAAAGCCTGTTAGAGGTAAATTGCAAGGAGACATTAACGTAACATTGCAAAATCCTATACAAATAGCAATGCATTTTATTGCCACTATGGCCTTGCTCCTTACAGAGTGTCTGCTACAGTTCTCCATATGTGATCCTATGAAACAGACAAGCAGTTGTAGTCCAGACAGTTGGATCACCAGTTGCTTGCTCATAAATCTCTATGGAGTCGAATAGAAATCCAACATGTATCTTATTTCCAGTGTAAACAAATTGTTGAATGTGATGTCACAGAAGGCACTGATTATTTATATCTATCACGAGTCAACAAGACTGCATTAAAAAAATTAAAGCTGAATTGATCTGACAGATGGTAAACAAGGCTTGAATTGGTTCAATTGTAAAATTATATGTGTATATTTAAACCAACTATCTGTTACTGAGGAAAGCAGAAATCTGTATTTTGGAATAACAACTTCTAAAGTAATGAACCATAAAGCCCACAGCTATGTCCTACTTCTAGTAATGCATGCTACATCAAGCTTTGCTAAATGTGTTCTTGGGATTGATAAATAAAAAAAAAAACAGGCTGAGGCAATGCAGTTGTATGTATGTATGTATATCTTTATTTATAAAGTGCTACTTATGTACACAACGCTGTACAGTAGAATACATTAATATCAGCAGTTTCCGATGTTATGGGTTTGTCACTGATCTATCATTTATCTGCTAAATATTATTTCCAGTAACCGATCCAGATTCAGAAGAAACATACATGTAAGTTGAATTTATGTACTAAAATATAGATAGTTTGACTGAAGAAATGGCAACATAACAGCAAGTGCAGATACGGCTATCATGGTTATTTAAAGCATATGCTTTTCTGTTGTGAAGCTTCTCCTGGTAGATTATTTGCTGTAAACCAAAAAGTTTTTCTTTTTGTCACCTTGGAACTAGTGATTTACCAATGACTATTTATTTACCTCTACTTTGGCAGAGCTCTGGCGGTTAGTATGGCAATAATGTTTATGGAGGCCATAAAAATCTTTTGGACACCCACTTCTGACTCCTAGCACCCAGCTGGACAGCTTTGATCTAGATCAAACATAGTTGGCACAGAAACTTCAAACTGAATAGTTTGTGGATACATACAAAGATTTTGCTTGGCAGTCCCCTTACAGTTCCTGAGCTCTAACGCACCATTGAAAATAATGCATTTAACTACTGTGGATTCTCCACTTTAATATTTATAAATTTGCCTACAGTGTTTAAATACTTTTAAAAAAAATTATAGACATGAAAAAGATATATATATATATACCTGTATATATATAAAAAAATAATTTTAAACTTTTTAATTGGTTTCATAAAACAAATTATTTGACCGGAACACCTTAAAATAAAAACTGAATTCTTATCAGCTTTATATTGCTTTTAGTTTGCTGACTTTTTCACCATTTCATCTCTTGCTCTTTGCTTTTCCTTAGCAACCCTATTTCAGCAGATTACTACAATTTTGGTAAGTCTATGTTTTTAAAGAAATTCCTAAAAGGTGGTTCCACATAGTAGCCAAGTAGTGGTCACATGCACACAAAACTTTTATGTACAGTCTGATTAATGTCTGACCAATTCTGCATTCCATTTGTATGTGTTGTGCCCCAGTGGATTAGGGTAATTAAACTCTGGTGCTATCAGACCAAATTTCACTGACCAATATGTAATTCTGTATCTGACCTCAGGATTTATCTGCATTGGCAATCAGTCTGTATAGTACTAACATGTGGCCTGGATTAATATAATTCTAATATTGTCAACTAATAACTGTGTGTGCCCATAACTAACAAAAATAAGAGTACATGAACACATCAAGGCAGAAAGTAAAAAAAGTGGTCAGTTAGGGAAAGGAAATCCGAAAAAAGTTATTGGCAACAGGGAATCCATAAAGGCCACATAAATATAGTGGGGAAGAAAAGCTTCTATTTATGATACCATCTCTGTATCCTTGAGCATTTTGTGCTCCTAAGCCATTTTGTCCCCAAACTGCATGATTATCTGAGCATGTGTGGGTACCAAAACAATAGTTTTGGCAGATTAACCTCTGGTGCCAACCTGCAGCTGCTGCCATATGCGCTTCTTGATAGATACAGTGACTGGATCCATGTGCCAAAATTGGTTTATAACTGAGGGGGGACTGATTAAATATTTAATCTTTAAGTAAAGCAAAGTGCAGCTCAAAAGGCAAGAAATATATTTCTAGTGTAAAAGGTCAGTTGATTAACAAGCTGTTTTTGTAAAAAGGAAACACATGAGCAATCTATTATGTGCCTGCTGAAAAAAGTTTTCCCTTACATTTGTTTTTTAGACTTTGGACGAGCATCTGTATATGGAAATGTCTTCAATTCCCACCATTGTAATTTATTAGATACAGGTATATGACATTTGTGTTCTATCTGAGTCTGTGGAATAGCATATTATTTCTGGGGGGCGACAGCCTTATAGGTCTTTGTGCATATTTTGTAATTTTCTTGTCTTCTCGTAAACTAGCTAGAAAAAAATATGCAATAAACATAGTGTATAAGATAAACATCCAGTTTAAGGAGAAGGAAAGTCATTTTGGCATTTTACTGCCAAAAGATTCGCCTCATAACTGCCACCAAGAATACTATATTTATTCTGCAGAAAGCATTACCATACCTGGTTAAGAAGACCTAGAAGCTTTCTCTGTTTGCTTAAGATTGCAGCTGCCATTTTAGCTTGATCTTCATAGCTTCCTGCTATATAGTTTTAGTCATTATAGCTCAGATTTTACATTCCTAAGGGAGGGGGAGGGAGTACTTAGCATTCTTATGGGATGGAAGAGCAGGAGAGGGGAAAGAGGAGAGAACTGGGCAAACTCCCAGAATTAAGGATACCCAAACAACATGTTTACAAAAAAGGAGACAAAATCCCGTGTTTCTTTTGATAGAGGATTTAGTGCAGCTTTTCTGTGAGTGCTTATGCCTGTTTTTACATAGACCTTTCTGATAAAGGTTACTTAGTTTTTACCTTTCCTTCTCCTTTAATGCCATATTTTCCACAGACTACAACAGAATTCTCATAAGATAAACCACGTAATAAGGTTTTTATCAAAATCAGTCTCCCAAAGTTTAACATATTTTACTACCAGTTCATAGAATCAGAGGCCATGATCTGCCTGATCACCCTTATTTAATAACTGGTAACAGAAAAAAAAGTAAAAATTAAACATGCTTTTTCAGTCATAGCAGCTTGAACGCAATGAGCAGTTCCATCAGCAGGTATTTAACCTTCATGTGCATTTTGGAGTATGGAAGGAAGCCAGCTTTAAAGGAACAGTAACACCAAAAAATGAAAGTGTATAAAAGTAACTAAAATATAATGTGCTGCTGCCCTGCACTGGTAAAAGTTTTGTGTTTACTTCAGAAAGTCTACTATAATTTATATAAATAAGCTGCTATGTAGCCATGGAGGCAGCCATTCAAAGGAGAAAAGGCACAGGCACATAGCAGATAACAGATAAAACACAAAACACTATTGTACTCTACAGAACTTATCTGTTATCTGCTATGTAACCTGTGCCTTTTCTCCTTTTTTCCAGCTTGAATGGCTGCCCCCATGGCTACACATCAGCTTATTATATAAATTATAGTAGTGTTACTGTAGCAAACACACCAGTTTTACCAGTGCAGGGCAACAGTGCATTATATTTTTATTACTTTAAAGCTCTTTCATTTTTTGGAGTTACTGTTCCTTTAATACAGGGATGTACAAACTCAATGAAGATATTGCTCTAGTCAGACTTGAACCATACAGGTTTATAGTATAGCCTGGCTTGGCTTTATTGTGCCTCAGTATTTAATAACATTTCCCATTATTATTGTATCAGGAATTTATGAGAATGCATGGACTGGAAAAAAGAATGAAGATATCCAAGAAGAAGGTAAAATTAAACTCACAGGTTTAAAAATTTTTTCCCTTTAGTAAAAAGATTTACATTTTAAATATATTTTTTAGGATAAAATATTATTTTCTACTCAGAAGGATGTACAGTATATCTGTGGTGCAGTGCTTTTTCAATTTAGGGAATATCAGTGGGTACAAAGGGCAGGACAGCCCTGTACTTACCACCTGCCTAAAGCTGTTAAAGGAAAAATAAGCCATGAAGACAATGCTACTTTCCCCCTGCTGCTTCCTCCAGAACAGCACCACTAGACTTCCACCTGATACAACCAAAGAGGAAGAGCCACCCCTTTGCTAACAGGGCTGTGGAGTCGGAGGCAATTTTGGGTACCTGGAGTCGGAAAAAAATGAACCGACTCCTACTAAATTTAAATGGGAATAAAAAAAAAAAATAAAGCAAGTTTAAATGTCCCAATTCACAAACAGTCATAATTAATTACTTCTCTGCTATAAAAAATAAAGCCCAATGCACTCATGTGCATAAACGAACACGTTGAGTGACCATGCAGCATGCTTTTCATTGACTGTATGAATGTATAAAATACATTAGCATATTAAAAACAGAGGAGTTGGAGTTGTGGAGTCGGGGTTGGAAGTATCAGAAACTGAGGAGTCGGAGAATTTATCTACCGACTCCACAGCCCTGTTTGCTAAGGACTATATTAGAGAGCAAAGGGAGTGGTCTACCTATTAACCAATAAGGCACAAATGCTAATATCAAACTAGATACATGGATCTTCGCCCAGTAACAAGGATAAGGAAGAAATGGTAGGGTTTACTGCCATAGGGGCATTAGCCTATGAGTCGCTACAGTATGTTACAGGATGGCCTATTCTTTGAAACTTTTCAATTAGTCAATTTTTTATTTGTAATAGTTTTTGAATGTACTTTTCTTTTCTGACTCTTTCTAAATGGGGGTCACTGACCCCAGCAGACAAAACACTATTGGTGTGTGAGGCTACAATTTTATAGTAATTTTTTTATTTTTATTTATTTTTGATTACTTGTCTTTCTTTCTATTTAGGCCCTACTCTATTCATATTCCTGCCTGGTTGCTAGGTTAAACTTGAATCATAGCAACCACATAGTTGCTGAAGTTCTAAACTGGAGAGCTGCTGAACAAAAAGCTAAATAACTCAAAAAATGAAGCCCAATTGCAAATGGTCTTAAAATAGCACTCTCTACATCATACTAAAACTTAATTTAAAGGTGAACTACCCCTTTAAAGGGCTGTGGTTACCTTGGGCTGGTATAAAAGGCCAAAATTCAAGTAGCATATATAGACAAACTTTGTTGAGCATTAATTCTTCTTTAAGGGCAAGTAAGACCTACACCTATAGTCTTTACTTTGTTTGGAGGCCAGAACCAATCATGCTATGCAAGACAACTTCAGTTTACCAAATTTTAATGAACTGAACCAGATGTAAATAAAATATGCAAACATTACAGGCCATTATTATTTTCTGTTCATCTAGATCATGACTATATTGATCCGGACGAATTGTGATAGAAGATTTTCAACCCTCTTCATTTGAAAAGGTAAAAGATATCCAACACACAGAACTACATTATCTCAAACTTAACCCTTTCAAAGCCTGAAGAAGCTGTGCCTAACCTGAATGTTTGAACTTATTTTATTCTTCTATTATTATCCATGGATTACTATTATTATCCAATTGATTATTATCCATTATTATTTCCATTTAATGATTCAGGCTATTCAGTCTCTGCACCAGTGTAGCATAATATGAATTTTCCTACTATAGATACAAAAAGTAGGGTCATATTTATCAAAAGCTTATTAAACTATATATGTTATTAACACTTGTCAGAGCTAACCCAAAACTTGTGGTGATAACTGGTGCTTCCATTTAAGTCTTAAAGAGATACGGACACCTCAAATGAAACTTTTTTAAATATATCATTACACTGTGTTTGCATCAACTTTTCAATTTTGCCATAAAAAGTATTTGCCTGATGCTTTTACAATACCTAACTGATCCCCATTGTTCCTCTATGAGGGGGCTGCCATTTGTTCAGCAGGGGTCCGTTATCATTAGAAGATATAACTGACAGGCTGAGATAGGACAGTCAGGTTGCCAAAACAGTCACATTTAGGAACTTCAAGTAACAATTACTTACAAAAGCAGCCCTATCAGGGAAAAATAATCAACATGACCTATAGGGAACTTTTAATGTACATTCATATTTTGAAAAGTAGTTTGTTTTTTTTTGTATCAGTGAATAAACTTTAATTATGATGTAGAGCAGGGATCCTCAACCTTTTTTACTCGAGAGCCACGCTCAGATGTAAAAAGGGGTTGGTGAGCCACACAAGCATGAAAAAAGTTATTTGGGGATGTCAAATAAGGGCTGTGATTGGCTATTAGGTAGCCCCATGTGGACTGCTGGTCTGCAGGAGGCTCTGCTAAGAGTAAAATGGTGTTTCTCTGCTTCCAAAACTTGCTTCCAAGCCAGAAATGTAAAAATGGGAACTTACTTTGAGGCCACTGGGAGCAACAACAAAGGGGGCTGATGAACAACATGTTGCTCACAAACCACTGGTTGGGGATCACAGATGTAGAAAATGGTATTCTGAGACAATTTGCAATTGGTCTTAATTATTTTTATCATTTGAATAAAATGATTTACCTTCTTGTTCAGCAGCTCTCCAGTTTGAAATTTCAGCAGCTATCTGGTTGCTAGGGCCCAATTTCACCTAGCAACCAGGCAGTGGCTTGAAAAAGACAGGAATATGATTTTTTCTTTATTTTTTTTTTTATAAGAAACACAAAAAGCTTGCAGCCTAAAACCCGGCAAGCTTTTTATTTTTGAAAAACCACAACTGTGGATTTAAAGAAAAAAAAAATTCAATACAAGAAAATGCAAAACAAATTAAGATCTCTTGTTTTCTTGTATTGCCTGAACCCCAGGTACGAATAATACGGGACCAGTACAAAGCTAGGACTCGTATTCAACACATTCAAGAAATTTCCCTGCCATACCAGTTGTGACCACACGACAAGTTGAACACAGCATGGCATTAGAGATTATTCCTTCAGCTGAAAATATGGAATAACCAATCAAAAGCGTTGAAGCTTTAAGTACAGTACAGATGGACATTTTACTATGTATGATCTGCACCACTATACTTAAAGCATGTTTATTAAGCCATCTAAAATAATATATGCCAGGAAAGCAGTGTGTAAAATAAATGGCATATTTATGAAGCTGTGTATTTTTATTTACAGGTTAGTATTTATTTACAAATTGCATTTTTAAGCCATTATTTACACCACACCTTTAAAAAATACTTTCAAAAAAGAAATTTACACAGGGCTACACAATAGCCTAAAATCAATATACAGCTTGATAAAAATGGCAGATGTTACACAGCAGTGCCTGGTGTTCAAACAGATGTGGGGATTGTTTGATGCAGCTTGAGAGACGGGCCTTTAAATGTGCAGTAGCATTGTAGATAGAATAAGTTTCATGTTAACAAATGTTTTGTGGCATGTTTAATGTACAGTATGTACCATTTTACACAATTACTATATATATTTGTTTGTATATAATGCAGTGTCAACGATAAACAGAATCGGATGACACCACTGCAATCGAGAGCAGGAAGAACTGTCAAGAACTAATGTTCTACATCCATGCTGTTTTGTAAAACATGAGCTTCTCTTAATAAAGGAATACTTTAACACAGGGCTGTCCAACTGGCGGTGTGGCCCCCCCACCTGTCTGGCTGCTTTGATGGTTTACCTTTGTGGAACCTTTAAATGGTGTCAGTACTGAGATTAACTGGCCCCCTGCATGGTTCTCACCTCATATTCAGCCTGTAATCCCCCTGTATTGTTTAAAGGGGAAGGAAAGGCTAAGTCACTTGGGGGTGCTAAAATGTTAAGCACCCCCAAGTGACTTGAATCGCTTACCTCGTACCCCGGGCTGGTGCCCCTATTAGAAGAAAACCGCACCAGCCCGGGGCACCTGGGGCGATTCGCTTCCTCCTTCCGCCTTCCTTTCCCCTAGACTCCGAGTCCGGCGCATGCGCAGTAGTGTGAAAAAGCTGACTTCTCTGTTAAAGTTCGGCTTTTCACTCTACTGTGCATGCGCGCGCAGCGAGAGAGGAAGGAGGAAGCGATCGCTGCTACCCCGGGCTGGTGCTGTTTTCTCCATACAGGGGCACCAGCCCGGGGTAGA
Organism: Xenopus tropicalis; assembly: GCF_000004195.4. Classification (NCBI taxonomy): domain Eukaryota; kingdom Metazoa; phylum Chordata; class Amphibia; order Anura; family Pipidae; genus Xenopus; species Xenopus tropicalis. Next base: position 100,913,524 of record NC_030678.2, on the reverse strand, counting down.
AGGTAAGCGATCTAAGTCACTTGGGGGTGCCTAACATTTTGGCACCCCCAAGTGACTTAGCCTTTCCTCATTCTTTAAATATGTAATCTCCTGTACTGTTCACACCTTTTAATCCCTGCATTGTTCACACCTCAGACTCAGGCACTAATCACCCACATTGTTCCCCTGTTCACACCTCAGACAGACTGTAGGAGCAGTGCTAGCATTGTGTCAGTGTATGCTTTCTGTGTGCGCCATACACACAGGCAGCATAGGGCAGTGAGAGTATGGCACACATAGTCAGGGTAGGGCAGGCAGAGTATGGCACACACAGGCAGGGTAGGGCAGGCAGAGTATGGCACACACAGGCAGCATAGGGCAGTGAGAGTATGGCACACATAGGCAGGGTAGGGCGGGCAGAGTATGGCACACACAGGCAGGGTAGGGCAGGCAGAGTATGGCTGCCCTATGCTGCCTGTTTGTCCCATACTCTGCCTGCCCTATGTTGCCTGTGTGTGCCATACTCTGCCTGCCCTATGCTGCCTGTGAGAGGTGAAACTGGCTGGGGTTTGTTAGCATTTAAAAATAGTCATTATATGGTCCCTAAGATGTGTAATTATGGGGGTTGCTGTGCTATATACAGGGGAAGAGGAGGCATAGGGATTTAAGGTTGTGTCTTAATATGACATAATATAATTCTTTCATATATGAATGAAGGGTGATATCCCTACAGTGAGCACCGACCATTTGGGGTTTTGCTGCGCTACCACCATTAATGTAGGTATAGTCTGAAAAGCTCTTGTGATAACATGGGTGTGGTTTTAAAAGGGGGTGTGGTTTAAAAAGGGGGAGTGGTCAAACTGGATTCCAGTATCGGCCCTCTACCACGTTGGCCAGAAAAATTCCGGCCCTCTGTACCACAGAAGTTGGACAGCGCTGCTTTAGCATATACTTAACTTAAGAGTAAAACAGTAAGTGGCAAACTGATCCTCACTGGAAAATGCTCTAATAGCAGATTGGATAAAAATGCAAAAAAAAAAATCCACACTGTATGAATGAAAAAATATTTATAAGTATTCACTATATAATAAAAATACACAGGTATTTATGCAAGCTGGGTATTCTGCAACTGTGAAAGCAAAGCTATTCTAGCATACATTTCAGCTTGTGGAAACAGCAGTCTTCTGACACAGGCGAGCAAGAAGTCCGGCCATCTGTAAAAGAGAGTTAACTCCTTCTGCTATTTTCATGTGTGTGTATCCAATTTCCTAATAAAGAAATAAAAATTTAAGAGTTATATTCCTTTTTGTTGAAATTCATGTTTACAATAGACATTGGAATAAAAAGTTTAATTTAATTGCATTTAACATTTTATGTTCAATATAAGTTGAATTAAAACTTAAATTTGATGTGCTGCCCGGATTTAGCAGGTAATTTAAATGTTGCCACCACACAAGTGCCTGCTTTTGTGCGGAAGAGACTAATTTATTGAGCAGGTTTAAATATGTTGTTGCACCAGCACAATACTGGTCCTATCCATGTACAATGGACAGCCAATAAAGGACGCGTAGGAGAGGGTTAATCAGCTGCTGATACTAGCCCATGAAAGGGTGCCTTCACAGTTCACCAACATCACCACTTGAATAAAAAGGATTTATTTGAATTATGCTGTGTGATTAAACATTGCTTTACCTTTATGAATTCCAGCTTGAGATACTCTGGCATTTGGAAAGTCTTACACACCCTAAATATGTTGCCTATTATATCTTCAGGGGAATAACCAAGTTTCCACAGATGAGCCACAACCTGAAATTAGAAAATTGCTATTAAAAACAAAAATATTGTTGACAGCCATAGCCATAGAGTCTTCTTTTAAATTCAAGTCTAAGATATCAGCAAACACTTTGGGGGGTTATTTATAAAAGTGTTTATATTGAGTAATAACAAACAAACCTCTATCTCCACTTCTGTGCATTGTCTGAATTTAAAGATGTATACCATATATTGACTCGAAATCCTAATATTGCCTCATTCTTTAAAGGAGAACTAAACCCTATTTACAAATTAAGCTCAGCTTTTTGCCCCTTATGTGAAGAGCTACTTACCATTAGGTTTCCTGTATCAGAGTAAATCAAAATAAAAGTAAATCAAAGTAAAAAATACTGTACACTGCTGTGACAGAATCCAGCTTCCTCTTGCCAAAGCAAATAGCAAGAATAGGGCGCACACATGTGCACTTTCAAACCCCCAAGCCCAGCGCATGCGTACATACGTCTAGAATTATCCCCAGGACAGCATTGACGTTTAGATCACTTAGGCACATGCGCAGTGGAGATTGTAGGTCTGAAGGAAGTGATGCGATCGCTGCAAAGATGGCCGCAGCAAGTTACATTGCTACCGAAAATAACTCTGGCTTGGTGCAGATAAACTAAGTAAGTGGGAGAAGTTTCAGTATAGCGGTTCAGGAGAGGGACAAGTGGCAAATCTTTTAAAAGCATTTTTAAAAGTTGTGTTTTGTTCTCCTTTAAGCAAAAACTGGCAAAATAATGCAAATGTGAGATAACATGTTTTGTTGGAAACAAGTTACTTTTATATATAAAATACACACTTTTTTACTATTATCCTAATGTGGTTATACAGAAAACTGTGTACCCTGACAATTGGCTGCTAATCCCTTGAACACTGCCATAGCAATATGGGCGATTGAAGGAAGCAATGCAGACCTGTGTGGTGGTGGTGGAGGGGGGGGGGGGGGTGGAAAGAGTTACACTGATCTTTACTCCATTTTAAAAATGTCGGGGAAAGTATTTACACCAGTTTTACTCCAAAACATGCTTCCTCCATGCTTCTCTCCGCAGACCAGGCCAGGTAGAAATGGATTGACATTTTTTATTCAGGCAAACAAACACCTGGTGCAATATTAGCCCTTAGGGAGTAACTCTCTTGATATCTGCCACAATAAATGTATCTTCACTCAGAGTAATAATCCACAATTCTTTATTTCTCTTCAAATATGGAAGATAAAGTGGGTATGCAGCAATAATATAACCCCTAAAAGTAGTTGGCATAGAGCATTGCTTTTTACATGCACTACTTATATATTTCACTCTTATTTAACCATTTACATGGGCCAGAGTCTTAGATTACAATGTGCCTTCCTACACTGCCCTTATAAAAAGTGCATGAAAATCCATACCTTGTATGCTTCATCAATGTTGGCATTAACGCAGTGCTGTAACATTTCTTTCACTAACAATGGATGGGGCTCATCACATACCTAAAAGAAGGAAGTTATATTCATTACAGCAGCTGAAAAACATACGACTTGTATGCTATTATGCTTTATGTATCAAAACAAGATGCATACTGTACCATTATAACATAGAAGGATAGCAACAAAGCAATTACACATCAGGTCTTATTCCAGCATAAAATAAAGGAAAAGGGTTTGCATGTTCATTACTTGCCTTAAATACATTTGTACTATTTACAAAGCCAAATCCAGCGAAAGTGGACTGCAGGTTATTCAGTGCCTAATGGAATAGAAGAGAATCTAATCAGAATTGTAACTGCTTACCCAGAAAAACTGATTACAGGGCACACGCATCTCTCACATAGATTTCCAAAAGACGAACTTCCCTTTGTTTTTGTGTAAAGAGATATTAAACACTACACATTTAATGATTGTTCTTAAACTTTGCCTTTGCATCTCTGAAGATATTAATTCAGAGATTTTCTATTTTCTGTTGAACAAAGAAATTTCAGTGTATTAAAGGGATTGTGGAAACCCACCTTAGTCATTAGGGAATCTTTGGGTCTTGACACATAAGGTAAGCAATACTAATTCATTATGATGCTAGGCTACATAAAATATACAGGGAACATTAAGTGTACTGAAGTACAATTGAAACATTGTGCACTGCTATGAAGAACAACTGAACAAAGTGCAATTAACTAAAAAAAACATATTTGACAGGCATTAAAATAATACCCAGTGTGATGACCTCACAGTCTATGCTAACCGCAAAGTGTAGTGAAAACTTATAAGCCTGCTGCATTTATATATAATGAAAGGCACAGTCTGCCCTTAAGCAGTAACCCAAAGATTCTGTGGCATTGGCACTCTGGTATTTGAGCGTCAGGCCCACAGATTCCACAATGTACACAGTTAAATATAGTTCTTGTAGTAGACACCAGTACCTGTCTCATATCTCCCTGTGCAGTGAACACTATAGCCTCAAGCCCATCATCTGTACACTGAACTCTCTCCTTCTCAACAACATCCATCAGCCTTGCAAGGACTTGAGCGTCTGTCAGTTTGGTGTAACGGAGTACAGCACATCGGGACTGGATGGGTTCTATGTAAAATGCAATATAATTATCACAGTCACCTTGCCCTATAAGTTTAAAAGCTGGAATGCAATTAAGAAGAAAATACCAATAATCTTGTCTGAAGCATTGCATGCTAGAGCAAAGCGTGTCGTCTTGGAATAGATTTCCATAGTTCTTCTCAAAGCTTGCTGGGCTCCATCTGTCATGCTGAAGTGGGGGGGAAAAAAAAATTTACTCTAAAAAAAAAAAAAAAAACTGCAGATCCCTTACTTTTGTTTTCGGATTAAAAGGTCAGTACCATTACTAAAAGAAAATGCTGAAAAAAAATTAAACTGTACACATGGGGCAGATTTATTATTTTTGCCGAATTTTTCGTGTCTTGCGCAACTTTTTTGTACGATTGCCTGACTTTTTCGGACGCTTGCGCGGAAAAAATTGGAAAGGTTTTCCCACTGTTTACAATCGTTTAGTACAATCGGCCAGGTTAAAAGATTTTGATCGGGCGTCATAGAAGGCGCCTGATCAAAATCTGCCGTCAGGGCTGAATCGGCAGAAGGAGGTAGAAATTTCTACCTCCTTATCTGCCGTTTCAGCCCTGAACGGTTAGTGGCCGATTGTACAATCGGAAATCGCCACGTGTGTGGCCACCTATAGTCTTACTAACTGAGCATGTTCACTTGGTCTGGGTGTCTCTGCAGGAGTGAGGCATTATGGGAACCTTCTTTACACAGCTCAGCGTTTTTTCTTCCTGTTTGGCTTCTGATCATCTGAACAGGTGAAATATGGGGAGACTTAAGGGCACTAATGAGACAACTGAAGGTATGCCTACAGCTTGAGATTAACTCTTGTATCCTTGCAGGTGCAGAAAAAAATATATCTCCAGCTCAAACTCACAGAACCAACAAAAATTGGGTTATTATTTGCCATAGTGATTTTTTTGTATTTTACTATATACTATTTAAGAGATAATATAAATACCTGTCAGCTTCATCCAAGATAATAATTTTGTGACGCCCTTTAGGAAGGGTGACCTTCTGCTGAGCAAACATTTTAATTTTGTTTCTCACCACATCTATGCCTCTAAGAAGCAAAATAGAGCAAGTTATTGACTTTGCATAACAAATAGGCTCATGAAATAAAAAAAAAAACTAAACAAAAAACAATGTACCTTGTATACCAACACCACAGTTCCTTTCCCTACACAAAATAATGGTCAGTTGGGTCTGCACCTCTCAGCACAACACAAAAAGTGTGACTGCTTGGTAAGTTTTTCCCATATATATATGTAATAAGGCTACAAACACATTTTTGACCAGGTAGTTCAAAAATAAATTTAGCAAATCCCAATAGTGAATACTGGAAAGGTTTTTTTTTTAACAAATACTCATTTAATATCAGTAGATAAAGAATAAAGGATCTCTAAATCTACACTAAAATATTTACCATGTATTTAAAGAGCAACTCAAGTCTGTGGAAAGTCTTTGAATACTCCTGTTCTGTAACCGTAAACTGATAGCCCTTAGATGCCCTCGAAGTACTTATTCCCCTTCGAGTCATTCCCTAAAAAAATAAGATCTGTTTCCAGTATCGGTATAACTATGGCTCTGTCCAACAGAAAAGTTTCATGGACAGTGCAATAGGCCTCACTGCTAAAAGCAGGAAAAGATATGAGCTGCTGGCAAAGCTAGTGAGCTTCACAATTCCCTTACCCCCAGTTTCAAAACTTTTAAACAATGCCTAATGTTTATAGTACATATAAGGGCTCAAAATCTTTTGGCCCAATTATGCAACTAATTTAGTTATAATAAGCAGAAAAACATACCGATCATTTGAGGCGTTGAGCTCCAAGACAGCATCTTTCATGGTGGGGCCCAGAAGTGCACGTGCCAAACACAAAATACTGGTGGTTTTACCTGTTCCAGGAGGCCCCTGGAAAGACAAATGCAATGTCCATTATAATTTTACACATACACAAATATATATGTACTTCATAACCAAAACCATTTCTAATATAAGAAAATCTTTGCAAACACTTACCGCAATTATGATATTTGGAACATTTCCTTCTCTTGCAAATACCTAAAAGAAAGAAGACTTTGCATCACTTGGAACTTGCAAAACATTACATGCAGAGCAACTTTAGTGTTATCTTCTTCAAAGGGTGGTGGAGGAGGTGTTTCACTTATGTTTGCAAAATAATTTGGCATCCTGACCTATTCTCTCATTTTACTGAATTATATATTCTACAAATTGCATTTATGTAAAACAGGTATGGGATTTGATATCTGGAACCCTGTTATTAAAAAAACTACAAATTACAGGACAGCCATCTCACACAGACTCCATTTTAATCTAATAATTACAATTTTTTTCCTTATTGGGGCAACAAAATCCTATTGGGTTTATTTAATGTTTACATTATTTTTAACAGACTTTTGGTATGTGGAAAGATTTTTTTTTCTTAAAAACACCATCTGAGCATTGTGGATAATAGGTCTCATACCTATAAGGAACCTCATGCAATTGTTTTAGGTCACAAGAAAAATAAAGAAACAAAGTTTCAGCATGGTGGCAAGGGGAGAACCTAGCCTCTATATGGCAAATAATCACCCCCTGGTGACTTTAAGAGAAATTACTGGAAATTGCCTCTTTTTGTGTAGAGAGCACATATTTACAGTAGTAGTCAGGCCTCTGTTGCAATAAGATACATTTCTCTGTCAGTGCCAGTTTCAATTCCAACTGATCATGTTCCCTGAGCTTTACTATAAAACAATTGTTACAATTTTATACATTAGTTACTACCACTTGGAAACAGGAGGGTAAAGGGAAATTAAACAGATCAATCAACTGTGCTGCATGGTTTACTCTGAGAACAGTGTTTTGGGACAATTAAGTGACTGTATTGGATAAGGTGACCAGTTCTCTTCAATGCAAAGGTATTTTGGGGTGTTTTATCACCCATGTGAGAGGCAATTTTGCAAGTGCAAAAAATGTGCAAAAAATGTGCAAAAAATGTGCAAAAAATGTGCAAAAAATGTGCAAAAAATGTGCAAAAGTGCAAAAAATGTCCTGTGTCCCATTACCCTAAATATGTACCAGTCAACAATATCAGGAGCTCTGCATAACAATGTCCTTTGTGGGAGGGTTGCATAAAGGATTCCATTATAAAAGAACCACGTGAAAGCACATCTACGGTTGCCAAATAATTTAAGTGACCCAGTTGCAATGTGGGTATGTTTGTGATCAGACCAATATAACTTTTGGGCCAAAATGTGTGGAATAAACACAGCTCACAACTCTATACCTACATACTGATGTGGGTAAAACACAGCAGGAGAATCTGTTGCAGTCTGCTAAAACACTGAGGAGATTGCCTTATTTTTCATTTTTTTATATTAGTGACCCCAAAACAACCAGAGAACATTTGTATTCCACTCCCAGTGAATTTGTCTTTTGTTGCCTTTGATTATAAAGATGAACATCAGCTCTAAAGTATTAAACAAACAAGAAATATCAGAATATAAATATTACTACTGATAAAAAAGCAGTACTACTAACTTCTAGGCGGCTGACAGTTTCTTCATTTCCAACTATCTCACTTAGTTTCAATGGTCTGTATTTTTCTACCCTGTGAAAAGAAAAAAAAGAACACAATTGGCAACAGATTTCTAACCTTTGTGCTGTACTAAAGACTTGGGTATGATTGGGATTCAGTTCAGCCAACCCCTCAGACCAACTGGAACTGTCAGCAAGAGGCTGACCTGCCCTTTCCAGTAAACAGTCCATCAATGGCTGAATTGGTGTAAAAAACAAACAAACATGGTGGGCTACAGTGGCCAATCAGGGCAGATATCTCTGCGTTCAGCATTTCAACAGGTAAAGGTGGGCTGACCCATAGTAAAGTATAGGACAGGTAGCATTACTGTTACTGACTGTTTATACTGCATGCAGGATATATGACAGAAGGGCAGCAGTGCATCCATTTCCATAGCAGATTATCAATTAATCCAGTCTCATTGCCCGTGCACATGTATGTTCCAATACAATATCACATCAATATATGGCAGTATTATTGGTGCACAATTAGCACCTAGCCCTCTGAATTCCCACAAAAGCACCTGATCTCCTTAACACAGTAGTAGTCACTACTTATCTTTGTGGCACTGTAACAAATATAATCCTACTAGCAACCAGAACTACAGATCCCAGCATCCCTTGTTGTTGTATAACAATTATGTCAATCTTTCAGCAAAACCCCTCTAACCACCTAACGGTACTGTTTGTAAAGTTCCCAAGCAGCTCACCAAGGAAGTTCATAAGTTCCGGCCAGGCCCTTGGCAGACTGGGCGGCCGTTTTAGTGCCCGATTCACCGGCAGAGCTTTCTACCATATCCACATCCATCATTGCTTCCCGCCAGCGCCACAAAGTGTATGGGCATCACGTGACCGGCAGTCTGACAAGCTCCGCCCAAGGAAGGCCGAGGCGCGGCTGCGCTTCCCTGGTTACTGTAAGGTTGTTGCGTTCTTGGCAGCAGTACCAGCTTCCTCCGCTAGAGGGCTTGCGACTTTGGACGTAAGTGAAATTTTGATTTTTACGTAGTGGGGCGAGTGGCAGAACTAGACCCCATAGCAAAATCATTTTAGCCCACTCCTGACTTTAATAGGAAGACATTTTTTAACAAACATATCGAAATTGCATACCGGTCAGCTTCTCAGGGGGTTAAATAAAACGCCATGGCCTTGAGACCCGAAACAGAGCCTGTTATTACTCGTGAACAATGTAGCAAGAGATTAACCAGCGAATAGAAAGACAGAAACAATTTCTACTTTCTAGACTAGTTACATTTGCAAATATCATTAAAACCATTTAATTTACAGTACCAGATTTTTTTTTTAATGAGAGGTATGCAAGGATGTAAGTACAGGTCCCTGCAGCAGCAGGTTGTGCAGCTAGAGGCAAAGTGCAGGTGTATGTGTTATTTATTAAAGGGCAAATATAAACTTGTTTGGAAAAATGAGTTTCCCACAAGAGATCTGTTCATATAGCTATACATTTCCATCTAGGTGGAGATGAAAAAAATAATGTAAATGGAGAATGGAATGGTTTAACCACAGTCTCCACCACCATTTTCCATTAATCCATGAAATCCGTATTTTACAGGGTAGATTTATTATAGGGTCCATATAACTCTAGTATTATATTCTTCTGTGTCAGTTACTAACTATGTACCTGAGGTAGGCAGAGAGTTGAAGGAATCATTTGCTAACAGACCACATAATTACCATGTGCTGGTGATGAAGGACAAGTGTGTCCATGCCAGTATTCAACTGCACTTTGCAACAACTTTCAGGGATCTTACACATACGCATTCACTAGTGCATTTCCTTGTGGAGCCTTATCAGATTGTACTGAATGCAGTAGCTACAGTAACTAACTTAACCCTAATTAAAAAGCAATTTCAAAATATCTTAGTATAATAGGTCAACTTTAGGGGCCCTAAATATAATTTGCTGTATGCCACCAACCTACTGTGATGCAGGTAAGCAACAAATGTATCAAATTAGGTTCCACGTGAGTTTGGTGCTTGCCTGAGTCACAGTGAGTGCAATGTGATAGAAAACACAGTGCTTCATTAATTGATGAAACACATAAAAGATCCAGTGTATGGGAAATTCACAGCAAATACTCATGTTTAAACCCCTTTACACTGTAAAGGAGAGTGAGAGTAAATCATTCCCCCTCTTCCACCATGTAAATCACAGACCCAGAATGGAAAGAGCTGCTGTGTAAAGAGTACAACATATACATCTATGGCTTATTCACAACACAAATACAGCCTACAACCTTTTGTCTAATACAAGTAGCAACACAGCCCCTAATATAATAAGCTAATGGTGAAGAGAGGTTACTTTGTCCATTAGTGAAACACAACCAATTCCATCTAAAGTTTTCAGAAATTCCACTGAATGGGCCAAACAAATGTGTTTTTTTTTAGGGGGTATAATTTTTCTTCTGTGTGTTCATATCACACCGCATTTCATCTTTCCCCTAAAGGCTGAGCTCAGATTGGCACAGTAAACCCCTAGGTAATTTGTATTTCCTGTTTTCCTTGTATTCTCCTGGGGCTGGTTTCTCCTGAATAAAATATAAGCTGTTCTGTTCCAGCCAAAAAAGGCAGGACTATTACCAGCTGGTGAACCCCATGCTTTTTTTATAATGTGTTTGACATCTCCTCCCTTTCTGGCATTATTTCATATGTTCATCAAAGCTCACTTAAAGATTACATTTTGCCAGCAGCATGTCTGCCACCAGGCAAGGTGAGAACCTTGCCCCAGGCAGCACTTTGAAATTTTACATAGTTACATAGGGTTGAAAAAAGACCAGAGTCCATCAAGTTCAACCCTTCCAAGTAAACCCAGCACACACAACTAGTGATGAGCGAATCTGTTCCGTTTCGCTTCGCCGAAAAATTCGCGAATCTTTGAAAAGATCCGCGAAACGGCGAAAATGTAGTGCGACAAAAAAAATTGTCGCCCGCGGCTATTATTTTGTCGCGCGGCTATTGTTTCGTCTCCCGCGGCTATTGTTTTGTCGCGCGGCTATTGTTTCGTCTCCCGCGGCTATTGTTTTGTGCGCGCGGCAATTATTTCGTCGCCCGCGGCTCTTGTTTCGTCGCGCGGCTCTTGTTTTGTTGCCCGCGGCTATTGTTTTGTCGCGCGGCTATTATTTCGTCGCCCGCAGCTATTATTTTGTCGCACGGCTATTGTTTCGTCGCGCGCGGGTCTTGTTTCGTCGCCCCCGCGGCTCTTGTTTCGTCGCGCGGCTCTTGTTTCGTCACCCCCGGCTATTATTTTGTCGCGCGCTATTGTTTCCTCGCCCGCGGCTATTATTTTGTCGCCCGCGACTATTCTTTTTTGACGCCGGCGACAATTTTTGGACGTGCGGCAAATTTTTCCGCGGCGAAATTTTTCATCCGTTTCACGAAACAATCCGCCAATGGCGAAACGCGGAAATTCGCCGCGAATCCATGCCTGGCGAAACTTTTCGCCCATCACTACACACAACCTATACTTACCAATCTATACACTCACATACATAATCTATATATACTAATACTAACTGTAGATATTAATATCACAATAGCCATGTTCAAGTTGCTAGATAAGTAAACATGTGGGAAGAAGGCAGTTGCACAGAATTTATGTGCTGTAAAAGGCATTTCAGTAATCTTAATGACCATGGCCTCTCCTCCCCTAAAAACATATGATATTTGTGGTTTACATTGAAGAGCTCATTTATGAATATAGTGCAATGTATGCGAATAGCCATGTTTTTCTTACACATCATGCTGCATTTGTTTACACAATTCCAGCATAATAGCCGGTACCCCATTATGTAGCATGTGCCATAGCTTAACAAATTTGCTTCTTGGCGTTGGTGTAGTTTCTGACATACCAATGCGCACTGCATCAGTAACAGCATTAACATATAATATGGCAGTCAATGGCATGTGTGGACGCAAGCCACCAAGGGAAAGACCAACAGGTCAAAACTGGTAATTATTTTTGGGTTCCCCTGCACCCATGTGTACAGTGGTGTGCAATACATCAGAGCATTTGTGCTCACCACAACCTGCTAAGAAGCATGTAAGGACACAAGAATAGTGTCAATTTTGCATCCATTTTAGTGCTTTCCAGTTGCGCTTCCATTCATTTAAGGATATTTTAATGTAATTTAGAAATATGTAAAATATTTGAACTTTTACAATAGTCTTTTTGTACTATTTTGTCTGTTGCCTGTACCATGGTTAGTCAAGTATATTGAGATGATTTATTAACATTACATTATTACATATTTTATATGCAAATTGGAATACTTATCTAAAGTTAAGTTCCACAAGTAATTGTTTTGACTAAATTTACTAAAGTGTTTTTTTAACCACTATAGAAAAGTTGCAGCAATTTTTCCAGCATTCTATACAAATATTTTTTTTTTAAAAAATTGCCTGAACTGTTTTCACATCAGAAAACTACATTTTTATAAAAGAAAAAATTTTGCAAACAGTATTACATTGCGGAAAGAACAGATGTTTTCTTTGTTGTGACATGTAAAAAGGACAAATTTGGAAATTATTTTTTTTCTAAATTTAATTGAATTACCCCCTCCATTTTTATTTTCCAAACCCAAACAAAAGTACAGGGTTATGATCATTTGTGCTTTCTTAATAGATAGCTAAGGACAATGATGTATGATGAGAGTGGTCACCCCGCAATTAATTTCCTCTAGCTGTGGCAACTAATTTCCTGTAAATGCTTTCCTTCTGGCAAGAATGTAAATCGCTAGTAGGAAAACATATGCATTGCCTTGGATTTTCGAAGTTGCCCAAAGTTTCCCCTCAAAGCAACTTCGGCTGACTTTGGAAAGCTGAAGCTATACATATGCATTCAGAGGATATTAGTTGTCACAGCTAGAGGAGATTAATCGCGGGGCGACTAATCTCCTTATGTGTTATTGCCCTTACAAGTCAGTGTTCAATTTAGTCCACAGCTGGAGGTCCACTTAAATTGCCCATCCTTCAGGTTTATAGGGCTCCTAGACCCTGATTAAAAGTGATCATGTTAAGCTCATGGGATGGATGTACCCTGATCTCATATTTAAGTATCTGATTATTTAATTAGCATCAAATCAGTCCGTTGAGCTCAAATCCTTCTGATTTTGGATTATCACAGGAAGATGTGTAGATAAAAAAAGTGCATATTAAGGTGGCCATACACGCACCGATATTATCGTACGAAACCTCGTTTCGTACGATAATCGGTGCGTGTATGGCATGTCAGCGAGCCGACCGATATCGCAGGAAGCTGCTGAAATCGGTCGGCTCGCCGATCGGCCAAGTTAGAAAATTTTGATCGGGCGCCATAGAAGGCGCCTGACCAAAATTCTCCCTTCAGAGCTGAATCGGCAGAAGGAGGTAGAAATCCTATTGTTTCTACCTCCTTACCTGCCGATTCAGCCCTGAATGGTGTGTGGCGGATCTGACGATGTTTCGTGCGACCGACGGTCGTACGAAACATCGTGAGATCGCCACGTGTATGGCCAGCTTAAGAGTCTCTTAGAGTTCTTTAACAGAGATTAATAGCAGAGAGGAGGATATGACAGAGAAAGAGATGCTAAATGAGCTGTGTAAGAGATAACGTATGTCCCATCTGAGAGTTAGAGCATGTTATTGTGTCCAGGAGTGTGTGCAGTGAGGAGAATTGAGAGCATAATCTGATAAATGATTCTTGTTGGGAAAGGCAAGAATGCATTAAAATACATAGATAATAAAATAACTATAAATGGGGTCCCACATATTAAATACTGAATCTTTTCAACTCCTTTAATTTCTCTTTACTATTGATAAGAGATTAGTGAACGCCTGGTTGCAAATCTCTACTGAATTGCAGTATTCCGTTTTATTAAAAACTTGGTTCCATGCTGGTCAGTAGGAGTGAGTCTGGAAAGAGAAAGGGACTATATGGATAGAAACATAGGGTGGGGGGTTATAGTAGATAACAATAGATAAGCTAACCCACAGCAATCAGATCAGCAAACACTACATTTTGATATGCTATGGGTTACTATAAGCAGTAAAAGCTGCTTATATGTCTATACTTTAAGTGATGCATATTGGCAGTGTATTTCTGCAACTATTAGTAAAATAACTGAAAATATATTTATTTTCTAACATATAGGGGAAAATTTATCAAAATGTGAGTTTAGTGCTTAACACATAAAAACTCACCCACATTCTATTCATTCCTATGGGATTTTTAGAAGTGTATTTATCCAATGGCGACTTCTAGATTTTACCCATTGATAAATACATTTCTAAATATCCCATATGAATAAATAGAATGTGGGTGAGTTTTTATATATTAAGCACTAAACTCACATTTTGATAAATCTGCCCCATGTCATTTTATCAGAAAGCCTCATAAAGGTTGGCAGAGGAAGGCCTGGCACCTTGCTCACTGTCAACCTAACCAAGCCCTACCTCCTTTCTACTATAAATTAAAAAAAAGTTTAATGATTTGCAATTTTAAAATGTTTTAAAAACAGGATTAGTTTCTTTCTGTATTGCGGGCTTTTGAAACAATGTAGCCCAGATGATAAACAGACCTGTGAGATGAATCCAATGCATTGTATAATTTGAGAGGGTAACTGGTGTCTCCTACATTGTTTGTAGAATCAGATTCAGAAGTACTGTTATCAGTGCTATATTGTACATTTTATTTATTATCTGTTATTTATACACCACCAACACATTTCTTAAATATTCTTTATTTTTCATTTTTCAAACTGAGGGTTACAGAAGTCTCAAAGAAGGGAGGAAAAGAGAGGGGGCTTGCAGTTATCAATATTACATCAACATGTTTGGTAGAAATAATATAAACGTGTTTGGTAGAAATAATATAAACGCAAACTATCTACTGAATGGTAGTGTTTTGGGGGTTTCCTTAAAGGAATAGTAACACCAAAAAATGAAAGAGCTTTAAAGTAATAAAAATTTAGTGTACTGTTGCCCTGCACTGGTAAAACTGGTGTGTTTGCTACAGTAACACTACTATAACATATATAATAAGCTGCTGTGTAGCCATGGGGGCAGCCATTCAAGCTGGAAAAAAGGAGAAAAGGCACAGGTTACATAGAAGATAACAGATAAAGCCCCATTGTATTCTACAGAACTTATCTGTTATCTGCTATGTGCCTGTGCCTTTTCTCCTTTGAATGGCTGCCTCCATGGCTACACAGCAGCTTATTTATATAAATTATAGTAGGATTTCTGAAGTAAACACACAACTTTTACCAGTGCAGGGCAGCAGCACATTATATTTTAGTTACTTTTATACACTTTCATTTTTTGGTGTTACTGTTCCTTTAATGGAGAAGGATCTAGGGGTTTTTGTTGATAACAAGTTGTCTAATGCCAGGCAGTGTCATTCTGTGGCTACTAAAGTAAATAAAGTGCTGTCTTGTATAAAAAAGGGCATTGACTCAAGGGATGAGAACATAATTTTGCCCCTTTATAGGTCCCTGGTAAGGCCTCACCTTGAGTATGCAGTGCAGTTTTGGGCTCCAGTCCTTAAGAAGGATATTAATGAGCTGGAGAGAGTGCAGAGACGTGCAACTAAACTGGTTAAGGGGATGGAAGATTTAAACTATGAGGTGAGACTGTCGAGGTTGGGGTTGTTTTCTCTGGAAAAGAGGCGCTTGCGAGGGGACATGATTATTCTGTACAAGTACATTAGAGGGGATTATAGGCAGTTGGGGGATGTTCTTTTTTCCCATAAAAACAATCAGCGCACCAGAGGTCACCCCTTTAGATTAGAGGAAAGGAGCTTCCATTTGAAGCAGCGTAGGGGGTTTTTCACGGTGAGGGCAGTGAGGTTATGGAATGCCCTTCCTAGTGATGTGGTAATGGCAGATTCTGTTAATGCCTTTAAGAGGGGCCTGGATGAGTTCTTGATCAATCAGAATATCCAAGGCTATTGTGATACTAATATCTACAGTTAGTACTAGTGGTTGTATATATAGTGTATGTATGTGAGTGTATAGATTGGTAGGTGTGGGTTAAGTGTGCTGGGTTTACTTGGATGGGTTGAACTTGATGGACACTGGTCTTTTTTCAACCCTATGTAACTAACTATGTAACATTCGAAACTGGTAACAAGTCCAGACATCAAGTTATTTCCTGTTACACGTGTTTATGGCTTATGGTACATATAATAGAAATAGTCTGCTATTTGTTGTATTGATTCAATCTAGGGAAATATTTCTAGGTTTCTAATAATGGGTCCGATTTCATAAAGGAAAGCTATGGTTCCCATATCTTCCAGTAAACAGTGCTTGTGTTATGTATAATATGAGTGATCTTCTCTATTTTTCTTATCTTTTCTACTAGGTGTATCCATTCCACATGTGTTGGGAGCACCAACACATTTACACAAGTTTTATAAAGATTATACATAATTTAATGTCTAATGACAAAAACCCACCTCTGGTAACTTTAAGGGCCAGATTTCAGTATCTTTAACAAGAAGTTCGGCTCTTCTATTGCAGAAAGTGTTATTGTGGCCCCTCCTTACTCTGGTCATACCACAGAAAACATGGGGGGGGGCAGCATCAGGACAACTGCCTTACTTGGATTGTACTACAAATATGCCCTTGTTTGAAAGTAATAACTATATTAAGCTAACTTTACCAGATGTGCAAGGAAATATACATATGTATATATGATATTTGTGTATATCATAGGCGTAACTGACAGCTGTCCTAGAAACAAATACTGTTTTTGTACTTTTTTATTGACCAAATGCACAGAAGTATTTTAATCATCTTATGGCAAAATATCCCTGGAAATTATTTTCACATAGAGTTCATAAATTCTGTGAGGGCCTGTGGGATGCTGTATAGGCCTATGTGTACTTAAAATACCAGGGCCTATTTTGAATTTGGACCTGGCCACAGATCAGGAATTCCCAACCAGTTGGGAAGTCTCCAGTCTCAGACATTATGAGGATATACACTTATAGCATTTATTCTTAACTTGAGATTTCTAAATGATTTAAAGAAAAACATTGATGCTCTTTGTTTAATAGCACCTATTTTTCAGAAAAAGAGCAAGTGCTTCTAAAAATTAGGATGGATGGCATGCACATCTTATATGGCATAATTTACTGTAACCACCCTTCTGTAAATTCCAAAGATATTAAACAACGCTAGTAAGTGTCTAAATAAAAGCACATTGCTGCTACAAAATTATTCAACTTCCCTTATACATTCTGGCTACATATTTTTGAGTATTAAGTTATAGTATGCACATAGACATATTGAGGGATGGGATCAGATCTATTATTCACATGGCATAGGGTTAAAGGGAGTGGGTGGCCTCTATACATATTCGCCCTCCCTCCCAGCTTTCCGAAGAACTGCAGGTCTAGGAAACACAGATCTCCATTGTCTGCTGCTTTCTAAAACAGCTGGATTTCCCCTCCTCCTCCTGACTGCTGATCTCCCCTCCGCTTCCTCTTTTGTTTCATACATTCAGCAGAGCAGTCTGGCTGGGTGCATGAGCGGCACAGCATCCCCAGTGAAAGGAGCATCTACACTGCAAGAGCTTTGTGCACAGCCATTGGGCACTGAGGAATTCACTCTAGCATCCATTCCTTTGCTCTGATTACAAGCTGATTCCCAGCCTGTGGATTTTCTCTTTCTCCAGCAGCACATGTGGTTGAATGTCCTTCACCCACACAACAGTCAAGGTGTGATCTGGACCGGACACCCTTTGCTGGCTTCTGCTGCCATTTCTGTTCCCACTCTGGCAAGCTTTCTTCCTCCACTTTGTACCCTGTGGCTGCAGGGAGTGGCTGATCACAGAGGCAGACTGCAGGGCTGGGCTGATGCTGGGATCCATCTGCTAAGCTGGTGCCTTGGCTGCTGACACGTCAAGAGGTAAGGGTTAGCATCAGCTAGTAATGTAGGGGTGATCACTGTGGCACGGGGTGCATGAGGTCCTGCATCTCCCAGCATCAGGGCTCCAACAAAGAAGGTGGGAAGAATGGAATAGTGCTCCATTCTGCTTGTCAGATGTATAAGGAAATGCGTGCATTGACTGATATTAAGAAATTGGGAGGCCTTTAATACCAAAAGATCGGGTTAAGCATTATGGTTGGAAAGATTTTTGTGTTGATATTCAGAAATTCCCTTTTATCTGTATATGGAATTGCAATTTTAATTGATTGGCACTGCACTTTAATGAATAATTAGTTTAGTGTAAAAATGCATCTAATATATTAATCATGACCTTTTTGAAAAAAGGTTTTTAATTGTGTAATAGGGTATGTTGTTTTTTTTTATATTAGTGCAGAGCATTCCAGTCTGTACTCCCAAGCTGTCAACTAAATGTTGAGAATTGCAGTTCAACAGAGGGCTGTGCTATCTAAACAATATGGGAGGGATTACAGTTAGATTTCTCCATGTGCTGTCTTAGGCAAGGCTAAGAGAAGCCTGTACTTTGTATAACCAGAATGCACATATTAAATTCCTTCATTTAGATTAAGAGGCCAAATATAGAATCTGAGACATGCACTGCAGAAGGTGCCAACAGAGGAAAGTCAGCATGGTTTTCCATGTGAGATAACAAGGTTCAAATGAAAGAATACATGCTTTTTACTAGAGGAACATTGACTACATGTTCATCGGTAAAGCAGAATCTGTGTTGGACAGCAAATTCCATTAGTCAAAGAAAAAACTACAGGAGGATACAAATGGCATGAACTTGGTACCATTTATTAATATAGGTATACTCTAAGGTGGCTAAAAGGATACAGATCACCTTAAAGGGACAAAATGAGTTGTTTGGTTGTAATATACAGGTATAGGACCTGTTATCCAGAATGGTCGTGACCAAGGGTATTCCGGATAAGGGGTCTTTCCGTAATTTGGATCTTCATACCTTAAGTCTACTAAGAAATCAATAAAACATTAATTAAACCCAATAGGATTATTTTGCATCCAGTAAGGATTAATTATATCTTAGTTGGGATCAAATACAAAGCACTGTTTTATTTTTACAGTGAAAAAGGATATCAATTTTAAAAATATGAATTATTTGATTAAAATGGGGTCTATGGGAGACAGGCTTTCCATAATTGGGAGCTTTCTGGATATCGGGTTTCCGGATAAGGGATCCCATGCATGTACTAAATTTTTGTAATGTTCAAGAGAATTGTAACCTCCATAACATTATCTGCAGTACATATATTGGCAAATGCTTGATAAGAATGTAAATGTTGTATGTATCTGAGAGGTGATACCACCCTAGTACCACAGCAATTTATAGATTAAAGGAACAGTAACACCAAAAAATGAAAGTGTATAAAAGTAACTAAAATATAATGTGCTGCTTCCCTGCACTGGTAAAAGTTGTGTGTTTACTTCAGAAAGTCTACTATAATTTATATAAATAAGCTGCTGTGTAGCCATGGGGGCAGCCATTCAAAGGAGAAAAGGCACAGGCACATAGCAGATAACAGATAAAACACTATTGTATTCTACAGAACTTGTCTGTTATCTGCTATGTAACCTGTGCCTTTTCACCTTTTTTCCAGCTTGAATGGCTGCCCCCGTGGCTACACAGCAGCTTATTATATAAATTATAGTAGTGTTACTGTAGCAAACACACCAGTTTTACCAGTGCAGGTCAACAGTGCATTATATTTTCATTACTTTAAAGCTCTTTTATTTTTTTGGTGTTACTGTTCCTTTAAGGTTAAGGCATTTCCTTTATACATTTGCTACAACCTTAGCCTCAGTATCCCTCAAATGTGGATTTATGGATGGGCTATGTAAGTGGAAATATTGTTGCATGGAAGTTCTGAAAACTGGTAATACATTTGTTAATATGATTTTTTTTGACTGCTCCTCAGAAATGTACAACCTATTACAATGTTTTACAAAGTAGCATTTATTTAATTAATTTAAGCACATCGTTCTTTAAAGAAGATGAAAATCTGATTTGTTCTTTAGCTTGTATTTTACCATGGCAGTATCTTTTACATGAAAGATTTGGTTTCATACAATCAGTGGTGTTTCAGTGGTTTATTGCTGACTACACAGTGCTGTATGCATAAGTAATGCTATATACATAAAGATATAAGAGCTTATTTACTTAAAGCATCACAGTGTGCAAAGTGCAATTTTCTAAATCCGGTTTGCGCCATTTCCGGCTTTTGGTGTGCAAGTAAAGTGTGTGCTCTATTCTTTTGGCATAGCTGTGCTGCAGCGTTTGATCCAGGGTGCTGTGGGAACTCTGCTATCACCTGGTTTAGAGGTACCAGTAGCTCCAGGACTCCCATGCATCAATAGGTGCAACTCTACTTGATTCAGAACAGGAGGCAGGAAGACTGAGTGGCGCCAAGTGCAACTATATTGAAGTGCAAAGAGTGCCTTTTGATGCAAGTATCTTTAATTAATGGGATTATTTGCCCAACTGATTGTGGGAAAATTTGTGTGACCACAACTGTATTGACGGATGTAAATTAAACCTATAATATCATTCATTGATGCTACAGTAGTAGGAATGTGATGTGCAACCCCCTAACATTTCAGATGCAAAGGATTATTGATCTCAACATTAGGTTTTTATTAATTAAGCACACATATAAATATAGCTAGAATCAATGATAAGAAGCATGGCAAATGCATGCTTTACACGCTGCGCTCCCCCCTCAATGATGCACATGTACTCTGCAGCCCTCCTTTGTTTGCTTAGAAAATAAGTTTTATTTCCAGTGCAGGGTAACCATTTCTTATATTGAAATACATTTTTTTTTTTTTTGCCTCATCAGGTGTTACAGACTTAGAAGATTCATAGACTACTTGACATATACAGCTGTCAAACTCCTAGTATACTGTTTTATTAATATCATGTTTTAGCTTTACTGTTACTTTAGCATCTAGGAGGAAGTTTTAATTTTAGAGCATGACGCTTATCAGAGTGCACTGCCAATAAATAACTTTGATTCCCATTTTAGTTTATGTTTTACAACTCTGCCAAGAGCAATCAGAGACATATATTTCTGTGTTTGTGTAGATTTATTTCACATTCTTTATAGTTACAATATTTGTATGGAAATTGTGTGCACCGAGTACATCTCTAATTTGGTTCATTAAAGCTTTGGATAAGTGCTACATTTTGGAGTAATCCTATCTAATGTCTGCTGTCATGCAGCCTGCTTTTGGAGTGAGACAGACATCCCCCCGGGTATTTGTTGAAAAGGATCGTGTGGTATGTGTTTTATGATGTTACCAATTTCCTGCAGAGGATCAGGGCTTAATGGCAGCCTTTATCATAAATATGTTAAGTGCTTTGTGCGGGTCTTACTTAGCCATTTTAGTCAGGAATTGTATGTGGTGATGGAAACACATCACATCACCAATAGTCAATTATATGCACAGTGTATTTGTTAACAGACTTTAGGTGGCCATTCACAGGCCACACTGGAACTTATGAGAGATATGAGAAGTAGGGGTACAGGTATTGATACTGGCCTAGCCACATGCCACAGTGATCACTGAGGAAGGGGCCATGTGGGTCCCAAAATTTTTGATCACGTCTGAAGTGTCATAAGCATCATGTGATAAAGTTGGTCAAATAAGAGGATTTTCTTAGGTTTGGACATTTAATAAGATGGACAAATTGCAAGCCTGCAGGAGGAGTCTCCTGTCACTTCTAAATTGGCTTAAGACCATCCATGTGTGACGATGATAGGTATAAACTAACTATTAATTGGTATTATTAGATTAGTTTGTGAAACCACTATATTGGATAACTTTGGTAAACCCTGCTTACTGCTGTAGACACCAGACATCATGCTTTATGAAGGTGTCGGTAGAATATAAATAAACTGCTAATATTCTTTTTTATAACACTGAAGGGCTCTTAATTGTTTCAGACACATGAGGGGGATTGTAATAAAATTTGCGGTTGCTGTACAAAATGTCATTTTTGCAAATGTTTAGCTATGTTTACAATGTAATACTGTTCACTTAACATTTATTACTTTGTGAATGTTTAACACCTGCATGAAGATAGCGTAATTGTGACTGCAACTTTTGTTACTTGGGGGTGCCAAATGTTAGGCATCCTCAGTGATTGTAATCGCTTAGCTTTTACCCTAGGCTGGGACTCCTGTTAGGAGAAAACCGCACCAGCCTGGGGTACCTGCAGGGAGTGTTTCCTCTTCCTTCTGTCTTCTGAATCCCGGGGCCAGCGCATATGCAATAGAGTGAAAAGGACGACTTTTTTTTGTTAAAGTTCGGCTTTTAACTCTACCACTCATGCCCACAAAGACAGAAGAAGGAAGAGGTACCTGGCTGGTGCTGTTTTCTTCTCACAGGAGCACCAGCCTGGAGTAAAAGGTAAGTGATTAAAGCCACTGGGGGGTGCCTAACATTTTGGCACCCCCAAGTGACTTAGCCTTTTCTTCTCCGTTAAGACATTTTATTACATTTACTGTGCATGTGTACAAACTAAAAGATTGCAGTTGCAAACCTTCTGTCACAAGAAATGCAAAGGGTTCACAGGTTTTTTTGATGCGCAAAATTGCATTGGCAAAAGTGCCATTTTGGTCCCATTAGAGATACCAATTACAATTCCCACAATGATGTCATGTAACACAATTTACGAATGAATACTTTGTTGCACTCTCCTGTGCTGCCAGCTTCTTATAACATTACCACTTTTTAAATAGTTATCACTAGCTATAAATAACTTGCTCTTAGACCCAGCAGTGCAGATGCATAGGTTATATGGTTTATGTTACAATCAATATTGCCAAATTATTGCATTAAACTGACTGATCCATGGGGATTAATTATAAAACTGGCAAGTGTTTTTTTCTAGTCACAAACCAGTGATGAAACATGTTTATGGTATTAGCCCTATCCTACCACCAGAATTTTCAACAATGCTTCTAGTAGTGGTCATTTTGCCCACACTGCTTTTGATGGAATCAATCTTGGTTTGTAAAATATATCTGTTATTTCATCAGTAGGATATCGCACAGATCCAAATTGGCATCTAATAATGATAAGTGCAAAGCTATAGCTTGTCATTTCCCTCTTATTACAAATGTGCCCTAAGGGATATAATTCAGGGGCTCCCACTAGGATATAAAATGGTAACTAACAAAAATGATGTATAGAAAGTGCACATGCAAAGCAGATAACACAGTGTTTGAATGTTACTCGAGTATATCCTAACATGGTAGTTTCCTGGCAACATTTCTACAGGTTGTGGGTCAGTACAATAAAAGCATGTTTATGTTGACAGCTGCTGCTTTAGTGTAAAACTGACAATAAAAGAATGTGCCTGAACGTTTAGAGACAGGTGTGCACATTTAGGAAATATATTATATAAATGTTATGACAGTGGGGTTAAACGCCAAGCCAGTTGCACTATGAAACATAAGAACAAAGCCAAACTTTCATGGTGTGGGACAACAGGTGATTGCATTTGATCTGTCTAAAGCAGCATGCCATGTAAAATGTTGATCCTCAGGGAAATTCAAGTGATCTATTAAACCTAGACGGTATATATTTTTCTAAGGAAGTAGAAAGGGTGCCTTATGCCTGGTTAAACAAGCAACTTCTATTTCTAATATCTTTGTATCTTACAACTTGAGGTACATTATGCATGTTTCAGTGAGCCATATGACACAAATATAAATACACACACATATATGTAAAAGCTGGGCACAGATTAGAGGAAGGCATTCAGTTGTCTTTAACCTAAGTGACCAACATTTGCTTTTGTCGGTCGTCATCATCTGATCATTTTATAAAGCAAACCCCATTTATAAAAATTGTACTATTAATGTAATAGGAAAGAAAAGTTGTAATTGCTAGCCATGGGAGGAGATATGCTTATCATATCCCAGAAGACGCTGTATAGAACTTTCTGTTTTGCCAATGTTATGCTCAAGTATTATAGCAGGCTCTTAAAAATAACATGAGCTCTATCTTTCAAAATGCCATTGACAGTAACTTGGGAAAAAGTACCCATATTTGGCTCTTTATAAGTAAATAAGACTATAACACTTCTGTTAATGCCCTAACCACAGCAACTGCATTCTCTTGTTCTGTGGCTGAACAGGTGGGTAATAGGAGCATGTGGCAACATATTTTATTTATTTCCATCATGTAAGCAGCAGTGTGTATAACATACTAAAAGCTAAATTAAAGGAGAGGTACCCCTTTAACAGTGATAAATTAGCCCAATATTAAACACCATGCCTGTATACAGAAGAAATTTGGGCCTTAAAATTTTAGCAAATTATGTATCAGAAAGTGAGATTATAGTTATATAGTTACATTGGGTTGAAAAAACACCATCAAGTTCAATCCTTCTAGTAAGGATTGTAAAGCAAAGTAAACCCAGCGCACACAAAGGGTGAATGTTTTCTTATCATTGGTGCCTCAGAGTTTAGTCATACTGAATGTTTCTCCTGTAAAGGCCAAAACATGACAGTATTAGGATTGAGTACAGCCACCCATATCTTCAGTATTTCAAGGAAGGCACTTGAGCTGACTTACAGCACTTTGCTAGAATCTATTTTTAGGGATTCTGTTGATATCCAACAGAACTATTTCCTGTTACATGTGAAATATAGTTGTTTTAATGCAGGATGCACCCTATAAGTTCCAGTATATTTTATTTTGCAATGGATGCAGACTATGCAGTGCACAACAGGAACACTGGTGAGAGCTGTGCAGGCCTGGACTGGGATTCAAAATAGGCATTTCAAGTACACAGAGGCCCAAACAGTCCCCCACCAGCCCACTAAATAGTAACTGTCTATTCACAGACTGCCAGTCCAAGCCTGAATGCTGGCACTTTCCCACGGAGAAACATAGGAGGCCATTCTGTGGCTTGCAGTAAGGTATCACCCAGCTAACCTGTACTTCATTACAGGCAAAGGAAGCCTTGTAATGAAGGGTGCTTTATAAAAGGGCATACGAAAATGATTACATCATTTATAGCAATGCTTTGTTTTATGGTCAATCAGTTTTAATCAAGTAGTAGATATTTTCATTTTAATTTAATGACTTGGCAATTGTGAGGGATGATTGCCAAGCTGGGAGATGTTTTTGGAGATGTTAAAAAAAATAGCCATATAACCCCCAAGAAAGTGATAAGAATGGTTAAGGTGTATATATGCTAGAAAATTCTATTTTCTGTAGGACAATAATAATGCTACAGTAATGTTTGTCCTGGCTGGCGGTGGAGTGCTCCTTGGAAGCAATGATGATGATGACATCCTTCTCTAAATTTCCCCATGTTGCACCAGAATCTCCAGCTGGACATACAGTGTGTGACTCATGCTGACATAAATCAATGCTGTGAAGTTTTCCAGACTTCCTGTAAGCGCGGAACTGGTTTGATTATTTGCATGTGCTTCTCTGCTGCTGCCGCTAATAAGATGTGACGGGTCTTACTCATCCATGTGGTTTGGAGCTGTTTACAGTGGCATATTCAGATGCAATAATGGTGTGTGGGTGATATAGGCGTTTATACATAGTATGATAAAAATGCCTTTTCTATTTGAAAGAAAATGGTCTAAAGGTGAATATAAACTTCCTTTTTGTCAAATGTTATGCACAAAAAAACCCTTTTATATGTGTGCATTTTATATCTCATGTGGACTGAATAACAGCCTTCTTTATGCTTCTTATGTCAAATAATTCAGCATTTTGAGTTAAGTGTAACCAAACATCGTCCATGGTTTTAATGTAATTTCCACTGATATTACTTGGTAACG
The DNA here is from genome assembly GCF_000004195.4 of Xenopus tropicalis. Classification (NCBI taxonomy): domain Eukaryota; kingdom Metazoa; phylum Chordata; class Amphibia; order Anura; family Pipidae; genus Xenopus; species Xenopus tropicalis. The sequence goes on along the minus strand of NC_030678.2, from coordinate 100,887,847 downwards.
TCCAAGAGTTTGCTGTGTTTATTTTTGCGTAGTGAAACCAAATATACTTGTAAGCAACTTTCCAACATACAATAATAAAAGCATTTCTGTACTTTTAAATTGCAATTGAAAGCAATGTTCTGCACAGCTGTTTCTCTTGGAACAATGTAGCATAAATCAGCTTTCTCCAAGACAAGAGTCCAGTAATATATTGAAAAGTATATATATATATATATATATATATATATATATATATATATATATATATATGTATTCCATGGAGAATATATAATTATGTGTTGATTTTTAGAGAAATTGAATATATGGAGAATGACTGAAAGCAATGATTAAAATAATAGTACAGGAAAAGCTATGCATAATAGTATCTGCAATAGTGAAAGCAGACCCTCTGCTTGGCATGGGGGATTAATTTTTGCCACAGGTACAATCATTTTATGCCACTGCTATGCACTTTAATGTATTCCCAGTATTTGAGGAGAAAGAAATTGTCAATGCACTGTGCTTAGGTTGTTATTCTATATATGGCAGAAAAGCTTTTAGTCTCGGTCCATGCCTGTATCTTTCTGATATCTTATGCAGCAATAATATTGTCTCCCATACACTCCATTTTAATCAAATTATTCAGAATTTTAAAACAAATTTCCTTTTTCTCTGGAATGATAAAACAGTACCTTGTAATTGATCCCAACTTAGGTATAAATAATCCTTATAGAATGCAAAACAATCCCATTGGGTTTAATTAATGTTTTATTGATTTTTTAGTAGACTTAAGGTATGGCAATCCAAATTACGGAAAGACCCCTTATCCGGAATACCCTTGGTCCCGAGCATTCTGGATAATGCGTCCTATACCTGTATTTATTGTTGTGCTTTTGTACATGTATTGTTATACTGTGTGTATCCTTTAATAAGATCCAGCATTTTATAATTTCCATTTGTAATTGTAGCCCCCTAGGGAAGTGATTTTGTTTTGACAACATAATTTCCTATCACTATACTGGCAGCTTAATCTATAACATCACCTATGTATTTTTTCCCCTTTCACTGGCAGCAGGCATGATTACTGCCCACCAGCAACCCTTTTTCCCGTATTTTCGGTTGATTAAGAGACAAAAACCGACAATATTCTTTAGCATTCCTACTGCAGAGCTACAGTCAGATTAAAGATCTCTCAGAAGGACCTAAACACCACCTTTCACCCATCCTGTGTTACATCCCATATCGTCCATAACCAGGATTGAACAGACAGCCACTTTACTGAGCGAGAAATTGATTCCTTATTTCCTGCCTAACTGTGATGAATAGGGTGCCATCTGGCCAGTGCTTTACTGTTTTTGCCTGCAAAAAATGGTTGTTGTCAGGGACCTGGCTCCAGTCAGCTGTACCACCACCATCCCCTGTCGCTGTCCTTTTTGTAGGAACTATTGATTTAAAGGTCATGATAACTCTGCCTACTCTTTACTATTTACAGGCCCCCTTTGGTCTTTTTCCCCATTTTCTCTAAGGGCTGTGACACACGGGGAGATTAGTCGCCGCACAACAAATCTCCCTTGTCGGGGGTGCAAATCACGGCGCCGCATATGCCATCCCACCGGCGATTTACATTCTAGCCAGTGGGGTGGCATTTCGGGGAGATTAGTCACCCGCGACAAGGGCCCTAAGACAACTCCTGAGAGAAGATCTAGTATAGTTATTAATGCAATGCTACGGATGAAAAATTTCAGAACTGGACCTGTCAGTTCAGTTCTGAAACCTGAACTTGTAATTATATTTCTTAAAAATGATTTTCTGTTTCACAGTAAAAATAACAGTATCTTTTACTTGATGGTAACTAAGCTGCATAAATCCATATTGGTGGCAAAACAATAATATTTGGTTTATTTAATGTTTAAATTATTTTTAAGATACTTTAAGTAGATGAAAAAATATAATCACTGGAAGGGGAACCAAAATGTAAATCCCCCAATGATAATAATTGCTTACCTAAGACCCAAGGCTGGTACTCCTGTTAACTAAAAATGGTAGCAGCCTAGCGTACTTGTAGTAGATTGTTTGAGGCTTTTAACAAAGTTGCAATCTTTACAAAGGATCAAATAGGGGAACAAAGTAACTAATGTTTCAGTTTAGACTAGAGAGAAAATAGAAGGCAATAAACTGTCTGATACTAAGAATTTTTTATAACTTGTCCATTAACCAATAATGCTACAGTGCAGGATTTTAATATATTTTGTATATGCCCCAAGTTATCCTCGAAATGCAATGATGTCAGTCATCTTTGAAGGTGGTAATGTATTTAATGGAAAAGTACATTTGCATTCTTTTTGTAGCAGTCTCTATATACAGTCACCTCCCTAGGCATACTATCCATAGAACAAATGCTTACAAATTCTGAATCTCCTAGGCATGTTAATTAAAAAAAAATGGCTAAGGTTAAACATTAAGCATTTTTCTTTGTGTTCTGTATATTCTGTTAGTGTTCTGACAAACATATCATAAAAAAAAAAGTGGTTAATTTGGTTTACCCACATAAAGTTTCCAGCAAGGGTACATAAGGCAACATGTGACCTATTCAATATTACACATAAACTAATAAGCAATTTTGAATGTACGTATAAATCTTTTTTTTTTTCTATGCAAACATGCCTCCCAACAATTGAAAATAATATTATTAGAGTGTTTCAACAACTTCCCCTGATCTGCAACAGCCTTATAGTTACACCTAAACATGTTCCTAACCAGACAAAATATCACCTTCATTTGAAGTAATTTTGTGTAAATATGTGTAAATGTGTAAAGGTTAATATTGCATACTAGAAATTGCAATAATTGTAGCATGGAAGATGAAAATAACAGTGTGCTTAAAGATGGTGAATCCAGACATTTGGCCACGTAATATACTGGGTGGAGTACAGCTTCATTTTTGCCAGATGGCATACTAACAGTGTCAGTGTTTGGCCAACACAAGTTATGACTTTTTTGATAACTTGCTCTTGTTTCCATGATTGTATGACTGGTTTTTACTTGGTCCCAGTCTAAAGCAGTTTTAATATTATGGCTAAAGTTGTAATAATATAATAGTATACTCTTATAAGGCATTGTTATTTTGAGCAGGTCACTTTACACAGAATTTTAGGATGGGCTAAAAGTAGCCAAAGTGTTAATGTAACAAAAGTGCACTGTTAACATCAGTAACTCATAGCAACGATGCACAGGTCACCTGGTAAAGCAATTTTCTGCTTGGTTGCTATGGGTTGCTTTTAGACTTTTATTACATTATATTGCATTTTATACCACTTTTTAAAATGCATCCTTCATTTGTATAAAAAGCTCAATAATATGTGTAACATAAATGTACAGTTAAAAAAGCCCTAATTACAGCACTTTATTAAACAAAACATGCTGCTTCTGCTGTATAGCAGCCATTGAATAAACAAAGTAATTTATTTTAGAGCTGAAATTTTTAATTTCTTCTATAAAAGTATCTGTTATTTATAAAAAAAAATGAATATAAAATTGGACTACAACAACCAGATAGCATATTTAGTTGCAGCCGAAGAAGACTAATAATTCAGAAACCATTTAAAAAAATATGAAAACTAACCAGAGGGTTGCTGAAAAGATCCCATTTATAACCTACTAACAACCCATATGTAAATAAAGGCACTATGTTTGTCAAGGTGCAGTAATCATTAGCAACCCATAAGATGTTTGCTTTTAAAATGGTGACCAGTAAATGCTTCCTGTTGATTGGTTGCTATAGGTTACTGGACCAGTATTAAACTATTTAAAGGTGAACATCGCCTAATTATCATCTTTATTTCTGTAGTGTGACTCCTACTGTCACATTACTGGGTAAGAACAAGAAGGAGACAAAGTTGCTATACTAGTGGCCCCCTTGCACGCGACTATATTTGACCTTGAGGGACAATGCTTATTTCAAGACCACTGTGTACTTCTGACTCCTGGATATTAACTTCTTGCTCATAGGGAGCCAGTGTATGCAGATGACATAATCTGGCCACTGATTGTTGAACTAATTAGGTTAAAGGGAGGTCAGACAAGAGTACAAATACCAGCTGGGATATGGGAGGGTCAGGCAACAGTATTTTCTTCTGGTGTAAGTATGGAGCTATTCTTGGCACATAAGCAATTGTCCAGTGTGATAAAATTGCTTTAAGAAAGCATGAAGAATGAATATTCATATTGCATATTTGACCCTTTTTTTTTCTTATGGCTAATTTAAATACTGTGCTGAGTGAGTATCTGTCTTCTGCTTTCCTGAAAGAATGATGGAAATTTGCCACTCCACAAGAAGGAAAAATGTTTGTGTGCTGGAGGTAACTCTGCAACTTCGTTATATTGCTGTGTTGGCTTCCTGGTTTTGTATACAGGGTGGGCCATTTATATGGATACACCTTAACATAATGGGAATCCATTCCCATTATGTTAAGGTGTATCCATATAAATGGCCCACCCTGTACATTTATTGTCTGTGTATCCTTTATAATACTGGTGGATTAATAATTACAGTATTAAACTGCCACTCCATGGCTTCAGACGGTCTGCAAAAGTAGAGGACCATGGCGTGACATCAATTTGAAATGTCAACGCCAAGAATTTTTTTTCCTATCCTCATATATACGACCAGGAAATTGTGGATCATCCACAATGCAGGACCGGAACTAGGGGTAGGCAGAAGAGGCACATGCCTAGGGTGCAGGTACCTCTTCTTTCACGTATCCCTATTTCCGTGTCCTTTACACCCACTGCACACCCCCTCCAGGGGCCCCTGCAGCCCCCCTACGTGCATGCACAAGTGTGCATGTGCGTGGACCCACGGGAGGGGTGCAGGGCAAGCCGGCTGGGTTGCCTAGGGCGCCCAGCTGGCTTGGCCCAGCACTGCACAATGTGCTCTTTGCTGACCCAGTTTGCTTCTTCTATAGGTATGCCACTGAACTGGACATCAGAATCATCTCATAGTCACTGATTGGGAGACACCACATGTGTTCTACAGGTATATATGTATATAAAAACATTTCCATAATGAGTGTATTCATTCACTTTGCATAGCATCATCATGTACCAACCTGATACAAGGGAATTATTTACACTGGAAATAGGTTAGAATATAAGATTTTAGCACAAATTAGGTATAAATGAAAGGTGGGTTTACCCATTGCATATAGAACTCTTGTGTTTTATCAATAGCATTTAATATCTTCCCCTTAAGAAGTTAGAGCACCAGATGACTGCAAAGCTAAACAGTTTGGCACACTATATTGTAGTGTGCTCTCTCTCTCGCTCTGTAGCCTTCTTAGTAAGTATAACTACAATCAGTTATTGTGCTCTCATTAGTAGAATGCTTCTTAGTCACACATGCAAAATGTTCATTAAGCTGTGAATTATTAAGAGAGAGAGAGAGGGGAATTACCTGAAAAGATGAAGAGATACTTGGACAGGTCACCTTGATGGGATGTTACAGAAGGTGCCTGCTGTACCCTGAAGCCATGCAGTCTGCGGTCTGGAGAGCCAGGCAAATTAATCAAATATGACATTCTATTCAGTTCCTCCTCAATATGCTGCCCCACTTACTAACAGAAATTGGAGAGAAAGCGGTATAAATGCAATAAAGCGTAGGATTTTTTCTCCTGCAGCATAAATACTGAATATGTCTGTCTATTTCCACCTGCAAGTGGATTGAATACTTCTGTAATCAACAAATCACTGTATTTTTAGTTAATCACTGTAAATAATATTGTATTTTAATGGCCATGACCACATGACTGTGAGGTAAAGGGTAAGACTAGAGTCAGACAAGACTGTTACAAAATGCTAGAGCAGGGCTATCCAACTGGAGGAACCACAAAAAAGCAAATGGCACTCAGGGCTATAAACAAGGGAAAACCCTTAAAATTTTATTGCGGAGGTGCAACGTTTCGGGGCAATGTGACCCCTTTATCAAGCTTGATAAAGGGGTCACGTTGCCCCGAAACGTTGCACCTCCGCAATAAAATTTTAAGGGTTTTCCCTTGTTTATAGCCCTGAGTGCCATTTGCTTTTTTGTGGTTGTACTAGTTTTGGAGGGTGCCGATCCCTCCAGCAGTGTGCACCGGGCATATAAGTTTGGAGTACTAGGGTGTGCGGATAAGGTCTCTGTAGTACTATCCAACTGGAGGCCCACAGGGTGGATGTAGCCCTCCAGAGGATCTTTATGGCCCTCAGTCTGCTCAACGACTCCATAGACTTCACTGCATGACATCATCATTTTCATTTAATCGGGCCCTCAAACATAATTATGAGAAATAACCATACCAATACATGTAATAGGTTGGACAGCAGCACTGTGGTAGAGAATTCATTTTCACACCAAAATCTGCTCTGTTTGTCTGCATCCAGGCTGCCGCTGTGCCTGCAGGTGCAAAAACAACATAGAGCAGAGGTGTGCAATCAGGCTGTTTACTGACCTGCTTTTATCTGCAAGCCAAGGAATAGCCTGGTCTAACCTATCCTTAATACCATGCCATACCAATACAGTTTTCCCCCTGTTGTTAATATAAGGATATTATAAGTCACCAAGGAGTTCCATGACCATATAAAAGCATGAGGCTGAAGGCTGTGTGCTTTTATACAGGTCATGGAACTCTGAGGTGACTTTTAATATCCTCAAATTTATACCAGGGGGTACTTTATTACTGTATAATACACAAGTTTCAGTGAGTCATGTTTAAGAAATTATATCACTAAACATAAATTATAACTGACGACATCACTAAGAACCCGTTTATAAAAATATAATATACAGAATATTCATAGCTCTTGTGTATTATATATGATTACATATTTAAAGAAAATCAGCACTGGTGCAAATTCTCTTGGTGTTAATTAACTAAACCTGCTTTGTCTCATTGTCTTCAAAAACTGTTGATTTTCCCATTTTTTGGATTATTGAAGTTCTAACTTTGGTTCCAACCATTATAAAGGCATATTAATTGGCTCCTGATAAAATTGCCCATTGTGTGTGTGAATGTGATGGGGACCTTAGACTGTCAGCTCTACTGCATCAAGGGCTGATGTGAATGATATAATCTGTATACAACACTGTGCCCCATGTTGCAGCTGTATAAATAATTAATAGATGGGGCCCATTTATCAAAGTACGATTGCCTCCGAATACAAAAAAATCGTATTTTTTCCAAGTTTTCGTACCTTGCGTAATTTCCTGATTTTTTTGCTAATTTGCACTACTTTTTTGTGCTACGCGACAAAAATTACGCAACAAAATTGTATTGTCGCAACGAGTACGAATGTTTTGGATCCATTCAAACGTCGGTATCGTGACTTTCCTTGGGCCAGGTTGGAGCTGCAGAGTGCCATTGAGCCCTATGGGAGACTTTCCTTGGGCCAGGTTGGAGCTGCAGAATGCCATTGAGTCCTATGGGAGGCTTCCAAAATCATGCACAGAAGGTTCAAAGTCAGAAAGGTTTTCCCCCTGTTTACGATTGTTTGGATATGAAAATTTTGTGACTTTCGGATCGCCAATACGATATTAGCGTGATTAATACGATTTTTTCGTAAGCATTTTTGTGATATTTGCGATCATCAGAAATTATTGTATCTAATCCGAATTTTACCTATTTCGGGATTCGAACTAGTACTTTGATGAATCAGCCCCAAAGTGTTTTAGCTCTCTTGCATAACAAATGTGAGACCATCCAGCAGAACATAAGTAAACCCATAAAACTTTTAGTTAAGCCTTGCTATGTGATTGATGTGACATGGATTTTTATCAATATGTGATTATGTTACAGCTATTCTTTAGCATACAGGTCAGGCTGAGATTTCAAAAATACAGAAGGCTAAAAAACCCCGCCTCTTAGGGCTTTATTGGTTATTGGTATGGTAACATTATCTCAACTTTGTACACTGCAAGCAGGGGGATACAGTAAACCTGACTTGAACTGCTTTATTCTGAAGTAGAGTCAGCAATCAGTATGGGACTCTGTATCCATACATAGGTATCCAATTTATTGAACAACAGGCCATATGGGCAGATATTTACAAGGGGATCATACATGGCACTGTTGCCTTTCTACTGTTCTGTTTTTTTGGCAGAGAACCTATATAATCAAAATAGGAGGAAGTGAAAAGGGAGCTGCAGCTCATCAGCTGTTGATGAGCAGATAAGGGTTGTGACACAAGGGGAGATTAGTCAGCGCCTGACAAATCTTCCTTGTCGCCATCCCACCAGCTAGAACAGGGGTGGCCAATACATCGTTTGCGGTCCACCAGTCGATCCCCCGTGGATCACTGATGGACTGAAGCCGGTGATGTGGAAGTGCTGTGTGAATGCGTAGGTATGCTGCGTCGGCGTATGTACGCATTCACGCTGCGCCGTTGCGGCTTTTTCGTATATTTTCCACGACTTTTTCGTTGCCGTCGCAAAAATAAAAGCTCAATACGAAAAAATCGCGACGCCGACAAAATAGTCGCACAAAATACGATAAAGTCGCAATGGCGACGAAAAAGTCGCGACAAATACGAAAAATCACGATGGCGACGAAAAAGTCGCAAAATTTTCGTTTCCAATATGATTTTTTCCCTTTCGGGATTTCGGATTCATGGATTAGTAAATCTGCCCCTAAGTATATGTCCACTTTAACTTGAGTTTGTAAACCATAGTGAACATTGCTGGAAAACAATGTAGATCCCTTTGTCTGTGCTGCCATGCACCCTGCCCATTGAATGAATAGGTGTTGCATTCAAATTACAGTATTACAGTATTGGAAGAGAGTGCCAAGAAGGATTTTTTTCCCTCGCAGGAGGCTGCGGATATCGACTCGCCGATTGGGTGGTTTAAAAGATTTTGATCGGGCAGAAGGCACCTGAGCAAAATCTGCCTTCAGAGCTCAAGAAGGAGGTAGAAATCCTATTGTTTCTACCTCCATATCTGCCGTTTCAGCCCCGAATGTTAGTGGCCGATTGGAACGATCGAAAATCGCCATGTGTGGCCACCTTTACGGAAAGCCCATCTCCCATAGACTCCATTTTAATCAAATAATTCAGAATTTAAAACTGATTTCCTTTTTCTCTGTAGTAATTAAACAGTACCTTGTAATTAATCCCAACTAGATATAAATAATCCTTACTGGATGCAAAACAGGTCTATTGGGTTTAATTAATGTTTTATTGTTTTTTTAGTAGACTTAAGGTATGGAGATCCAAATTACGGAAAGACCCCTTATCCGGAATACCCTTAGTCCCAAGCATTCTGGATAATGGGTCCTATACCTGTACCTTTTAGTTTAGTCCACATAGGAGATCCAACTGAAACTTGTAAAAGCCATTTATTTGAAGTAGAAGTAGCAGTATGTTTGTTTCTTTTATTGTCTAAACAATGCCTCATCAAGTCTTTTGTGTTCAGTGCAATGTAAATATGTATTCATGAGTGTCCCCTCAAAAGCCCTAGCAGAAAAACAAAAGGTAATTGCAAATAAAAATATCACACTATGAAAATGCTTTTAGGACACTTTAACCTGGTGTTTAAATGTGTTTCTACCACTATTAAGGAACAGTAGATACATGGATAAAATAAAATAATCCTGGCTATGAAAGTTACACATTAGATATCGATGTGCAGCTCTTTTGTACTCATTTTTGCTAATTCTATTGTTATAACCTGATCCATAGGTGTCTATAGGAGGTCATCAAGGTTTTTACAGTTCACAGCACTAAGGAAGGACAGGAGTGCAAAATAATGGCAACAATGCATTTGTTATGTTTAAGTCTATTTTTTAAGAATGAGGTTCCAAATTTAGAAGCTCTTTGTTATTTGATTATCTATTTGCTGGCAGCTTGCTAGAGGAAAGGCAGACCTAACTTCAGCTCTTAGAATTACATTTTCCGGAGCTTGTATTTATCAGTTGTTGAAATGTACCTACAAAAATATGTTTCTCAGCACCATGTCAATATGAACCTGGGAATGAATACATTTTCCCTAATTATTTCCTGTCGATCATTAATGGCTTTTCATTGTCACCCAGATGTATGACAGTAAAGGTGGCCACACATGTGGCGATTTTCGATCTTTCGTGCGACCATTGTTCCCACCCTCCACAGACGTTCAGGGCTGAATCGTCAGGATTTCTACCTTCATCTGCTGATTCAGCCCTGAAGGTAGATTTTGCTCAGGTGCCTTCAATTGCGCCTGATCAAAATCTTTTAACCAGCCTACTGCGATATCGGTCTCCTCGCCGAGTCGCTATACACACCGACTATTGTACGAAACGAGGTTTCCCATTATATCATCGGTGCTTGTATGGACAGCTTTAGGGTCAGGTTTGGGTTGAACATTGTTTGACCTGCACATCACTATGCCCTTCCTATTTAAGTTGACTTTCTTCCATATTTACAACATTGGCTTCAAGTACTATTTTTACCAGCCAGTCGGCAACCCTACTCCTTAGCAAGATTTTTAGGCATTAGACAGCTGGCTGGAAATAATTGAGGAGAAAATGTCATATCATGAGTGTACAATTGCATGTATTAACATACAATCTGCATCCAATGCTTGTTCAGGTTGTAAATACGGTATGTGCCTATCTTTTTTGTTTTAGGATTTGTAGATAGGAGATAGCAGTGTTTTTTAGTATAGCAATAACTTGATTTCTTTGTTTATGCAGGATTGTAAAAATGGACACTGCGCACAACCCAGTAGTTTGACGGTTAAATGCTGAGTGACTCCCACAGTGTATTGGGAAGACTGCTTGCCGGGGTGCATAGACTGCTGAAAATATGCTGAAACCAAGCGGGCTTAAGATTCCTGGGAGGGGAGCCAAACACTCCAGCCCAGTAGGTAGATCTTCTGCAGGAACAAGTGTGACTGGCAGCACCAGTTCCAAAGAAGGTAAGGAATCAAATGTAACTATAAAACTATCTTATACATAGAAGCATATCAAATAAATATAAACTGTTTTATTATTGCTATGCAAGATATACAGTGGAGGAAATAATTATTTGACCCCTCACTGATTTTGTAAGTTTGTCCAATGACAAAGAAATGAAAAGTCTCAGAACAGTATCATTTCAATGGTAGGTTTATTTTAACAGTGGCAGATAGCACATCAAAAGGAAAATCGAAAAAAATAACTTTAAATAAAAGATAGCAACTGATTTAACTAGTCACCTGTATAAAAGACACCTGTCCACAGAATCAATCAATCAAGCAGACTCCAAACTCTCCAACATGGGAAAGACCAAAGAGCTGTCCAAGGATGTCAGAGACAAAATTGTAGACCTGCACAAGGCTGGAATGGGCTACAAAACCATTAGCAAGAAGCTGGGAGAGAAGGTGACAACTGTTGGTGCGATTGTTCGAAAATGGAAGGAGCACAAAATGACCATCAATCGACCTCGCTCTGGGGCTCCACGCAAGATCTCACCTCGTGGGGTGTCAATGATTCTGAGAAAGGTGAAAAAGCATCCTAGAACTACACGGAAGGAGTTAGTTAATGACCTCAAATTAGCAGGGACCACAGTCACCAAGAAAACCATTGGAAACACATTACACCGCAATGGATTAAAATCCTGCAGGGCTCGCAAGGTCCCCCTGCTCAAGAAGGCACATGTGCAGGCCCGTCTGAAGTTTGCCAATGAACACCTGAATGATTCTGTGAGTGACTGGGAGAAGGTGCTGTGGTCTGATGAGACTTGGTCTTTTATTGTCGATACTACGCCTTTCTAACCCTTCATTATTCTCTACCTATGCCAGCTGTCCAGTTGATACCACCCCAGAGATGCAAAAGTTACCCTTGTACATAACATAAGATATAAAACTGATTTTATGTTGCTGCTATGGTAATATCAGCATAAATTTGCTTGAACATTTACAGTTTCTAAAAGCCCATAAAGCACACACTTAAATTCATCTACTAAATTGGCTATTACAGTTTCATAAGGTGAGGAATTTTACAACTAGTGACCTCATTTCCAAGAACTCCTTTCTTTGATGATAATCAAATTTCCTTTCCTATGCTTGTGCAATTGCCTTGCTTCATAGTGCTGGCCTAAAGTATCCCCTTGAGTTTTCCATATACTGGCCTTGTGTGTATGTATGCAGATTAACTTTATTGCCTTATTGCTTTACCCTAATTCAGATATGATCCACTTATAGCAACATTCTGCTTTTAACTAAATCTATATCCACAGACAGCCTTTATCCATGTGACCATATATATTTCCATAATCTCCTATGCTGTTTCCTCTTAGTTGTCCAACAAGCGGCCCTGTCAGTTATATGTATTTCTAAAATTTAATTTTTTTTTTAGGCAAACTGGTGGCAACTTGCCTCTTTGTCATTTTCCTATGATGACCAAAACTACTGTTCTACTACTGATTTACAGAACATTGTCTCTTATAAGGCTGCTATGATGCCTATTTAGGGCAGCTTGGGGTGCTTCTCTTTACCTTTACAGAACTGATGGCTGAGCAATGGCCTTCATGATGTTTAGTGCTAAGAATTCTGTCTTCTAACTTCTGGAGTGCCACTGGTTACCCATACTTGCTGTACACTCCTGCTGCTTATGTATTGCATTTCCCTTGGTGGTTGATTGTTGCATTATTTGGCCTGTTTCAATCATATCAATCAATTGCCAAGGCAACATGGTAGTAAATACAGCCAAAAAAAAAAAAATATATATATATATATATATATATATATAAATGTAGCAAAGGCTAGTACTCACAGGACTTGAATAAGTATATTGAAAAAAGAAAAAAATCAAAATCAAAAAGTCTCACAAGACATCAGGGCCGCCATCAGAAATCACGGGGCCCCTCACAAAAAAAATTTCTGGGCCCCCCTCCCATAAATACAAAGGACTCACAGATATGAGACATTGGTAGGCAGCAGGGCCCCCCCTAGTACATTGGTAGCCAGCAGGGCCCCCCAGTACATTGGTAGCCAGCAGGGCCCCCCCAGTACATTGGTAGCCAGCAGGGCCCCCCCTAGTACATTGGTAGCCAGCAGTGCCCCCCCCCTAGTACATTGGTAGCCAGCAGTGCCCCCCCTAGTACATTGGTAGTCAGCAGTGCCCCCCCTAGTACATTGGTAGCCAGCAGTGCCCCCCCTAGTATATTGGTAGCCAGCAGGGCCCCCCCTAGTACATTGGTAGCCAGCAGGGCCCCCCCTAGTACATTGGTAGCCAGCAGTGCCCCCCTAGTACATTGGTAGCCAGCAGTGCCCCCCCTAGTATATTGGTAGCCAGCAGGGCCCCCCCAGTACATTGGTAGCCAGCAGGGCCCCCCCTAATACATTGGTAGCCAGCAGGGCCCCCCCTAATACATTGGTAGCCAGCAGTGCCCCCCCTAATACATTGGTAGCCAGCAGTGCCCCCCAGTACATTGGTAGCCAGCAAACCCCCCCTAGTACATTGGTAGCCAGCAGGGCCCCCCTAGTATATTGGTAGCCAGCAGGGCCCCCCCAGTACATTGGTAGCCAGCAGGGCCCCCCCAGTACATTGGTAGCCAGCAGGGCCCCCCCTAATACATTGGTAGCCAGCAGTGCCCCCCCTAATACATTGGTAGCCAGCAGGGCCCCCCCAGTACATTGGGAACCAGCAAACCCCCCCTAGTACATTGGTAGCCAGCAGGGCCCCCCCTAATACATTGGTAGTCAGCAAACCCCCCTAGTACATTGGTAGCCAGCAGTGCCCCCCCAGTACATTGGTAGCCAGCAAACCCCCCCCTAGTACATTGGTAGCCAGCAGGGCCCCCCCTAAATTAGCAACCCCCTAATTGGTAGTCAGCAAACCCCCCTAGTACATTGGTAGTCAGCAAACCCCCCTAGTACATTGGTAGCCAGCAAACCCCCTAGTACATTGGTAGCCAGCAAACCCCCCTAGTACATTGGTAGCCAACCCCTAGTACATGGTAGCCAGCAACCCCCTAGTACATTGGTAGCCAGCAAACCCCCTAGTACATTGGTAGCCAGCAAACCCCCCTAGTACATTGGTAGCCAGCAAACCCCCCTAGTACATTGGTAGCCAGCAAACCCCCTAGTACATTGGTAGCCAGCAAACCCCCCTAGTACATTGGTAGCCAGCAAACCCCCTAGTACATTGGTAGCCAGCAAACCCCCTAGTACATTGGTAGCCAGCAAACCCCCCTAGTACATTGGTAGCCAGCAAACCCCCTAGTACATTGGTAGCCAGCAAACCCCCTAGTACATTGGTAGCCAGCACAGCACAATCCTCCGGTGACGGCTCCTCGACGACGGCTCCTCCGGCGAGGTCCTTCGTTCCCAACAGCACTGCACTTCTGAGTGCCGAACGACGCCAGGCCCTTTTATAAGGTTGCGCCCCGTGCGTACTGACGTGCATGTACGCACGGGGTGCGACCAATAGGATTACCGCTGACCACCAATGACAGGGCCCGGAACAGATTAAAGGGGGCCCGAGCTAAGAAAACTGTAGCAGCGCCGGGCCCCCTTTTAAAGTTAAAATCATCCGGGCCCGGGACGGCTGTACCCCCTGTGCCCCCCTGATGGCGGCCCTGCAAGACATGATCTTTACATGGTTTTTATTGAACCGACGTTTCAGTTCCTCACAGGAACTTTCCTCGGGGAACTTTCCTCCTGTGAGGAACTGAAATAAAAACCATGTAAGGATCATGTCTTGTGAGACTTTTTGATTTAGATTTTTTTCTTTTTTCAATATACTTATTCAAGTCCTGTGAGTGCTAGCCTTTGCTACATTTGTATCTTGCTATTTTGACTGCAGTAGCACCCAGGCATTGGCCCCTTGTTAGGTGGTGTGCTACCTCTATGGAAATTGTATATATATATATATATATCCAGATGAGATCAGGGTACCTAATTTACTGGAGACCGGTTTTAATGCAAATGGTTTTTCCCCTCTTTAATAAGAACAAAAAGCCTCCTTGTAGCAGGGAGTACCAGGCTTCTCCCATGGCAGCTCTGACGATGCCATGCCACGAATGCTGTATTCTGCCACTGCAAAGAGATGAGAACAAAGAGCCTCTAACAGACTGAGTTTCGCTACGCCTCTTTAGCAAAACAGTGGCCTTCAAGCTCCTTTCTAGGCAGGGAGAAATCCTTCTTTTTAATAACATCACATGGAAACATTTAAATATGAACAAACAACTTTTGTTGTTGCTGAATCAGAAGTGTTTAAGATGTGCTGTGGTTAATATGGGTGAGCATGCATCTAGAAATGCACACCCTGCGCAGATTTTAAACTACATTTACAGTCTTTTTACTATGAACTGGGCAACACAGCTGGTCTTCAAATAGAGTGACTGGCTTTAACCCAGCGGGTGCTGGAATGTGTGGAGACACATCCGGAAGGCAAGTTTGAAGTGCAAATCACCTCGAGTATATTTGGGACCTCTGCAATTGAAGCTGGGCTTCCTTCTTTTCTTCTTTTCCTAGTTTCTGGCCTTTGCAGAAGGTTCCGATTACAGTTTAAAGTGGATATAATTAATATGAGAGTTATAAAATGTTTTTAAAGTGTGGTCATTCCTTAATGACAAGATCTTCAGCTGAGGCAATCTGTGTGTTATACTGTATAAAGATGTTTTTATTCTATACAAGGTAGATCACAGTAGATTTTAAGCCTAGGAGAACATACTGAAATTGTCAGGAATGTCCATATTGTGCATATTCTAATAATTCATCCGCCATATATGAATCCAAATACTTAGGTCTGACACAGATTCATGTTGTAATAAATGCAGCTAGGAAAATGGAACATGTTTTCATCTAATAGGACACTGCCAAATCTTGCAGTTCTGTTCGATTTACCTGCACTTTCAGATTAAATTGGGTTAAAAATTCCCAGTTTACCATAACTTTGTCAACTTTAGCTCTGCTATATTTTATTACTTTCTAAATATAGCAAAAACTTGTTAGAGGCAATAAAATGTAAATGGTTACAGAATAGACCTCTGCATTAAGGAAAAGCTGTTGTAAGGTAGGGGGCCCAACATACTAAGTCATGGGGGGCGGTGTCCAAAAGCTCCACATACAAAATATATATACCTAATTTACTCAGGTGGTAACTTTATTTTGGTTATAGTGTTAATTAGATGTTTACTTGTTCCTAGCTAACATGTATATGTGTATGTAGCCCATTTTATTTGTTACATTTTGAATGGCTCTTTTATGGTGCTTTATTGCTGTAAAAGTTTCCATCATGACCCTAGGCTAAAGTTATATAGATAAAGAAATAGGAAATGTTTCCACTGCACTGTACTGTACTGTACTCATCAAGACTATACAGTGCATTCAAACCTGTGGGAAAGTTTAAACATGTTTATAAAAATTGATCAACTACATGTTGTTGTTTGTAGCTAAGATAGTTTTACTTTCTTACTTGTAGAATTTGGTTATGTGTGGAAAAGCCTCGACTTGTAAAGAAATACTGGTTTAATTATGAAAAGGCTAAAATCATAATAAGGGGTTTGTGGTGTACAATGGGCTCACAGGCAGATACTCTGCTGTTGGTCAGCATGTGCTCCAAAATTATGCTTTTTCCATTTAAAAATATGATAGGGCTGTGGGGATTTTTCAAAAACTCAATGTCATACTTGTGGGTCTGCAAAGGTTCCCTATGTAAGTGCTGTCCAACTTCTGTGGTACCGACGGCCGGAATTTTTCCAACCTACGTGGTGGAGGGCCGATAATGGAAGCCAGTTTTGGCCACTCCCCTTTTTGAAACCGCACCCACTTGAAACCACACCTGTGTTATCACATGACCATACCCATTAATGGTTGTAGTACAGCAAAAACCTGCCATACTCTGCCTTCCCTACCCTGCCTGTGTGTGCCATACTCTGCCTGCCCTACCCTGCCTGTGTGTGCCATACTCTGCTTGCCCTATGCTGCCTGTGTGTGCCATACTCTCTCTGCCCTACCCTGCATGTGTGTGCCATACTCCGCCTGCCCTACCCTGCCTGCGTGTGCCATACTTTGACTGTGTGTGCCATTCTTGGCTGGTTTGTGCCATACTCTGCCTGCCCTACCCTGCCTGTGTGTGCCATACTCTGCCTGCCCTACCCTGCCTGTGGGTGCCATACTCTGCCTGCCCTACCCTGCCTGTGTGTACCATACTCTGCCTGCCCTCCCCTGCCTGTGGGTGCCATACTCTGCCTGCCCTCCCCTGCCTGTGGGTGCCATACTCTGCCTGCCCTACCCTGCCTGTGTGTGCCATACTCTGCCTGCCCTACCCTGTCTGTGTGTACCATACTCTGCCTGCCCTCCCCTGCCTGCCTGTGGGTGCCATACTCTGCCTGCCCTCCCCTGCCTGTGTGTGCCATACTCTACCTGCCCTCCCCTGCCTGTGGGTGCCATACTCTGCCTGCCCTACCCTGACTGTGGGTGCCATACTCTGCCTGGCCTACCCTGCCTCTGGGTGCCATACTCTGCCTGCCCTACCCTGTCTGTGTGTACCATACTCTGCCTGCCCTCCCCTGCCTGCCTGTGGGTGCCATACTCTGCCTGCCCTACCCTGCCTGTGGGTGCCATACTCTGCCTGCCCTACCCTGCCTCTGGGTGCCATACTCTGCCTGCCCTACCCTGCCTGTGGGTGCCATACTCTGCCTGCCCTACCCTGTCTGTGTGTGCCATACTCTGCCTGCCCTACCCTACCTGTGGGTGCAATACTCTGCCTGCCCTACCCTGCATGTGGGTGCCATACTCTGCCTGCCCTACCCTGCCTGTGGGTGCCATACTCTGCCTGCCCTACCCTGTCTGTGTGTGCCATACTCTGCCTGCCCTACCCTGCATGTGGGTGCCATACTCTGCCTGCCCTACCCTGCCTGTGGGTGCCATACTCTGCCTGCCCTACCCTGCCTGTGGGTGCCATACTCTGCCTGCCCTACCCTGTCTGTGGGTGCCATACTCTGCCTCCCCTACCCTGTCTGTGTGTGCCATACTCTGCCTGCCCTACCCTGCCTGTGGGTGCCATACTCTGCCTGCCCTACACTGCCTGTGGGTGCCATACTCTGCCTGCCCTACCCTGCCTGTGGGTGTCATACTCTGCCTGCACTACCCTGCCTGTGGGTGCCATACTCTGCCTGCCCTACCCTGCCTGTGTGTGCCATACTCTGCTTGCCCTATGCTGCCTGTGTGTATGGCACACACAGGCAGCATACAGTGACACAATGCTGGCACTGCTCCTACAGTCTTCACAATAACTATATATTAAAACACTTTTTAATTGCAGTACCACCTCAGTCTTTTTGTAGTGTGCAGGGATTATTTGTGGTTTCTACTGCTCCTACAGTCTGTCTGAGGTGTGAACAGGGGAACAATGTGGGTGATTACAGCCTGAATCTGAGGTGTGAGCAATGCAGGGGGGGCAGTTAATCACAGTACTGATACCATTTAAAGCTTACACAAGAGTAAGCCATCAAAGCAGCCAGACAGGTGGGGGGCCACACAGAGGGGGGTCGCGGGCCGCCAGTTGGACAGCACTGCCCTATGTGACTGGATCTTTGGTTTTTGAGCTGCACAAGTTTATAGAAATCAACATATTTAGAGATACTTAAAGGGTAACAAAAGGTAGAATCAATAAAGGGACCAAGTTGTTAGGCACTCCCCAGGATTCTATTGCTTACTTCATACCTGGGGTACTTTTCCTCAGCCATGTTGTTTCAGTGTCCCAGGGATCCCCTGTGCCACCCTGGGTGAGTGCATGCTACCATACACAGTACATAACCATAGCTTCCAACTGTAACGATTTTCACGGGACAGTCCCTCTTATGACAGCTCAACCCAGAGTCCCAGATTCTTACTGAAAAGTTCCTCATTTCCCTTTGATCTCCTGCACTTAAGCTAAAAAAATTTAATTAAAAAGTAACTTTTGGCAAAAAGCCCAGAAAGTTAACAAGCCACATCTGCACAATTGTAACTAATAAGCTAAACAGGTCTCATGGGGACTTGTAGCTTAAAGGGCAATTTCAGCTATTTTAACAAAACTGTAGCAACACATAAAACAAGACCCCCAACACCCCCAGAAATGTGTTCAAACTTTAAATAACCTGCCAAATTTAGTCAAATGGTAGTGGTATTTAGGGGGTGTGGTTGCAAAAATGGGCATGTTCAAAAAAAAATTCACCGCGTTGCACACGGCATTAATTTTTGTCCCTGTTTCCATTTTCAAAATGTTGGGAGGTATGCACCTTCAGTAGCAGCAGTGGATGCCTGGGACACCTAAATGATATTATGGCTTACAATGGTGCTCATGTAGCTTTAGCAAACATTCAGGTACAGGTATAGGACCTGTTATCCAGAATGCATGGGACCTAGAGTCTTTCCATAAATTGGAACTCCATACTTTAAAGGTGCCCATACACCTTAAGATCGCCAAGCGAGCGGATCTTCTCTGCCCTGGGGCCAAAACGATCGAATTATAACGACGGGCATAGGCAAAGTCAAGGTATAACAGTACCTTGTACTTGATTCTAAGATATAATTATTCCTTACAGGAGGCAAAACAAAAGGAAACATGTTTCACTATTTTGAATTGTTTGATTAAAATGCAGTCTGTGGAGATGACCAGTGAAGTGTGCAAACGCATGGCAAAAGCAAATGTACCAATTTAAACCATAAGTAGACATAGCTGAAACCATGGCAGGAAAAATGTGCTAAAAGCATACAAAAATAGTCAGTCCAATCATGTGCTACATAAGCAAACACACTTCAACTGTAAATTCCCTCTAAATGCTGATCAATATCTTTGTGATCTCATTGAAATTCCAGTACATGTTCTGCCAGGACTTCCCATGGAAAGAAAGCTTAATAATGAAGACTAAGTACAGTGCTGATGAGCACATTCCTTAGATAAATTTTAACATTTTCTGCAATGAAGAGTTGGGAATCTGATTATATAGGAAGATTTAACATATCCATATGAACTGTACAAACTGTGTACAGAAGAAACCCTGTTTTGTTAAAGAAAAAAACTCATTCCTGTAACTAATCTCTTACAATGGCACTAACATAGCAATATGACTAACATAATGTAGTAAGAATGATAAAAACTAACCTTAGCCTGAGGAAATGTAGACATACAGCTTATTGAAGTTTCAGCAGTGACTGCATTTATAAGTGACCATGTATTGGCAGACCCTTCAAGGTATCCAACTGATAAGCCATAAACAGGGAAGGGACAAATGCTATTGTTCCATTCATTTGGGCCTATGGCCTGAGTGATGAGGTCTGAAGGGTTTAAAGTAAAGAGGACCTGCAGCTCCTATCACTCTCTCATTTATCTGATGTACTATGCTCCCACTGATAAAGTACATCAGGTTGCAGATCAGACAGAAAGATGGTCTGCTTGTGTGAGCTTAGAATTACTGTCCTGGTAACTGCCATTCCATGGTACATGTACAAGTACATTAGAGGGGATTATAGGCAGATAGGGGGTGTTCTTTTTTCCCATAAAGACGATCAAAGCACCAAAGGCCACCCCTTTAGATTAGAGGAACGGAGCTTCCATTTGAAGCAGCGTAGGTGGTTTTTCACGGTGAGGGCAGTGAGGTTGGGGAATGCCCTTCCTAGTGATGTGGTAATGGCAGATTCTGTTAATGCCTTTAAGAGGGGCCTGGATGAGTTCTTGAACAATCAGAATATCCAAGGCTATTGTGATACTAATATCTACAGTTAGTATTAGCGGTTGTATATATAGTTTATGTATGTGAGTGTATAGATTGGTAAGTATAGGTTGTGTGTGCTGGGTTTACTTGGAAGGGTTGAACTTGATGGACTCTGGTCTTTTTTCAACCCTATGTAACTATGTAACTACGGTGAGCGGCCGTTTAGCCGGCCAGGGTAGAAAATTTTGGTTCATGTATTTTGTATCTGCTGATATCCTTGGGGGACCTACAATAGAAGTCACTTGTGAAAGATCGGTGTCTGCCTACTATTTCATGTTCAGAACATCCTCTGATTTGTTATTTTTAGGGCTTTATCCTACAATTTCAGTCTAAATGTTAGTTTTAGATCATTGCATTTAAACGTACAATCTATTTGGAAGAATACTAAAATCTGAACATGTATGGCCACCTTTACACAAACCACCAGATGACATGCATGCTCCTAATCAAATAAAACCTTATTAAACTACAAGCTAAACAGACTTTGTGGCAATGGCACAAGGCTTTTTGATCACCACATTTAGGGAGAACATCAATGAAAACATACTTCCTTAAAATATGATGGTGCAGTCTATAGCAACAGGTGATGCAGACATGTCAGCTGTAGGGATTACCGGGAAGTCTGTTTTGATCCCCAAGGTTTTCACTGAGAGGAAATCTGTGATCAAAGATGTCTGTGTGCTGTGAGCCTTGCACATACAGTTTTCAACTGATAATCATATTGTTCCTATTCAAATCAGTTATTAGCAGAAATCGTGGGGGTTAGTGAGTTTTGATTGCCACCTCTGATCAAAGCATGCCAGGTGCCAAAACTCATATATCTTAGTTGGTTGTTTTCTCTTTTTTGGGGAATAATATTGCGGTTTAATTGGGTACTCACTTTTTTGTCTTAGTTTAGTTTAAAAAGATGAATTCTAATATGCTTATTGACACTGCAGGGCACCTTTACAACTGCAGTCAGTGTGTCAGTAATGAAATTGCCCTTGATTATGGAATGAAGACAGAATATGGTACAGGTATAGGATAACTAGTGCACAAACCTGATAGCTTGCAATTATGGGAAGACCATCTCCCATATAGTCTATTTTAATCTAATAATGTAAAATGTAAAAATTTTTTTTTATTTTTCTCTGTAATAATAAAGCAGCGCCCTGTACTTGTTGGCATGTAAGATGCATAAAGGCCTACTGTGGGCACAGCAGTTCTATTGGATTCATTTAGTGGTTAAATATTTTTTAACAGCCTTAATGTAAGATGATAAAAGCTACAGAACAATCTCAGAAAACCCCACCTGCCAAGCATTTTCGATAATAAATTCCATAACTGTAACATGCTTTTAATTAATGACCTTTTGTTGTTTGGCCCTGAAAAGTAAGTTGGTCCAGTGATCAGAACTATGTTTTTTTATTTTTAGTTGTGTTGACCACTGCACATGATGATTAAAAGTGTGCTCTGCACCATCAGTGGCCTTACTAGTAACACCACACCTTGAAGAATAAACCAATGCAAAGCACTCAAATAAGTGGCGTCCCTCTGCCAGCTGCCCACTTGCCACTTTAATTAAACTGGCAGAAGGGGGTGGAAGGAGGCTCTACTGTACAGCACACCCTGCTGTCCAGGCCTCATCATGGGGCCTGCTGTATGGTAGATATACCCTTGCACACCATCAAAGTAAAAAAATCTTGGCAATGGATAAACTTGCAGCAATTAGATGTCTCTAAATTATGTCATAGTCCTTTTTGTGACCTTCTGATTTGTGAGTCTAACATTAGAACATAGAACTGTACATTCCTTAGGGCTCTGGTACACGGGGAGATTAGTCGCCCGCGGCAAAACTCCCTGCTCGCGGGCGACTAATCTCCCCGAGTTGCCTTCCCTCTGCCATCCCACCGGCGAACATGTAAGTCGCCGGCGGGATGGCAGACGCGGCGGCGCGATTTCGCGCAAATCGCCGAAAAAGACTCGCGAGGCTTTTTCGGCGATTTCCCGAAATCGCCCCGCCGCGTCTGCCATCCCGCCGGCGACTTACATGTTCGCCGGTGGGATGGCAGAGGGAAGGCAACTCGGGGAGATTAGTCGCCCGCGAGCAGGGAGTTTTGCCGCGGGCGACTAATCTCCCCGTGTACCAGAGCCCTTAGAATTCTAGTCCTTAGATGTCTAGCAGTTGCTAGATAGATAATGGTTACTCTTAATTAGGATGTACTATATGGCATGAACAATTTTTTGTTAAAAACACAGCACATCATAACAGTGTTTAAATATAAAGGCTGCTTTTAATTTTGGTGCTGCTGCTGCAGTCAATAAATGTGTAACTAATATCATTGCTTCTGCTTTGTCAGTGTATTGGTTTTAGTCACAATGACCTTGATCAAATGAAATAGAATACAATGCCAGAATGTGGCAAGCAGGAGTCTCTTGCTTAGAAAATTGTGTATTTATATGGAACCAAGGCAGAGGCTGACTGTAGACTGCAGAAAGGTCATTTTAAAGGATATGGGCTGCTGCTACCAATAGCATGCAATTGGATTCAGAAAATGCAATAGCCATAAAAAGTCACTATTAACAGTGGCATGACTATAAAAGAAGTAGACCCCATAGTCAAGGGGGCCGCGAGGGACATGACCAGGCAGGTGGGGGTGTTGTGGTGTCCAAAAATTTTGAATCGGGGTGGGGGCTGGCGCTATATAGTTAAGCCACTGACTGTCAACTTCAAGTTTTCTGCTCCTTATGGTGGATTTTTGTAAACTTTATTAAACCACACACATATACAATAAAAGACCCTTGTGCAATAACTTTTAGCAACTAGTGTGTACATTTTTTTTGTGAAACTGCTGCAAAAATTTGTTGAGTGTTAAAGTATGGTTGCATCAAAAAGTCATAGTCGGGTCAAAAGAAAGTTGTGCACATCTCACAAATTTTTAGCTGTTTCACAAATTTTTCAGCAGTTTTTCAAATTTTCGGTGAATGGAAACGGGGCAGATTCGCTCTTTACTATTAGCAATCAATGTAATTTATTGTTCAGTGCTGCAGAAAGTGCTGTCACTTAATAAATATGTGTTAATAATAATAATTATCATCAACATAATACTGTTTGCTTTTAAACATGTAAACAGTAAATGCTACCTGTTGATTAGTTGTTATCGGTGACTAAACCTATACTATTGTAAAGGTGGCCATACATGTGGCGATTTTCGATCTTTCGTGCGACCATTGTTCCCATCCTCCACAGACGATTAGGGCTGAATCGTCAGATATGGAGGGAGAAACAATAGGATTTCTACCTCCTTCTACCGATTCAGCCCTGAAGGTAGATTTTGCTCAGGTGCCTTCAATGGCGCCCGATCAAAATCTTTTAACCCGCCCGATCGGCGAGTCGACCAATATCCACAGTCCTCTGCGATATTGGTCGGCTCACTGACTTGCCATACACACATCGAATATCGTACGACATGAGGTTTCGTACTATATCATTGGTGCGTGTATGGCCCACTTAAGCCTTGTTCCCACTCTAGATTTAGGAGCTGGATGTTTTGAATCTTTATTAACTGCCTAATGTTTTCTATACACCAGCATCAAGATTCTGGACGGGTTGGTTCTAGTGTAAAATATTCACCATGGTTGAGACAGATTTTACAGTATTTTATAAAGTTATGGTAATCTTTTGAATTGTTGTGTTTTGGCAACTAAAGTATAGATAATGAATGATAATATGCCTTGAAAACAGATAGGGCAGCTGTAATAAATGGGAAAAAGTAGCATTTGCCTGGGGACTACCAGAGAGGGGTTCACCATCAGACCTTTCAAAGGCAATAACTTTTGAATAAAGTCCCAAAAATGGCAAGCCAGTGTAGTCAGTGCAACCCATGTATGTGGTAGATATGTGAAGAACTATTAATGAGATATTTGCAGTGTTTGTTTTCATTTATCAGCAGTGGGGCTAACTATAAACAATACTGTACCATAATTTTCACTTGAGTCCTGACAATAGGGCAAAAATGTTCCTTTCGTGATGTAGTTTTTGTGTTAATGTATCATAATGACATGATTTTTTTGTTCCTCATAGGTTCTCCTTTGCACAAACAGGGATCTACCTCTTCAGCTTGTGGAGAAAAATCAAGCTCAAAATTCACAGAGGTTGGGGATGAATTTGCTGGAGATTTTGAGGTTGGAGAGCGTGTATGGGTCAATGGAGTGAAGTTAGGAGTTGTGCAATACTTGGGAGAAACACAGTTTGCACCAGGACAGTGGGCAGGAGTTGTATTGGATGATCCTGTTGGAAAAAATGATGGATCTGTAGGTGGAGTGCGCTATTTTGAATGCCAGCCATTACAAGGGATTTTTACAAGGCCATCCAAACTGACCCGACAACCTGTGGCAGATGGCACAGGGAGTGATTCTCATTCAGTAGAGTCATTGACAACACAGAACTTGTCCTTGCATTCTGGAACAGCCACCCCGCCTCTTACTACACGTATTGTACCTTTGCGGGAAAGTGTCTTAAACAGTACCATAAAGACGGGAAATGAGTCAGGTTCAAATCTTTCGGACAGCGGATCAGTGAAAAAAGGTGATAAAGATCTGAGGATTGGAGATCGTGTTCTGGTAAGCACTTTCTTGTTTTTTTGCTATGGTTCACAATAAAAATGAATGAGAAAAATATGTTTTATATTGACATGTAAACTCGCATGGATTTCAGGAGTCTTTTTGATTTGCTCCCAACACACATATACATGGTCACCAGCAGTAACAGCACTGTCACCTGCTGTCAGTAATGTGCACCAGCATTTTACTTAACACCAGCCATCAAAAAAGGCTCCCAAAATCCTTAGATACAGACAGAGCAGGAAACATGACTGGTAATCAAACAAATTAAACAGATCTGTGTTGGTACCTCTTCCACAGAAACAGCCTATAAATTATAAGGCCACACCTTATTGCGACTGCATATTAGCCTTTATGTCCCAGACCTAGGGGCTGATTTACTAACCCACGAATCCGACCCGAATTGGAAAAGTTCCGACTTGAAAACGAACATTTTGCGACTTTTTCGTATGTTTTGCGATTTTTTCGGATTCTTTACGAATTTTTCGTTACCAATACGATTTTTGCGTAAAAACGCGAGTTTTTCGTATCCATTACGAAAGTTGCGTAAAAAGTTGCGCATTTTTCGCGTAAGTTTTAACGCTACGAAAAATGCGCAACTTTCGTAATGGATACGAAAAACTCGCGTTTTTACGCAAAAATCGTATTGGTAACGAAAAATTCGTAAAGAATCCGAAAAAATCGCAAAACATACGAAAAAATCGCAAAATACCGATCATTACGAAAAAAACGCATTTCGACCCGTTCGTGGGTAAGTAAATCAGCCCCCTAGACAGAGATCTATATTTCAGTAAAACACCAACTAGCCACAAATCAGTGCTGCATTTTTTATTGTCTGGGGGAAATACATGAGGGAAACGAGCAACATGGATGCTCCTGTATGAGTTTAAAGGCAGAAAAGTAATGTTCTGTGTATAAAATTCTCATGTCACATTTCTCCTTATAGGAATAATCAGTACACTTCCTAGAACTGAGAAAAATGAATGTAGTGATGCTCAATCTTCTCAACTTATATGTATTACTACATATAAGTGTGAATGTTCTTTTGCTACCTTAGCATGGGCATTTTCTTTAGCTGCTCACAAATAGATTGTTAATAAACATCAATAACCCTCAGTCTACTCTACTTAGTTTGTCCAAAATTTGCTTATGTAGTGTTTAGGCTAGGAACACTAGGAACAGACACCTTTCTGAGTTTTACTAAACTCTCTTTTAAACCAATACAGTATAAGACTAGGTTTTTTAGGGTTTACAAAAGTATTTGTTGCAAGGAAAATAATATCCCCTTAACTATATGCTAAAAAAAATGTGTATATATATATATATATATATATATATATTTACGTGTATATGTATATTTACTACATAGCAACATTTATTTAGGCTGAAGAAAGATGCATATTCTTAGGGGCTGATTTACTTACCCACGAACGGGTCGAATGGAGTCCGATTGCGTTTTTTTCATAATGATCGGTATTTTGCGATTTTTTCGTATGTTTTGCGATTTTTTCGGATTCTTTACGAATTTTTCGTTACCAATACGATTTTTGCGTAAAAACGCGAGTTTTCGTATCCATTACGAAAGTTGCGTAAAAAGTTGCGCATTTTTCGTAGCGTTAAAACTTACGCGAAAAGTTGCGCATTTTTCGCGTAAGTTTTAACACTACGAAAAATGCGCAACTTTTTACGCAACTTTCGTAATGGATACGAAAAACTCGCGTTTTTACGCAAAAATCGCATTGGTAACGAAAAATTCGTAAAGAATCCGAAAAAATCGCAAAACATACGAAAAAGTCGCAAAATGTTCGTTTTCAAGTCGGAACTTTTCCAATTCGGGTCGGATTCGTGGGTTAGTAAATCAGCCCCTTAGAGTTCATCCTTTTTGTCTAAATGAAATCTGCCTAACTGCTAGTTGATCCAGAGGAACATGAAAAAAACCCTCTGTACCTCACCTTACTGGGCCTTCTGCAACCACTGGGTCTCTGTAATTTAGCTCCTGCCTTTACCTTACTAAGTACCTGGTTCATTCCATTTAAAATATTGAACCTCAGGACTCTCTCTCAGATTTATTATGCAGTACTAAACCCAGCAAATTGTCCCCCTTTCCTAAGAGGTCCTGGGGAGCTTTGCAAATAACATTAGAGTAAGCTTCACACCTGCATATACTGCAGACAATAACTTCAAATCTCTAAAGGGGCGCTAGACCTATTATTATTTGGGCTTTAAAGAAAAACTATACCCCCAAACAATGCAGGTCTCTTTAAAAATATATCACATAAACCAGCTTATATATAAAACCCTGCTTCATCTAAATAAATGATTTTCATAAAACTATACTTTTTTTAGTACTGTAGTATGTGCCACTGGGTAATCCAAAATAGAAAATTGCCATTTTAAGAATTAAGGGACGTCTCCTGGGATCATGCATACATATGAATGGCAATAGTTCTGATTTTTACTCTCACACTTATTTCTGTTAAAGTTAGAGCTGCATTATTTCTGGTCATGTGATCTCTGAGGGAGCACACAGCCCATCACAAAATGGTGGCTCAAGACAAAAGATGTAAAAGGATATATTGATATATACAATATATATATACAATATATATATATTGTGTATATATATATATATATATACAATATGTTCCAGTTTGGCAATATAGGTCACTTAACATGATGTAACCTATTTATTGATTAAGTATTTAATCTAGGAGTATAGGTTTCCTATAAGATTTAGATCCCCTGCTGTTCTTTGCTTCAGTATGGTGACAAAATAGTTCACAGATACAGGCTTGAAACACAACATTACTGGACATTAATAGTTATTTAAACAGAACATCAGGGAGGCTTCCTGCTATTCCAGGACTTTTAAAAGCTTAAATAAACATGGAGATGTTAAGCATTCTTCTTAGTAGTATTCCTTTGACGTTTAAAGAGTAATATATGTCATCCTGCTTCTAATCTCTCAGGAAGAACTGTACCGTGCCTATTGCCTGTTAATATTAAAAGACATCCAACGCTGATAATTCTAGTCTTTCATGACATTTTTTGCCCATGCTCTCTATGTTTCTCTTCATTCCATGTTTAATGTTTCACAAAAAAATCATTATTACAGAACATTTGCTGCTCATTCAGCCAAAGCAGGCAAAGTTGTGAACTGTAGCAGGTTTAATTATTATATTTCCAAACATGTAAGAGGACAGCTTCTGGCACCTCTGTGAGTGATGAGACGGGAGTGATGTGCCACAGGAAGATGATCAAACAGAACCCATTGAAATAACAGAAAAGGAAAGCTGTCCTGCAAGTGCAAGGAGGCTACTCATGGTCTCAAATTTTTTGTGGAACGGAGCACATTTTTCTAGCTGTGTGAGCTCATTAACTGAAAAAAAAAAAACAGAAAAGTTCTGAGCAGATTGCTTTGTGTACTTAACAGTCGATCTGTTTATAGAAGATATTTTCCCACACTACCAGCTGACATTTAATCTCAATTCAGATACTTTATACTGGCTAATAATAAATTAAACGTGGAGCTAAATGTTGTATGCCTTGAATGAAATATTCAACTTTAATGTTGGTTATTTATTTCCCCAGAGTAATGATTGCCCCTAGTACTTTTCTATTGTACAGGTTTAGAATCTATTATCCAGAATGTTCAGGACCTGTGTTTTTTCACATAATTTGGATCACCATACCTAAAAAAATTATTTAAACCCAATAGGATCTTTTGCCTACAATAAGGATTATTTTATCTTAGTTTGGATCAAGTACAGGGTACTATTTTATTATTACAGAGAAAAAGGAAACCATTTGTAAATGTCAATTATTTGATTAAAATGGAGTCCATGGGAGTTAGCTTTCCTGTAATTCAGAACTTTCTAGTACCTGTACAGGGTTTTCAGATAACGGATCCCATACATGTACTGTATATCGCCACCCCAAAGACGCATGAAGAAACACTTACTGCAAAATGCGTCTCTCTATGGTTTAACAATGCCTATAGAGATAGCTATACTTTAATTGGATTAATTTTATATAATCCAAGTTTGCCATCTTAAGTTAGCTTTTAGTATATACATATATTTCATATTTATAGCTACTTTTCAACTGGTCTTAATTTTCCTATTTGTTATAGTTAATTAACTATTTGGTTGCCTATTTAGCCTCTTTTCAGCATCATAATGGAGGTCATTGATACCCAGAGCCAAAACGCTATTGCTTTATGAGGCTACAGTTTTATTGTTTTTAATATCTTTTATTACTCATCTTTCTATTCAGGTCCTCTTTCATTCATGTTCCAAACTCTCATTTAAACCACTGTTAGTTGCTAGGGTAGCTTTGACCATGACAACCAGATAGCTGCTAAAATTCCAAAACTGGAGAGCTGCTAAACAGATTACCAGCTGAATGCAGTTTTTTTTTAATAGCTGAGGGTTTACTCATATAATGCAGCTGCATTGTATATTGTAGTTTGCAGGTAAAGCAGATTGTAACCAAATAGCTTAGGGCTGTGGCAGATGGGGAGATTAATCACCGGCAATTAATCTCCTCAATATGCCATCCCACCGGCTTAAATGTAAATCAATGGTGGGATGGCATATGTGGCGTCACGATTTCCCCGAAATCTCGGAAGTTGCCTTGAGAGGAAACTTTGGCGATTTCGGCGCCACGTATGCTATCCCACCGGCGATTTACATTCTCGCCGGTGGGGTGGCATTTCGGGGAGGTTAGTCACCCGCGTCAAGGGAGATTTGTCACGGGCGACTAATCTCCCCGTCTGTTACAGCCCTTATATAACTTAGAATTGTTGTACATCCCCCAAAGGGTCCTTATATTAGTGAGTCCCAGGCTAAACCTTTTGCAAGCATTAAGGGAAACAGTGACTGAGAGGATCACAGACTTGGAAGTAATCAAGTGGTTTGACTTTCCAAACATACACATTTTACAGCTGCTTGCAAACATAAACATTACAAGTTTAACATAATCTTTACCAGCTGTCTGGTGTACGCTTAAACAAAAGCTTGCTGAAATCAGTGGTAGTTTTTATTTTACTTAAATTGCTGTCAACCCAGATTTACCCAGACTTTATCTTTATTTACAGATAAATATCTAAAAACAAAATTTGTTATTTAAGGCTAATGTTAGGTGGTGAATTGCAATTTCCTTTTTCCAACAAAATATCCAGACAACCCCATCCTCATTCTGAAACCAAGGATAATAATATAAAGTTGGTCCTTTGCTTTGCTGCTGTAAAAGCCTCTTTGAAGGCTTATCACTAGATTTTGGAACATTGTTAGTAAATTTGTTTTCCTTCAGCCACAAGAGAATTAGTGAGGCTGGGCAATGATTTGGAGTAATCTGGCCTGGCTCACAGTCAGTGTTTGAATGCAGTTGGTTTGGGGTCAGGGCTCTGTCCAGGCCATTTTGGTTCTTCCACTCCCATCTCAGCAAACCAATTCTCTGTGGACATCACTTAGTGCACTGGGATGTTATTGTGGAGAAACGGGAAGGGACCTTCCTCTAAACTGTTTCAACAAAGTAGGAAGCAAAGAATTGCTTTGCATTTAATCTATGAAAAATGCCCTGGCAATATTCGCCTTTACCAGCCTTCACAGTATGCTGCACGCATCCAGCAAACATTGCAGTTAGCTTTATGCACTTAGTCAGATAGTACTCCTGTCATCTGCCAAACTCATATTTATACATTAGAATTCCAGATGGTAAAGCTCAATTCATCATTCCAGAGACCACTTTTCCAGCAATGGGACCTTTGCATGACTCCTAATAGACAGCCAGTACTTGGTACTGGTCATGGTGATATTGGCATGCCTGTGGAAACACATGTTGTTGTGTTGATTTTGCGACCAGAGGCAGTTTAAAACTCAGCAGTGTGCGTGTTCCATCTGTGGACATGGGATCATTACACACTGCAGCTTCAGCATATCACTTTGTCACTGAACTGTTGTTGCTCCTAGATGTTTCAAATTCACATCACTTAGCTTACAGCTGACTGAAGAACTAATGGGGCAGAAATATGACAAACTGGCATGTTGAAAGGTGGCAAACTATGATTGTGCCACATACAACGTCACTGAAGTCTTCCGTACAACCCATTCAACTGACAGTGTTTGTTGCTAGAGATACAGTGGCTTGCAAAAGTATTCGGCCCCCTTGAACTTTTCCACATTTTGTCACATTACAGCCACAAACATGAATCAATTTTATTGGAATTCCACGTGAAAGACCAATACAAAGTGGTGTACACGTGAGAAGTGGAACGAAAATCATGCATGATTCCAAACATTTTTTACAAATAAATAACTGCAAAGTGGGGTGTGCGTAATTATTCAGCCCCCTTTGGTCTGAGTGCAGTCAGTTGCCCATAGACATTGCCTGATGAGTGCTAATGACTAAATAGAGTGCACCTGCGTGTAATCTAATGTCATTACAAATACAGCTGCTCTGTGACGGCTTCAGAGGTTGTCTAAGAGAATATTGGGAGCAACAACACCATGAAGTCCAAAGAACACACCAGACAGGTCAGGGATAAAGTTATTGAGAAATTTAAAGCAGGCTTAGGCTACAAAAAGATTTCCAAAGCCTTGAACATCCCATGGAGCACTGTTCAAGCGATCATTCAGAAATGGAAGGAGTATGGCACAACTGTAAACCTACCAAGACAAGGCCGTCCACCTAAACTCACAGGCCGAACAAGGAGAACGCTGATCAGAAATGCAGCCAAGAGGCCCATGGTGACTCCGGGGGAGCTGCAGAGATCTACAGCTCAGGTGGGGGAATCTGTCCATAGGACAACTAATAGTCGTGCACTGCACAAAGTTGGCCTTTATGGAAGAGTGGCAAGAAAAAAGCCATTGTTAACAGAAAACCATAAGAAGTCCCATTTGCAGTTTGCCACAAGCCATGTGGGGGACACAGCAAACATGTGGAAGAAGGTGCTCTGGTCAGATGAGACCAAAATTGAACTTTTTGGGCAAAATGCAAAACACTATGGGGCACATTTACTAATCCACGAACGGGCCGAATGCGTCCGATTGCGTTTTTTTCATAATGATCGGTATTTTGCGATTTTTGTCGGAAAATTATCGCGACTTTTTCGTTACCAATACGATTTGTGCGAAAAAACGCGAGTTTTTCGTAGCCATTCCGAAAGTTGCGCAAAATCTGGCGATTTTTCGTAGCATTAAAACTTGCGCAAAAAGTTGCGATTTTTTCATAGCGTTAAAACTTGCGCGAAACGTCGCGCCTTTTAAGTTTTAACGCTACGAAAAAGGCGCAACTTTTCGCGCAAGTTTTAACGCTACGAAAAAATCGCAACTTTTCGAATGGCTACGAAAAACTCATGTTTTTTCGCGCAAATCGTATTGGTAACGAAAAAGTCGCGATAATTTCCGAAAAGTCGTAAAGGCACCGAAAAAATCGCAAAAAATACGAAAAAGTCGCAAAATGTTCGTTTTCAAATCGGAATTTTTCCAATTCGGTTTGGATTCGTGTCTTAGTAAATGTGCCCCTATGTGTGGCGGAAAACTAACACTTCACATCACTCTGAACACACCATCCCCACTGTCAAATATGGTGGTGGCAGCATCATGCTCTGGGGGGGCTTCTCTTCAGCAGGGGCAGGGAAGCTGGTCAGAGTTGATGGGAAGATGGATGGAGCCAAATACAGGGCAATCTTGGAAGAAAACCTCTTGGAGTCTGCAAAAGACTTGAGACTGGGGCGGAGGTTCACCTTCCAGCAGGACAACGACCCTAAACATAAAGCCAGGGCAACAATGGAATGGTTTAAAACAAAATATATCCATGTGTTAGAATGGCCCAATCAAAGTCCAGATCTAAATCCAATCGAGAATCTGTGGCAAGATCTGAAAACTGCTGTTCACAAACGCTGTCCATCTAATCTGACTGAGCTGGAGCTGTTTTGCAAAGAAGAATGGGCAAGGATTTCAGTCTCTAGATGTGCAAAGCTGGTAGAGACATACCCTAAGACTGGCAGCTGTAATTGCAGCAAAAGGTGGTTCTACAAAGTATTGACTCAGGGGGCTGAATAATACGCACACCCCACTTTGCAGTTATTTATTTGTAAAAAATGTTTGGAATCATTTATGA
The DNA here is from genome assembly GCF_000004195.4 of Xenopus tropicalis. Taxonomy (NCBI): domain Eukaryota; kingdom Metazoa; phylum Chordata; class Amphibia; order Anura; family Pipidae; genus Xenopus; species Xenopus tropicalis. Next base: position 100,854,448 of record NC_030678.2, on the reverse strand, counting down.
TTTTCATTCCACTTCTCACGTGTACACCACTTTGTATTGGTCTTTCACGTGGAATTCCAATAAAATTGATTCATGTTTGTGGCTGTAATGTGACAAAATGTGGAAAAGTTCAAGGGGGCCGAATACTTTTGCAAGCCACTGTAGAATTGCTGCATGTTTAATTAAACACTGCTAGCAAAGTGTGTGGCCAAGTCCAAATAGCAGGGGCATCTGTACATTTTGGAGCATAAAATATATATCCTTCTTTTAGAAAATTCACCATGTCATCTTAGGCCCACAAAAACAGTATGCAATAATGAGAATTACAAGCATGTGCAACACCGTTGTCCTGCATACAGTTTTTGTGTGAAAATTGTTGCCCTGTATAGTTAATTAACAGCAAGGAGATCTATGATGAAACCTAGGGCAATAACAGACAAGGACATTAGTTGCCAGCGACGAATATCTCCTTCAAATGCCTTCCCACTGGTAAATTGCTGGTGGGAAAACATATGCGTTAGTGATATGCAGGTCAGGAAAACCTCAACCCACACCCTACCCCAACACACTAAATTTTGCCATTGGAGGACCTGTACCCAACCCATACCTGTGTCTTTACACTCTGCTTCTGCATGCACCTTAGGTTCCAAGACAGAAAAACTTTGGGAGCAGAGGAAGAGTGCACTTCCACAGTCTGACCTGCACCCAACCCAAACCCGCAATTGTCGCCCAAACTTTAACCCTAACCCATATGACCTAAGGGTAAACCCACGGGTCCTGCGGGTTGCTGGTCAACATGCACTTCCAAAGTTGCCCAAAGTTTCAGAAAGACAAAGCAATGCATATTTTTTCCCACCAGCGATTTACATTTTTAACTTTAGGATGGCATTATGAGCCGATTAGATGCCTGCGGTTCAGGAGATTTATCGCAGGCGACTAATATCCTTGTCTGTCAAGTTTCACAAATATCCTTGTAGACTACATTGGGCAACAAGGTATGGTGCTACTGAGGTAATGCTGTAAAATCTGTACTGTAACTAACTGTACTAATATTTATCTTGTGGGGACTTGCAGGTGGGTGGAACAAAGACAGGAGTTGTGCGTTATGTGGGAGAGACGGATTTTGCAAAAGGAGAATGGTGTGGAGTGGAGTTGGATGAGCCACTTGGGAAAAATGATGGGGCAGTTGCTGGAACAAGGTATTCATTATTTTTCTGGAATAATTTTAACGTGTAGATCGGTATCTTTGTCAAATGGTATCTGTGTCAAAAGCTCCATTATGTGTCACTTTTTTAAATAAACACTCCTTCATATTCCCAGAGGTACACTATGGGGGCTGATTTGCTAATCCACGAATCCGAATCCCGAATGGGAAAAAATCGGATTGGAAACGAACATTTTGCGACTTTTTCGTATTTTTTTTATTTTTTCCGTCACCGGCGCAACTTTTTCGTAGCTGTTACGACTTGCGCGAATTGTCATGACTTTTTCATAGCCATTATGACTTTCGTGAATTGTCGCGACTTTTTCATGGCCATTATGACTTTCGTGAATTGTCGCGACTTTTGCATAGCCATTATGACTTTCATGAATTGTCAAGACTTTTGTATAGCCATTACGACTTTCGCGAATTGTCGCAACTCTTTCGTATTGAGCGCTCGAAAAATTCGCAACAATTCGCAAAAAAGTCGCAAAATACCGATCATTACGAAAAACACGCAGACGCTTTTCGGACGTTCGTGGATTAGTAAATGTGCCCCTATGATTTAAGTTTACTCAGCAGCTGTGTTAGAGTTCATTATTGAGGAATGACTTGAGTGGGAAACCAGAAAGATATGATTAGAACAGTGTTACAACAGATAAAGAATATGAACTTAAATATATTTCTCAATACATATATATAATAGCCAGTATGCTATCTATGTCATTATTCTGCATGCTGGTTTCAGTATGTTTTATTAACAGTACTTAGATCAATATGCATTACATCACAAAATTCAGTTGAGATCTGTACATCAAATTTTTGAAAATCAAAAGCCAAGCATGTCAAGCAGTCGAAGAATTACTTACTACATAAAGCAATTAAAACTAAAAATAAATAATTATTTCTGAATGCTTATGTGTTCTCCACGATTTAGTGCAGAGATATGGACAAACACCTGCTACCCATGTCATCTGTCATCCAAGACATTTCTGACCTAATAAACTTTCCAATCAGCATTCCTCAAGACAGAAACAAAACAAGGAATGGTACTAAGCCAGCTGGCTTATACTCATTTGCTTGCACATTTTATTAGTGTTGGAGGCTAAGCTAAAGAGCTGTTGGGAACTAGGGAAAAGTTGGAAAAAAAATATTTTTTTACTGGTGATCTGTGCATACAGTAGTCAGTAGCCTAACACGCTCTGTACAGATGCATTCAGCATAAAACACTAGCAGAAATACAATGTTTAGTTTCACTCCTATGTGAGTAATCCCAACAAGGGTGGATTTCAAAATAAGCATGACATGAGATCATAGCTCCAATGTTGTCATACATTTTACTGGATATGAAAGACATACAAGATAAAACAGGCATATTATGCAGCACACTCCCATTCTCTATATCTTCTGGTACATGGTATGGATTAAAATCTCCATATTTTGGATGGTCACCTAAAGACTGGATGAAGGACATTGGTTTAAAAAGTGTAATAAATAAATATATGTAACATATAGGGTCTAGAACTTTGCTATTCATATGGCTACCTTTAGTACAAGTGGCTAATGTAAGTAACATGTAGTAACCTACGACAACAATTTAACATTGATGAATAATATCATATAAGGTCTAGCACTTTGCTATTTGTATGGCTACCTTTAGTACAAGTGGCTAATGTAAGTAACATGTAGTAACCTACAACAACAATTCAAAATCAGTGAATGGCCTAGTGTAGTAAAGTATGTTAAGGGCAAAAATCTGGCTGCTGTTTTATGTTTCACCCTTTACCCATGTTATGAGACCAATCAAAAAGTTCTATAAAATTACACTTAGCTTACCATATTTTTCATTTTAAAAAATTGTATGTCATAGTTAAGAACAAAAACTTTGTTTTTTACTCTCCAGGTATTTTCAGTGTCCTCCAAAGTTTGGCCTTTTTGCTCCAATTCACAAAGTCATCAGGATTGGCTTTCCATCTACTAGCCCGGCTAAGGCCAAAAAAAGCAAAAGGATGGCTATGGGAGTATCTGCCCTAACACACAGCCCCAGCAGTTCATCCATAAGCTCTGTGAGCTCTGTTGCATCATCAGTTGGAGGAAGACCCAGCAGAAGTGGTCTGGTGAGAATTCATTTTTGTCTATAATTATCAGGGATAATTGTGTTCATTTCCACTTTGTAGATCAGAGATAAGCATTGTTTGGCACTCCAGTGTTCGCAGAACCACAACCTCCAGCTGCACTAGTTTAGAGATGGTCGATCAGTGTTTTCTGAATCAGATGGGACAATAAAGACTTCCTGTATTGACTCCAGATTGTAAGGGAAGAACGCACAGTGCTACATGGGCATTAATTATGGGTTATTAATGTCTGGAGTATCTGTTTAGAAGTGTTAATATCTACATTAGATTTAAAATACTGTCTGCTTTAACTAGCTTCAAGTTGCTGCAGCTCTGTCCACTTTAAAAGAGTTTAGTTTACAGCTCAGTAAAAGGCCCCTGAATAGGTACTTCCAGAGCTGCCATCAGTCAATCAATTATTAGCTCACTGATCGCCTGGGCCCCCTGGGTGGTAGACCTGTCAACACGTAAAATGGGGCCCTGATAAAAAAAAATTTCACTAGTGTGAAAAATCTTCTTATTGACACCGATAACACCCCAATTATGCCACAACCTTACCTGTGATCCACCCAAACTCTGCATCCTCCAAACAAACCCCAACTCCTTTGTTACCCACGCATAGCATATTTTCATTTATGTGACCCCCCCCCCCAGCCAGTGGACTTCTGACTGCAGTTACCCCTGTACCTTCTTGATGGCTGCTCAGGAAAGTATTTGAGATATGACTATGTAATTATTGTAGTTTAGCATTATACAATGTATAACCATCACATTTAATGCTGCTTTCAGCTAAATTTATCATTAGTATAAAAACTTTGTGAAATGTGCCAAGAAACAAATCCAAGTAAAGAAATGGAAAGAAAACATCAGCAATGTTTATTATGTGGTTTTAATAGTTGGGCAATGGTTTCTTCAACTGCAGTGATTCTCATTTTATTATCCACAGCTCACAGAAACCTCATCAAGGTATGCACGGAAAATCTCTGGAACTACTGCACTACAAGAGGCACTAAAGGAGAAACAGCAACATATTGAGCAACTACTGGCAGAAAGAGATCTTGAAAGAGCTGAGGTGGCAAAGGCCACAAGTCATATCTGTGAAGTTGAGAAGGAACTCACGCTCTTAAAAACTAAACATGAGCAGGTAAAAAATATAAATTTAACCAACAAATAAAGTGTAAACATACAAACAAAAATTTAGGGAGGCTTTATATTCAGATATAAAAATACGTTTTTGGGAACCTCTCCAAACAAAAAAATCATTCCTGACCTCAGAGCCTCTTGTATGGATACCCTAGCCCAGTGCTGTCCAACTTCTGCGATGCCGAGGGCCGGAATTTCTCACGCATCCATGGTGGAGGGCCGCTAATGGAAGCCAGTTTTGACCACTCCCCCTTTAAACCACACCCACTTCAAACCACACCCATTTTATCACAATGGTAGTAGTGCAGCAAAAACCCAAATGCTTGGTCCTCACTGCAGGGATATCAACCATCATTCATATGTGAAAGAATTATATTATGTCATATTAAGACATACCCTAAAATCCATATGACTCCTCCTCCCCTGTGGATAGCATAGCAACCCCCAGCATATAATTACACACATTTAGGGACCATTTAATGGCTATTTCCAACTGCTAACAAACTCCCAGAACAAACCCCTGCCAGGTTCACCTCCCACAGGCACCTACTTGTGTGTGCCATACTCTGCCTGCCCTATGATGTCTGTGTCTGCCATACTCTGCCTGTCCTATGATGCCTGTATGTGCCATATGCTGCCTGTGTCTGCCATATGCTGCCTGTGTGTGCCATACTCTGACTGCCCTATGATGCCTGTGTGTGCCATATGCTGCCTGTGTGTGCCATACTCTGCCCTACCCTGCCTGTGTGTGCCATACTCTCCCTGCCCTATGCTGCCTGTGTGTTCAATAACCCTCCCTGTCCTATGCTGCCTGTTTGTGCCATACCCTCCCTGCCCTATGCTGCCTATGTGCCATACTCTGCCTACCCTATGCTGCCTACACACAGGCAGCATAGTCCAGGCAGTACATACAATGTCTGAGGTGTGAACAGAAAAACAATGAGGGTGATTACAGCCTGAGTCTGAGGTGTGAACACTGCAGGGGGTGAACAATGCATAGATTAAAAGGTGTGAACAGTACAGGGGATTACATATTTAAACAATACAGAGGGATTACAGCCTGAATCTGAAGTGAGAACCATGCAGAGGGGCAGTTAATCTCAGTACTGAAACCATTTAAAGTTTACACAAGGGTAAACCATCAAAGCAGCCAGACAGGTGGGGGGGCCACACAGAGGGTGGTCGTGGGCCGCATGCGGCCCGCGGGCCGCCAGTTGGACAGCACTGCCCTAGCCTAATGGCAGATAGCCTGGCTTACTTATACATCAACCAAATTATATGGAAATTATAGTCTAAGACAGAATACATAAATCCCAGAATAAAGTCACAGAACTGAATTTCTGCGCGGTGTGTTCTGTGCTGTCACTCTTATGGCACATTCATGTATAAGAACTTTTACCCCAATGTCTGATCCCCTGAATTAAGAATTTTAACAGTTGGCCCAAGACTAAATTTCATGGCAGATATAAATATATGGAAAAACTCTGGAATATATTGAAATACTTTGGTCTTATATTTTATTTGTTTGTTATTTTACATTTCTCCTCATTTTGTTATTCTGATAAGTCTAAAAAAGTAAAATATATTGTCAACTACTTAAATTCCTCTTTTATGTTTTTACCTCAGATCTTTGAGCACCATAATATTAAATGACTCTTTTTCTGTATATTAATGTCAAATAGGCCCTGTTTCCGATTTTATGACTCATTGTTGTTCTTAACAGTATGTAACTGAAGCAGAAGGTAATCTTCATCATGCTCGTGCACTCGTGGAGACATCACAGAAAGAAAAAACTGAGCTCCTTAACCAATTGGAAGAGGAAAGAAGGTAAATAAGATTTCTCTTGTGGAATTTATCTGGATCATCACATAAACCGTATAAATGATAAGAAACAGATTATAATACATATTGGTAAAAAAAAGGACAAAAAAGTATTGCTGGTTTAGGCCTACACAGCTTTAGCTGTTCAGCCCTTGGTTAGAAAATATATATTTTTTTTATAGGACAGAAACATCTTTGTAAGATATGTTTGTTTTAACTGCTTCTTTGAGGCCCCAGTAATGAAAAATATTTTTTTTCTTTTCAGGAAGGTGGAAGATCTCCAGTTCAGAGTAGAAGAAGAGTCCATAACAAAGGGTGATTTAGAGGTATTCTTTACAGTTTGGTTTGTGTTTCATTTTGATAATTTTATTCATAGACTGAAACTGAGCATGACTGTATTTCAAGCAACATCCAGGTGGGCTGATTCCCATGTGATTCCATTATTTGGAATGTGTATGTGATGCAGTTTGATAACTACTGTTTACTACTTTATCTATTTAGTTTGCTCATTGATTGGGTAACCAAGAGTTGCATGATAAGTAGGGAGGATGTGCAGCCGCTGACACATCTTGGTCAGACAACTTCCCACATGTGGTGACAGGAGGTTTTGCCTGACCAAACTCTGCACTAGGTTTATAGCAAGCTTAACCACATGGGTTTCATTTTTAATTAACTTAGCAATGCATAGAATCCAGTTAGCTTTCCCTGTAAAACCTGTGTTAGTTTGTGTATTTATAAGCTGTTTTGTTTAGTGAATGGGTAAGGTTTTCAGCCCCCCTTTTTTTAAATGATCTCTCTCCAAATACAAGCACTTTATTTAAGGGATACCCCATTATCCTTTTGATCTACAGGTGAATATGGCCCAGTTATTTAAGTATACAGTATTAATGCATAGTGACCATATATTCTCGTTAATGCCTTTTCTCCACTGTAATTAATATCATCTTGGCCAGAATTTCCTCATATCCAACACTAAGCTTAGTCACTCTTTTCTTGATTTAGTCACTTTTCTCTTTATTTTTTCTTTTTCAGTAATGTAAATCTTTTAAAAAAGAGAAACATGTGTAAAAAAATGTGTAGTGTGCTTGGTTATTGCTTACTGTGCCTGCAACACTCCTCTAATTTAGCTGGTGGCACAAAATGTCTTAGTGGTCATTTTCTGAAGTGAGCATTTAAACCTGCTGATGCCGAAAGTGTGTTAAAAGAAGCAGTTATGTACAAAGTGCTTATTAAGCTTAATAAATGCCCTCTAAGAGGTAAAAGTATCTGCACACCAAGCCTTTCTAGCTAATAGGTTAACAACAGTAAGTCATCAAATTACTGCAGGAAATTAGATTTACACTCAAAATAGGGATGTCACAAGGTCAAGTGCCATTTAAACTGTGAAAACTGTGTACATTTTATTGTGGAGTAGCTACCCGGAGTAACCCAACAGAATTTTCCTTTCAATTGTATTACTGCAGTTAACCAATCAAGGATAATTGCTGAATGGTTGCTATGGGTTACTTCTCTGTAGTAAATGTATCTGACTCAAGAACAGGGTTTTTTTTCTCAATAAAAAGAAAAAATAATTCTACACAACTTTGCAAAATATATTGATAAAAACATACTTTTTGCCTATTTATTAGTTAGTAAATATGTACATTATTTTGTTTAACATTGCACATTTGTTAAAAAAAACCTCAAATGTGTATTTAAAATGGATACCAAGACAAAAATTTAAATTAATTATTTAAACTTCACCAGTCTTTCCTTCACAAAGTGAACCCTATATATTCTCTCCTTCCCAGACTTGCATGTACCTGACATTATGAAAACATAAGCAATAACTTCTAATGTGTATGGAGATACTGGAACACCCATCTCAACAAATATTATTATTTATGCAGCTTAGTCAGCTACGTTTTTAGTTTTAATACACTAGTTAAAGTCAGCTGGTAAATTTTTAAAGAAAATATGAACAAATGACAAAGGTCAATGCAACTTACTTGCCAATTGCCAGGGCATTCCAGCAGAGTGTAAGAAAGTTATACCCATCATAAATGCACTGGCAGTCTGGCTTCTTGTCACAATGGTGACATTCTTTGCAGTTCATCCTCCCTCATGGCCTCTTCTATTGAGCATCACATGAATGGAAATACATTGAAGAATCTCATTAAAATTTCTTTTGTGATGGCTTCATTATCATGTTTCTAACTGACCCAGAAAAGCATTTTATTCAATATAATACTAATCAAGCTATGCAGTGTTGATATATCAAAGCAAGGTTTATAAACACAGATATCAATATTTGATTCAAATAAAATGTTATTGGATACATATAGCAATTATTTTCTATGGTTCTATAAACAATAAAAAAAATATCAGAGAAAGGATAGTTGTGTTCTAAGTTGACACTGATTCTTTACTTGGCATGCAAATGCCTGACTGACTTAATTGTCTACAAACAGAAGGCTTTATTAATATCAGTGTCAGCAAAAAATATGGGCCTTTTTCAGTGATATCGTTGTGCCTAGAAATCCTTTGTGCAACAGAAAGCTTCTGCAAAATCAGTTTATATAGAAGGCTGGGATGACTTAATGATAGAGGATAATTCCTAGTTAGTTGTTAGTGAAGCTTCTTCAGTTATATCTGTTTTATTATTACCCATTTCTTTGTCTTAAACATTGTAAAGAGAAGTGTTTTTTTACAAAGGTGTAGGCCTCATTTTCACACTGAGGACACACATTTTTGTTTCCCTGATAAAAAACCAAGTAAGCTTAGGCTCCCTTAGCCTGCTACAATATGGTATGCAAGTAATATTTCAAAACACTGGCCATTAATGAGCTTTGAGTTTTTCTAGTCATACATGAATGCTAGGGGCACAGTATTCTCAATTAAGCTTAGATGCACCAACTAGCACATGCACCAATTTGCACATGCTTCTGCTAGAGCTGAGCATTTTATGTATAAAACAGCATTTCGCTAATTAACGGGATGGCATAAGTGTAGATGATTGGTTTGCAAAGTCACACTAATAAGGATTGTAAAACAGAAAAACAGCTACTAGGAATTTCTGAGGGTAATATATTCCCTAAAGAATACAATTCAAGACCTCAAAAAAATATAAAGCACTGTAATATATTGTTCAGTACTGTTTTAAATTTGCATAGAAGAGTAAGTCCAGTATACTCTGCAAGTAAAATTAAAACTCAAAACAAAAAAAGGCATAGAGGAAATTATAAAGCAAACAAAGCTGTGTGTCTCTTGTAGTTAAAAGGTTTAGGCATATGGCACACAGGGTATTTTTGCTTTTGGTGCTTTTTCCTGGAGACCACACCACATAGTTAGCTTTGTGTGCCTTTACCATGTCATACCAAAAAAAAGCCCTTCCATTTTTAACTTAGACATTGTGCAGTTTTCTTTCAGTTATGTTCATTGTGGTGTAATAGCTTTCAATTACTATTTAATAAACATTTTCAGGTGTTCTGTTTACTGTTCATTCTCTTTTGATTGACCATACCTTGCAGCACTGAGCTCCTTTTGTCTCTCTACTGAGTATGCTCTCATAAAGATGTTGGATGCAGCTTTCCTCTCTGTCTCTCTGTTTCCTATTCCGTGTGTGCAGACACAGACGCAGTTGGAGCATGCCCGAATTCGGGAGCTCGAGCAGAATCTACTGTTTGAGAAGGCAAAAACATCAAAGCTTCTCAAAGAATTAGAGGACAAGAGGGTAAAATAAATCCAGTGACCCTATGCCTGCAGAACAACATGCTTGCTAGCTGTATTTATTCCCTTAAATCCAGCCTTCTTGCTTTCTTTTAATTCAGTCCATTTTGGCTTCGACTTTTTAATTTTGGCATTCACCTTTTCGTAACCATTAGAAACACAATAAACAATTTATCAGACTTAAAGCAGTAGTACTTCAGCTTACTAAAAAACTCATTGGCAGTCTATTAATCTTTCTTTGTTCTGGTTTAATGGATTATAGCTGAATGGGCATATGTATACTTCTTATCCCACACTGTTGTGAAAATATTATATCAAGTCAAAATTGACTTAAACAGATGTAGATTTACCCCCTTTTTATTTCCAATGGAAACAAACAAGAGCAGGATTGTAAAGTAGTTACTGGGTGAAGTTCTGACTCAGTATCAGATTAACGCACAGTACTACTGCTTTTTGTTTGTTGCTCAGCACATGGAATTGTTGACTTTTTACAATGCCATTTCTTTTTTTTTTTTTAAACAAACATTGCTCTTGTATTCAAGAACTGCAATTCACCTGTAAACACTGTAAAAAAGTATTTTTAATATAAAATGACTAAGCTAAATCCTAAAACCAGTTACTGTTACTTGAACCTGTATTGCAGCTGTTGACTTGGCATACTTGGTATTTTGTAATTTTCAAAAGAAATAAATCTGCTGAGAAAACATAGGGATTGTGTGAAACACCTTCCCACTTTATACAGTGGTAATCACAGTGCTTATGGCTCACACCAGCAACTGTCACCAGAAAAAAACAGAGACTTGAGAATGACTAAAGGTGGCCATACATTATAAGTTTCGCATTTTGGACAAGCCTACCTTCCCCCAGTATGCCCACAATTGTTTGGACCTAGGGCTAAAGTATTGAATTACAACTACGGATATAGGAGCGGTAGGAGCAAGGACCACATCAATGAGCCCATGTGGTCCCAGATCGAACTAAAAAAACCAAACCTGCCTGATCGACACCTGGCCAATTTTTGCCCAGATATTGATTGGGTAGGGCTGTCGGGGGGCCCCATACATGGGGGTATCGGTCTAAAGGAGTGATACCCCCATGGTATCACTCCTGTGGTATTGGTCTAAAGGACCAAAATTGCCAGGCTTAAATCTACCCATGTATGGCTAACCTTAGAGACAAAGACTGAATGTTGGATAGACTGTCATTTTAGGACAATGCAGCACTAAAGAGTATATAAATAAAGCAGGTGACAATATCTAATTAAATATTTGTTATGCTATTAGTCCTATTATGGATTATTATAATTGCTATTTAGTTAAAGTAATATCCCCATTTAAAGGAGAAGGAAAGTCAAAGTCACTGGGGGGTGCCAAAATGTTAGGCACCCCCAAGTGACTTCAATAGCCTACCTTTTACCCCGGGCTGGTGCCCCTGTTCAGAGAGAACAGCACCAGCCCGGGGTAGCTGCGATCGCTTCCTCCTTCCTGTAGCGCTGCGTGCACATGCACAGTAGAGTGAAAAGCCGAACTTTAACAGAGAAGTCAGCTTTTCACTCTACTGCGCATGTGCCTGTCCCGGACAATCAGCAGGAGCACCAGCCCAGGGTACAAGGTAAGCGATTAAAGTCACTTGGGGGTGCCTAACATTTTGGCACCCCCAAGTGACTTTGCCTTTCTTCTCCTTTAATAAGGTCAAGATTTACCAAATTGAGGATTACAAAGGTCCATTTTATATACAATCACTATGTTTGTAAATGTTTGAGATGAAAAACAAAATGGAAAAATGCTCAGTCCTTTAATTATACAAACAATAATATGGAATTAATTAACAGATTAAGGAAATTTGTTTGGTTGGCTTTCTTTGTCAATCAAACTTTCTGTGTTTCTGTATAGGAAAATGGTGTTAGATAAAGGTTTAGGATCTGTTATCCAAAAAAACCCTTATCCATAAAGCTCAGAATTATGGGAAGGCCCCTTTCCATAGGCTCCACTTTAATCAAATAATCCAAAAGTTTAAAACATTTATCCTTTTCAAAGGAAACAAATGTTAGCAGGCAGTAAAACTTCATAAATGCAATGAAAGTAAGCAAGTACTGACGAGTACCGGTAATTATATGGAGTTTGTGCTTTTTGATAAAATTACAAATTTGCGAATTATTTCTAATAGCCAGTGGCAATCCCTATCTCTTTTCAGTCTATGCCAAGTTTATAAGGTTAATAATGATATAAAAATATTTCAGTAAGCAGAATGCAATCCTCAGTATTTGCTTTTATAACATTGGGTCCTGAGAAGTAATATTCAGATGTTGGCAGCTATAGATTAACCTCTTTGTAGCCTGATGAGCTGCTTTTGTGATTGTGTATAAGATAGAGACTGGCCTAGGGTAGTTCATTTTGGAAATCCGGCCCTGCTGGTTAGTGCATTGCCATATGCAATTTTTATAAAGAATCTGGACCTACTCTTTGGGTGTTGCAATTTTTGCCTGTAGCAGATAGCAGATTGATGTAAATTTTAGCATGTTTTTTATATACGTCATATTTTCTTTCCTAACAAATTTCTGCTAATACATGCCATAGCATATTCATTTTATACCTGAGCATATTAGTCTTTACTTCATCCTGTAGGTTGTTATTTTACACTGTGGAAAATGATTGTAATATTGTAAAAAAAAATATGGAATTCTAGTACCATTAACAGTGTAATTAGAACTCTAACTATAGTTCAGTAGGACATTATGCTATGGTGTAAAATAATACTCATCAATTTATTCATTTACAGTTTGCACATTTTTGTCTGGAACCTTATATTATGAATTAAATACTGTCAGACCATGCAAGATACTAATAATATTTTGTATTCTTCAAATTTTCTGTAGTTAACAACTGTTGCTGAACAGTCAAGAATTCAACAACTAGAAGAGGAGCTGAATCTTCGTCGCAATGAGATTGAAGACCTTCAGCACTGCTTGTTGAGCTCTAGTCAATCAGAAATTCCAGAAAACAATCTTGGTCTGCAGACTGAAGCATTGCGTCTTCGAGACCAGCTCTTGTCTGCCAGTAAGGAATACCAGAAGGAGAGCAGCCAGCAGAGGGACAAGTATGAGAAAACTATTAAAAAACACCAACAAGAGGTGGAAAAACTAAAAAGTGCAAATGAAAAACATGTCCAGGAGATTACAGAACTAAAGAAGAAGCTTGAGCAGGCTACCAAGGAGAATATTGGAATGATGGATAGCTGGAAGTCTAAATTGGACAGCTTGGTTACTGATCATCAGAAATCATTGAAGGACTTAAAGGGCTCTCTGTCCACCAACCCTGACACACAACATAAAGAGATAGTGGAGCTTAAAGCACACTTGGAAAGTCTAAAAATGGAGCATCAACTTGAAATTGAGAACCTGAAAGCCAAGAATGAAATTGACATAGCAGTTCACATTAAGGAGAAGGAAAACCTGAAGACGAAACTGCAGGAAATAAGAGATGAAGTGGAAGAAAGCAATAGCAACTGGAAAGCACAGCTGGAGTCAAAAACAAATCAGCACCTCAAAGAACTTCAGGATATTAAAGACAAATGCAGAGAAGCAGAACTTAGAGTGTGTGGACTAGAAAAGTTACAAAGTGAATATAGTGATCAGACACAAGCTATTTCCTTCCTAAAAGAGCAAATATCAAGTGCAGAACAAAAAATGCAGGAGCATGACACCCTTCAGAAATCGGAAATACGAAACAAACAGGAGATCCAGAGGCTGCAGGAGACACTTCTGGTCTTGGAAAATAAATTACAGTCTATGGAGTCTCAAAATGCTAACGTATGATTATTTTCTAATATTTATAGACAATGCCTCAGCAGACACAAACAGTATGACATTTCCCACTGTATACATGTAATATACAAATATGCAGTAAAATAATTGCCTACACACCCTCAATTTTACAGCATTGCTGCAATTTACCATGTAAACAGAATGGTTAACAGAATGTATAACAGAAGGAAAGGCAAAGTCACTTGGGGGTGCCAAAATGTTAGGCACCCCCAAGTGAGTTGTTCCCCGGGCTGGTGCCCCTGTTCAGAGAGAACAGCCCCAGCCCGGGGTAGCTGCATCGCTTCCTCCTTCCGTCTTCTGTCGCGCGCATGCGCAGTAGAGTGAAAAGCCGAACTTTAACAGAGAAGTCGGCTTTTCACTCTACTGCGCATGCGCCTGTCCTTAGTCCTTCCAAAAGCAAAGGCGGAAGGAGGAAGAGCTGAGCTGCAGGTACCCTGGGCAGGTGCTGTTTTCTCCTAACAGGGGCACCAGCCCAAGGTACAAGGTAAGGAATTTAAGTCACTTGGGGGTGCCTAAAATTTTGGCACCCCCAGTGACTTAGGCTTTCCTTGTCCTTTAAATAAGTACTTTACAACTAATTGATCCTTTTTTTTTAGATGATTGAGACACATGCCATTTCGGAAGAGAAGATAAAAATTAAGAATACTATAGAAGGTATGCAGCTTTAGACAATTGTCACACAAACGATAACTGTGGGCTGTGATTATGTATGTGATGTTACAGATAAGAATGGATCAGTATACTATAGACTGAAAGTGGCAAATTTCATGAACACATGTCTTTAACTTAGATAACGATATCAGTGGCGTAAATAGATGTTACTGGGCCCCACAGCAAATTCAACTTAGGACCCCCAAACATTAGTAAATTGACCCATTCTACCAAGATATATTGAAATAGCTCATTTATTTAGGACCCTTCTGGGCCCCCTACACTCCAGGGCTCCCCTGCAACCAAGCAGGGTCTGCTTCCTTTATAGTTACGCTCTTGAACAATATGATGTTTATGGACAGGCAATGTGCACCATTTCACTAGGAAAAAAACTCCATCTACAATTGCGTTGTAACATGATTTATTAATATGGGTCCCCTAGTTTAATGAGTACAATAAAGGTTTATTTCCCTTCCAGTATGATTTTTCACATGTATCTCTAGTTTCCAGTCTATTCATCTGGTCTTTTTTTCATTAGTTTAAACTGTTCAAAAAACCTGTGAAAATTCATACTAAGTACAGTGTTCCACTATATTTTCACTTCATTCAGTACATAGGGCTGTGTTTTCTGTAGCACCTAATAATGTAGCTTCAAAACACATTATATCACCCTACTGCTGTATCCTCTTGTGTTGAATGGTAGCGCTAACTTTGGTCTCAATAGTGGACATTTTTGTAATTACCTAAAAGCAGTGCTGTTTGTATTTTCATGTGATTTCAACAGAACTCAATAGGAAACAGCAGGGAGCGATTTCAATGTTTAATGCTGTGTTTACACTTGCCAAACAATGTGACCAGAAAAATGCCTTTTACAGCAAAGCCATTCACTTAGTACAACTTGAAGGAACAGTAATACCAAAAAATGAACGTGTTTTAAACATATACTTAAAATATAATGTATTGTTGCCCTGCACTGGAATGACTGTGGGTTTGCTTCAGAAGTACTACTGTAGTTTATATAAATAAGCTGTTGTGTAGCAACGAGGGCAACATTCAAGTTTCAAAAAGGAGAAAAGGCAGAGGTTACATAGCAGATAACAGATAAAACACCATTGTATTCTGCAGAGTTTATCTGCTATGTAGCTGTGCCTTTTCTCCTTTTGAATGGCTGCCCCCATGGTTACACAGCAGCTTTCTTTATTTAAAGTAAAGTAGTGTTTTTGAAGCAGGGCAGCAGTACATTATAGTTTAATCACTTTGATACACTTTAACTTTTTTGTGTTACTGTTCCTTTAAAAAAAATTTAGTTACATTTATATAGCCTCAGTGATAAATTAACTGATGTTTACCAAATTTTAACATCTTTATGTGACATCTCTTTGACCTTGTCCCTATGCCATGTCCCTACAAAACTCATTAACAAGATTGAAAAGGTTGAATCTTAAGCCTTAAAGTTGGGAATTTGTTTCTTCTTCTTAGAAGCAGCAACTGTCACAAAGCATTTAGCAGAATATTAGAAGTATTACTGCTGTTCTTTAAGGGTTGGAGAGCTTATTTTATATTTCTGTTCTTCAAGATCTACAAGTCAAACTCAGTAAGCGGGACAAAGAAGTATCAACAATTACTTCTCATATCGAAGCACTAAAAGCTCAGGTCAATGGTAAGTTATATGTAGACTTACATTTTCAGTACACAGTTTACCTTACATTGTTTAATTCTGTGTATGTGTTTCTTGTATCCAGTGCTGAACGATAATTAGAGGTGCAAACTTTATGGATATTCCTACAAAGGCTTTGAAACTACTGAAATACCCATCTTGGGTAACAGTATCCAGGAGCCTATCCTATTAGTGGTCAATACACCTCACCCACTTTATATTATATGTGAATGTTAAATATTTTTGTCATTTCTTTTTTCCCCCTGTTACTTAATAACAATATTAACTTTAGTAATGAGTACTGTCTGACTTAAAGGAACAGTAACACAAAAAAATGAAGTCTTTTAAAGTAATTAAAATATAATGTACTGGTGCCCTGCACTGGTAAAACTGTGTGTTTGCTTTAGGAACACTACAATAGTTTATATAAATAAGCTGCTGTGTAGCCATGGGGGTAACTATTCAAGTTGAATAGGACTAAATAAAATGGCACAGATTAAGTAGCAGATAAAAGGTAACTCGGTAGAACTTTAATCACATTCCAAACCATGGGGGTGGCCATTCAAGTTGAATAGGGCTAAATGGCACGCGTTAAGTAGCAGATAAAAGGTAAACTCTGTAGAACTTTAAGGGCTCTGGCACATGGGGAGATTAGTCGCCCGCAGCAAAACTCCCTGTTCGCGGACGACTAATCTCCCCAAGTTGCCTTTCCCTGCCATCCCACCGGTGAACATGTGAGTCGCCGGCGGGATGGCAGATGCGGCGGCGCGATTTCGTGCAAATCGCCGAAAAAGACTTGCGACTAATCTCCCCGTGTGCCAGAACCCTAAAACACTTTCATTTTTTAATGTTACTGTTCCTTTAAGTGATATTTGCTTTACAGGTTCTGCTTTGTAACCTAACAGTGCAAGTGAAATATGGGCAAGCATGGGAGTAGCATTGCACAAGTGTATTGTGTAGCATTGCTTGCACATATGTGAACTACATGTAAGAGTCATCACAAACAAACTTTAGATGCAACACTACACTTATATAAGCTAGTACATTTTACACTTTTTGTCTACAATCACCAAAGGTTTATTTGAAGAAAAAAATGAGAGCAATTGGGGTGGATCTGTTATGCTTTGGGGTTGAATAACAGGCAATAGCACGGAAAATATTGTGTGGGTAGAGGGAAGAATTGATTTTACTTATTGTTAACAAATCCTGGAAGCTAATGTTCCACAGTCAGTGAAGAAACTACAGCTGAAAAGAGGTTGGATATTACAAATTACAAATATAAATGTTCTGAAATGGCTTTCTCTGTCCCAGGAGTTAAATATTACTGAAAATCTGTGGGTAGATCACAAGCATGTAGAGTATGCAAGACACCATGAATATTTCTGAAGTAGAAGTGTTGTTCTGCCAAGAGAGGCAAAATTGGCTGCAATAAATGTCTAAAGGGTGGCATTTCTGTCAAAAGGGCAGTTTGACAGGGTGCCATAACATTTAAAATTTGAACAGTGTGTTTGGTTACTTGTGATCAAGTGCCACATGCAATAAATGTATCAGGCATATAGTTTGTATTGTTAATATTTAATTCTAAATGTTTTTTTATTATTTTATACCCTGCTACTATCCTCAGTGAATGAGTGGCACTTCAAATGGTCTGGGCGTACTGACTATTTGTATTCTCTGCCCAAACCTTTGCAAGACACATTTTATATACCATAAGCCATATTTTAGTTTGTCCCCTGTAGAGTGTTGAATTCTTTTAGAAAATCAAGAAAGCATGTAATGTGACCAGGAAGCCTTTTTTACCCATGAGCCACATTCAAATTTAAAAAGACTTGGGGAGCAACACAAGCATAAAACATGTTTCTGGGGGTGCCAAATAAGGACTGTTATTTGCTATCTGGGAGCCCCTATATGGACTGGCAGCCTACATTTGGTAGTACACCTGGGTTTTATGCAACCAAATCTTGCTTCCAAGCCAAGAATTCAAAATAAACACCTGCTTTAAGGCCACTGGGAGCAACATCCAAGGGGCTGGAGAGCAACATGTTGCTCATGAGCCACTGGTTGAGGATCACTACTATATATCATAGTTATGCTTTTTTATACTGTATATATATATATATATATATATATATATATATATATGATATGACAAACTAATATATTACTCTGTTGGCAGCACTAGAAATTAAATGCAAATCAGGAGAAAAGAAGATTGATGCTTTAGTGAAGGAGAATAAAAAACTGGAAGCAGAACTAGAGGCTTTTTGTAGGAAGTCCCATGATTCCTCCGGGCAGTTTGTTATGATCAGCCAAGATTTACTTAAGAAGGAGAGGTAAGTGCAATGAGTTGAAATATAAAATGTATCTTTTTGTAGGAAAAAGGGGTTTATCATATTCCCTTTATGTTTAGTGTACAAACGGTAATGAACAGGTATTACAGTGTTGGTTGGTGGAAGAAATTCCAACATTCTCTTAATCTGCACTGTGTTGTTTTTTTATTTTATCTCAGAAGTCTTAATGAATTGAGAGCTCTGCTTCTAGAAGCCAGTCGCCACTCTCCAGGACCAGAGAAAGATTTGAGCCGAGAAGTTCATAAAGCAGACTGGAGGTCAAAGGAGCAAAAACTCAAGGAGGAAATCAAAATATTAAGAGACAAGTTAATTATTGTGGCAAGTAAACTTAATATTGTTCTGCTTATGCCTCTCTATCCTTAGGTAATTTCAACTTTTATATACAAAAAGTTGAAATGACCCAATATTGCCTTGGATGAAAGCAGACAAAGCAAATGTAAAAATACAGGTAATCGTTTTAATGGTTAACTATAGGATGCTTTTTGAGGATTTTAATGTCAGTGGGGTCTTTTTATCAACCAGTGGGTTTTCATGATTTTATTTAAAATTATTCTATATACTTGTATTACTAAAAAACAAACCGATTATATATTGTTATGACATTCTACACTTCTGGGAGGAGGTGCTTCTTTGTACTTCATATGTATTTGTTTTTTCAAGTTTTTTTATTTTGCCTTATCTTCTAGGATAAAGAGAAGCCTGGATCAGAACAAAGGCGCTACTCACTTATTGATCCCACAACAGAGTCAGAAGTTCTGCGGTTACAGCATCGTTTAATCAGTACAGAAGATGCCCTGCGGGTTGCCCTTGATCAGGGTCAACAAATGGAGAAACTAATAGAGGCCATGAGAATTTGTGCTGATAAGTCACAGGTACAAGCTACAGATAGAGTACAAAGTTTAAGCACCTGCAGAAAGTGGACATTATATCCTCTCTATTGAAATTGCAGGAGGCAGAAGCAGTGCCAGAGTGTCAGCTAAATATGGAGAGTTGGACTGGGGTACCTACCACCCAGCCACTAAAGGGACCACTATCCAGCCACTTCCACTTCCCCCTACTGCTCAGCCCCCAGCCAATGCCGCTCCTGCTCTGCTGCACTGTTTACTTGCTGTTAAAAAAAAGATGACCATGAATTCCAGCCATCTGTATTGTACAGCAAATTAGTAGCACAGTGCAGCGGGAGCAGTGGTGGCTGGGGGCAGCTTTCTTGTGGACAGGTGGCAGGGCCCAACTGGGTTGGGGCCCACCGGGATTTTTCCCGGTATACCAGTGGGCCAGTCCAGCCCTGTACATATGGTGGAGATTAATGTGATATAATCACATTGTATCTACTAGAAGAAGAAAAAGAGTAATGGATGGTGAGAATAAAATACAAATGATTTGGAATAAAAGAGTGTTTGCTAACATGAAGAATATGGGTTCAGTAGGTTATAGAAATATATGGCAGGGTCAAGCATATATCATATTTTTAACGTTTATTTTTAATGTTTACAGTTGGCCCTTAGTGGCCTATGTCCTTAGAAAACTGGGCAGTTCAATGAGGTGGCTATTAGTACACTCCCAAGCCCGGACTGGGATACAAAATAGGCCCTGCGTTTTAAGTACATTTAGGCCCAAACTGATCCCCACCAGCCTACTAAATAGTGACTGTTCATAGCATCTTACTGCAGCCCCCCTGGCATTTGCCAGAATCCACAGATTGCCAGTCCGGGCCTGCCCCAGGGTATGAAAAATCTGTGCCTTTCTGGTCTTTATATGCCTATATAGTGTAACTTTTCTAAAAAAAACAAAAAAAATGCAGTTACCATTCTGATCATAAAAATGGCTAACAACAAGGAGCAATTGCTTTCAGTAAAGCAGTCAATGAGATTACAGTTAACAAGATTAAATAAAATGCTAAATGGCCTTTGTGGGTTGGATTGGAAAGTGCCTGGCAGTTACCTGTGCAATTAACTGCATATCGGCAGAGACATTTTTTAAAGGAATCCTGCAGGCATATATTTCCTGAGTGGCATGTTCACAGTGAACACTAAAGAGGGTCATATCAGTTGCTGGACAGTGGTCAGCCTTGGGCACCAAATTCTAGAATAAAACCCATGTGACCATAAATTTATATATACTTTTGCATGTTATCAATGTTTACATTAGTTCAACCTGTACTTTAGACGTCATGGCTCCTTTACTTAATTAGTTGTATTCTTAATGAAGTACTGTTATAAAATACTAAACATGGACTGGAGTATATTGTCCTGCTGTAAGCAACTGATTTATTTTTCTTTTTATGCATGCTTAGCCCAGGAGCCTATCCGGATCTCTTTGTCCATCAAAATAAAATGTATGTGCTGGTCAGTATGCAAATAAAAGACCCATAAACTCAGGCCAAACCTGCACATTTATACATTGCCCTGAAACTTTAAGGAAAAGCACACCTTATTAAAGGGGGCATTTGCCTTACTAATTCACTTTTACTGTGATGTAGACTGACTTTTATATATTTGTGGCTGGCATTTATTTATCAATTAAGTTCATTTTGAATTATTCTTTTTTTAATTCTGCCTCTTTCCAGACAGAATTCTAAAATTTGGTGGTGTCAAGCATATTATTTCTAAGGCAATATCTTTATAATTTATGAATAACTGACCTTTGTGTTCTTTTCCTCAATTAATCATCTTTCATCATGATATTCAAATCATTTTCCTGGTCACTTGAAATTTTTTATATATATATATATATATATAGCTGCAGCAGAAAGCACTCACGGCTCCAATTGTTCAAAAATATCAAAGTAGTTTTATTGCTCCACACTCACATCGACGCGTTTCGATCCACAAGGGACCGTCGTCAGGATAGATATATATATATATATATATAGATATACAAATACTACTGACTTCATCATACTATAAGCCAGTTTTAAGAAACGTTGTCGTCCCAGATGTTTCCTATCTTTTATACACTTCTTATTAATAAAGAAGTGCATTGTTTATTTGGTTGCTTTGTTATTTTATACCCCCTCATCTTTGTCACTTCTTTGTCTCAATCAGTCTTGTTAAGAATTTTTAATCCTGTACTGGAGTAAACTATGAGTTTCAGATAGGATCTCTGACCACTGTAGTGTCAATGCTCTGTTTTATTAAATATTACAGATTTTTAAGCACAAATACAATATTTTAAATGATACCATTCTTTTAAAGGAAGTTAAGAATCAGGGAAAAACATATTAAATATGCTAGACATTCTTTAAATTATTGAGAAATGGCTGACACATCAGTGTTTTCATATAACTTTGCTATGGGCTAAGGGACACCTGAACAAATGTTGGACCTTAAAAGGAACCATAAACAAAAGTTTGAAAACGTTTGGAATAGGGTTTGTTTTGCATTTATTTCCTTTGAACAAGGAATAATTGTGGCTGGGCTGGTATGCCATATATCAGGGCTGTTTAACTGGAATACTGTGTATAGAATGTGGCCCTCCAAAAGGCTTTTTATGGCCCCAGACAGCTTAAAGGCTTGTGCCTCTTCTGCCTACCGCTAGTTCCAGCACTACTTACATATTGTAAATATGTAAGTTTCAGTCCTCTGTTTCAGTAATAGCAACTCATCATTAGGGTAAACAATAGTTTTTTTTAAGAGTAATAATACTGAACATTTAAAGGAGAAGGAAAGGTACAATCATTAAGGGGTGCCAAAATAGCTTTTTCACTCTCCTGAGCATGCCTTGCCCCCAGGATCATAAAGAAAGTATACAGAAGGGGAACCCCTTACAGGAACCCCGGGCCAGTGCAGTTTTCTGCTAACAGGAGCAATGGCCCAGGGTATCAGGTAAGTGATTACAATCACTGGTGGCTGAATCAGCAGTATTATTTTTATTCAGGGCCGGAATAAGGAGTAGGCTTGGCCTGCTGTTGTTTATATTGTAAGAAATATAAAGATGCCACCAAGTGCAATTGTCAACTTTGGCCATTGGCACAGAGTCTATACTTTTGCATTAGGTATTGCTTTTAGAGTCCATTAGCTATTTGGCTTCTTCACACTGATCTGTTTTAGACAAGGGCTACATGAAGAATATTGATTCATAAAGAGCCATTGCTTTTCATATCAAATTATATACAAATCTATTACCAAATGCTATAAAGCTTCATGTAAAAGATGCACTGAAAAAGCAATATAAATGGCAATATCTTAACAATACTAAATAATATTAGTAAAGCTAGCAAAGCAAAAGTCAGCTTCTCACTTCACAACCAGATATAATTCAGGATTTTTGTGGGGAGCGGCCTCTTCATTATCAGCTTTACACCTGT
Source organism: Xenopus tropicalis (assembly GCF_000004195.4). Lineage (NCBI taxonomy): Eukaryota > Metazoa > Chordata > Amphibia > Anura > Pipidae > Xenopus > Xenopus tropicalis. Next base: position 100,831,694 of record NC_030678.2, on the reverse strand, counting down.
TGAAATACACCTGTTGAAAGTATCGGACATGTTGGTGCTGCTACAGTTGCATCCAATTAGCCAAAACAATGCAACTGCTTGTGTGCTTAATCACGAATGGGGTGCAATTGTACCAAATAGGTGTGCCTGTCATTATTTTCAGTGTTTGGTGCACAAATTATGTCTGCTGCTGGTCCTTTAGGCACAAGTGTGCTGCACTTATTGTCTTAGGGCGCTAAGGCAATCATGGAGCTACTGGTCAGTGGGTGGTGGTAGCTCCAGGGTTCCCATGCATCAACAGGCACAGCAGAAGGAAGTATTGAGCAGCACTGAGTAGAACTATAAAGAAGTTCGAAGGGCTCATTTTAACGCAAATACCTTTTATGAAAGTGGTTTTACATGCAACTAACTGGGGGTAACGCACACTGTGTTTGCAGGCTTAAATGAGCCCTTCTAGCTTATTTCTTATCTTATATTTAGACGCAGTAGAAATTTCTAGCCAATCATTTAAAAGAACATTTTTCTTAGTCCATGCTATCAGAACCTTGCAAAGTTTTATTCATTTATCCTTGCTGTCTTTATCTGGCCATGAATACATCATGTGGGCTGGCCCTATCTAAGTGGCTTATATTGTAGCCAACAGGAATTCAAAAAGTAACAACAGCAGTTTTCAAACTTTGGATAAAACTTCCTTTTGCAAGCCAACATTGTCCAAACTCTTAGCATTTAACAAGGTTAACATTTATGAAACTATCTTTACAACTTATCTACTTTCTATAGTTTCACATGGGCAGGTAATAACATCTAAAGATTGACCATAACTCACCAGCAGTTTGCTACAAATCATTGCTGTTTACTACCACTGGGGGGCAGCCTCACACTTTGAGAACCTTTTAAAGATGGTTGCATGTGCCGTCATAGTACACCAATTCACTGCTGGGCAATGACCAAGCAGAGTTGAAGTCTTAATTCACAAAATTATTTTTTTAATTGGATTTACAAGAGTATGCATCCTGCAGTAATCACAGATGGTTCCCATTGGTTTGACTGGGATACTGTTCTCTCTGTCCAAAATGAGCCATCTCCAAAATCATCATTTATAGCTGAATACTTTGCAGTCATTGTGTGCTGGGAAGGGCTTTGCTGAATGTTTCACGTAACTCTCAAATACCCAGAGATCCTTTTGCCTAACTGTAAACAATTTTCGATAAATTACAATTTTTGCTAAAACTTTCCACCGACTTTATGCGACGCCGGAAAAATTAAGCAATTATATAATAACTTTTCTTACTGGATTGAATCTGCCCCATTTGTGGTTAAGAAAACACTTGGCAACTATATTTTATAAACACATCCTTATCTTTTGGAAATACATGCAATTCATACAATAACTCAACAAATATTAACATTTAATTGTTGACTTATACACAACATATGGCAATCCCACTGTGTGCCATGTGTAACTACTGTCATGTTATATCTATATAATGATGAAGAGACTTTTATAAAAATGTTATGGTTAGAAAGGCCAATTTTGTAAATATGGATATCTCTATATTATCTCTTATTGTCATATCAAAATCAGATGCTGAAATATCATTAGTGTCTTGCTTGAGCAGTGGTTTCCCTTCTTTTATGTCAGATTACTGGAAACTCAGCTTCCGCCAATGGGATTCATGAACAGGATGGAGCACACAAAGAAGAGGTAAGAAAGGAACAGTGACATTAAATAATGTGTCAATGGCTTGCGACAGAATTCTCTTTACTAAACTAATACATCTTATTTAGTATGGGATTATCTTCTATTTATTTTAATTTTCTTCATATTTTTATATTATTTTTATATTTTATATTCTTTAAATATTTGCAAGTATACTGGATACCTAGCTTGAGATATAAAGGGGCTCCAATGAAGCATCTCTGATGCTAGGTTATTGCTATATTACTTATCATCAGAAATGTTCTACATGTTTGTAGATAAATATGGAACACGATTTAACCCCATTGTTGTGTTTACTATATTGTCTGCTATGTTATACTTATTCCTGGGTACCCATTAAGTGGACAATGAAAAACCAAGGTCCATTATGAATTGAGTGTGTTATTCAAGTGCTACTCTGAAATTGTAATAATGCAAATGGAATGTAAATTCAGTTGCTCGCTGTTTCCACAGAGGGTGATTTTTGTGTTTGCGGAGGCTTCATGGGAGTATAACTGCAGTTGCAAACTTGTATAAAATACCTCAGAGAATACCCTGAAAGATAAATATAGTGCAAGTTTTATGTATAATACCCCAGAACACATGACAGTATAATTCTGTGCCAATTTTGTGGAATTATTTTCTGTGCTGGAATAAATGGTCCCAAAATGGTTAATCTAAAACCACCCCTAATTTCTACTGAGTGGTAACTTATCATTACCATTGATAAATATGCACCATTCCAAAAACTTTGTTTTCCCTCTCAGTGTTTTCTGCTATTATTCCTGGGTAGCAGAGGTTCTCCAGATCTGTTTATCAATTGGCCTGTGCTACATTGTTTCAGGAGTCCCAGCAGGCCAAAGAATATAAACAGTCAGATTCTGCCTTCAGTAGTAGTTAGGCCAGTGCCACATGGAGCAAATTCTCTCAGCCTGCAGATAAACACTGACCAAGAATTCGCCCTTAGGCTCAAAAAAGCTTTTGGTTTGCACTGAGTGTGTGCCTGCGCTCTGGCCAACGCAATATCTCCGGGAGCAGGGACACCCAGCTAAATCTATGGTTTTTGTTATGTCTTAAAGGAGAACTAAAGTCTAAAATTGAAAATCATTATAAATGCTATATTTTGTATACTGAACATAAATATAAACATTCTGAACTTACTGCCCAAGCCCAGGGAATGAGAAACCTAATTAAAGTAATGATTTATGGGCGGCCATCTTGTTACTTTGTTAGACCATCTTTTTAAGCTTTAGGGCTTGCACATGCTCAGTTCGCTGTGGGCTGCTGTTGGGAGGCTAAGTTAGGGATCGCAGTAAATTATCAAAACAGCATGTCAGGTAATATTTGCCATAGAAGCTGATTAATTATTAGAATTATAATATGCAGACTGCACTGGTTCCTGTGTTGCCATGTAATGCAATGTGGGTTTTAAATTTTTTTAGCATTATTTAATAAAACGTTTCCCAGCTCCCCAGAGCCAGTGGCTGCATTAATATGCAAAATAATCCCCCTATGAGAATCCCAGCTGTGTAAATTTTGTTCCCTGTTCTTTGTTCCTTCAGTTTGAATTGGAAGCAATAAGCACAGTTTCACAGCACTGTCCCTTTATCCCCATTTCTGATTCCTGTGTAACATAATGAAGCTAAATATGATGTAATTATCTCTATATGTAAGATAATATCAGGTCACTGACATCAGCCAAGAGCAGACTGAGCATGTGCAGTAGCTGACATACTGTGGGCATCTTCAGAGGCAGGGATCTGTATTTCTATAGAGCTTTGGTGGCTTTGGGCTGGTACAAGAGCTCAAAACACATAGCTAAACATTTCTAGCCATATTCTTTTTTTAGACTTAAGTTCTCCTTTAAGCTAAACAGGGAGACTGAAGCTACTCAATGTTTGGTGATTGCAAGGTAGAGCAAGGAGTACGCTGCTGCTTTAAAACCACTAAAAACATTTTACTTAATGTATATTCAAAATTACATTTTTTATTATGCAAAAAACAATTTTAAACAGTTTTTTCCTTTTAAATGAATATTATACTAACATTTTTTTTTTATTGTAGGAAAATCACTGAAATCGAGGACTTTATTAAGTATGGGAAAAATCCTCTTTGGTGGGCCTAAAAACTTCCAAATTACTTTAAGCAGTGTTTTCATTTAAGACAAAACAGTGTTGATAAGCTACAGCGCTATAAGTTATCTCTCTAGGACAATCATTTGGACGGCACCAGTTGATGGACTTCAGGAAGCAAATTGTTTCTCTTCTATCCCAGAATCTTCAATTATTTCTCATGTAATAAGTCAGTTAACTTAATCATGCAGTGTCTAGCCTGGATTTGGCCAGTTATTTTTGTTTCGTTGATTTACTCTGCTAAAGCTTTTGGGGCTAGAGCCACTTTGGAAGGCCAATATTTACCATAAGATTTATGTGTAGGTGAAATGTTTAATACTAGAGGCACAAATGAAACTATGACAGTAGATGTTTTACTGAATCTGAATACATAAAGATGGCACGGCAAAGGCTTGGATTGAACATCATATATCCTGCAGAAGGAGCTCAAGTATTTCTGTGCATTGGAACATTCTAAACCTGCACAGTGAAGTCAGCACAGACCCAAACTCATCATGAAAGATATATTTTTTTTTAATATGAAAACAGTATTTGATAAAAATGGTACCTATAAATCTTTTTTTTTAATTGTAAATAGCCCTTGTTTTTGTTATGGCAGCCACAGGTTGACTATGATGATGGTCTACAAACACTATATATGACTCATATACTTGTTACAGATGATGCAAGTGTAGGTAAATAGCAAGCCCATCTCTGGTTAGTTCTGGGTAGAGTGATTGGCTGTAGTTTTAAACTGACCCATTTAAGCCCAGTAAAACCATATAAACACTGTACGTAGCCACTCATAAATATCTGATTAATGCATAATCTTGCAGAAACCTTTACTAAAACTATGAGAATTTAATGCTAAATCTAGACTCTATAGAATTGTTTTTTTTAGAATGATAAAATATGCCTTTTAATTAATGGAATATCTTATTTATTCAAAGGGGGCAAACATGCCTGAAGATGCTCAGTTTGCAGATTACATTGTAAGGATTGTCTTAAACAGGCTGTATATGAAATGATCATGATAGCAAATATCACACTGATAGGTCTTCACAAACCCAGACCTTTTGTGTCTCAAAGGGAAACTAATCCTGTTATATGTTTTTATATTAAGGAGGAACGTGTTGTAACATTAAAGGAGTTTTATGAAAATTACCTATAGACAGTACCTGCAGCATCATAAAACAAAATGAACAAAGACTTTGTACAATATGTTTTATTTTAAAGGTTTTCCCTTTCAATAGAAAGTAAAGTATGATGGTGTAGCTTATGGTGGGCACAGAACATATTAACCCCCCATATTTGCAGTAATACATACATAAAATATACTCTAGACAATTGCAACAGCGCCATCTGTTTGTGACTATTAGGGTTGCAGTTGTTATAGTCTGCAAAGAATTGTAGATTACTGAATGAACAAATGTTCTGTGCACAGTATAGAATACACTTTTATATTTACTGTCTATAGGGAAATAGAAGGCACACCCTGCTCTGAAAAAAAGTGTATATTTGCCCTTAAACTTATTGATGTTTTGGAAATGTTACAATGTTACATGTATAAATGTTGCAACACAATCTTTTATATATTAAAAATTTTAATTTAGGCACTAGTGTTCAATGCTTTCTCATTCTAACTGCACATCTAATAGAAACTGAGGTTACAGAGACAGAACTGAAATAATTAGGTCACTTGAAGACAGATGTCTTCAGACTTTTTGGGTTCAACACACCCTTGCAGTCAAACCTTTGGTCAACACCATCCTTAACGCATAACATAATGGCAAAATGTGTTCCTGAAACAGCAATAATTCAGCAAGAATTAGCCCTTTCAGCCCTTTCCTCTGCTTTGCACACCCTAGAGATTTCACAGTTTAAAACCAATGCTGTAAAATCTTATGTGGATGCCCTCCAAGGCATTATGTGCCTTGTCCTGTGGTCTGCTTATGGGTTTCACTATCAGTCTAAGGGACTTCATGTCTTCTATCAGTCTATGGGACCACGCAGTGGAAGAAGGTGGACAGCAGTGGGCTGAAGAAGAATGTAAACAGCATTTCCACCTGTCAGTGCATTGCACCAACCCCAGCACACTTGTTGCTATCTATTAATAAAACTTTTATTTGATTCATTTTACATGAAAACATCATTGGGACTTTGCACGTCCTGGACTCTCAACAGTTCAGAGTTCTCTACATATTAGACATTAGTTAATGTTCTCATCTGTTGCAGCCTATTCAGCCATTACACCATCTTTACACCGTCATGCACTGTAAACTCCCTTAGTCCCAAAGCAAACAAACTTTGGATTATCTCCAGATTTTAACTCGGTATAATATGCATAATTACACTGTATGGAAATCTGTGAAAAGTATTGCAACTGACACAAATTTATTGCAATCCACACAACATATTTTGCACATTATGTGCGCATCATGCCAAAGAAAATGGCTGCAACCCATCATGTTTTTGTATACATGCACTGCCCTTTCTGAATTGGCAAAGGTCTCTCTAGTTCATTTTACAGCACAGAGACCAGAGTGTGACCCATGAAAAAAGTGCTTTCTGTTTGGCTGCCCTGTTTTCATGAGGGGTGGGCATCTAGGTGTACCTCCAGCTGTGTAACTGGAAAATTATTTAGACTGGCTTGTGCCAACAGTGCTGTGTTCTGCACTTAGTACAGGATTTCCAAGTTGGTATTAGGTGCAGAGCGCTGCCAGACCACACTGTTCTAGCACTTGCGTACAAGGTAGTAGTAAGTAAATGACCCCCAAAGTGGGTTATGTAAAATTGAAGTTTCTATAAATTCTAATTAAACACAGAACTGAGTGACTTTTAAATCAAGTGGACACTGGAAAAGCCATAGAAACTGGAATTGCTTTTTAGAGCTGCAAAGGATATATTCTCAGAAACAGTGGATTGGTAAGTTTCTGTGTCACTTTTTATTTGCAAATCCAAATTTTGCCTGGATTCCTATCCTACTACAGCACAGAATAAGTTAGTACAAATATATACTTCTACTACTACTATCTGTCTACATAAAACTAAGCTGTAACAAATAATAAAGAGTGAGAATGCATCCTATAAATTGACTAAAATTTACTGTACTACTTACAGTTGGTAAGAGGCACTTACAACATTTTTCTGAAGTACAAAAAAACTGAGTTTTCCCTTGAAAAATGCATTTACAATGCAAGCAATTACATCAGGCTCATTTAAGATTACAAGCGCAAGTGTTAGACGAGAAAATGATGCTGAAATTGTGCTGATAGGCCCAATAGCACCAAGTGTTCCCACAAGCATGCACTAAATGTGTCTACTCAGGTGAAGGATACAGATGTTTAAAGGGCTTAAAAAGCTGAAGACTAATGGCACGTGGGGCAATTTGTTTCCCACCAACAAAAATGTAAGTTGCTGGTTGGAAAACATATGCAGCTTACCCTGGTGCTTTTTGGTATGTCTCTAACCCCTATATGACTGAAAGGCATTAAGTTTGCCCAGTAGCAGTATGCCATAGCAACCAGTAAATTCTACCTGCTGACTGGTTGCTATGGGTTACTGCTCTTGGGCAAACTTAGTGTCTTTTATTACATAATGCTAGATGATCTGTTATGCACTTGCTACAATTCTTCTTGGAGCTGCAGCTACCCATGCTGCACCCTAATTTTATGGTACAGGCCTTTTTATAAACATGTGGGTATGAAGCGTAGCTATGTGTCTAGGGAAGTGTGGCCTGAAGTGTTGCCTGAAGGCAATTAAAGGACCAGTAACACCAAATAAAATGTATGTTTGTTAAATACATTTAAATATACCATAAAAAGTGTGTTGTCTTTTGAAACAGTTATAGAATTTTTTTTTATAAAAAAAGCTGCTCTGTAGCCAGTGGCAGCCATTCAACCTCAATATGGCAAAAAGCATGTTTATATAGGTAAAAGTTATAAAAGATAAGTTGTGCTGTGCTCTTCCTCTGGAAGATAAAAAGGATTTAAACACAATCCTTTGTTCACTACAGTACTATAAAATATAAGCATTTCTCATCTCAAAATAGCAATTTTGTGCCAAAAAATATTTTAATTGTTGGTGCCGGATCAATAAAATATGTGATGCAATACTGTATGCACAGTTTACAGAACACAACAGAACTTGAAGTAAGATTATGGTTTTTCATTGTTGCCTCTTAGGCATGTGTCATTATTGCCTCCACCTGTTCTGCTAGTGATGGCCAGTTGCCATTCAAGTCAATGGCAGGCAGCACAGGTCGTGGTGATGGCATACAAGGTACATTCTACGCCAGTGTTTCCCAGTTGATTTCAGATATGCCAGTAACAGGCTCCACAGCCTCATTCAGGCACTTCTATGCTGAAAATCACTGCTGGGGGTGCCATGAGGTCTTTTGTCTTAAAGTAACAGTTCAGTGTAAAAATAAACTGTGTAAAATGGACAGACTGCGCAAAATAAAAAATATATCTATTATAGTTAGTTAGGCAAAAATGTAATTTATAAATGCTCGAGTGAGCAGATGTCTAACATAACAGCCAGAACTCTACTTCCTGCTTTCAGCTCTCTAAGCTCTTAGTTAGTCAGTGACTTTAGGGGGGCCACATGGGACATAACTGTTCAGATTTGTGAGTATACAGGTCAGATTCAAATGCAAACTAACTGAGCAGTTATGTCCCATATGGCCCCCCTCAGGTGAGCTGTAAAGGAGGAAGTACTGTTGTAAGAAATTGTGTATCTTGGGTGCCATTATTTGTGTTATATACATATGTGTTTGTGCCTCTATACATATTTATGTATCATACACCTTGTAGAGGGGAGTTCTACTGAGCCCTATAAACCAGTTGTTCAAGTAAATCTCCATATCAAAGGGTTTTTCTGTGGATGGTGGGACAGTACGGCTGCAAGAAGCCATAAAACTCAATAGTTACTGAACAATGGGCAAGGTGTGGTTTTATCAACCCCCATCTGATCAGTTGTTATGTGGGGGAAGTGGCTGAAAAGTGCATAAATGTGGGCTGGACAGTGGTCAAGGGAGCAACTTGGGTGGAGGAACCTGGGGAAGAACCTGGGAGGAGCACCTGAGAACTGGATCAGAAGTGACCGGGCAGGATGTGAGACAGACCAGAGAGGAGGCCATGGCAAGGAATCAGACCACCATGTTCTTTGTTCATCGGTAGCTATAATGTAGATTTTGTCATTAATCTGTAAATGTAAATTATGTATATATATTGTTTTGTGTTAATTAATCTTTCATTGTAACAATCCATCGATTTGCTACTCAATATATTCATTTTAGTATACACTTATTGGTGTGGGTTATTTGTCTGCTTCTCAAAAGAACCGGAACCCTAGTAAGAGGGGTGATTAATATTATTATTAATATTATATTATTATTATTATTATTATATATAGTTCAAATCTTACACTGTTATGGCCATTATATTAGACATTTGCTCACTCCAGCCTTTATACATTATACCAGGGCTGTCCAACTGGCGACCCCCCTCTGTGTGGCCCCCCACCTGTCTGGCTGCTTTGATGGTTTACCTTTGTGGAAACTTTAAATGGTATCAGTACTGAGATTAAATGGCCCCCTGCATGGTTCACACCTCATATTTAGCCTGTAATCCCCCTGTATTGTTTAAAAATGTAATCCCCTGTACTGTTCACACCTTTTACTCCCTGCATTATTCACACCTCAGACTCAGGCTCTAATCACCCACATTGTTCCCCTGTTCACACCTCAGACAGACTGTAGGAGCAGTGCCAGCATTGTGTCAGTGTATGCTGTCTGTGTGTGCCATACACACAGGCAGCATAGGGCAGACAGAGTATGGCACACACAGGCAGCATAGGGCAGGTAGAGTATGGCACACACAGGCAGCATAGGGCAGGTACAGTATGGCACACAGGCAGCCTAGGGCAGAGAGAGTATGGCACACATAGGCAGGGTAGGACAGGCAGAGTATGTGCCATACTCTGCCTTCCCTATGTTGCCTGTGTGTGCCATACTCTGCCTGCTCTACCCTGCCTGTGTGCCATACTCTACCTGCCCTATGCTGCCTGTGATTGCCATACTCTACCTGCCCTCTGCTGCCTGTGTGTGCCATACTCTACCTGCCCTATGCTGCCTGTGTGTGCCATACTTTGCTTGCCCTACCCTGCCTGTGTGTGCCATACTCTAACTGCCCTATGCTGCCTGTGGGAGGTGAACCTGGCAGGGGTTTGTTCTGGGAGTTTGTTAGCATTTGAAAATAGTTATTATATGATCCCTAAGGTGTGTAATTATGTGCTGGGAGTTGCTGTGCTATCCACAGGGGAAGAGGAGGCATTGGGATTTAAGGTTGTGTCTTAATATGACATAATATAATTCTTTCACATATGAATGAAGGGTGATATCCCTACAGTGAGCACCAACCATTTGGGGTTTTGCTGCGCTACCACCATTAATGTGGGTATAGTCTTAAAAGCTCTTGTGATAACATGGGTGTGGTTTTAAGTGGGTGTGGTTTAAAAAGGGGGAGTGGTCAAACTGGCTTCCATTATCGGCCTTCTACCGCGTTGGCCAGAAAAATTCCGGCCCTTGGTACCACAGAAGTTGGACAGTGCTGCATTATACATACATTTTTGCCTGACTATATTGTAAAATTTTTTATTTTGCGCAGTCTATTTTGCCCATTTTCATTTTTACACTGAACTGCTCCTTTAAAATTGCTGCTCTAATGGTATTTCAGAAAATATCCATGAACATATTATCATAGCAATTCTACATAAATATTTTCTAGTTAGGCTTACTGCAAACCTACTTACAAGCTGACATGTGTAACAAGCCAATTATATTCAGGATTCCAGGCAAAATTGTATTTTAACTACACACCAAGGGCTTGTGGTACATGTCTGGATTCCTGCCCACTAGTGAGATATTTTACTGGCAGTGACAGCATTGGCTGGAATCCAGGGTATGCCTGACCGGTGCTTGCAAATTATTCCCTGGTTACCTGGATACATCATAGTCACTAAGGGAGAAATTATGCACCCACGCTGTTTTATGCAGCAGTTTTTAATCTACCATTGTATTTCACTGCAAAGTATGCAAATATCTTATAAGCAATTAAAATAATCCTCATTTTGTGAGTACAGTTCATCTTTTACTTTGGTTTCAAATGATTAAATGTTTTTTTGATTAAATAATTCAGCTGTCGCTGTGCAGCATCCTCCACTAGAGGCAGAAACATGTTGAGTGGCTGCACTGTGTCTAATAGCAATAATAAGCCAAGTACCAACTGATTCCTGAGGGCCTTTGTCAGATTATCCACACTGTCAGTCTGCCACCTACGGTGCCTGCAATCACGGTTTATATTGTGAAAATATGACAGGTATGCAAGGCATCACATAAGATAGTGCTAGGAAGACATTATTTTTATAAGGTAGTATACTAGAAGATAAGACCCTTTTAATAAATGAACAACAGGGGTAGTTGCACAAGGTCCAGGCTCGGATTTGTGGGAAGGCCACAAAGGCCCAGGCCTAGGGTGATTTTAGGGGTGGCATGCTGCCCAACTGCATTTGTTTTTTCCTGGAGCACTGGGGAAATAGACAAGCAGGAGATTTGTTAGTCCTCAGTGATCCCGGACCAGATGATGAGGAGCGCAAGCGATGAGGGGCAGTGGCGAAGACATGAAGAGAGGAGCTACTACACATGCATGGGGGGCAGGGGCTGTGGAGGGGAGTGAAGAGGGCACCCAAACTTTAAATCCAGGGCTGAGAAAGTCCACTAGAATTGGAGGCCCACCATTAGACCTTTCATCAGCTATATTGAAAACTGTTATTATAAATTGCAGTTTATGTGCTTTCATCGCTGGGAGAGTGCCCCACCTTGGACCTCACATCTACTTTAGTAAACACATACTTATTTTTTTTACGTTATACCTTATTGTGTTTACGTTCTCCTGCATAAGGGAAGTCCAGTTACAAATTTCTTGGGGCAGCTGAGGGGATTGACCAATAAGATCATTGATCTGGGCCCATTGGCACCTTTAAGTGGCCATCCCAAAAGAGTACATTCTATATAGAGACCCTTATTGAGGTGGGACTCTTATTATCACAGGGAGGTCACTTTGCTGATGAGAACAGGGAGAAAGCAGAAATTCCGAACTCTTATTAATTATCAGTCTACACAACTGAGGAGCCAGCTAATCAAGACTTCAAGGTAAACAAAGGTCCAGATGCTATACAGGCCATGGTATTAAACAAGCTTAGCTCTTTGATTGCCAAACCTCTTCACTTAATTTTTCCGGATTCATTGTGGTCTGGCACTGTGGTGCTGAGGGACTGGCATATTGCTAATGTAGTTAATGAAACATTTTCCAATTGGACCAGTGTTGTTAGTGGAGTACCGCAGGGGTCTGTCCTTAGTCCTTTGTTTTTAATGACCTGGAGGTGGGCATAGAAAGTACTGTTTCTATTTTTGCAGCAAAATAGGCAGCATAATGCACAGTATCATGCATTTATGATTATAGGTAGTGCAGTATGTACAGCTATAGCATGAGTTAGAATTTTCAGGGTCACATAAAGCAATTTTATGAAGATCCACAAGTATTAGCATTTATGAAAGAACATTTTATAATGGAGATGATACAAAATATATGTTTTTATCAGCAAATCTTATTTTTTAAGAAAAAAAAATTTACTTGGTACAGGCCCTATCAGTCCCTATGCTAGTATCAGCCTTCTTTGCCTGCACCCAGAACCATTGTCTCGGCCGAGGGCGAGCAAAGAACAACCTTTCTTTTTTCTAGGTTACTGCATATTTTTGTTTAAACAATTCTGGCAATGTGTATACAGGTATGGGACCTAATATCCAGAATGCTCGGGACCTGGGGTTTTCTGGATAAGGGATCTTTCCATAATTTGGATCTCCGTTCCTTGAGTCTGCTAAAAAATCATTAAATATTTAAATATATTAAATATTAAATAAACCCAATAGGATTGTTTTGCCTCCAATAAGGATTGATTATATCTTAGTTGGGATAAAGTACGGAGAAAAAGTGAATCATTTTCAAAAATTAGAATTACTGCTTATAATGGAGTCTATGGGAGATGGCCTTTCCGTAATTTGGAACTTTCTGGATAACACATTTCCGGATAAGGGATCCCATACCTGTATATACAGTACATTGTAATAAAATACAAATGAATATGTACACAGTGGTTGGAAAAGGGTTAATGATTAGCATTTCCTGTTGTCTACATCTCGTAGCTCTGGGCGATGAGCTTCTCATGCCATCTAGACCCAGCAAACAAACTGCTTCTTTCATCCCTCTCCAAGGAACATAGAAATGCACCCAGATGGAGAGATGGGGCCATCTGTACTGTAACCCGGTAACAAGATAACAAGCTATACATGTTTTTATGCTGCACCCCTCTCAGCAATGTTAATTATAGTTCTTTATGATCCAAATCCATTTCACTATAAAGGAAAACATAAGCAGTTTTGAAGCTGTAGCCATTACCCATGCAGTCCTCTCTAAAAAGAACAATTATTTTTGAGCGTCGCCACTTTTGATTCCAGAAATTCTTTGCTGCCTAAAGTTGTCCCTCTTAATTCAGTGGGTCATCCCAGGTTGTGTGTTATTATTATTTTAATAATAAGTGTAAAAAAAAATAAAATAAATGGATATGGATTTATGTGATCGCAATGTATACTAGTTATGAACATGAAACACCAAAAACAAATGCAGCATTTATTTTATATCATTATGCTTTTTTTAACATGTAGTACTTTACCTACCTTTCTGAATATTCCCTCATAATATCTCATATGTGCCCAAGGGACAGGCACACCAGAAGGCCTCAAAGAGATTGGCTGTGAGACCAGCATGCACCTGGTTTATATGCATCCTGAAGAAAAGGGGGAGTGTCACTGAAACAGGAAGCCAAGCATATACAGCATTGTATTCCACCTCTAATGCCTCCCAGTACCATTTGCACGTGGTAATCACAAAAGAGCCTTTCTTGGCTTGAAGAAATTACTAAAGCATTTTTTTTTATATACAGGCACCCAAAAGCCCCTAAGTATATATAGCCAAGTACATACCATATAGCTGATAGACAGGTGTGTTCTTTACACACCTCTACTTCCTGTTACAGTCAGAACTTGTATTATTTATTATCAGGTGGTTACAGAGTGACACAAAGAACAACTTAATATCATACAGTATCTCAAGGTGAAGCACACGGGAATATGTACAATGGATGCACCGAACCCAGTCTTTTGGGTTCAGCCGAACCCCCGATTCCACCCTTAGGGATTCGGCCGAATACCAAACCAAATCCAATTGCTAATTAGGATCCAGGAGGGGTAAAAGTCACAAAAAATATTTCACTTTCATGTTCTCACGGACATTTAACACTTTCAAATCAAAATTAGCATTATGCTAATTATGATTATAAGCATTATGCTAATTAAGATTTGGATTTAGTTCAGCCAGGACGGTGGAACCCTGCAGAAAAAGGCCGAATCCTGGCCGAATACCGAACTGAATCCTGGATTCGGTGCATTTTTTCACTTCCGTGTTCACATGGACATTTAACACTTCCAAATTCTAAATAGCATACAGTGGAGGAAATAATTATTTGACCCCTCACTGATTTTGTAAGTTTGTCCAATGACAAAGAAATGAAAAGTCTCAGAACAGTATCATTTCAATGGTAGGTTTATTTTAACAGTGGCAGATAGCACATCAAAAGGAAAATCGAAAAAATAACTTTAAATAAAAGATAGCAACTGATTTGCATTTCATTGAGTGTAATAAGTTTTTGAACCCCTACCAACCATTAAGAGTTCTGGCTCCCACAGAGTGGTTAGACACTTCTACTCAATTAGTCCACCTCATTAAGGACACCTGTCTTAACTAGTCACCTGTATAAAAGACACCTGTCCACAGAATCAATCAATCAAGCAGACTCCAAACTCTCCAACATGGGAAAGACCAAAGAGCTGTCCAAGGATGTCAGAGACAAAATTGTAGACCTGCACAAGGCTGGAATGGGCTACAAAACCATTAGCAAGAAGTTGGGAGAGAAGGTGACAACTGTTGGTGCGATTGTTCGAAAATGGAAGGAGCACAAAATGACCATCAATCGACCTCGCTCTGGGGCTCCACGCAAGATCTCACCTCGTGGGGTGTCAATGATTCTGAGAAAGGTGAAAAAGCATCCTAGAACTACACGGGAGGAGTTAGTTAATGACCTCAAATTAGCAGGGACCACAGTCACCAAGAAAACCATTGGAAACACATTACACCGCAATGGATTATAATCCTGCAGGGCTCGCAAGGTCCCCCTGCTCAAGAAGGCACATGTGCAGGCCCGTCTGAAGTTTGCCAATGAACACCTGAATGATTCTGTGAGTGACTGGGAGAAGGCGCTGTGGTCTGATGAGACCAAAATAGAGCTCTTTGGCATTAACTCAACTCGCTGTGTTTGGAGGAAGAAAAATGCTGCCTATGACCCCCAAAACACCGTCCCCGCCGTCAAGCATGGGGGTGAAAACATTTTGCTTTGGGGGTGTTTTTCTGCTAAGGGCACAGGACAACTTATTCGCATTAACGGGAAAATGGACGGAGCCATGTATCGTGAAATCCTGAACGACAACCTCCTTCCCTCTGCCAGGAAACTGAAAATGGGTCGTGGATGGGTGTTCCAGCACGACAATGACCCAAAACATACAGCAAAGGCAACAAAGGAGTGGCTCAAGAAGAAGCACATTAAGGTCATGGAGTGGCCTAGTCAGTCTCCGGACCTTAATCCAATAGAAAACCTATGGAGGGAGCTCAAGCTCAGAGTTGCACAGAGACAGCCTCGAAACCTTAGGGATTTAGAGATGATCTGCAAAGAGGAGTGGACCAACATTCCTCCTAAAATGTGCGCAAACTTGGTCATCAATTACAAGAAACGTTTGACCTCTGTGCTTGCAAACAAGGGTTTTTCCACTAAGTATTAAGTCTTTTTTTGTTAGAGGGTTCAAAAACTTATTTCACTCAATGAAATGCAAATCAGTTGCTATCTTTTATTTAAAGTTATTTTTTCGATTTTCCTTTTGATGTGCTATCTGCCACTGTTAAAATAAACCTACCATTGAAATGATACTGTTCTGAGACTTTTCATTTCTTTGTCATTGGACAAACTTACAAAATCAGTGAGGGGTCAAATAATTATTTCCTCCACTGTATGCTAATTAGGATTCGGATTTGGTTTGTCCAGGACCGTGGATTCGGTCGAATCCGAACCCTGCCAAAAACGGCCGAATACGGAACCGAATCCTGGATTCAGTGCATCCCTAATATTTACTGAAACGTTTATGCCAGTTTTATAATATTCTTTACCAGGTCACTTTTTAGAATATAAATTATGTAATATTTGCTTTTAATTGATTAGTTTGCTTTACTTGGTTTGTGAAAATGTTGTGAAAAAGTACATATTCAAGGCCAGTTATTAGGGTCAGCACCTTTTAAATCTTTTAGATCCGGGCAGGGGTGGGGTTGGTGACATAAGGGGCAGAGAGGGTGACATTTTGTGGGCATCATATTCATATTCTCATTGTTACCTTTTTCTCTAATTGGGCCAGCTCATTAAAATTCTGTTAATTATTATTTGCATAATTTCCATTTAATATACACTTCAAAGACTTTATATCTGGGGGTGATACATGTCATTCTGAGAATGCCTTGTTTGATGCAGGATGTTGATAATGAGTTCACATGGACTTTATTTTGATGATTAATTTTGTGCTGTTTTCACTCGGTCATTACCAAGGGCAAAATAAGACTGATGAAAGTGCTCAAAAGTGTTTGGTACTACCAAATTAGTTTTCAGTTGCACATACCCATTAATTAATATAAGAGCATGGTGCTGGGTCTCCTAGATGTATGACTAACTCCCAAGATACTTGTATAACAGAAGGTAGAAACCGCACTAAAAATTTTTGGCTGGGGAGCTTACCCCACTTATTATGCCAGTGTAACCACAAAAATTATTCAGGGGGGTTACTCCTTCCTTTTATCAAAAGTATTTGGGACATTGGGTTATAGAGACACAATGTGTATTTGTGTGGATTGTTTTTTAAACACTTAGGGCTATGCCAAGCCATAAAAAACTTAAAATTGTGCCTGCGCCCTGCATTGAATCTGCCTGGGTGCAGGCATACGCAGAGTATTTCTGCCTGAAACTGCTCCACAGCCCATATGAAATAGACCAAAAACTAAGTTAAAAATAACTTCACAGCTCTTTACAATGCACTCTTGGCTAAGGTCCTCCAAATCAAGCCAAGGAGCACATTGTTGTGAGATCTGTGGAAAATGCTTGTAAATTCTAAATGCAGCACCTGCCAGAGCTTATACATATTTTTATAGTAACATGAAAGGGCAAAGTGCCTGACTACTTTCTTTAGATATGCCTTCTCAGCTACTGGCAGTGTTGCTACAAGTAAATCCTAAATGCAGAACAGCACAGAGCACAGGAGCATTCAAATTTGCTCCCACATATTTACCCGCTGTTTAGACTTACATGCATGGTATTCCAAAGCAGGAATAAAATGTTACTGTACTAAATTGGTGTTGATATCAGTGACATTTCTACAGCTGTTATAAATAAGGGCAATTATTCTTTCAAAACATTTCTGAAAGCAAGAATTCACTATTGCCCGTGCTACTAATAGACACAGTGATTATTCTAATTTTAATATGCATAGTACAAGTATGGGTTCTAGAATCTGCAAGCCCATTATTTAGAATGCCCTGAAATACAGCAATGCCCTTTCTCAATGGCATATATAAACAAACAATTCTTAATTTTTTACTTATTTGCTTTTTATTTTTAATACTGTACTTTGTACATGTTAGCTAAACCTGAATAAATCCATTTTAATGGTTTTTTATGTTTTCATTTTTTAAGTCTCCACAATGCAAGACCTATTATCTGGTAAATGCATTCTGCATAATAACTCACATACTGATTCTACAATCGCATGGAGCAAGAATTCCTAGGGTGGTTAGCCACTGGGTTTTTTTTCCACACCTAAACAATTGCAGTTGAAGCCAATGTGAATTTATTGAAAAGGTCAGTACAGGCAATTCTCACATTTTTCTGTCTATAGATACAAATGGAAAATTTTAGTAGCATGTTATTTTTCAGTTTGTTTACAATGATGCTTCAACAACGATATGTTGTTTGTTTACAATGATGCTTCCACAACAATATGTTGTAAAAATATAACTACTGCTATGGTATAACTAAGCATGTACACCAAATTATGTCAGATCAAGAAAACCATGTATCTGTTGAA
This sequence comes from Xenopus tropicalis, assembly GCF_000004195.4. Lineage (NCBI taxonomy): Eukaryota > Metazoa > Chordata > Amphibia > Anura > Pipidae > Xenopus > Xenopus tropicalis. The sequence goes on along the minus strand of NC_030678.2, from coordinate 100,813,558 downwards.
TATTATTCTAAAACCAATAAAATTTCAAATAAAAAAGACAAAAACAAAACTATGACTACTACAACTTCCAGTGTGACTCACCCTACAGATAAAGGATGTTGGAAGCTCTATTTGAATAACAGCTGGAGTGCTCAATAATAAAGTATCAGGGTGTGAATTTGTGAACACAAAGCACTACTGAAATCCCTTCATTATTTGCCTCAGGCAGCGAATATTTCAATGGAGATCAGAAAACCCGCCAGCTGGCACCAGCATAGGATTAGTATTCTGCACCTTTTAAAATGGATTAGTTAAATTGCACCCTTGAAGTTTGTGGTTGTTCCTGAATCTTATACAGAGCTACCTGGAGTAGATTTTTGCTGCTAGGATGGTGCAGTGAATTAGAGTTCAGCAGCTCATTCCACTAGTGAATATGATCAAACCTAGTTTTGTTTCTGCAAACTGATACACATTAAGGTTACCAGACTCTGCCTTATCTTTAGTGTAGGCTTCTGAATTATGAAGTAGGGAGAGTAATGTATAAGGGATGCAACAGACTCACAGGTCCTTACTTGCTTCCATAAATGTGATCTTATGCATCAGAAAAAAACATAGATGTTGTAAAACAATTGACTGACTTGTATGTTTATAAGTAGGAATGTTTGCTAGAAGAAGTTGACCAGCAAGTGGTCTGATGAGTGAAATTACTACTTGCCTATGGGGTTGTTCTATCTTTATAGCTGCTGAAATTGACATATACAGTATATATGGGGCCGTGAATTAAATCTGTTCAAAAAAATCTGTATAAAAACACTTCACTGTATAGAGACCTACAAGAATGTAGTAATTTACTAGAATGCAGTAATTTACTAGAATGCACTATAAGGATGCACCGAAACTCAAGTTGTTACATTTTAAATATGATGTATACTGGTCTTTTGATTATTAAGGGGTGCCCCAACAATCTAGGGCACCTATTATATTCAAATCATCCAAAAACAGCTTCAGAAACATGCCGAACAGCCATGATGTATAATAAAACTCAGTCTTTATACATATCCTTTAATACCCAGATGCCTGACGGGTTTCGTGCACATGCGCACTTAATCATAGGCATCACCTATTACATTCACACACAGAAGGACCAATTTTTTATTAGAAGCCAAAACAGTGTATGACAAAGTCTCAGAGGAAACCTACACAGAAATGTGGAGAACTTCCTAGGTTAGAATCAAACTCAGGACCCTAATGCTAGCCAATAAATATTGTATTTATTCACATCTTAAAATTGAAACTACTTTAAAATGTCTGAAAATATTTCAGCACACTATGCACTGTGGTTATTTTTAGTGTACCTTTTTATGGAAAAATATTGGTGGGTATGGTGGTTATTCACAAAGGTAAAGTAAAATTGCAATAATAATGATTAATAGCATTGCATTTCATAAAAAGAACATGCAGTTTATATTTCTGTATATGAGTGAAATCAGAGAATCAGATTACACAAAAACAGAGTACTATATACAAATATAATATTTACATTTACACATAATTATTTTTTCAGTGTCAAATATGACCTAAACATCTCTGGCAAAAATATTCAAATTTATATGTGTAGGTATGTGTAACATTCTTAAAAAAATGCAGCATTCTTAAGATTAAAAGACTGAGCTTTTATTAAAAAAACCCAAAAAGAATAATAATAAATAATATACCCTAAGTTGTAAAATATAAGGATTTTAGAAGTCAATTTGGAGTTCCATGACAAGTAGAAAAACAGCGTGGCCCTATAATGGCACAAAACTAGAACCACGCCAAAACAATTTTTCATCTTCTGTGTTTATGTGACAAAAATGTACCATGATTTTAAGGAATCGGTTCGGCCAGGCCCCAGGATTCAGCCGGATCCAAATCCTGCTGAAAAAGTGCGAATCCTGAACTGAATCTGCAACTGCTTCCCTAATTTATTTTAAAATTGATATTTCTACTTAAGCCCCATCATCAATAAAATGTCCCAGAACAGTGCTAACATTCCACCCATTGCCTATCCATAGAACAGTACAGTTTGAGACTTATTGCTCATACCAATCTAATCTTTTCTTTCCCTCTGCACAGAGTAGGGTAACATTTTAAAGATCATCCTACTTTTAAAAATGTGAATAGTGCCTTCCTTACCATGCACTGAGAAGAGGGATGCGGCATCTGCAGCTAAGCGCAGGATATTACGTAGGTAACTTCTGTTATATGGTCACAGAACTCAGAGGTGACTTCTGATATTCCTATATATTTTAATATCAAGCGCCTACACATGCACAGAATAAGTGTATGGAGGTTAATAGAGCATTGGGTAATAGTCAAGAGTGTCCCTGCCCTTCACACTGTGCCTGTCATGAAATGATCGAGGCTGCGCCCTGTCTGTCACTAAAAGCTGGTGGATATCAATGGGGGACCATGGGACGTGCAGCTCACAGTATGTCCTGCCACCCCGCCTAGGCATGCTTTGCCCAAGGAACTGTCTTTATGGCCTTTTCTTGGGCTGAAGACCATCACAAAATTTGTCTATTGCTGGTCACCACTCGATTAATGGCACCAATGTAAATAGACTGACAGCTCTGCCTCCCTATCTTACCCCACTCATAGTCCCCAGTTAATTGGATTAGCTCATGCATTCTATGTGTGACTTCTCAAAAATGTCATAACCAGGGTTGAGTGAGTGTCTGGAACCAGGGGCCCGCATCCTAGTCATGGACCTTCCTCCCTCCAGTAGCAAACCTCCACCATGTGTCACATCCCTCTTATTTGTGCCTGTGATTGGAGGATGAGGAAGGATCAACTGGGTGCAAAAGTGAGTGGGGTGCAGGGTCAGCAGGACCCACTGGGTTTCTTCCCAGTGTCCTGCTTGCCCAGTCTGACCCTGGTCATAACTCCCTTGTGGGCACTATTGCTTCACTGGGGAAATACATTTTATATTAATATAATAATATATATTATATTCACAGAACTGTCCGCTAACTTCATGGCAGACAAACTGAAGCAAGCAGGGCAATCAGATCATTAGACAACTGAAACACACATAAACGCAACCAGCATAGGGATGCCACCTAGTTAGTAAAAATACAACTTGATGCCAATCGTAATAATAGGGAAGAAAGCTAAAAATATAAGAAGGCTGGTATTTTGCTCCATAAAAGGTGGGAATTTATATGCTTGCACTGCATTTACTTTTGCTTTTTGTACTGTTTGTTCTAGTTTGCTATAGCTCTTTCACATAGTGAAGCCTGCAGCACTGTGCTTGCCTACTCTCACTGCAGTTTTCTCCCACAGTCTAACCCTGCCCACTAATCTGTAATCTGGAAGCACAGCCCTCCATGCACAGCAGCCTGGCCGCCAGGCACAGCCTCCTCTCAATAACAAGGGCACACACAATGGTGTTATAATCCAGTAGCCCATAATCTTCATCCTGCCTCTGTAGAAGCCCAATAAATCTCTCCCCTAACAGTGTAAGTGAATGGGAGACGGGTAGAATGGTATTTCCACACAAGCCATTCCTTCACTGTGTCTTCTCTTCAGTTCTTTCCTCTTTCCTCCTTGAAGCTGCTTTGTTAATCCTGTATGTAAATTACAGCCAATAGATGTTGTTGTTGAGCAGGGCTGGGATTAGAGACAGGGCGAATGGCTTTCAATCTTACTGGGATTACAGAACAAAGGGACTCCTGCTACACACACACACACACACATAAAACGAGATTTTATTTTGGGAGGGGGCTGGGATTCTATCGCCCCCCCCTCTGTTTTCCACAAACCTCTCAGCAGACAGGAGCCAAGGGGGGGTTGATAGAAGACAGATACATATCTATTTCCCCTGCAGATCGGGGCTGATTCTGGGAAGAAATTCTAAAGCCTGTTTCACCCCGTGCAACAGCAGCAGCAGCAGCCCCCTCCTTCCATCTCCTCCTGTTCCACATTAATTAGGGGAAGGAACCTCACACCGGGGCTAAAGGAGGATCTCACACTGGAGCACTGGGACCTCTTTTGGTAAGGAAAAAAAAACTTTTGTCTCTTGTTAAATGGATTTTTACATTTTTTTTCTTAATGTGTTGTGCAAAGTGCTGGTACCATTGCACTGGCCACACGTGATTTGGGGAGGGAGCTTTAAGTGCTGGATCCGATGCCCCGGATTAGACTTTAAAGGGATGTGATGGGCCAGTTGTGCATGTGTCTGTGCTATTTATACAGCCAGGAGGAGGGAAGGGGATTGGGATTTGTGATATGATGAAACTTGAAGTCCCTGCAGCCTGCAATGAGGTCAGAGTGTGGGTGTGTATATATGTGTGTGTGTCACTTCTGGCTTTGGGGGCTTGATCTTTTGTTTTTTAGAAACTGAACAGTTGACCTATAATGTGCCCTCCCACCACAGTCACTTTTCATTTGCTTTCCCTTTTTTACATGAGGACCTCTTACTTCTACCATTCAGTGCCTGCTACTCAAGGCAATGGCCACCCATATTAACCCTTCCTAGTAATGTGTTAATGGTATTTAAAACGAAAATGTTTCCCTCTACTTGCTTTTTTTTAAAAAACAAACCCCAATTTTAGTTGCTCTATTCAGCAAAATAAAAAGAAAAGCATGGTATGGGGGTATTTAATCAACAGACACTTGCATGTTCTGTGGCATTATGAAAGCAGTAAGGAACTTATGGAGCTTTATTATTATGTTTATTTACATAGTGCCAACATATTCTGCAGGAGGGTGTGTACATTAATTATATGAATACTGATCAATACAGAAGCTAAAGAGGGCCTTGCGCAATAGAGTTTACAATCTAAAAGTATAAAGGAGTATGGGACACAAGGTGCAGAGAACTTCCAGTGTGGTCTGCGGTCCTGCAAATCACAAAATGCACAGGGTATTGTGGGAATTGTAATTCAACAAAAAGCTGGGAGGGGACCACAGGTTGGACTGCAGTAACACACACCCGGTGTTTATACACCTGGTGCTGTCATTCTTGCTGTGCGGGAAAATGGATTGTACTGCTGGGTATTCTATGTGTTTGTGTGTTTTGATGAAACAAAGTAAGGACCCAAATTTTTTGATCATATAAGTAAATAAGCTTTTTATATCATACTAACTTTCTGTAATTCATAACCAGATAAACAGCTTTAGTTTAGTTTATTAAACAATTACCCATGACAGGGTTATAACATAAACTGAAAATGTTTATACATGGTTTTTGTTTATAATGTACACCATTTAAATCTACTACCTTCCACACTGTTATTGTAAATGAAGGTCTCCCATCAATCACAGGTTTGCAGCCTTTATGCACCTCTCCGAGTGGAACTCTCTGAGAAATGATATATGTCTGCTTGTTCTAACCACTGCATTATGGGATTTGTAGTCTTTTTTTTTTTTTATCAACAAAGGAATTAATGCATGATTTCTAGTCCTATGTTTACCTCTAGTAAATCATTATTTTTAAGTGCGTAAAAGTGTATGATCAAAAAAGCCACTATGCCCTTATGTCAAGGTAAGTCCTTCATATTTGTATGGGTGAATATAAAGCATATTAAGCCTGTAATGTTGCACATGGGCCCTCTGGCAGTGCATACTAATCATGTCACCCTACGGTTAGCACCCCAAATTCAAAGGTTGCTTGCTTCTGCTCTATCCATCTCCCCCTGTTGCTTTGTGACAGAATGGAAATTCTGTGGGCAATAAATTTGGGTCCTTACTTTGTTTCTGCACAGGGGCACACTGCAACAACAGCATTTTCATTGGCACTATTACATACTTATACTGTGCCCGCAACTGCTGCACTTCTGTAAGGGATGGAGGTCATGATGTATAAATTGGTGGACTACATACTGAATGGTGCAATAGTAAATATGCAAGAAGACAATATTAGAGGATGCAATTGTAATAATTTGAGTGCCAGCATTGACATTTGTCCCTATGGTATGGTATTTGTTGTTTAGGTCAGCGTTTTTCAACCGCTGTGTGCCGCGAGATGTTGCCTGGTGTGCCGTAGGCAGGGCCGCAATTTTTACTTTAAAAAAAAAAATCCGGGCCCTGTCATTGGTTGCGCCCCGTGTGTACGGGTGACGTCAGTACGCACGGGGCGCAACGTTATAAAAGGGCCTGTGTGCGGTCGCGTGTAGGCAGAAGTGCAGAGGCGGCGCGCGTGAGGGGAAGATGCTGCTGAAGCCGCCGAAGAGTAAAATGCTGCTGGGCACCAATGTATTAGGGGGGGCCACGGGGCACACTGACTTATGGGGGCACTGCTGCTGGGCACCAATGTACTAGGGGGGCTGGCTCTTGGCACCAATGTACTGGGGGGCACTGCTGCTGGGCACCAATGTACTAGGGGGGCACTGCTCTTGGCACCAATGTACTAGGGGGGCACTGCTGCTGGGCACCAATGTACTAGGGGGGCACAGCTCTTGGCACCAATGTACTAGGGGGGCACTGCTGCTGGGCACCAGTGTACTAGGGGGGTACTGCTGCTGGGCACCAGTGTACTAGGGGGGCACTGCTCTTGGCACCAATGTACTAGGGGGGCACTGCTCTTGGCACCAATGTACTAGGGGGGCACTGCTCTTGGCACCAATGTACTAGGGGGGCACTGCTGCTGGGCACCAGTGTACTAGGGGGGCACTGCTGCTGGGCACAGAGTTCAATTTTTTAACATTTTCTAATGGTGGTGTGCCTCGTGATTTTTTTCATGAAACAAGTGTGCCTTTGCCCAAAAAAGGTTGAAAAACACTGGTTTAGGTCATATTTATTGAAGAGTGATCTTTCACTATATTCCATTGATAATTATGAAACACAAATTCTGCACAGAATTTTGCACAGGGGAAATAAAAGGGGTTGAAATTTCTCTGGTGGACCGTATGGAACTGGTGCACTGGTACTTCCCTGTCACCATAGATTTAAGTTCCTCCAGCATGGGCCATAAAACATGCAAAGTTTCCTTCCCACCATTATTATTATAAATGCTTGTGGGAAAACATTTGCATCATGCAGTAGCCTTAAATTGCTTTGACAATGTAGCCTTCTTCAGTATAAGGGCTTTGTATTCTCATTTCTGTGAAAACACAAATGTTGTACAGCTGTTTAATATAAGAACATTTGAGATTAGAGCATGTTCCATTTTAAACTTTCTACTAGCACAAAAAGAGATTTGTGCCCTTGGCAAATCTGCCCTACCAATCCGACTTAATCTCGAGAAAATGGCAAAAGAAGGATTGCCACAAGTAAAACACATTACCTGGCTTAATATCAGGAAATTCATTGTTTAGTGTAGTCCTATAATTAAGCCAGATTGCTGTGAGTAATGTAGTGCTTCGGAGGTTAGGCAAGTATCTTTAGGAGATTTGTCACCCATGGTAGCACAGATTTACCACTGTGACAAATCTCCTTGTGTGCCAGTACCCTTAATCTCAATCTCGGCAAAGTGTCACCAGCCTGTTTTGGACATGATTTCTTTTCTACAATTTTCCCAAGGGAAAATTTCTACTTTGGAATGCAATAAAACATGTTCCATTATATATATATCATAGTTGCCTTTGTATTGTCCATTGGAAAACATCTTTACAGTGGAAACTTGTTTGAGGGAGGGTGGGTTGTCCTCAGCAGCTGGAGTTTACATTAATTGAGGTAAAATGAGTATTTTTGATGCAGAATGCTATGATACATAGTCTGATCTGTGTACTTTCACAAAAACTTTGGAAGGCTAAATACCAAGCATCTCCACATATCTTCCCCTTGATAATAGAGGGATGAGCTACAATTAGCACATTGCCCACAATTATCAGCTGTACTTGGTGATGTCTCACTCCGGGGACCAAACAGCAAAAAGTGACATGAAGTAACCATTATGATTTGACAGGCACATATTACTCGAACGTGCAAGGTTCTGCATTTTTTGAGCAGTGCTGAGGGCACAAGGGGACACGATGGATGGTAATAAATAACTCTATATAAGAACAATACAACATCCCCAATGTAGTAATAAAAGTTAAATGTCAAATTCACTTTAGCTTGGTAAAATGCTTATGTATTAGTCAGTATTACTTTCTCCAGTAAAGGTTATATGGATTTTGGCTCTAATGAATTTACTATGTGCTTTTACCATCCTTCAGCGAAATCAATAGATTTTGTGTTGTATTTTGTGTGTCTTAACAAAGAATAATATAGTATTATTTACATGCTGTTTTCAATTCAGAAACATACATGTTGTTACAAAATTACCTGGGACAGATGTCCTTGCATTTGAGGTGCCTATAATGCAATACCCTGTTTTGGTTTCAGGATCTTAAATAAGGTTTCAATTTCAGTGTCTTAAATTATGAGCCTACCTCTTGCACTTGGTGAAGCTTCTAAGGCAGTGTGAATGCAGCATGTGGCATATTGCCCTGTAGATAACTTTATGAGCTTTTTATTTATCAAGGCTGATAGCTTTTCTCTTATTCTCACACTAGGTTTTTTTCCTTGTGGTTGCTCACAAGTTCTTTTTCTGCCAGGGTAACTGCAGTCTGTCAGCTATGTGGCCCAGTACAATAGTTTTTATTGTGCCCTTATTCAACACAACTTATAACAAGTTCAAAATATATTATACATGCAGAGATAAAAGCCAACATTGTTCAGAGGTAACATTTTAATTATGTGATAGTTTACTAAACACAAATCCATCTTCTTTTGCAATTAGGAACATTGGGTCCTTGTACAACTTAGTTACTATAATTTATTTTAGGTTTATCGCTCCCACAAGGCTGACCTCTTACCATGTACTTGAAATCCTTTCAAATCTGCAGGGTGTTTTCCCAGCTTTATATGTAAGTTGTATAATTGGGAGTTTGGCATAAACTAGGGCAAGCCACCTTATTAATGAGGGTGGTTAATAACCTATCCACTACATTACTAACTCATTTGTAACATAGTACAAGAAGGAATGAAACCTATTTCTGGCTAGAGTTACTAGAACCATCCCATCAGCTTGGTTTAGCTTATGTAAAATTTGCATTAACACTACCTAAACTTCTGAAAAATAATAGAAATGTATTTTTATTTTTACACAGACATACCAAATTCCACTGATTGAAAGGAGACCATGATAGTCTGCCTTTAACTCATAAGCACCATTTCACTGTTGGAAATGAATGTTATAGAGATAACTGACCAAAAGTATTTTTTTTTCTTTTTTTTTTTTTTTTTGCAATTATAGACATTTTACTAAACTTTGCTTATTACTATCCTCCTTGCTGATTTTAATAAACTTTATTACTAAATAATCACATAGCACAAGGTGTCATTCTTTCCTAGGCAGGTTGTGACTAAATCATAGACTTCTCTATTTTAGGAATGTAAGTGCTGTAGAAGATAATTGAAGATACTATTTAATGGATAGTTTAGCTAATGAAAATGTTCTGTTTTACTAAAAAAGTGTAGATACACATTTTGTTACTATTCATTATTGTGGTATGCATGTATCTGATACCTTTGGAGCAATAGTATGTTTGTACTGTAGATGGTATCTAGTAGTGATTTGCTTTTTTTCCATAAATATAGTAAAGGCAATTCCAACATGGAATTTTAGTTGGAATCGTCCCTGACAAATTTTCCTTAAACTTTAGGTGGCCTTATTTAGAGGCAGTGTTTGTGCAGATGTGCTGTATCTATTGGCATATTCCATATCTTTACAGTGGGTAATTTTGCAGAGGGTCTCTATGTTACTTCTGGAGAAACATCATAACTATAAAATATATGCCATATTAATAACAATAGTATTATGTGATTTTATGATGTGCTCATACATCTGTTAGCCAGTCAGAAATATGCAGCTTGTATTTATTTTTTTCCTACAAAATCTGTTAATTTTGTAGGAAATAATGTACAATATGTGGTAAAATATAAACATATTTTAAGTGAGTTACAAATTAATGACCATACAAAGGCTTTATGCCATCAGAACCCCAGACTAACACTCCTGCTTGATAAAAAAAAATGCTTTGCCCTGCTGAGAATGTGCCCTGATCAGCCTCAAGTGATCCCTGACGCAGGCAACAAATGGCGATTCAATGCTCACTAGAATAGTACCCCAGTTAATTTTTCAGCAAAGAAGAGTGTCAGCCTGAGGTCGGCATAACGTGATTGTAGTTTTCTCTCTATGCTCTGCGGTGTGCACAATGTGAAAATAAATAATTTTGTTTTTTATATATAATATGCAAGCCTTAAAACAATGAATGTAAAATTGCTGTTATAAGCAGCCTGAGCAATTTCTGCAATTTACAATTAAATTGTACATTTACAATAAAATAGTTTACATTTACAGTTCCTTAGACTGTACAGTCAGAAAGATATTTTAGAAGGCAAACAGATGTATTCCAGTGTTGCTCTGATCAGGAAAGAGATCAGAAACCTCATATGACTTTTCCCTATCTCTTTCCTGAGCAAAGCAACATCAGAATACTTCTGTGTCTTCCTTCTGAAATATCTCTCACAATACCGTCATTGAAAGTTTTTGCCAAAAGGATGGATAATGTGACTAATGAATGTTGCATATTAAGTGCTGTGTGAATGTTACTGCTGTATACTTTGCATCTGTTAAAGGACATGGAAAGGCAAAGTCACTTGTTGGTGCCAAAATGTTAGGCACCCCCAAGTGACTTTAATCGCTTACCTTCTATCCCGGGCTGGTGCCCCTGTTGGGAGAGAACAGCACCAGCCCGGGGTACCTGCAGCGCTTCCTCCTTCCTGTATCACCGCGTGCGCATGCGCAGTAGAGTGAAAAAGCCGAACTTTAACAGAGAAGTCATCTTTTCACTCTACTGCGCATGCACCTAACTCGCAGTCACAGCTTAACGAAGCAGGAAGGAGGAAGCGCATCACTACAGGTACCCAGGGCTGGTTCTGTTTTCTCCTAACAGGGGCACCAGCCCGGGGTACAAGGTAAGCGATTAAAGTCACTTGGGGGTGCCTAACATTTTGGCACCCCCAAGTGACTTTGCCTTTCCTTGTCCTTTAATTGGTGTGTGCCAATTAGGGCTGGGCGATATACCGTTTAATACCGAATACCGGTGTTTTTTTTTTTTAAAACTATATTAATTTTTCAGATACCGCAATACCAGGGTGTCAGGGTACTCACCCGTGCGGCCCGGTCTCACGCGCCTCCTTGCGTGCGCGCGTCCCGTTGTCCGGGTGCGCGTGCGCCAACGTACATGTCAAAGCGTGGAAAGACGTGCTGACGGCGCCGGTTCTGCGCATGCGTGGGGGGTATTTAAAGCTATCAAACGCCTCCTCCTGTGCTAGGTTGTCTGCTGCCTTGCCTGGGAAACTAAGCCTGCCTGATTTACCTTACGACTTTCTGTTGCCGATCCTTCGCTTGCCTGACTCTGATTTTCAATACTGCAGTAATTATTCTCTAATTTATTAGGAAATGGGGTTAACACCTAATCATGCATGGAAAAAAAAATACCGTCAAATACCGTGACTCCGATATAATTTTGAAAAATACCGTGATATAAATTTTTGGTCATACCGCCCAGCTCTAGTGCCAATAATATATTGGTCAGTTAAAATGTTTTATGTGTACATTGGTTTCCAGTATTGCTGTTAAACTACAGGTATAGGATCTATTATGCAGGAACCTGTTATTCAGAAAGCTCCAAAGTACAGGAAGGTCATCTCAAATTTGAATCAATTCAAAATTTTAAAACATGTTTCATTTTTCTCTGTAATTAAAAAGCAGTAATATTATTAACGTTTATTAATTAAGCACCAACATATTCCACAGCTGTACAATAAGTACCTTCTTCTTAATCCTAACTAAAGGTGGCCATACGCTATAACATCTGCTTGTTTGGCGAGGTTGCCAGGCGAGCGGATCTTCTCTCGATATGCCCTCCTATGAGTGATATCAGGCTAATAAGATTGTTTGACCCTAGGTCCAAACGATCAAATTAAAATGGTGGACATAGGCACCGCGGTTCTGGGACAGCAACAACGAGCCAATGCGGTCCCCAAACCGACGGAAAAATCAAACCTGCTCGATCGAGATTTGCCCGATTTCAGGTCAGATGTTGTTTGGGGAGGCACATGGGTGGTGCCCATACATGGGTAGATAAGCTGCCGAAACAGTCTAAAGGACCTATATCCCACCTTAAGATATAGTTAATCCTTACTGGAGGCAAGACAATCCTATTTGGTTTATTTAATGTTTACACAATTATTTAGAGTTAGTATTAAGGTCCAGTTAACAAAAAGACCCCTTATCTGGTTAACCCCAGGTCCTGATCATTCTGGATAACAGGCTCCATACATGTAGTAAGTGTGTAAATGAAAATGTATAGTGCATTCCAAATGTAGCTGTTCCTGATAAACTCCATTTACTGAGGAACATATCAGAATTCCCAGATAACTGAACTGTACTGTAAAACATATTATATTGTTTGTAACAAGACCATATTATGACATAGTGTATTATTGGAATATCTTTAGATATTTACTTACTTGTTCTTGAAGGCCTAAGTGTTCACCTTCCATGGGATTATTATGCAGTAGAATTACCAGAGTGTTCTCTAGTCTGTCTTTGGAATGGGTCCTTGGGGCTTTCTATGCTGTAGTCGCGTTTTGGCAGTGTTACTGATTGAAGATTGGCAATGATTAGCTGATTGATTGCAGCACAGTTTGTGGGTATTTACTATGAATTTAATTTGCTATGCCAGGTCTCATAGATAAAGGGCTTGACTTTTTGATCAATGCAAACCTCTTCTCTTGTATATACAATATCTGTTTTCTTCCATCTGGGTTTTATTACAGGCAATTACTGAACTACTGTTATCTGGAAAAATGTAGGTACATTTAAATTTTAAAGGATAAAGCTAGTGGCAAAATTGCTTTTTTAATATAATTTAGTGGTTTATGGCTCTGAAACATTAGGACATTAGTCGCCTTGCTGTTAATCTCCTCTAGCGCTGGCAACCCTATAGCCCTCTTCTGAATGCTTTCCCACTGGCGATTTATATTATCACCGGTGGGAGAACATATGGTTGCTTCGGCTTTCTGAAGTTGCCCGAAGTTTCCTAGCGAGGCAATTTTGGCCTACTTCAGAAAGCCTAAGCAAATTGTATGCAATTGGAGACTAGTCACCTGCGTTACAGGAAATGAATTGTGGGGCGGCTTATCTCCTCGTGTGGGGGGCCCTTTGACACGGTAAAGCCATCTCCTGCATTTATTGGGAGTGTGATCTTCCTTGGGTGAATAGGGGGACTGTTCTCTATTCATTTTAATCGGATTTTAGAGGCATATTTATCAAAGGTGATATCTAACATTCACCCATTAAAAAATATGCCTCTAAAATCCCATAGAAATGAATAGAGAGAGGTGAAATTTGACTGTGATGAGTTCTAATTTCACACTTTGATAACTCTGCCCCAAAGTGTCCTGTGTACCATTAGCCTAAATACACTGTAAGATTGTACTTTTTGATTTTATTTTTCTTAAGTTTAAACTTTAGAATGACTATTATTTTCTATTTATATAACACTGACATGTTACACAGCACAAAAATTGTCGGGAGGCATGAGGGCTCAAGGGTAAAACATTGCTTACTTGGGAACCTGAATTTGACCATGATACTACATGCAAGAAACCTGTATGTTTTCTTCTTGCCTGTGTGGGTTCCTCTAGGTACCCTTTTAATTCTCTTGCACTCCAAAACCTTATATGCAGATTAAGCTCCCCTTTCTTAAATTAATTGCCTTCTTCATCTACATCTTTCCAGCTTTCACATGGGGGTCACTGACCCGCGCTATTGCTCTGTGAGGCTACAATTTTTTTTTTTTTTTTTAATTGTTACTTTGTATTTCTTATTTTTCTGTTTAGTCCCTCTTCTATTTATTTTCCAGTCTTGCATTCACATCACTGCCTGGTTGCTAAGGTAAGCAAGACCCTAGCAACCCGAGAGCTGCTGAAATTCCAAACTGGAGAGCTGCTAAACAAAAAGCTAAATAACTAAAAAACTACAAAAAATAAAATTTAAAATTAACTGCAAATTGTCTCAGAATATCAATGTCTACAACTTATTAAAAGTGAATTTCAAGGTTTCATTAAATTACCCCTATAGCCACTTGTGCTGATGTTTTTATCTTGGCACATTTTAAATTAGCAGTGGCAATCTGAAAGCTTTCAGTGTGCTTATTGGGTTTGAGAAAGACTAAGGAGGACGAGGGCCCCAAAGTGTAGCCTGGAACTGGAACCCTGTGTTCAGTGGACTACAAATGAATTGCAACCTTAGTGTAGGCTAAGTGAATCAGCAGAGGCAAGAATCAGGCCAATTTGAAATACTGTATTATTATTAACATTTATTTATAAAGCACCAACATATCCCCCAGCGCTGTACAATAAGTGTGCAAGCAATATAGGTGTTATTGATATAACAAGGTGCAGTCATGTAAAATAAAAAGAAGCTGAGCTGAATACAACCACATCTATATTTACTGGTATGGGATCCATTATCAGGAAACCCGTTATCCAGAAAGTTCCATATTACGGAAAGACCATCTTCCATAGACTTCATTATAAGCAAATAATTATAATTTTTAAAAATGGCTTTTTCTCTGTAATAATAAAACAGGACCATGTACTTGATCCCGGCTAAAATACTGTGTAATTAATCCTTATTGGAGGCAAAACAATCTATTTTGGGTTTATTTAATGTCTTAATGATTTTTGTAATAGACTTAAGCTATGGAGATCCAAATTACTGAAAGATCCCTTATCTGTAAAACTCCAAGTCCCAAGCATTCTGGATAACCAGTCCATTACCTGTATACGTTTTAATTTTAAAATGTTTAGAGAATATATATATATATATATATATATTTTTTTTTAGAGCTGGTTCATAATACTGTGGGACATAAAAAATAACCCCCCCCTCCCAGAGACACATTACTGATAGAAAGAGTAGAACTATTTATTTGATGTATAGATTCCAGCATTCCACTATTAATATATAGAAAATGCTGCCAGAAATTTAGACAATGCCAGATCGCATTAGCCTCTGTGTAATGGAAGAATGAGGCCACAGACGGTTCTAAACTGAAGCTGTGGAGATTTCATCTCAGCCCTGACTGATACATTTTCATAAGCATTTTGATTTAAATATATCACCTTGAAAATATCAATATGTATTACACTTTGGGTACATTTAGACACATTCCGTTCTGATGAATCCCTGGTCTTTTTAGGATGCATCTTGGGCCTTTCCACCAGCCCACAGAGGCTCCTTTTTTGATTCACATGGAAACGCCTGCATCAGATTACATTATACATGTCTCAGAGCAAGGAAAGAAAACAAGAAGTCATCTCAGCTTTAAGATATGTAGGTGCTCTAGGCAATAAGACAAAAACAGCTTTGTTTCAGTTCACATTCTTAGGTCCTTTTTATTTGTTCTGTAACTGTACAGATATGTAATGTAAATGTCTGAGCAAGCTACAACAAACCTGTACAGTATGTGTTCAGTGTGTACAGTTTATTTTATAAAACAAACATACTAAAAAATGCACACACTTTTTTTTGTTACAGAAATGTTATTTAATTTCCAATGCACCTTAAAGTTGACCTATCACCCAGATATAAAATGCTGTATAATAAAAGTCCTTTTCAAATTCAACATGAAACCCAAATTATTTTTTATATTAACACATCCAAACTCATTATAAAGGCATTTTAAAAATCCTAGCTGTCAATCATATAATGCCTGCCCCGCCTCTATGCCTAGGGCTGACAATTACTTTAACTTTCCATTCAGCAATCACTTTTGCCCTCCCTCCTCACCATTTAATTGTGTAGCCAATGCATGGACATGTGCATTAGGTCCCTTATACTGGTGCATACACAAGATTTTGGGGTGATACAAAGGTTGCCTTAATAATAGTTTCATAGTTACATAGTTACATAGGGTTGAAAAAAGACCAGTGTCCATCAAGTTCAACCCATCCAAGTAAACCCAGCACACTTAACCCACACCTACCAATCTATACACTCACATACATAAACTATAAATACAACCACTAGTACTAACTGTAGATATTAGTATCACAATAGCCTTGGATATTCTGATTGTTCAAGAACTCATCTAAGCCCCTCTTAAAGGCATTAACAGAATCTGCCATTACCACATCACTAGGAAGGGCATTCCACAACCTCACTGCCCTCACCGTGAAAAACCACCTACGCTGCTTCAAATGGAAGCTCCGTTCCTCTAATCTAAAGGGGTGACCTCTGGTGCGTTGATTGTTTTTATGGGAATCCCCCATCTGCCTATAATCCCCTCTTATGTACTTGTACAGAGTAATCATGTCCCCTCGCAAGCGCCTCTTTTCCAGAGAAAACAACCTCAACAGCCTCACCTCATAGTTTAAATCTTCCATCCCCTTTACCAGTTTAGTTGCACGTCTCTGCACTCTCTCCAGCTCATTAATATCCTTCTTAAGGACTGGAGCCCAAAACTGCACTGCATACTCAAGGTGAGGCCTTACCAGGGACCTATAAAGGGGCAAAATTATGTTCTCATCCCTTGAGTCAATGCCCTTTTTTATACAAGACAGCACTTTATTTGCTTTAGTAGCCACAGAATTACACTGCCTGGAATTAGACAATTTGTTATCAACAAAAACCCCTAGATCCTTCTCCATTAAGGATACCCCCAACACACTACCATTCAGTAGATAGTTCGCGTTTATATTATTCCTACCAAAATGCATAACTTTGCACTTATCAACATTGAACCTCATTTTCCAGTTTGCTGCCCAGTTTTCCAATTTTGTCAAATCGCTCTGCAAAGCAGCAGCATCCTGCATGGAACTTATAGTTTTGCACAATTTTGTGTCATCAGCAAAAATAGAAACAGTACTCTCTATGCCCCCCTCCAGGTCATTAATAAACAAGTTAAAAAGCAAAGGACCAAGGACTGACCCCTGCGGTACTCCACTAACCACACTGGTCCAATTAGAAAATGTTCCATTTACCACCACTCTTTGTACTCTATCCTTCAGCCAGTTCTCTATCCAATTACAAATATTATGTTCTAGGCCAATATTCCTTAATTTGATCATTAACCTTCTGTGAGGTACTGTATCAAACGCTTTAGAAAAGTCCAAGTAGATGACATCAACTGCCATTCCAGCATCGAGGTTCCTACTCACCTCCTCATAAAAGGCGACTAAATTAGTCTGGCAAGATCTGTTACGCATAAAACCATGCTGGCACAAACTAATAGTATTGTGAACTGCAATGTATTCAAGTACAACTGCAATGTATTCAGTGTCCACAAAATGGCAGCTACCTGCTTGCTGTAATTGTGTAATTACAAGGCTGAAGGAAACCAGATGTATATCATTTATATTGTGTAGGTGAAGTTTATTTTGCTTGACAAACACAATAGAAAAAAATTTGCAATTATTTCTTAAGGTCCCCATACACGAGGCGATTTCACTCGTTGTGCGACGAACGATTATATCGACAAACGATCGTATGGCGATCGGGTTTCCATACAATATGCCATCCATGGGCAACGATAATTTGCAAAAGATTTCATCGTATCATTATTGTAAAATACATACGATCGTACATCTACGTACGATCCAATGTCATGGCGGAAGCGATATTTACAGGAAACAGGAAGTGATGTAACATGAAGTGATGTAACATTCTTCTTTGCTGAGTATAAAAAAATGTTTTAATACAGATCCAAAAGTTTTCGTATACAAGCCATTAAGTTCTGCAAAGAACGAACGTTTATGCACGTTCGTGTTGTTCCGTTTATGTCCGTTGACTTCCACTGCTGGCAATCATGACATGCGCAGAGAACAATCGTTCGAAGACAAATGTCTGACACTCACACCAACTGGCAGATTTTATCGTTAAACGACTAAAATTTTTAAACCTGGCCGATCGATTTTGGGGACGATAATGTCGGGTCGATTAGTGGGCCGACGATCGTTCGCACACCATCAACTATACGATAACTTAACGATAGTATCGGATCGTTCGGCAATCGGTCGTTTGACAGTAAAAAATCGCCTTTAGGGTGACAGGCCTCCTTTAAAAGGCATGAACTGGAAGGCTTTACAAAACACCATTCCTCCACAAAAATGAACCTATTCTGTATGGTTGAAGTGCTAGGCATGTCTCCATGGGTTAAAAAAACTTGAATTAAGAGGTGAAGTAATTGACCCTTCTCTGTAATGTTTTACGAAGGAAACAGAAAGAAGTGTGGTATCCGCATGTACAGGTATGGGATCCTTTATCTGGAAACCTGTTATCCAGAAGGTTCCGAATTATGGAAAGTCTGTCTCCCATAGATTCCATTATAAGCAAATTATTCTAATTTTTAAAAATGATTTCCTTTTTCTCTGTAATAATAAAACAGTACCTTGTTTTTGATCCCAACTAAGATATAAATAATCCTTATTGGATGCAAAACAATCCTATTAGGTTTATTCAATCTCTAAATGATTATAGCAGACTTAATATATGGAGATCCAAATTACAGAAAGATCCCTTATCCGAAAAAACCCCAGGTCCCGAGCATTCTGGATAACAGGTCCCATACCTGTACTAATTTTAGTGTTTCCGTGCCTGATAGTACCAATGTCATAAGCATCACCTCTTCCCTTTACAAAGAACAATCAACAAAACTTTGGTAGGTTCTGGGAGTTGAGTTGTAGTCCAAAGACATCTAGTGGGCCATAGATTGGCCATTGCTGCTTGTAAATCCCCTCCAGGTATAAATATAAGTGTGTTTTTGGAAGGGCGCACTGGCCAACACACTGACAGACTTTTATGGTTTCCTTTTAATTTGTGGAGTCAGGCATGTCTTTGTAAAAATAAAGAAATCTATATTTATATCTGAAAATTCATATAGTGCTTATGTACCTTTTCTATGTAAGCCCAACCGAATAAGTTCATGTCAAAATTGTTTTTTTTCCTGTATGTATTGCTATTGCTGTATTGCCAGAATTGTGTACTGATGATATGTGACTAAATACGAGGAACATTGTTGAAGGAGTGGCAATTTCACACAAATTGCACACATTTTAACAAGAAAGACACTAGGGGGCGTATTTATTATGCTGTGTAAAACTAATTCGCCAAAAAAACGTAGTAAAAAGCTGTGTAAAATAAATGGAAAAGATCGCCGTCTGAACGCAGGATATTACACCGTTATGTTCCATATGTTCCGGTGGAACCGTTTTTTACCCGGCGAAGCCTGGTGATGTGTGGCGGATTTTCTCGCCATTTTTTACACAGCATAATAAATATGCCCCTAAGTTGCATCCAGTGATACAGTGAGTGCCTACAATTCTGCTAAAATTCTGGGAAAAAACTTTGCATTGTGTTAAAGAAAAAAAAAAAAGGTGGTTTGCCTATTGAACTTTATTCCTAAATAACCCCCAAAACTCCTGTAACAAATAACTGAATTCTGTACTTTCTCAAATAGAAACATCCATAAACAACTTGCTATTTCCTTTTACAGAAGAATGTACATTTTACAAAATATTCTGAACCTCTAAGTATTTGATACCAAATTTTGAAATAAATATAAATTGACTTTAAAATTGCTGTTTTAAACATAAAATACAGTATAAACATCAGTAAAGTGTAGCAGAATATTATTATTATGGCAATATGTGTGATTTGTGTTTCAATAAAGATTTCTCTTACTCAGTGCCTTTAGGACAGCACCATTCAGTTGGAACCAACGAACCTTAAGGCTTATTTTTATTAGAACAAAATATTGTGTTTCACCACTTCCTTTGCACTCATAGTTGTGCCATTGTATACTGATATTTGTGGGGGGATGGTGCCTTAGGTCGCTTGCACAGCGCATCCCCTGAAAGAGGTTTGCTGTTCAAGATTAAACATAGCTTTTTAACATTGTTCAAATACCACGAGATTAGTTTCCAAGGAGACCAAAGACGGTTGCCATAGGCACTAGGGGCCCAGGAATTAGGATTGCGATTTTATTTCTTCCAAACCTGCTAAAGCAGCACTGACTAAAGAGAGTTATACCTCTGTATTTTTCAGTGATATTTGTGTAAACTGATTATGCCAGTTACTCACATTTGTTTGTGTGTTTAGTTGCTACACCACGGGCATCTATAGCTAAATATAATTTGCAGGGGCATTTTGCTTTTGAGCTAGTGGACTAAACCAAATATGGCCTGATGTACTGAAATTGCATTAGGCAACCCTTTTAATTACTATTTCTTTCAAACTGATAGATGGCCCTAAAAATGATCTTCTGGTTATAGCAATAATATAATATGCAAATAATGCACTTTAACTGCTAATATATACTGCAACTCTCAGCCTCACCCCAGGTAGCTTATGTTGGTTTTGTATATAACAATAGCATACCTCCCAACTGTTCCGATTTTCCTGGGACAGTTCCTCTTTCAACAGCTCAGCCAGCAGTCCCGGATTCTTACTGAAAAGTGCCTTATTTCCCTTTGATCTCCTGCGCTGAACACTAATAAAGGATGCAAACTTAATTAAAAAGTAGCTTTTGGCAGAGAGCCCAGAAATCTTAACAAGTTATACTGCACTTAGATACATTGTTTCTCAGACTTAATTAAATAAGTGGGCTTTTGGCAACAAGCTCAAAAACTTAGCAACTACACCTGCACTTAGATACAATTGTAACTAATAAGCTAAACAGGTCTCTTGGGGCAACTAAGACTTGCAGTTTAAAGAATAAGTAAACCTTTTTTTTCTATTAATAAAATTACTCTTAACAGCTTCCCAGAATTGCCTACCTTTGTCCCTCTGTTCTTTCTGACCTGGTTCCTCAGTTACAAGCTGATTCCTTTTTCAGAGTGAAGCTCCGCCCCCACTTCCTGTTCAGATCTCTCATTACATTGACTACCTGTAGTCGAATTAGAGAGCCTTCTGCACATGGCTGGAGGCAGCAGGAGCCAGTCTGTGCATTAGCAGGGTTTTTTTTCTTGATGAGAGACCTGAACAGGAAGTGGGGGCGGAGCTTCACATGGAGTCTGAGAGAGGCCCAAAAATGCCTGCCTTTCGTGGTTTGGGCTGATCTCCACGCCGTTGTGTGTAGCTGTATGCGAGCGGAAGCTGTGATTCTCAATGCAGCTACAGAGCAATGTGTATTAGAGCAGATCCGCTTCTCTCCACCTGACCAAAAAACACAGGCCGAGAGAAGTGGAGCAAAGGCTTTGTGTGACCGGGGCCTTGCTGTAATGCAACCCCACCCATATCTTGTTCCATTGTGAATAGATGGATTTTGGACTTGAAGTCTCCCTCTTTCCAGAGAGACTTCAAGTCCCAGAATTCATCACTTTATGATGACGCAAAATGGGGGAGTGGGGGTGGATTACACTCTCAGCGTAAGGGATCTTAGGAAATGGCTTGTTGGAGTTATCATGGTGTCCATTAATCTGTGGAACCAGATTTATTTGTGTAAAAAAAAAATACAATTATATTCATTTCTTACAGATAAAGTTTATTCATATTTCATATATAAGTCTAACTGAATGAGCTCATATTAAAAGTGGGTATATTTTCATTTTTAAGGTAGCCAAACAGTACTTCACTAAGTAACAGAAGGCCATCAGTTGTCCTTGTCTATCTGCATATTTACATGAGCGTCATTGTATTCAGACCTTGTAAAAAAGTCCTGATTGTATAAGTAAATTCTAATATGCGGAAAAGGAATGTTACTAATGATTTTTGCAAAAGGCTAAATGGTTGGTACCAGAATTATAGGCATACCAGTCTTAGCAACTGCAAAATTAAAAGAAAGAAAAGTAATTCTTACTGGCATGGAAATGTAAGCATTAGCAGGATCCTTGTTGCAAACCACAAATCAACAGCCCCAGAAACTACAATAGAAATTCTCAGATCTTTTTCAACAGGATTTTTACTGATTTTGACACAGGCTGCTGTGCAAAGAAACATAACCTGCTCCAATAAGCATTAAACGGTGGCAGAAAAATTATAACCTATGTGAGAGAGGCAATGGGAAATATCGTTATTTGGTGTGTTTCCACCAGGGAATCAGTGTCCGAACCCACGAGCTCGAACAGAGGGGGAAGGTATGTGACAAAAAGGCTTGTCTCAGTGAGACTTGTCTGTTGGATGGCAGGTATATAGCACCCAGGCTGAGGTACTGGCTCCTTTAAATCTCCAGGGCAGGAGAGGCTAGTGCCCTGCAGTATGGTTAGAGAATGCTGGAGCCAATTAGGGAATGCTGGAGCCAATTAGGCAACAGCTGAAATATTTAAGGTGAGCCTGGGTGTGCAGCAAGGAGTCAGTTTTCTGAGAGACTTGGAGGTTGAGCCTGGTCTAATTGAAGGTCACTCTCAGAGCAGGGCACAGTGCAGGAGCGCTGCCTGTGTTGGGAACCCCTAGAGGAGCTGGGGGTGCCACCTGCCACTGTGAGGGAACAGTGGGAGTCGCGACCAGATAGTTCAGTTTCTGAGAGAGACTGAGAGGGGCAGGCTGGACTGATGACAAAGTCCCCTGATTCTGGGACTCCAGAAAAGGACTGCCGGGCATTGGCAGTGAGGATTTGGGTATCCCGTGTGTTGAAACGACAGTCTGGTGAGACTTATGTTTTCTTGAACTGTTTACTTGCAAAATACCAAGTTGTGATATGTACTGCTTTAGGCTCATGCCACACCAGGCGTAGGGCTGATTTTTTCGGCAAGCGGAAAAACGCTTGCCGAAAATTCAGCCCTACGCCTGCTACTTGTGCCTGCACCCGAATGAATGGAATACGCTCGGGTGCAGGCACATGTAATACACGGTTATGGGAGATAGCTCTTAGTACAAGTTGATACAGGGACTGGTCCGATTGCCATGTTGGAGTCAGGAAGGAATTTTTTCCCCTCTGAGGCAAATTAGAGAGGCTTCAGATGGGGTTTTTTGCCTTCCTCTGGATCAACTTGTAGTTAGGCAGGTTAGGTATAGGCATTATGGTTGAACTTGATGGACGTATGTCTTTTTTCAACCCAACTTACTATGTTACTATGTTACTATGTAGCCGATATACGCAAGAAAACGCGAGACTTTGCATTCTCGCGCGTTTTCGTGCGTATATCGGCTACATGTGCCTGCACCCGAGCGTATTCCATTCATTCGGGTGCAGGCACAAGTAGCAGGCGTAGGGCTGATTTTTCGGCAAGCGTTTTTCCGCTTGCCGAAAAAATCAGCCCTACGCCTGGTGTGGCATCAGCCTTACTGTGGAAAATAAAGCTCAGGCAGGAGCCTGATCGTTTTGGTTGCAAACCAGAGTTGTTTGTCTCGTCTGTGAAGCCCAGATTACCATCCGCTACCGGCTGCTACCAGCTAAATCCCCACACCTGATTTGTCTTTATATCTTTTTTCCCTCTATCTGGAAGATTTGCTTGAATCAAGCCAAATTCTTGTTTTTATATTTAAACATAGGGGAATGAGTGTTTGTGGTGATGGCAGTGACCATGTAGCTGACCATATAATCAGGGGGCTCAAACTCAATTTACCTGTGGGCCGCAGGAGGCAAAGTCAGGATGAGGCTGGGCCGCATAAGGGATTTCACAAAAAAAAGTCGGGAGCTGCTGATTGCGGAAATGACGTTATGCCATCACAACAGTTATTATGGGAAGACGCTCTGTGTGCACAATTAGCTCCTTACGTCTTCCCATAATAACTGTTGTGATGGCATAACGTCATTTCTGCAATCAGCAGCTCCCGCCCGCCGTGCCTTGCATTATCCCTTGAATCGCAATAAAAATTGCGATCCATTCATTCGGCGTTGGTGCGGGCCACAAAATATTGTACCGAGGGCCGCAAATTGAGACCCCTGATATAATTGTTCCTCTGCAGGTGATTGTATTATATAATGAGAGCTCTCTAATACACAGAGATACACTCTATCCCCATTCGCATTAGAAATGCTGCAAGGTATGGTGGATAATTATTATCTTTTATTTAGATAGTGTTGATATATTCAGCAGTGCTTTACAGAGATTATATATCATTCACGCAAGTCCTTGTGCCAGTGGAGCATACAGGCTCAGTCCCTATCACATTCACATATATAATAGGCAATTTTATCAGGGGTCTAGTAGAGTGGTTCTCAACCTCCCTAATGCCACGACCCTTTAATACAGTTCCTCATGTTTTTGGAGGGTGAAAATAATTCTAGAACATATAACACACAATAATCAGTGTACAGATTTCACAAGGTCAAAGAGTTTGGTTGAAGGATTTGACAGAAGAAAAGAAAAGTATCAGAATTTACCTATTCTACTACTGTACTTCTTGGTTTATCCCATGCAAAAGAATGGGCTGAAAGTGAGTGAGAGTGAGAGTGAAGCCCCTGAGACATCACTGCTGATGCTGTGTTGTTTGGCTCACAGTTAATTCTTTATCTGTCTGTCCTGCTGGCTCACAGCCAGCATATTAGATTATACAGCCTAAATCTTCCTGTTGAGATTGTTTAGGGTTGATCTTAAATTCCTGGCAGCTAAATGCCAAACCTTCTCAGCTGAGATAAAACTCATTTGTTCTCTTTGTCCAAACTAAGCTCATAACGGGAAATATATACCTGTGTTTAACATAAGCCCATCCAAATGAGTTTATGGTAAATAAGTGTATAAGCCCCCATTATATAGCAATGTTTGACTGGGCCCTTTCATGTTGGTTTTTAAACATACTGGTCAATGGTTGAGAAAAAAATGTTTGAAGGATGCTTTGCCCAGCCAGGCAGCCAGAAAATGCACTGTGTACCTGTTCCTACTAGCTGCACTTAAGGCTGATGCCACACGTGGCGTTTTTACGCTGCGTTTTTTCTCAGCCTCAAAACGCCGCACAAGCCACACAGCCCCTGACTATGGCGTTTTTCAGCCTAGTACTGGTGACGTAGCAAATCCCGTTTCCATGGTGCTAATAGTGCGAAATAGTAAAAAACACCGCATATTTCTGCTAGGTCTGGCAGCTGCCTTTGTGTATACATAGGAATAGCTTGCTGTGCAAATACTGGCGTATTTGGGCCAACGCTTGAAAAATCCGTGCTAAGGCGTTTTCTAGCGTATTTCCGCATTGTGTGGTTTGCTTCGAGTCTTTTCAAGTTATTTCTATGGATGATGATATCGGGCGTTTTTCAGCTGCTGAGAGAATTAGAAAATATGCAGCGTAAAAATGTCACGTGTGGCATCAGCCTTACTGTCCCAGTATGAACCTATTGGCTGCTTTTAGATTCCCCCAATCCTTCCTTCCCCCAATATTATATAGTGAGTGTTGATCTGTATTTCTGAAAATGCTGTGACTCTTTAGCTGTGCTCTGTTCTTACTGTCTTTTTCTGAATGACTCAAAAGTGCACCTTACTTGCTCAATGAGGTTGCAGAATCTGAATTGTGACAGAGAAAGGTTTTTCTGTGTTATTCTTATTAAGATGTGAGCAACTAATCTCAGCTATATGGTTGTATTTATCAGAGAGTAAAAATAAAATAACCATAGTTAACCAGAGCATATATGCAGCTCTACATATTTACTGTAGGATTTTTTGAAGAGCCCTAAATAATGTGCTTTAAAATACAATATATACAAGTGAACAGAGAGCTCTGATATTTCCCTCTGGTAAACTATGGCAAGCTCTGTTTCAACCTTTGATAAATATGCCCCACAGAATCCCCTGAAATATTACATTAAACCTTTTTGAAATGTAGAGTGTTAGCAGGGTGCTGATGGGTTTTGAATTATAAGTACAGGTTTAATTGCAGTAAACTCGCTGCCTAATAATGTGTTCCTGTCAGGGAAGATTAACAATTCTTCCTGCAGATATATGATCATATTTCCATTATTGTGTTAAGAAATAAATGTAACTGGCACAAAATAAAGTTGTTTATAGTGGGAAAGGGCATTCTCACAATCACAATTTTTTAGCAGTCTCTAGGGGGCTAAAAGGTGCAAAGTTTGTTTCTGGTCTAATCACCAATAGCAACCAGTCAGAAAGTAACATTTACCGGTCTCCTGTTTAAAAGCATATTTATTGCTATAAGTTACTACACCTGGGCAGGTAAAGGTGGCCATACACAGGTTGATAAAAGCTTATCGACCTTTTTATGGGGCCCTCAGATGGGCCTTTCCAATTTTCATCTGGCCAAAAAGCAGCCAGATGTCAGGTTTGAAAATCCCGTTCAGACGAGGAGCCTGTAAATTTGATCCAATTATTTGGCCTGAGGGCCAAACAATCTGATTAATCTGAAATTGCCTACCTCAAGGAGGGTATAACAGGGAAAGATCTGCCTGTTTAGTGATAAGGATAAGGGATCTTTCAATAATTAGGATCTCCATACCTTCATTTTACAAAAAAATCAAGTCAAGTCAACTCAAAATATAATTTTTTGCCCAGTAAAAGAAAACATAATTCTAAGCAACTTTGCAATATACATTCATTACAAATTTGCAATGATTTTTTACTTATTTGTATATATCATTGCTATTAGAAGTAGTGTTTTTCGAGTACTTTTCTATTCTCTGCCCTGGTGGCTCTGGCATTTGAAACAATGTAACACAAGGCAGCAGACTGACAGACTTGTCTTTCTGGAGGAGACTGACCTTTGCAACATTATTTAAGATTAAGCGCAGATGCAAAATATCAGAAATTGGTAATAATTTTTTGACGCAAACATGCTGTCATTACAGACTCTCCCAGATATTATTATTATTATTAACATTTATTTATAAAGCGCCAACATATTCGGCAGCGCTGTACAATAAGTGGGTTTCATACATTGGACATACAGAGTAACATATAAAGCAATCAATAACTGATACAAGAGGTGAAGAGGGCCGTGCCCAAAAGAGCTTACAATCTACAAGATATAAATTCTTATTCTATGTGCGGTTGCACAATATTGACAGACGGACCAACTGTAACAGGAAATCATTTAGAGTAGAGCCATCTACTTTAGCTTGTATTCAAAAACATTTAAAAAAAAAAAAAATGAAAGCCACCTAAAAACAGCCGTTATTTGCTGGAGCTTTTTAAACAGCATTTAACATCAGTATTCATAGCAGAAGTTAATGGAATGACAGTTGGTAGAAGAACCACACTGCTGCAGATGTCTGTGTATAATACGATAAAAAAGCCACACAGTCTCCGCTTTTACTTTTTTTCAGTATAATTGGCTCGTGTTTGACAATGTATCTTTAAAAATATTCAGACAATTTGCTGTGATTTCATTATAAAGTGTTTTCAGTTAGTTGTCTACTTTTTTTAATATATTGTGTGGTCTAATACATTGTGTGGGCTAATACCAAAAATGTGATTATGTTTCATACCATAGAATATCATTTCATTTTCTTACATATTTGTGTATATACAGTGGCTTGCAAATGTATTCGGCCCCCTTGAACTTTTCCACATTTTGTCACATTACAGCCACAAACATGAATCAATTTTATTGGAATTCCACATGAAAGACCAATACAAAGTGGTATACACGTGAGAAGTGGAACGAAAATCATACATGATTCCAAACATTTTTTTTACAAATAAATAACTGCAAAGTGGGGTGTGCGTAATTATTCAGCCCCCTTTGGTCTGAGTGCAGTCAGTTGCCCATAGACATTGCCTGATGAGTGCTAATGACTAAATAGAGTGCACCTGTGTGTAATCTAATGTCAGTACAAATACAGCTGCTCTGTGACGGCCTCAGAGGTTGTCTAAGAGAATATTGGGAGCAACAACACAGTAAGAAACAGTAGTTAATTACAGGAGTATATAAAAGCACTGGGGGATATGAATATTTGAGATATATTTTAGAGATTAGTAAATAAGTACATAGACTCACAGTGAAAGTTCATGATTAAGTGGAATTATCACTGTTTTAATGTTTTAAACACACTTTCAGACTTTGCTGTTGTAAGAGGTGGCATAAAACCTTTATATATACAGGTATGGGATCTGTTATCTGGGAAGCTATTACCCAGAAAGCTCTGAATTAAGTGAAGGCTATCTCCCATAGACTCCATTTCAATTAAATAATACAGATTTTTAAAACTGATTTCCTATTTCTCTGTAATAATATAACAGTACCTTGTACTTGATCCTAACTGAGGTATAATTAATCCTATTGGAAGCAAAACAGTCCTATTGGGTTTATGTGTGTGTGCGCGTGTGCGCGTATATATATATATATATATATATATATATATATATATAACTGTGTGTACAGTTGTTTTTTCAAGTTTAGTCTTATGAAACCAGAACTAAATGTGGGCATATGCTGCTTTATGCTATCAGAACAGTTGGGTGAATGTGCAGATATCGAACCAGTGGCCATGAACACTTATGGCCACTTATCATATCAAGCAGGCCCAGAGGCCACACAATTGGAACTGCACTGAATGAAGACGAGTTTTGCTGCTGAGGCACTCACTTATTGGCTGCCTGTTACATTTTCACACATCTGCAATTGCGATTACAGGATGATCTGTCAAAATAGGTCCAAAATGCGCATACATGTCCAGATGGTC
The DNA here is from genome assembly GCF_000004195.4 of Xenopus tropicalis. Taxonomy (NCBI): domain Eukaryota; kingdom Metazoa; phylum Chordata; class Amphibia; order Anura; family Pipidae; genus Xenopus; species Xenopus tropicalis. The sequence continues at coordinate 100,785,029 of NC_030678.2, read as the reverse complement.
AGGAAGTATAGTAAATAGCCATACAGCCCTGCGAAGCTTAAGAGTAGTAAGGTGAGACTAACAACCCTGTCTTTATTACACCTGTAATAGAATTGATATTGATGGTTCCACAAGCTCAGTTATTTGGGATGCATCTCTGAATGTGCTTACTAAAGGCCCCTACCTACAATTCTAAAAAAATATCTTGTATTAAATGCCTTATACTTCTTAAACCATCCATATAGCCACCTTCATGTATGGCCAGCTTATGCAACAAGTGAGCACCAGACCCGTCCCTTTATTTCTTATTTCTCCTTTTAGCACCTGCCGTCTATACATAAGATCAATTGTGTTGTAACTGCCCAATAGCAAAACTGGGTGAATATGCTTTATTCTCTTCTCTGTTTAATTTTAACCTTCACAATGAAAGTCAAAGTTCTGCTCTCCGCATTCTGTTCAGATATAGATCTTCATGGTAATGAGGATTACTTGATGAGGCTACTGTGCCAGGGTCTGCAGTGAAATACGCTCATTGATTCTCCCTTTAAGCCTCAGCAGGTTTCCACAGTGATTGTCTGCGTAGCAAATCAAGTTTTCCTTGCTTCATGCTCCTTATTTGGCTAGACGCCATGCCTTTCAGCTGGGTTTCCAAGGTTGTTTTGTTTCCCAGTGTCTTGACATTAAGAAAGTCCACCCTACTTTTCTATTGTTTTTTCTCACTTTCATTTCCAGCTTACTATGATTTGAGAGAATGAATTATACTGCTACAGTAAATTGTATTGCAGACAGCAGTTTGGTAGTTTTATGGCCTCTGTGCTTATTTCCAGTTTTCCTGTATCTGGAACTGCATGAATAACTATTAAGTTTTGTTTAGCTGGTATAAGTAGCCTATAGTGGTCAAGGCATTTCCCCAAACAACCTGAATAAGATGGCTGCTCAGGTGTATTGAGTGCGTGATTATAGCCAGAAGTTCAATTATTAAAGGAACAGTAACACCAAAAAATGTGTATAAAGGGAATTACAATATAATGTACTGTTGCCCTGAACTGGTACAACTGGTGTATTTGCCCCAGAAAGACTGCTACAGTTTATACAAACAAAGCAGCTGTGTAGTCATGGGGGCAGCCATTCTAAGGAGAAAAGGCACAGGTTACATAGCAGATAATAGTATAGCTTGCAACTGTCCCGATTTTTGCAGGACAGCTCAACCTGCAGTCCCAGAATCTTACTGAAAAGTCCCTCATTTCCTTTTGATCTTTTGAACTATAAAAGATACAAATGTTTCTCAAACTTAATTAAAAAGTAGCTTTTGGCAGAGAGCCCAGAAATCTTAACAAGCTTCACCTGCTCTTAGAAACATTGTTTCTCACATTTAATTAAATAAGTGGCTTTTGGCAGAGAGCCCAGAAAGAAACTTCACCTGCACTTAGATACAGTGTTTCTCACACTTAACTTTCTGGGCTCTCTGCCAAACGCCCACAGTATTTAATTGACATTGTATCTAAGTGCAGGTGAAGCTTGTTAACCTTCTGGGCCACTGCCAAAAGTCCACTTAATTAAGCCCATTTAATTATCAAGCCACACTTAAATTTAGGGTGTGTGGTCGCACAAATGGGTGTGCCTCTTTCCATTTTCAAAATGTTGGGAGGTATGTAATAGATAAAGCCTCATTATATTCTACAGAGCTTTTCTGTTATCTGCTATGTAACCTGTGCCTTTTGTCCTTTTTTCCAGCATGAATGGCTGCCCCCATGGCTAAACAACAGCTTATTTTTATAAACTATAGTAGCTTTTTTGTAGCAAACACCCCAGTTTTACATTATATATTAATTACTTTAAAACACTTTTATTTCTTGGTGTTACTGTTCCTTTAAGAGCCCTACAGTATGAATGATTCACAATATATTCTTTTATCTATAAAAATCTCAGTTTACTGGGGTCCTTCACCGAAAAAGTGACTGTTTGCATGGTAAAAGAAAACTATAGACAACTTTACCACATGTTGATTAAAAATGTTTAATGGTGGTAAAGGTATTTGTAAATGTAATGTGAATCAAAGGCAATGTGTATGCCTTTTTGTTTTCTGGGTCTGACTTAAAACAGCTTGAAGGAGAACTAAACCCTAAAAATAAATATAGCAACATTAACTCATAGATATATGGCATTTCTAGCCATATTTTAAATCAGAGAAGCACATTATCAGTATAAATAAATATGAAATGGCAAACTAAACCTTTGCCTGCCAGGTAACATTGCAAAATATTTCAATATTTTTTTTATTAAAAATACTGCTCAGTATCATATCATATTCACCATACCCCTGGGTCTTTAAAATATTATATGTTTTCACCTGGCACTTTCTGATATACAGTTATACATTTCTGTCATCAATTTCACAAATGAGTACAAATGCTGCACTGTTAGATAAGAAACCACTTGGGACGCTTCTTTCTCTATCACCTTTTAAATATGATCTATTGTTAATTCTTAATTTTAGCTTTATTTGTGGGGATAATGGTTGTTATGGTGGTCAAAACCTGTTGTCTACTGTTGCTGAAGGTCTAATAATTGCTGTACAGTGTGACAGGGCTGTATAGGATTTCAAATGAGACCTCAGACCCCGTACATGCTGTTTATCAGCTCTATGAGAAAAACAGTTCAGTGCTTTTGAACGCACTAGTAATATGTCATTCAGTGATCGAGGATAAATGATCAATAAAGCCACGTGTCTCCATTTCAGAAGAATATGGCTCTGGCAGGAAAGCAGTATGAAGGATCCTTGAACAACTCGAGACCTGATCTATGGACTTCATCAATTCCTAGTGGGAAGGATGAGATTATTACAAGCCTTGTAACTGCCTTAGATTCCATGGTAAGTTTTATTCAAGATTTGCATGCATCTGTGACCTTGGCTCCCCTTTGGCGTTTGCAGGGATGGATCACAAAAGAGCTGTGACCCTTTATCATAGTAGAAGAAGGAACCAGCAGCTGTTCTGCAGAAAATAATACACTGTGCTTTCTCTGCCTCCAAATGACAAGTAATTACAGTGAAGGCCTGACAAGGTTAAGCCAGAACGAAGAGAAAGAAAGTAACAGTGTATACTCTAAAGAATTGAGCAACCTTATCCTTCTGTGCTATAAAGGGAAAAGCTAGCAATATTGTGTTTAGTCAGTGCTAGATAAAAAAAGCTCCATTTGACAAGATTAATTGTGTAGAATTTACAGGCAAGGAATGATTTAGGAATAAGTATCAGGACCACTATTGATTGCTTGCAAAGCCGTCTGTGCTAGGGTTTTCTTTCCTTAAATTAAATTAATCAGTCAGCTACCTGAAACAGTGGTCTCCTAGCATATGCCAAAAAATAAATCCTTACCTGAAAATGAGGCATTGTTCTATATTTTGCTTTATTTGGGATGTATTTATTAAAGGTATGGGACCTCTTATCCAAAATGTTTGGGACATCGGATTTTCCAGATAAGAGCTCTGTCTGTAATTTGTATCGCAATAGCTTGGGTCTACTAAAAAGTAATTTAAACATTAAATGGATTAATTATAGCTTAGTTGGGAGCAAGTACAATGCACTGTTTTATTATTGCAAAGAAAAAGGAAATTATTTTTAAAAAATAGAATGTTTTGCCTATAATGGAGTCTATGGTAGAACTTTCTGGATAATGGGTTTTCGGATAACGGATTCCATACCTGTATTATTATGTATTTATAAAGTGGTGACATATTATGCAGCACTATATGATAAATGAGTTTGCACATTGAATATACAGAATTATATACAAAGCAACCAATAAACGATACAGAAGGTGGAGAGGGCCCTGCCCAAGAGTTTACAATCTAAAAGGAAAAGGGGTTGAGACACAGGGGCTGATTTACTAACCCACGAATCCGACCCGAATTGGAAAAGTTCAGACTTGAAAACGAACATTTTGCGATTACTTTGCGATTTTTTCGTATGTTTTGCGATTTTTTCGGATTCTGTACGAATTTTTCGTTACCAATACGATTTTTGCGTAAAAACGCGAGTAATTCGTATCCATTACGAAAGTTGCGTAAAAAGTTGCGCATTTTGCGTAGCGTTAAAACTTACGCGAAAAGTTGCGCATTTTTCGTAGCGTTAAAACTTAACGCTACGAAAAATGCGCAACTTTTCGCGTAAGTTTTAACGCTACGCAAAATGCGCAACTTTTTACGCAACTTTCGTAATGGATAGGAAAACTCGCGTTTTTACGCAAAAATCGTATTGGATCCGAAAAATTCGTAAAGAATCCGAAAAAATCGCAAAACATACGAAAAAATCGCAAAGTACCGATCATTACGAAAAAAACGCAATCGGACTCCAATCGACCCGTTCGTGGGTAAGTAAATCAGCCCCACAAGGTGCGCGAATGGGCAGTATTCATTTCTAACAGAGCAGGTATTTAGACATCATATTACTGTGCTCTGTGCTCCAAAGAAAACATGGTAGACATTGCATGTTAACATCAAAGCTATGGAGAGAGAGCTTTAACTTGGATCACAATTACAGGTATGGTATCTGTTATCCAGAAAGCTATGAATTGAGTGAAGGCCTTCTCCCAGTTTTAATAAAATAATTTAGATTTTTAAAAATGATTTCCTTTTTTTCTGTGATAGGCAGGACCTTGTACTTCATTTCAACAAATACTAAATCTAATTAGATATATTTGATCCTTATTGGATGCAAAATAAACCTGTTGGGTTTAATTATTGTTTAATGTTTTAGTAGACTTAAAGGGGTTCTTCACCTTCATATAAATGCAATTATCAGAGCAGGGCAGGTCATTTTAAGTAAATTTGTAATGTATATCTTTAAAAAAAATTCTATAGTTTATGAGAAAATTACCTGTGCAGTAAGCATTTCTTCCTAGGGCAGAAGTTACTTGAGGCACCTGGGGCCTTTACACAGGGATGTCTCAGCACGTTGACACTCTGCATAATGCTTAGGTATGGGGATCCAAATTACAAAAAGATCCCAGGTCCCAAGCATTCTAGATAATTAGTCCCATCCCTGTTATATCAGCCTAATATCTCCATGAATTAATTACATCAGAGAATAACACTTTGGCAATCAGTGATGGACCCAGCAAATATTATTCACAAATTCAATAAAGGAATATATTTTAATAGAGTGCTGGTGAAACCCTCATGATAGCCCTGGTAAAATTTGTGTTTAATTTGCTACAAAATAATATTGTAAGTCCAGTGTGCACTTGCTGACTAGAGATACTGTTGTCATAAATTTGTATTCCTTTCAGTAAAACAAAATATTATTGCAATTCAGCTACGCTTATTGAAATAAACAGCATTATATATTGTTCATTGCCACAGTTGAGAGAGGCACGATGTTATGCACTGCATTTCTTAAAACTTGAAAGGCCAGCATCCAGTGATCTGCAAGTTTGACCAAAAGATTCAAATTTTTCTCCAAGATATTAAGTTCTATTGCCACATTTATGGGGTCCTGCAGTCCAGAGCCTTATTCAAAGTTTTCCAGTGGTTTACAGCAGCTTGCCCTTCTTACATGCTACTAATAACAGTGTCACAAGAACAATGCCAAGATAGGGCTGAAAATCAGCTCATTTAAATTATAGCATTTAATTGATTACACAAGAACAGTCAGTCAAGAGTCACTAGACCAAAGAAAATTGTGCCTTCTTATGTGATTGCTGAAGGTCTACTGCACTGGTAAGTTCCATCTGGTCTTCAGGCATCTGTTTGTACAAATATTTTTGGTTTTTTTTGTTAAGGATACTGATTTGAAAATGTTAAAGCTGTTTTGCTTTGTTACTGTGCAGATGAAATGAATCTATACCTATGCTAATCGTGGTATTAAAATCCAAGAATGGTAATTGCACAACCTCTTTAATTGCAATGAACTTTGCAAAGACAGAATTATATATCTGACATTTTAGTATATGTGCTGATTATTTTCTTTATAATTTTCCCATTTCCAAACATAGTGCTCTGCACTGTCTAAACTTAATACCGAAGTGGCCTGTATTGCTCTTCATGAAGAAAGTGCAATTGTAGTTGGAACAGAGAAAGGACGATGTTTTTTAAACTCTAGAAAAGAAATTCGAGCAGATTTCCAGCGTTTTTGTGGTAAGTGTTAGATATTTAGGTAAGTCATTGTCTTGGTGGTATAAATGAATGTTTTGGCTTCTGTGGGATTCAGGTTGTTAAAATATCTCTTCATTGCAACGTAATAGTTTACTAGGATACAATAAGAACGACAGTGGCATCTTGAAAGCAAAATATATAGTGTGTACTGAAACAAATGACTCTAAAACTGTAATGTTTAGCCTTACTTTAGGATAAACTCCTTTCTTCTGTCACCCTGTTCCTACCTATCAATCTTGGTAAAGACTTTTGTAGATCTGTTTACTCCTCAAAAATGTTGTTAAAATATTATTCTGTTTATTTACATTCATATAAGTATGTATACAAGTATCAGTTTTACCGCCCTGTTCTATCCAGGGCATTATACTTTGCTTGCACGAAAAACATATTTAACACAAGGAAAATGATTTTGAGGTGACATGCCAAAAAATGTTTATCTACACATAATTCATCTTATGACCCATATTTTCCTAAATATATTATATAAAGTTGCACACCAGCAGCAATAGTTCTTACGCCTCATAAACTGGTTTCCCATAATACACGCTGGTTTCATATCAGTTATGTTTTATAAGCTACATGAGAATGGACCACACTGCAATGGACAGTATACACAAGCATAACTGCTCATATAGCCTCAGTGTAGAGCACTGTATACTGAACCTCCCTGGGACCTTTCTGAAGGTGTTTCTCAAGGTCTCTTGAGAAAGGTCCCAGCGTGGACCGAAATGTCACAGAAATCCCAGTGTTGCTGGTCTTTTTTTATATGAAGAAAAAAAAAAAATATATATATATATATATATAATATAATAATTTCTCACTGGTTGGTAATATTTGAATTCCTCACCCTCCAGCCCCCTGCCACATACTTGCCATCTCAAATCTTACTGACACAAGCCAACAGTTTATGCACCTGCACCTGTCGGATTGGGGAGGAGATGAGTGCTTATTGCATCACTAGACTGCAATATGCCACTTCTTATACTGCTTCAGTAAAACACAGCCTGCATGTATCTTATTATAAATGTCACACCTCATTAATAAACGCTGGGCACATTTGCACTTTGTCAGTAAAGGTGGCCATACACAGGCCAACTTCAGCTGCGGATATCAGTCCTTTAGACCAATTTGGCAGGTTATCTGCCTGTGTGTAGGCACCACCGATGGAACTCCCCGACCCCAGCATCTGGCCTGAAATTGGTTTGATTTTTCTGTAAAATCGTTGATGCAGTCCCTGAATCGATGATGTCTATGCCTACAATTTTAATTTGATCATATGTCTCTTGTATGGCCACCTTGACACATAGCAACCATTTACTAATAAGCTTTTTTAACCAGCTGCAGGTTAAAGTATTTTTCCCACACGTTTTTGTATTATATAAAAATGTTGAGTGTAATCTAAAAATCATTGTCAATAATTGTTGCTAATTTTTTTTTTGTTTATTTTTTTGTTTAGTAAGTCGCCATAAAAATGACCAAGAAAATGATGGCCAAAGAAGAAATAGAGACTGCATTCAGAATATTCAGCAAGTCCCCCTTGGCCCAACATCAGATATCTACCTTTTGCGAAAGATGGTTGAAGAGATTTTTGAAGTGCTCTATAGTAAGATGCTATTCAGCTGTTTCAAACTAGTTACATTTTCTTTTCTTCTTATAATACAGATATTATCATCATCTATTAAAGGGGTTGTTCCCCTTTGACTTAACCTTTAGTATGATGTAGTGAGTGCTATTCTGAGACAATTTGCAAATGCTTTATTTTTTATCATTTGTATTTCACTTTTTGTTTAGCAACTCTCCAGTTTGGAGTTTCAGCATATCTGGTTGCTGGGGTCCAAATTACCTTAGTAACCCGGGATTGGTTTGAATGAGAGACTGATATAAAAAAGAGAGGATCTAAATAGAAACAAAAGGCAGATAATTAAAAACCTATGAAACATAAATAATGATGACCAATTGAAAAGCTGCTTAGAATTGGTTATTCTATGCCATAGTAAAAAAAAGGTGAATCACCCCTTAAAGGAGAAGGAAAGGCTAAGTCACTTGGAGGTGCCAAAATGTTAGGCACCCCCAAGTGACTTAGATCGCTTACCTTTTACCCCGGGCTGGTGCCCCTGTACGAAGAGAACAGCACCAGCCCGGGGTAGCAGCGAGCGCTTTTTTACCCTTTAGTCGGCTTTTTACTCTACAGCGCATGCGCCGGCCCACGGATTTCGCCGGCAGAAAAAAAAGGAAGAAGGGAGCGCTCCCTACCCTGGGCTGGTGCTTTTTTTTCCTAACAGGGGCACCAGCCCAGGGTACAAGGTAAGCGATCTAAGTCACTTGGGGGTGCCTAACATTTTGGCACCCCCAAGTGACTTAGCCTTTCCTTTTCCTTTAAACCAAAATGCTTTAAACCTAGAGGGTAATATGGAGCACCAAGCTTTTAGACTACTAAACACAACTTGAACTTTTAAAAACTGAATAGCTTTGTTATACCATTAAATTTTTATTTATTCCAGCTTCATTAAGCTGGTACTATGTTGATATAAAGTGAAAAAGCAAGTCAAGTGAATAGGGAGAATTTTTGTTTCTGTTGGGCACTATGGAAAATGGCTGCAATATATTTCTGAGATTCATGAATAATAAATACCATCTATACTGACATTTTTATTGAGTAATTAGAATTCATGATAATTTAGGTAGTTTGTATTTTTTTACATATTTAGGCATTTCTAAAGAAAACAAATTAAGATTTAATAGGGCTTTCGGGTATTTGCACCACTGCGGCTATTAGATTAGTCTACTGTGGAATACAGGTCAGGGATAAAATAATGAAATGTATCTTTTGATTGGTTCCTCTCAGTTACTGCAGCAGTGCAAAATTTCATCTCTGTTTGTAAAAGTACCCAGCCTAGTAAGTGCATTTTGAATGGGAAAATAAAGGTTGCTAAAAATATTTATGTAAATATACAGAAGTCTTTCAAAGATTACTCAAGTGTTTTAGCATAACATCTATTTTTTATAATAAGGGGCTTTAAAATATATTTTCTTTAATTATCCCCTGGGTATCCAGCACTGGGGTGATCCTTGAATTGCTGCAGAAGGTAACAGATAAACCAGCTATTTTTTTTTTAAATAAGTTGAGGACTTCTTGCACATTTACTTTCATGTTTTAGTATCCCTTTGAGATGTAGGGCACATCTTTTGAAAAGCAAATGTAAACATTATCTCATATTTTGAGCTAAATGTAAGGCAAGATGTAAAAAACTAGAATCACAAATTCCTCATGTTATTTTAGAATTCTTATCAAGGCCATGCAACTTCTGGAAAGGATGGTTTATACAACACACTTCTGATTGGAGTACATACACTTCATATGAATCCATCCCCATTTTTACATAATTTTATACTTTTGTCTTAATTATAACATTACTCTATATTACTTGCTCCGATTTCATCTTTATAAATGTCTTCTTAGGTGAGGCCTTGGGTAAATCTAATATCGTTCCTGTGCCATATGAGAAGGTGATGAAGGAGCATGGATCAGTTGCTGTCCTAGGCTTGCCTGATGGGATCAGCTTCAGGAAACCTGCAGATTATGACTTGAAAAGTTTGATGCTCATTTTAGAACACAGCCACAACATTAGATTCAAGCTGAAAATGTAATTCTGAAAATAACCCTAATGTTACCCCCCCCAAAAAAAATATGGAAAAGTTTTGATCATTCAAATTCAAGGAGAACTAAACCATAAAAATGAACTGGGCTCAAATTGCTATATTGTATAAACATAACTTACTTCACCAGCCTAAAGGTTCACCATCTTTGTAACATTAATGATCCAGGCCAAGTTGTTTCCATTTTGGATTTTGTTAGATGTGTCAATGATACCACACATGTTGTTGTGGCTCAGGGCAGTTGAGAAGCTTAAGGGTTTGTCACAAATTATCAAGCAAAAAAATGAGGTTGGCCTGTAATATAAGCTGATTCTACAAAGCTGATTATTAATTTCTGATGCTAATTGCACTGGTTTCTGAGCTGCCATGTAGTAGTTATCAGTATTATTTACTAATCAGCCTTATATTGTGACATTTATATTATATATGTACAGCATAGTGTGAGTGGGTTCCTAAGCTCAGTAACTGACTGCAGCATAGAGCATGTGCAGTGAATCAGTAGAAAAGAAGATGGGGAGCTACTGGGGGCATCTTTGGAGGCACAGAACTTTCCTACTAAAGGGCTGTGGTTGCCTTGCACTGGTACAGGAGCCCAAAACATCATGTACAACATTTATACCTTACATCTTTGTAAATCTTTAGTTTTCCTTTAAGTTTATGAGAAGGAAATCAAACTAAATACATGTTTAAACACACAATCCTGGAATACATAAACTTGGGCACTGCACACAGGCTCTTTGTTCTACTGTACATGAGTGTCAGCATTTAGGGATATTAATATTATATTATTTTTATATTTGTAAGGGAAATAAGTAGTATGCTTACCGTAACCAAAGTAGAGTTTATATGAGGGATATATTTTCTTCCTTATCTTTCTGAATGAAAATATATAAGAAACTATTCATTCCAAGTTAGTTGTGTTGCTATTTACCAAGGGTCAGTACATAAGAAAATTTGAATAAACATGTATCATTCATTTTCAAAAAATATATATAACGAACAGTTCAGTGCAAAAATAAAACTAATTAAATAGAAATGCCTGTGCAAAATGAAAAAAAAAATCAAATATAGTTAGTTAGCCATAAACGTAATCTATAAAGGAGTGGACTGATGTCAAACATAATAACCAGAACACTGCTTCCTCCTTTCAGCTCTCTAACCTTTTAGTCAGTGACTAAAGAGGGGCACATGGAACATAACTGCTCCAGAAGATTCAGAAGCAGTTATGTCCCATATGCCCCCCACCCCTCATGTCACTGATTGGTTATTGACTAGTAACAAGTTAGAGAGCTGCAAAGGAGGAAGTAGTGTTCTAGCTATTGTGCTAGACATCCATTTACTCCAGCCTTTATAGATTATATTTTTGCCTAATTATATTGAAAACTTTTATTTTGTTGATATGGCCCATAATTTGCAGCTTATATTTTTTGAACAAAGGGAAATCAAAGAGATACAAGTTTATCAGAAAAAAATACCAATGAAGTGTTTTTAAAAGTAGTTTTTTGAGTGATAGTATGCCTTTTATTTTCTCTATATAATTAGACCTACAGAAGAATCCACCAGAGAGCCAAAACTTTGTGCAGATTTGAATAGCCCACCTACATCAGCAACAAAGGTTATTCCAGACACCAGCCAATGCCCCAGACTCCAGAGATTGCCTAATCAAGAGCATCCTTTGAGTACTTCAAGCTATCCCTACAGTGTGTCCCAGCCTAACCAGATTTCACTGGAGCTAAAGCAAGAGGTTCATTCAAACATGCTTGGAACAAATGCAGTCAGTCAAATGCTGGTTCACAGGCCATCAGCTGAAAATAATCATGACTTCTCAGACTTCTCAGACTGCTGTGGTAATCAACTATGTTTGGTGGTATTCAACTCTTCCACCATTGAAACCCTTATCTTTTTGGAGCATTGTGTTTTACTTAATGATTTGTTATAGAGCTGGAGAGCAGGGAAAATACAGGTATGGGATCCGTTATCCGGAAACCTGTTATCCAGAATGTTCCGAAATACATAAGACCGTCTCCCATAGACTCCGTTTTAATCAAATAATTCACATTTTTTGATTAATGATTTCCTTTTTCTCTGTAATAATAAGACAGTACCTTGTACCTTATCCGAGCTAGGATATAATTCATCCTTTTTGGCGGCTAAACAATCCTATTGGGTTTAACTAATGTTTACATAATTTTTTAGTAAACATAAGGTATGGAGGAACAAATTACAGAAAGATGCCTTATCCAGAAATCCCTAGGTCCTGAGCATTCTGGATAACAGGTCCCATACCTGTCTATCCTGAGTAAATCTTACATATATGCTTTAGTTCTTATGGTTTCATTGGGCAAACTTTTTACATATTTTATTAGGGAGTGATAGAATCGCTTAAGCAATAAACATATTTTTAGAATAGTTATGAGTCTATTTTTTTCCTGAGGCCAAAAGCTAGCACGGCCTTTCAAATGTATTTAAATGTATTTTAAATATTAGAAAAGTGCCTTTTTATTCCTAGTCATAGCAAGTGGCTACTGGCTAAAAAACTACCCCTAAGTATCTGACACAGTTCCTTGTAATTATGTCATAAGTCTTAACATATAATATTATAGATTGTGTTTAGATGATTTTAGCAGTCTTTCCGGATAAATTGTGGAAAGGTCTCAAAACATGAAGCAATAAAATACTTTTAAAATATAAATGATGTAGGACACATTACATTACTTTGCCTGCTGCAAGGTGCTCTTGACCTAGTAGTAAGACTGAGAATAAGAAATTGTTTGTGATTTTAGCCCTATAGGCATTGCATTGCTATGCATGGTAGATCGTGGAACTCTTGTGCATGATTATGAAAGGTACCGGGTACATGTTTGCATATAAATACAAACATAAGAATATTTTCTTCTTTATTTTGTAAGTAAATTGTTTTCTTACACATAAGTTGATTTCTTCATTCCTTTTCAGGGCAGCAGTCACCTGTAGCAGGTAGCAGCCTTAGGCAAAATGTCCATGCATCAAAACGGCTCTTGTTTTCAATAGTACATGACAAAACAGGTATGTAGATCCAGATATTACATTTTAGCATTAGTGCCATTGCCATATGTTGGATTTGTGTCACCTGTAACACCTTGAGATATTTTTCCTAGAGACTGTGTACAAAAAGGGTAATGTAACAAAAGGTGCCACATTTACATTTATGTCTGGTTAGCCATAGCAACTAGGAAGTTATTTTCAAACATCCAGTAAATCCTGCCTGCCCATTTTTTGTTATAGGTTGCTAGACCAGTAGCCCTGCACTTTTTGTAAGTCTACCCCAGCTATATATATGAGTGATTTGAAATAAATGGTCCTCCAACTATAAATTGCATTTTGGCCCTCCTGATCAGCAAATTGACTTAACATATTATGACCTATTTATGCTTTATTACATTACTCAGTATATCTCAGTGGAAAAATCATAATCTATGTCCTTGATTCTAGCCTTGTAACTGAATTCTACTGTTCTCAGTAGCACTTCAAGTAAACAATTTAAATAGTTTACTATACAGACAGTACGCGCCACATGGTTTTCAGTATTCGCTGAGCAAAACTAATAATATAACAACATTTAGATATTTGTGAGGAGACCATTAAGGAATTTCCATACATGGATTGTTTATTACAAAGGCCAATTTTTGTTGTACCTTTTAAATTAGCTTTTAGTATGTTCTGATTCTCTTTGAGGCTATATTTTTAAAGTCAATGTGTCCCATTTATTTTCTACTTGGAATTGCATGGAGAATAAATGCCTTGTTTCTAGGGTATGTGGTACCCATATAGCTGTTAAAATTCCAAGCTGGAGAGCCACAGAGCAACATACATAATCTAAAAACTACAAAAATAAACATTTTATTTAATCAAATTGTCTTATAAAGCCATTATCTACAGCATACTAAAATTAATTTTAATGAGCTCTTGCTTTTTAACTCCTTTTTCGTAGTACAGTTTATTATTTTGTGTCTTGTATTTTGACAGATAAATGGGACAGTTTCATAAAGGAAACTGAGGATATTAATACACTCAGAGAGTGTGTGCAGATCCTATTTAATAGCAGATATGGTGAGTAGCTGTTGCATATTATAATTTCATATTATCTTTGATGATTTAAAATAGCAATGGCCTGTCACTAAATATATAAATATTCCCCCCTGTAGTGGAACCACTGCTTCAAAACCAAGTGCTTATTTGCTGGTATTGGGTAAATATGTAATTTAAGAACCTCTTTTTGCAAATAAGACCCATTGTATATTAACTGATTCTTTTATTTCACAGTAAATATGACGTATAGGGGTTAGGGCATACAAATCATTCATCTACTTATGTGCCTTAAATTCAAGCACTTTACACAATAGGGCAATATTTTATGCATAAATGCAGTTTTCCAACATCATAGCTTGAGAGTGTATAAAATAGTAGGTCATTGCAAGTAATATATATGCACCAACATGGATTCAAAAGGTTATTTGTAATGTATTAAAACTAAATGCCAGGTTCCATAAAAATTGGCATTGGTGCATAGAATAACACCTTGTTCAACTTACTTTCAATAAATAGGAGTTTAAAACCACTGCATGTTTGATCCTTACAAGGTAGATAATTAAATTATCATCACACATCACCCTCCATTTACCCACTGTCTTACTGGCTTACAGATAGCACAAGTCCAATATGGAGGGGAATTATGTGTGTACTGATAATCTAATTTTTTTCCCTGCTTAGCTCAAGAAATGTCAAAAATTATTTTGTTTTTATGATTAAACCAATAGGCAAAAAGCTCTTTTTATTGAACTCATGTTACAGAAGGGGGTGCGTTGTGTAAGGTTGCACAGCAACTTACAGCAGCTCAGATAAGTTAATTTACCCAGTGCTGGGTCAATTTTAGTGGCGCCCAAGGCAACCACACACCCTTGATCACACACCCCCCCCCCACCTCCTGCTTCAGTTAGAGAAGGCTGAACTAGGGGTTGGTAGGCAGAAGAGGCATGTGCTTGCTTCCCCTTTCTGTTGTGCCTTAGGCATGTATGCTTACCCTTAGTTCCGACCCTGAATTTACCAAACAGTTTTTTGTTATGTTCAGCAGCAGTAAAATTAACTTCTGTATTGTTCATTTTTAGATTCAGCCAGAAAGCAGAAAGAATGATAATCCTTAGGGATTAACAACAAGTATATTGTATGGTTTTACAAAGGATATTGATTCTTTTTCAGCTGAAGCTTTAGGGCTTGACCACATGGTTCCTGTGCCATATCGTAAGATTGCCTGTCATCCTGAAGCTGTGGAAATAAAAGGAATTCCGGATAAAATCCCTTTTAAAAGACCATGTACCTATGGTGTACCGAAATTAAAAAGAATTTTGGAAGAAAGGCATAATATTCATTTTACTATTAAAAGGTAATTTTCTTCTTGTTTGTAGCTAGTGATATATTTCGTCACACACACCAGTCAATATCTATCCATCACATGCTCAGGGAACATGCATTGGGAACATGAAATTACAATATAGTTAGTTATATTGTTTGCTGTAACAGAGCACTTCTGCATAGCCATTAAAAGAACAAAGGTCTGTGATGAAAGTTTCTACTGCTGCTGACCCAATCCACTTTTTGTCATGTGTTTAAATACAAATTAACAGAAAAAGTACATTGGGTAAACCCAGAAAGCTATGCCCTAACACTACTGTCCATAAAGTGACATGCATAAATAATAATAATCACCCCTTTGGACTTTTCCACATTTTGTTGTTTTACATCTTGGAATTAAAATTTTGGGGATTTTTCTATTTCATTTGCACTGTATAATTTTTTTTTTAATTGTGACACAAAAAGTTAATCAAATAAAATGTGTTAATTGCTCAATAAGCTGAGGTAAATACACCAGTTTTGACACTTTTTGGGGAGAGTTTTTGGCTGATTCTTACAGATATAAGTCCCCTATATTTTTAAGGTTATGTGGATGAAACAACTCAGTTTTCATATAATTTCATTGTTTTTTTTAAGTTTAGTGTGATCCGACAAAACCATCAAATTATCGTTAGGTTAGCGTGCACCAAACGATTGTACATCAAGCAATCTTTTATCCAACATCTGTCAGAACTTACATTGTCCAACTTCTGCGGTGCCGAGGGCCGGAATTTCTCTCGCATACATGGTGGAGGGCTGATAATGGAAGCCAGTTTTGACCACTCCCCCATTTAAGCCACACCCACTTCAAACCACACCCATTTTATCACAATGGTGGTAGCGCAGCAAAAACCCAAATGCTTCATCCTCACTGCAGGGATATCAACCATCATTCATATGTGAAAGAATTACATTATGTCATATTAAGACGTACCCTTAAATCCATATGCCTCCTCCTCCCCTGTGGATAGCACAGCAACCCCCAGCATATAATTACACACCTTAGGGACCATTTAATCGCTATTTCCAACTGCTAACAAACTCCTAAAACAAACCACTGCCAGGTTCACCTCCCACAGGCAGCATAGGGCAGGCAGAGTATGGCACACACAGTCAGCACTCTGCCTGCCCTGTGCTGCCTGTGTGTGTGCCATACTCTGCCTGCCCTATGCTGCCTGAGTGTGCCATACTCAGCCCTACCCTGCCTGTGTGTGCCATATTCTGTCTGTCCTATGCTGCCTGTGTGTGCCATACTCAGCCCTACCCTGCCTGTGTATGCCATGCTCTGCCAGCCCTATGCTGTCTGTGTGTGCCATACTCTGCCCTACCCTGCCTGTGTGTGCCATACTCTGTCTGTCCTATGCTGCCTGTGTGTGCCATACTCTGTCTGTCCTATGCTGCCTTTGTGTGCCATACTCTGCCTGCCCTATGCTGCCTGTGTGTGCCATACTCTGCCTGCCCTATGCTGCCTGTGTGTGCCATACTCTGCCTGCCCTACTCTGCCTGCCCTACCCTGCCTGTGTGTACCATACCCTCCCTGCCCTATGCTGCCTATGTGCCATGCTCTGCCTACTCTATGCTGCTTACACACAGGCAGCATAGTCCAGGCAGTACATACAATGTCTGAGGTGTGAACAGGAGAACAATGTGGGTTATTACAGCCTGAGCCTGAGGTGTGAACACTGCAGGGGGTGAACAATACAGAGATTAAAAGGTGTGAACAGTACAGGGGATTACATTTTTAAACAATACAGAGGTATTACAGTTAGTTATTTTGGAGTGAATAAACACTCCTGAACCCAGCGCTTCTTGATAAGGAATCCGTGTATGTGAATCTTCAATGTAGTGAAAGGTCAATGCTGCTTCCTCCTGATGTCAGCTCCCCTTAGGATGAGCCTCAAAGTATATGTGGAGTAATGTAGATGGAAGCGCATAAAAATAAAAATAAGATATATAGTGCAGATCAATATAATAAAGGAATACCAAAAATTGATTAAGAGGGTGTATGCTTAATTAAAACACCAATGCTTAGGTAAAGTGACCCCAATACCATAGACTAATGTAGAGTCTATATCTGCTCACCAGAACAACTTATAGAGAAAGCATGTAGAATCATCCCAACCGGACATTGATAGAAGGGGGATCCAATCACTCCATATATATAGGGTGGAGAACAAGGCAAAATATAGTGTAAAAACGTTTATTGTATTACAATCCTGAACAGTACAGGCTACTTACAATGTAGTAGAAGTGTAAAAGCATGGAACCGAAGAATCAATGTTAGCTCAACGCGTTTCGCGTGCTGACTGCACGCTTCCTCAGGAGCAAACAGAAAATGTCCCAACAATGGCCTTATAAACCATATTGTAAATTAGGTTAATTAACCCAAAGCGGCAGCACCGGTATAAAACCGGAAGTGTATGTGTCAGACCGCATGGTAATAGTGACGTTTATGTCGCGCCTAAAGTGGGGGTGGTCATTAGCCCAAGAAGGTATACCTAACCTTAGAGACGCGTTAAACCCGGAACCGGAAGTGTATATGTCAGATCTAAAGTAGGAGTGGTAGGAGTGTACGTAACCTAGGAGACGCGTTAAACCCGAAACCGGAAATGTGACACGCTGAGGTGAGGGCATGTAGTCATAGAAACCAACAGTGTCACGTGCAAAAATCCAGGGAGCCCCTGACCAAGTAAGGGACGCGTCACCCAGGAGACGCTTGGGCTGCCGTAGTTAAGCTGCAGTAATTAAGCGAGTTAACTGTAGAGGGGCCGCTCATATAATAAGGGACGCGTAACCTAGGAGACGCCAGGCACGCAGCAATTGTAAAAACTATCTATAAATAAATACGTACATATAAAAACTAAAAACAAATACTGCGTACAAAATGTAAATACTGCTTCAGAAAACCATATAACATATAGATATATTAACCGCTGGTGTTAAAATACTGCTGCAAAGGTATACTAAAATCATGTATAAGTCTAACCCTACAAAAGTACAAAAATAAAAATAAAAATAAAAATAAAAATAAAGGGAATTAGTAGAACTGAGACATATAATGGGATAATAAGAGGGAACATATATGTAAAAATATAGGATAACTTAATAACAAAATATCTCTCTCTCTCTCTGTATTCAGAAAGCCGCCAGATCTAAGTCAATATTAAGACCCGAGGGTTGTAACGTATTCAACTTGAAGATCCAATAAGTCTCACGTTGTCTGAGTTTGATGAAACGATCCCCACCCCTAATATTGGCCGGTATTTGTTCTAAACCAATAAAAATCAAACCCTTTGGATCACAGTTTTGTGTTGACTTAAAGTGTCGGGGAACACTATGATTAGTTTTACCTGCCCTAATATTGCGTACATGTTCCCCAATCCTAGTACCCACTGACCTAATTGTTCTCCCAACGTATAGTTTTTTACATGGACAAATTAATAGATATATCACATATATGGAACGACAATTAATAAAAATTTTGATTGGGGGTATATCTGTAATGCTAGTATTTTTGGGGGCAACAAAGGTGCAAGATGCACACTTTTTCTTTCCACACTTATATGTGCCCTTTAGGCCAAATGGATTCAAGTGCCTCTTGTGTTCCTGGCGATTCCATACCTTCGAGGGAGCCAACATATTATTCAAAGTCTGTGATTTTTTAAAATAAATTTGTGGCTTTGATTTACAACATACTTTCAAAATGGGATCAGCCAAAATCACATTCCAGTGTCGTTGTATAATGTTCCTGATGTTATAGGCTGACGAATTGAACCTGGTGTAGAAGTTACAATTAGGCAGAATGTTCCTTTTAGACTTTTGGGGCTGCAGAAGGAGATCCCTGTTGATGTTATCTATTTCATGTCTGGCCTCCTGGAGCCAGGATTTTTTATATCCCTTCTCCAGGAACCTACTTTCAAGAATGTGACACTCACGTTGATAGTCATCTAATTTGGAACAATTCCTTTTAGCCCTCAAGAATTGCCCTTTAGGAATATTTTTGATACATTGGGTATGGTGGCTGCTGGATGCATGTAGAAGACCATTGCGGTCAGTTGGTTTCCGATACAATCTAGTTTCTATCTTGTTGTTCTCACAAAAAAGGGTCAGATCCAAAAAATTAATGGTGTTGGGATGTATCTCTGAGGTAAATCTAAGGTTGAAAGTATTGGTGTTAATGTGTGCGATGAAAGATTCCAAAAGATCTAGGGGGCCATTCCAAATAAAGAGTAAATCATCGATATACCTAGTATATAAGATAATGTGTTCACTAAATCTAGATGAGCCCCAAATGAAGTCATCCTCCCACACTGCCATGTACAGATTTGCATATGCAGGGGCAAATTTACTGCCCATGGCTGTACCTTGTTTCTGTAAGTAAAATATACTGTTAAAATTAAAATAGTTATGTGTCAAAATAAATAGTATGCTATCCAATAAAAAAGTTTGAAATGTTGATGGTAATTCACTTTCTAAATCCAGCTTTTTACGAATAGAGTCAATTCCCCTCCCATGTGGGATATTAGTATATAAAGAACTGACATCGCAAGTGATCCAACAATAAGTGTCTTTCCACTCTATATTATTTATTTTCTTCAATAAATCTCTAGTGTCACATAAGTAAGATTTTTGTTTAATGACTATATCCTGTAGATAGTGATCCACAAAATCTGAAAGGTTACTGGTCAAGGAGTCTATTCCCGATATGATGGGTCTCCCAGGAGGATTCCTAGCATCTTTGTGTATTTTCGGGAGATGATAATACAAAGCTAATCTCGGAAATTTGGGAAAAAGAAAGTTATATTCTCTATCCCCTATAATTCCGGTTTTCTTGGCGTCCCCTAATAATGATTCTAATTCACCCATAAATTTCGTGGTAGGGTCTATAGTTAGTTTATCATATGTATCAATATCTCCCAGGATTCTCTCTGCTTCAGTGAAGTAATCCTGTTTATTCTGAATGATTATCCCCCCCCCCTTATCTGCTTGTTTAATAACTATACTTTGATCTTTCATCATAGATTGTAAAGCTTTTTTCTCACATAATGTAAGGTTACTCTTGAAATTGTGGGTATTACTGAACAAATCATCAAAGTCCTTTTGGACTAATTTGTGGTACATTTTAATGTGTTCCCCTTGGCTCTCCCTTGGACAGAAATTTGTTTTTCTATAACAGTTAAAACTTTTTATAGGGGATGGGTCTGAAGTAGTACTAACAGTGGTGATCGGTGTCTGTGCCGTATGATATCTTTTGAGGGTCAGTTGACGTACAAATTTGTGGAGATCGACATAAAGTTCAAATCTATTTGGACCCGTGCTGGGTGCAAATTTAAGACCCTTTTTTAATAATTGAGTTTCATGTACTGTTAATGACCTATCAGAGAGATTGAAAATAGATGTCTGTTTTAACGCCGATGATCTCTTTTTCTCCTGAACCCTGTGTCCTGCCCTAGTTCCTCGATGTGATCTGCTCCCCTCTTTGTACCCCTTGGAACAGGAAACGAATGAAAATCCCTAGTTTCCATCCCCAAGGGGGATGGAGCTATAACAGGATTTCTAGTGGACGGAGGATTAGTAGATGTATATGTACTCGAGGGGTTAGGACCATAAGATGTATCAGTACTAATGGGGCTGTAGCGGTTGGAATGGGCAATTTGATAGTTATTCTTAGGAGATCCTCGACTATCTGAGATAGTACGAGAAGGGATCTTATTAGCTTGTCTCTTTGGAACATATGTCCACCCTTTAATATAGTGGTCATGTTCACGATGTAATTCACTATGTGTAGATTTATTGTGAGATAGTTTTGTAGGTCGACCGTTATGATAATCCCTATAGTCACGTGTCAGTTTACCCTTTTTTCCGAAAAAAAAAAAAAAAAAAAAAAAAAAAGGGTAAACTGACACGTGACTATAGGGATTATCATAACGGTCGACCTACAAAACTATCTCACAATAAATCTACACATAGTGAATTACATCGTGAACATGACCACTATATTAAAGGGTGGACATATGTTCCAAAGAGACAAGCTAATAAGATCCCTTCTCGTACTATCTCAGATAGTCGAGGATCTCCTAAGAATAACTATCAAATTGCCCATTCCAACCGCTACAGCCCCATTAGTACTGATACATCTTATGGTCCTAACCCCTCGAGTACATATACATCTACTAATCCTCCGTCCACTAGAAATCCTGTTATAGCTCCATCCCCCTTGGGGATGGAAACTAGGGATTTTCATTCGTTTCCTGTTCCAAGGGGTACAAAGAGGGGAGCAGATCACATCGAGGAACTAGGGCAGGACACAGGGTTCAGGAGAAAAAGAGATCATCGGCGTTAAACAGACATCTATTTTCAATCTCTCTGATAGGTCATTAACAGTACATGAAACTCAATTATTAAAAAAGGGTCTTAAATTTGCACCCAGCACGGGTCCAAATAGATTTGAACTTTATGTCGATCTCCACAAATTTGTACGTCAACTGACCCTCAAAAGATATCATACGGCACAGACACCGATCACCACTGTTAGTACTACTTCAGACCCATCCCCTATAAAAAGTTTTAACTGTTATAGAAAAACAAATTTCTGTCCAAGGGAGAGCCAAGGGGAACACATTAAAATGTACCACAAATTAGTCCAAAAGGACTTTGATGATTTGTTCAGTAATACCCACAATTTCAAGAGTAACCTTACATTATGTGAGAAAAAAGCTTTACAATCTATGATGAAAGATCAAAGTATAGTTATTAAACAAGCAGATAAGGGGGGGGGGATAATCATTCAGAATAAACAGGATTACTTCACTGAAGCAGAGAGAATCCTGGGAGATATTGATACATATGATAAACTAACTATAGACCCTACCACGAAATTTATGGGTGAATTAGAATCATTATTAGGGGACGCCAAGAAAACCGGAATTATAGGGGATAGAGAATATAACTTTCTTTTTCCCAAATTTCCGAGATTAGCTTTGTATTATCATCTCCCGAAAATACACAAAGATGCTAGGAATCCTCCTGGGAGACCCATCATATCGGGAATAGACTCCTTGACCAGTAACCTTTCAGATTTTGTGGATCACTATCTACAGGATATAGTCATTAAACAAAAATCTTACTTATGTGACACTAGAGATTTATTGAAGAAAATAAATAATATAGAGTGGAAAGACACTTATTGTTGGATCACTTGCGATGTCAGTTCTTTATATACTAATATCCCACATGGGAGGGGAATTGACTCTATTCGTAAAAAGCTGGATTTAGAAAGTGAATTACCATCAACATTTCAAACTTTTTTATTGGATAGCATACTATTTATTTTGACACATAACTATTTTAATTTTAACAGTATATTTTACTTACAGAAACAAGGTACAGCCATGGGCAGTAAATTTGCCCCTGCATATGCAAATCTGTACATGGCAGTGTGGGAGGATGACTTCATTTGGGGCTCATCTAGATTTAGTGAACACATTATCTTATATACTAGGTATATCGATGATTTACTCTTTATTTGGAATGGCCCCCTAGATCTTTTGGAATCTTTCATCGCACACATTAACACCAATACTTTCAACCTTAGATTTACCTCAGAGATACATCCCAACACCATTAATTTTTTGGATCTGACCCTTTTTTGTGAGAACAACAAGATAGAAACTAGATTGTATCGGAAACCAACTGACCGCAATGGTCTTCTACATGCATCCAGCAGCCACCATACCCAATGTATCAAAAATATTCCTAAAGGGCAATTCTTGAGGGCTAAAAGGAATTGTTCCAAATTAGATGACTATCAACGTGAGTGTCACATTCTTGAAAGTAGGTTCCTGGAGAAGGGATATAAAAAATCCTGGCTCCAGGAGGCCAGACATGAAATAGATAACATCAACAGGGATCTCCTTCTGCAGCCCCAAAAGTCTAAAAGGAACATTCTGCCTAATTGTAACTTCTACACCAGGTTCAATTCGTCAGCCTATAACATCAGGAACATTATACAACGACACTGGAATGTGATTTTGGCTGATCCCATTTTGAAAGTATGTTGTAAATCAAAGCCACAAATTTATTTTAAAAAATCACAGACTTTGAATAATATGTTGGCTCCCTCGAAGGTATGGAATCGCCAGGAACACAAGAGGCACTTGAATCCATTTGGCCTAAAGGGCACATATAAGTGTGGAAAGAAAAAGTGTGCATCTTGCACCTTTGTTGCCCCCAAAAATACTAGCATTACAGATATACCCCCAATCAAAATTTTTATTAATTGTCGTTCCATATATGTGATATATCTATTAATTTGTCCATGTAAAAAACTATACGTTGGGAGAACAATTAGGTCAGTGGGTACTAGGATTGGGGAACATGTACGCAATATTAGGGCAGGTAAAACTAATCATAGTGTTCCCCGACACTTTAAGTCAACACACAACTGTGATCCAAAGGGTTTGATTTTTATTGGTTTAGAACAAATACCGGCCAATATTAGGGGTGGGGATCGTTTCATCAAACTCAGACAACGTGAGACTTATTGGATCTTCAAGTTGAATACGTTACAACCCTCGGGTCTTAATATTGACTTAGATCTGGCGGCTTTCTGAATACAGAGAGAGAGAGAGATATTTTGTTATTAAGTTATCCTATATTTTTACATATATGTTCCCTCTTATTATCCCATTATATGTCTCAGTTCTACTAATTCCCTTTATTTTTATTTTTATTTTTATTTTTATTTTTATTTTTGTACTTTTGTAGGGTTAGACTTATACATGATTTTAGTATACCTTTGCAGCAGTATTTTAACACCAGCGGTTAATATATCTATATGTTATATGGTTTTCTGAAGCAGTATTTACATTTTGTACGCAGTATTTGTTTTTAGTTTTTATATGTACGTATTTATTTATAGATAGTTTTTACAATTGCTGCGTGCCTGGCGTCTCCTAGGTTACGCGTCCCTTATTATATGAGCGGCCCCTCTACAGTTAACTCGCTTAATTACTGCAGCTTAACTACGGCAGCCCAAGCGTCTCCTGGGTGACGCGTCCCTTACTTGGTCAGGGGCTCCCTGGATTTTTGCACGTGACACTGTTGGTTTCTATGACTACATGCCCTCACCTCAGCGTGTCACATTTCCGGTTTCGGGTTTAACGCGTCTCCTAGGTTACGTACACTCCTACCACTCCTACTTTAGATCTGACATATACACTTCCGGTTCCGGGTTTAACGCGTCTCTAAGGTTAGGTATACCTTCTTGGGCTAATGACCACCCCCACTTTAGGCGCGACATAAACGTCACTATTACCATGCGGTCTGACACATACACTTCCGGTTTTATACCGGTGCTGCCGCTTTGGGTTAATTAACCTAATTTACAATATGGTTTATAAGGCCATTGTTGGGACATTTTCTGTTTGCTCCTGAGGAAGCGTGCAGTCAGCACGCGAAACGCGTTGAGCTAACATTGATTCTTCGGTTCCATGCTTTTACACTTCTACTACATTGTAAGTAGCCTGTACTGTTCAGGATTGTAATACAATAAACGTTTTTACACTATATTTTGCCTTGTTCTCCACCCTATATATATGGAGTGATTGGATCCCCCTTCTATCAATGTCCGGTTGGGATGATTCTACATGCTTTCTCTATAAGTTGTTCTGGTGAGCAGATATAGACTCTACATTAGTCTATGGTATTGGGGTCACTTTACCTAAGCATTGGTGTTTTAATTAAGCATACACCCTCTTAATCAATTTTTGGTATTCCTTTATTATATTGATCTGCACTATATATCTTATTTTTATTTTTATGCGCTTCCATCTACATTACTCCACATATACAGAGGTATTACAGCCTGAATCTGAGGTGAGAACCATGCAGGGGGCCAGTTAATCTCAGTACTGATACCATTTAAATCTTACACAAACTTAAGACATCAAAGCAGCCAGACAGGTGGGGGGCCACACAGGGGGGGGTCGCGGGCCACCAGTTGGACAGCACTGAAGTAGACGATGGACAAATTGTACCTTTTAGGGATGCACTGAATCCACTATTTTGGATTTAGCCAAACCCTGAATCCTGCACGAAAGATTCGGCCGAATCTTAAATTGAATCCAAATCCTAATTTGCATATTCAATTAGGTAATGAAGGGATTAAAGATAATTGCTCGTGTGAAAAGATTTTAAAATCTGTGTGTATTATTTTCCCTAATCTCCCCGTGTGCCAGAGCCCTTAGATCAGGTTTGATTGGGCCGTTTCGGCACATTCACCTTTTTTGTTCTTGAAACACCACAATGTTACATTAGCATTATCCTGCTGAAAGATAAAGTTTGTTTTAGCAGATAGAGGTGATTTTGCAGTATTTCTGCATGTATTGTGCTCCAGCCCTTCCTGGACCCTGTTGAATAAAAAGCAGCTAGGCAGGTTTTTTTTTTTTTGTGTTTCTCAATGAAAAAATATTTTGTTTAATGTGTTTTGTAAATCAAAAATGAAATACAAATTAAATCCATTTTAATTCCAGTAAGTGAGACAATACTTATGCCTGTTCCGTAGCTTACCTTTCTTGTACTTGGGTGCTATTGCTTTCCCTACACTAAAGGAGACAAATCTCTGGTTAAAAAAAGGAACTGGGCAGAGCTATTTCCCATACCTGCCAATAGATGCAAACAAGTTTACTGGAATGATATATACTGATTTCTTCTTCCAAACTTTTTGCCTGTGAAGTTATATACCTTACAGCTAGACATCACATTGCTCTTCTGCATGCCATAGAGTCATTAACTGCTGCCACCTGAATAACAATGACTTTTGCTGCCAGTCCTGCTGTTGGTAGGGGCATAGTAAACTCTTGTACTAGGTCTGGCAATTAATGAGCAGTGGAAATAAAGCCAAAGTGCTGTTTACTTATAAATATATGCACAGAAGCCAATTTCACTTGGGCTATATATGATACATAGCTGCAATATCAAATTCTAATGTTTGTATGCTGAATGTAATTGCTCTTTAACTGTTTTAGCTGAGCAACATAGGCTGTACTTGTGATGGATGGACCTGTGGTATTCCTGCTCCATCTCAAGGTTCGCAGGCACAAATAGTAAAAAAATAAATTGAGGATGGTGGCTGAATGGAATGCTAGTGTAGATCAGACATAATTGCCTCACCATGTATTGTAAAAGGAGCAAGCCATATCACAGCCACCTTTCTGAAAGATAATTGTGAGTGTAAAATACCCCCCTACCTGATTTCTACCTCACATACTTCTTGTACATGGATGTTTTTAGGAAATTTAGGGCACCATTACTACCATTGCTACTTACTGACTTACAGTCTCAACAAGCACATCCATTAGGGACATGAATACAGCAAATGTCATTAGTATATGAAGAATCCCTCTATCTATTTATTATTCTGTATGTCTATCTGTGTTTCTATGTACAAATACATAGAATTACAAATCTTGTTTTGATTTTTAATTTGCAGCATGTTTGATCAACGAATATTTGATGGTAAGTTGTTTTCATTTAGATTTCAAATTGCTGATGTGGCTGTTATAAGTAAAAAAAAATACAAATTAAAGGGGCAGTATACCCCTTTTAGCATAAGTTTAATGAATAGGCTTGTTATAAACCTACTTTTTAATCTATTGTTTTAATCATGGGAAATCTATGGTTTTTGTTATTTCTTGAACTAAACAGGGAGGCTTAAGCTGTTACATGTTTGGTCCCTGTAAGGTAGATAATTAGCAGTGCACAAATAACCCGAAATATCATCATTGCATAATGTACTTCACATCTAAAATACTTCATATCTAAAATTCATATCTAAATCTAATTATCTACCTGCCAAGGACCAAACATGGAGTAGCTTCAGCCTCCATGTATGCCCTGTTTAGCTCAAGAAATAACAAAACTATAGATGTTTTGTGTTTAAAACAGTAGGCAAAAAGTATGTTCTGCACAAAGCCTATTCACTGAACTCATGTTAAAAAAGGGGGAGGTATGCTGCCCCTTTATACTTGAATGTAATAATTGGTTATACTTCTTTCTTTTTATTAAATAAGGCATTCGCTCTCAGATATACCCACAATCACACAAACAAAACTCTTCTTTTATGTATGTATTATTTATGTATGCTGAAAATGCTCTGTAAGTTGGTTGTGACCAAATTACAGTGGTGTGAAAAACTATTTGCCCCCTTCCTGATTTCTTATTCTTTTGCATGTTTGTCACACAAAATGTTTCTAATCATCAAACACATTTAACACAGATAACACAAGTAAACACAAAATGCAGTTTTTAAATGAGGGTTTTTATTATTTAGGGAGAAAAAAAATCCAAACCTACATGGCCCTGTGTGAAAAAGTAATTGCCCCCTGAACCTAATAACTGGTTGGGCCACCCTTAGCAGCAATAACTGCAATCAAGCGTTTGCGATAACTTGCAACGAGTCTTTTACAGCGCTCTGGAGGAATTTTGGCCCACTCATCTTTGCAGAATTGTTGTAATTCAGCTTTATTTGAGGGTTTTCTAGCATGAACCGCCTTTTTAAGGTCATGCCACAACATCTCAATAGGATTCAGGTCAGGACTTTGACTAGGCCACTCCAAAGTCTTCATTTTGTTTTTCTTCAGCCATTCAGAGGTGGATTTGCTGGTGTGTTTTGGGTCATTGTCCTGCTGCAGCACCCAAGATCGCTTCAGCTTGAGTTGACGAACAGATGGCCGGACATTCTCCTTCAGGATTTTTTGGTAGACAGTAGAATTCATGGTTCCATCTATCACAGCAAGCCTTCCAGGTCCTGAAGCAGCAAAACAACCCCAGACCATCACACTACCGCCACCATATTTTACTGTTGGTATGATGTTCTTTTTCTGAAATGCTGTGTTACTTTTACGCCAGATGTAACGGGACACGCACCTTCCAAAATGTTCAACTTTTGTCTCGTCAGTCCACAAGGTATTTTCCCAAAAGTCTTGGCAATCATTGAGATGTTTTTTAGCAAAATTGAGACGAGCCATAATGTTCTTTTTGCTTAAAGTGGTTTGCGCCTTGGAAATCTGCCATGCAGGCCGTTTTTGCCCAGTCTCTTTCTTATGGTGGAGTCGTGAACACTGACCTTAATTGAGGCAAGTGAGGCCTGCAGTTCTTTAGATGTTGTCCTGGGGTCTTTTGTGGCCTCTCGGATGAGTTTTCTCTGCGCTCTTGGGGTAATTTTGTTCGGCCGGCCACTCCTGGGAAGGTTCACCACTGTTCCATGTTTTTGCCATTTGTGGATAATGGCTCTCACTGTTTGCTGGAGTCCCAAAGCTTTAGAAATGGCTTTATAACCTTTACCAGACTGATAGATCTCAATTACTTTTGTTCTCATTTGTTCCTGAATTTCTTTGGATCTTGGCATGATGTCTAGCTTTTGAGGTGCTTTTGGTCTACTTCTCTGTGTCAGGTAGCTCCTATTTAAGTGATTTCTTGATTGACACAGGTGTGGCAGTAATCAGGCCTGGTGGTGACTACAGAAATTGATATTGAAATTGAAAATTGAAATTGATAAACCACAGTTAAGTTATTTTTTAACAAGGGGGGCAATCACTTTTTCACACAGGGCCATGTAGATTTGGAGTTTTTTTTCTCCCTTAATAACGTAAACCTTCATTTAAAAACTCCATTTTGTGTTCAATTATGTTATCTTTGACCAACAGTTAACGGTTTTTGATGAGCAGAAACATTTAAGTGTGACAAACATGCAAAAGAATAAGAAATCAGGAAGGGGGCAAATAGTTTTTCACACCACTGTATATTTATTTTTTATTATTTAAATAGGTATCTTAAGCTGTACTGTTATGTTAACTTTAATGCATTTAGTTAAATAAACTGATGTGTTGGGCTTTTAAAATGCTCAATCACAAAACCTGATGCATAACCATAACCAGGTACTACATTTACCAAAGAAACCACAAAGTCCGGCTCTTCCAGCCCAGGAGAAGAGGCCTGTAGTGAAAACCAGAAGGCAGCTGCTCTGGACATGCTTGGGTTCTCTGTTGGAAGCAGGTTTGTGGAAATATTTACAACACTAGAAATAAACCAGATTTACAGTTGATTGTTTTATAATGACATAAGGCAGTGCCTGGGAATACATTAAATCATTTTCAAAGGTAGATCTTAGTTGGGCATGTAAGTTAATTTGCCAGGAACAAATAAAACTCAAATCAAAGACTTGTAGTTTTTGAAAGCCCTTGTTTGGTACAAGAGAAAGCCTGCCCATTTCATTTATTTAGGGCTCAGTGTCTATGTTTGGTAAGTCCCTGCTACCCTTGCAAAGTCACTTTATTGGCACAGTTTTAAAATCCCTTGCTTAGTCATTTAGGGCCCGAGCAGGGATCACCACTATTAGTATAAGGAGTTAAAATACTAGGTCTAGACTGAGATTTAAAATGGGCCCTGGCCCACCAGCCCACTAAATAGTGACTGTCTATGGCATCTTACAGCATTTGGCATTCTTTTTTATGTGGGCAGGGCCAACCCACTTCAAACCCCTCCCCCCTGCGCGCACATGCGCGTCTGCAACTCACCCCCCCGCACAAGAGCACACATGTGCATCCGCATGGGCGACAATTTAAACTTCACGGAGCAGTGGGAAGAGGTCCCCATTGCTCCGTATGGGAGCGAACCTTCGGCGCGGCAGGGCCACAAATCCGGGCCTGTATGTGGGCCCAAGCAGTCACTCATCTTAAGCTAAATGAATAATTTACAATAATAATCTTTAAAGAGGAAAAACACCTGTGTGTAAAGCCTATAAAGTATGCTTTGTAATTCACTCTATAATGTATTAATTTGCATGTCTCATTCCACAGATTGGAAAAAAGCAGCATATCAGATGAATGCGAACCAGGTATAATGTAAAGGCCCTTTTGTGTCTTTTAACACCATCCAACATGGTGCTTATCTACAGCATGTTTTATTAGCCATAATCTTAATGCGAAGCGTGAATTAAGAAATTTAGTATATTTTTCTAACCGTTCTGTTAAAAAAAAATACAAAAAAAACATAAATTGTCTTCATAAGGGCATATTTATAAAAAAAAACAAACTGATTTATATTGAGTTTTAGGCTGATACCACACGGAGCTGATTCTCAGCCTGTGGTTAAACGCAGTCTGAAAACCTACCCCTATGGTGGGCACAGGCACACGCAGGGGATTTTGGCACCAAAGTGAGTGAGTACACATTTTGGTGCTGAAAGCCACTCTGTGTGCCTGCGCCTAGCTGATTCAATTGCTCTGGATGCACTTATAGTTCTTATAAGTTCTTATAGCACTTATAGTCACTCAATCTAAATAATTCCTTAATTAACAGGGACATCAAGTGAACCAAGTGGAATTAAACAAATTAAGTTGGAACCTGAAGACACTGATATAATACAAGTCACAGTTCCAGGTACATAATCAGTAATTGGTTTTATGTAGTATCTTTTCAGTGAGAAAGTTTAATTGCTACTGTTTACAACATTTGTCACTTGTTTTCTATGTAAATTATCTAAAATAGGTAGTTATTTTTAAGGGCATATACTTCCTTTACATATTTGCCTTTATATATAGGATCTATTATGCAGATCTATAAACCCAAAGGCAGTGCTGTTTTTCATAGTGTCCCGATGGAATAAACTAATATTTGTATTTGACTTGCTTTTTGTCTTTAATAATATCACAGTGACCTGTATGAGATGCTAACTACACAGCAGATTTATGCTGCTGATTCAGATCCTTATGGGGCCCTCCCATGGGCTAACCCAACCAATATCTGTCTGAAAAGGTTTTTTTAGAATTAAAAATAAAAAAAAAAGACTTTGGCTGGAGGGCCCCTTTAATTTTAGTTTCTTTATTTGAACAAAGCAACCCTGACATCCCAGCAGAGGTCTCTTCTTAAAATGTTTTTTTAAGCAATATTTTAGGTCCAATTTCTTACAAAAAGCACATGTTTTTATTATTCCCTTTATCACCATATATTGAATAACTTTTTTTTTCAGAGGCATTAGCTGAGTGTGTGAAAAGTAATTTGACTCCAGAGGACTCAAGCTATGTGCTGGACACTGGAAAAGGTATAATTAAGTTTACATCACTAAAAAAGCAGGGACTAGTCCTTAATTGTCCTTGAATGAATTTGATCATGTTCTTTTGACATTTTTGTAATGTATCTCTACAGTTTGTGATGATAGACCCTGTGATGAAACCAGGAATGAAGAGAAGCACCTGGATGGTAAATATACAATGTAGATTTCCTGCTTGTTCATTTAATAGAAAAGGCAATACTTTCTAGCTAGAATTCTCTGTCACTTAACAACATGTTAGGTTAACTTCCCTTAACTTCCCTTCCCTTCATTATTAATTAAGGGAAGAGAAAGACCAGCGACTGTTAAAATTCAATAGCTACACACCAAAACATTCCAACCAATGTCAGCATGAAAGGCAAGAAAAAGTTAGGCTCTGTGTAAAAAAAGATGTTAACCTCAGCAAAAATGTGTTATTGAATTATATGCTGATAAATTATTGCTGTGTGAAATCTAAAGAGCACATTGCACTAGGTCTGCTGCAGCTTAGTGGGTGGAATCAAGCATCATGTCATATATTGGAAGACTGATTCTCACCTTGTTTTGCTCCATTCAGTATCCAACACCATATTTGCTATGGTCCCCGGCAATCGAGTTTTCTATCTGCTGTTGGATCATCATATTTGAACATGTTTTCATCAGTTCATTATCCATAGAGCCTCATCCTTTGTCTTGGAATTTAGGGATTTCCAACCTGTAATCTGTTATTCTTGTACAAGTACAATTTCTGCAAACACACTATTTCTTGTCAACAAATGTGAAGAAGGTTTAAAGTGTGGGGTTAAATGCTATTAATGGCTCTCTTCAGAACTACATTCATGTAAAAGGAGGAAACCCTTTGTATTGTACTCTGCTATCTGTTATCTGCTGTTTAAACCTGTGCCTTTTTGCCATATTTAACCTCAATGTTGCCCCAATGCTACACAGCAGCATTTTTTTATAAACTATAGAAATTGAAGCAGACACACATTTTGTACCAGTACAGGGTAACAGTACTATATTAAATTATAATATTATATATTATATTTAAATACATAAAAAACAATTCCATTTTTAGGTGTTCTGTTCATTTATGTTTTTTAAAATGTCATCCCTAGGTTTCTGTGTTGGACTTTGAATAAAACATTTGGTCAGGGTACCCAACCCAGATCATGATGATCATATTACTTCTACTTATAAAAGAAAGTGTTACAGTTCTCTTGCAGATTCTTTTTGATCTTTTTATTTTAACCTTATGTTCACTATTGGGCTTATGTAATATCAGGAGCAATGTTCTTATCACCTATAGCAACCAATTATCAGTTAGCATTTACTGGTAAACTTTGCACCTATTATTGCATATAGGGGCTTGAATGTTGTATCTATTGTGCCACCCACCCATGTCCTATACTTAGGAATGGATTTAGTGCTTTCATTATTGCTGACAGGAATGAACATAATGTGGACAGGGACTGGCAGACAAGCTCTAGAGGCTTCACTGCTTATGTGCTAGAAGGCTTTTTCCATCTAAATGCTAGCGAATGAATTACAAGATATCAGTTAGTTTGATAATGTTGCTTTTGAGCCCATTGTTTGTAATCAATATTGAACTAACCTGTTCCACAAACAATGTGTGGGTTCTGAGCTCAATTGAGGGAAAATTTCCTTTCAGTTTTTTTTTTTACCTTTTTGACTTAATTTTTTATTCTATTTTCTGCAAATTAAATACATTACTTTAATTGAGTAGCATGTATCAAGTGTATATGGCACTAGCATATTTTACAGAAGTACTGATAAAAAGTAGTATAACTAAAATAAAAATGTAGTATTTGGAGCTTATACACAAAAATGTTGATCGGTAAAGGCAAGTAATTTAAAGAAATATATGAAAATAGAGTTTTAATTTTTACAAGTAGTGGCAAAAGCTCTATAAATAAAATTATTTGGTTAATTAGATATAATGGGCCTGATTCAGTTCCATGAGAAAACACTATTTTATGGTTTATCATGTAAAAACTTAAAGACAAGATTCAATTGCATCTGGCTATATGGGAAAATCTGGATTTGATTTAGGAAATAAGTCTTTCTCATCAAATTGACTCTGGTCCTATGTGTGGTCTAAAGAAGAAAATAGCTCTTAACTCTTAACAAACTTCTAACAAGCTTTTTTTTACATTTTCATTTTTCTGTGTTTTCATTCATGCACTATTAAGGAATAGGAGATATAATAAGG
Source organism: Xenopus tropicalis (assembly GCF_000004195.4). Lineage (NCBI taxonomy): Eukaryota > Metazoa > Chordata > Amphibia > Anura > Pipidae > Xenopus > Xenopus tropicalis. Next base: position 100,751,493 of record NC_030678.2, on the reverse strand, counting down.
CAGCTTCGGAAACGAGTAGAAAATCTCTTTAACAGAAAATATGGTAAGTAATTAATTATATTGTATAACAGTAGATCATATACATTCTTTCACTTGAAAACATGTCGTTTTATGTTTGAAATGAATTGTAAAAAAAAAAAAAAAAATTATATAAATATGCATATTCAAACCCCACGTCATTTTTAGAGAGACCTTTTAACGGCAATAACAGCTTTAGGTATTTTGCACCTTTGCACATTGATATGAAGTTATTTTAAACCTTTCTTCCATGCAGATGTGCCCCAGGTTGTTCAGGTTAGTCAGGTTACTTTTCTTACACTGCATTTAAATTGGTCGTGGTTTTTGTCATTTTTGTATTTTTATTTTTTTTTTTATTTTGAGTAGTGTTTTCTTTGTGCCACCATCCCATACAGGTCAGTATAATGCAGATCTCTTGATACAGCACAACAATCAACTCAGTAAAATATGGTACTGGGTGTCTTGGTAAAATATAAGAATGAATGGGGGAGGTGCACAAACATCTCACTAACCCGAACAACTTTCACCTATAATTATAGGCAAAAATGTGTCCTGAACATTGTACTTACCATGAAAGACTTAAAGCAGTTATTGTGGCAAAAGGCAGCCCTTCAACATCTTAGTGTGGGGGTTCATTACTTTTTTTTTAAGTATTTTTTTTTTCTTACACGTAAACTGATTTAGAGTTTCTGTTGTTTGAAATAAAAAATAGAATTAGTCAAGGCTATAATTATAATATAACAGTTTTATCTCATGCCAGTATACAAGTAGGAAATAAGATGAAGTCCCTATAGTCCTAAGCATTTCTTGCATAATTGAGAGTTAAGCTGTACCTAATTTTCTGTTAGCAGCTTATACATTTGGATGCAGTGTTACACCCAACATATTGTGCTTATCCTTACAGCATACAATTTGATAAAGGGCTGTTTGGTCAGATTATAAGACCAAAGTCCATATTCAGTCTAGTATGCAAGAAAAAAAAAAGGAGGAGGAAGTACTAAATTGTTCATATGAAGTAGGGTCTCACGGTACGAATTTTGGGTTTGGGTGCCAGGCCCCAAACTATCAAATGATTAAGTGCCAGGCAGGCATGAAATCCATAAGGCTGCCTTTATACATGTTATTTGAATAAATACTTTTTGTACTTTTAAATTACGTTGTCCTGTACTTTGGCATTTTTTTGCCAAGTGCAAACCCATATGCTACTACCATATTTAAATTATACAGGGATAAAAGAGTCATTTGAATATTATCCTTAATAAACAGTGTTTGAGCTTGAATAATTTTGCACCAATAACGATATGGGATCCATTATCCAGAAAGCTCCAAGTTACGGGAAGGCCATCTTTTAAATACTCCATTTTAATAAAAAAGCTGATGCTTGATGTATGGTATAATAATAACAGCCTCAAGGAAACGTCAAATTTTAAAGTTATATTACCTGTATTATAGTACCTAGGAAGGAATTAATTGACTTCATGATATTTAAAGCACTATGTGCTGTAAAGGAATGCTTAAGGGGAAATGAATTCACAGGCAGTTAATAAAATCAGCATTTTGAGCTGACTCCCTGGCTGAGCTGCTAGATATCTCACTGATCGTTCTGTGTGACCTAGGTGTTGTACAACATTGATGGCCATGGTGCACTTATGTGGGCTGTTAAGTCAGATCCCTCAGAAGGAGTGTGCATTCAAGTTTGCTAATGAACCAATACAGGCATCATATTGGGCCATTATTTTATCAAGTTCTTCTTCTGAACGTTCAGTACAATAGCACTGTAAAAAGCCCCCCTAAATACCGGGTTATTGACTATAACTTGTCAGGCTTTCCTTGACTCTGAACACTGTATATATGTATATAAGCCCCCCTAAGTACCGGGTTAGCGACTTTAACCTGTCAGGCTTTGTTTAATAACACATATATTCTATCAACCTGTGATAACATATCCATGACTCTGATATCTTATAAACATAGAACTTTAATTACTACAGTCAGTACAATCAAACAATATTATCACAGTTACATTGAATCCTATAGGAAGAGAAGCATCCAGCATACAAGGCTTCTAATAAATATATTCTAACTATACTGCGCTACTGTCTGTGTGTGCATGTATAAGGTATGATGTCTGTGCAGCTATTCTTAAAGGTGTTTCTTCCAGATACATCACCTGTTCCTTGTTCCTTTCTTTCTTCTTCTGCTGCTCCACCAAGTGGAAGGGCTTCAAGTTATATCCACTTGCCCTCCATGACAACCAGGCCCCAGCCCCTCAATGTTTGCATGTAAACATCCCGTAACTAGAATGAAACACTGCCCTGTAGTAGTCGCTGTAGACCAAGGGATATTTCCCTTGCCATAGGTCTCCATTCATTTCCAATGACCTGTTATACTGAATGTCACACATAGCTGTCACTGTCCCATGGGATTTCCAAGCTTACCATATTCTTGATAAACCAGTTTTCTGGGAGATGGTCAATATTGTTTACATGGATTCAGTTGGGGAAGGTGACTCTCTTCTTTGTTTGTTTAGTGACACTGTCTTCCCAAACATCTCTTTGTTTATTGTTTGTGACAGTGACAGTTGGTAGCTGATTTCCAAAGATTGATTGGATACCTATCAATGTCTTTTTCACCAATATTATTCAATGAACATTGTCAAATATAACATTCCCGCCTTTGTGTCAAAAAGACACAGAGTCTTAACTGTAGCATTTCCATAATAACATTCCCGCCTTTGCATCAAAGATAGGGGAATGCCAATTTTGCAGAGTTCCAGAAGCTTTGAATTCTGTGGGACGTCATATCTGGGCTCTGGTCTGATGGGCAAATAGGTGTTCAAACTTGTCAAACGGTGTAGGAACAGTTGATGGCATGTGTACATAATTTAAATGTATACACTAAAATTCATAAATAATAGGGCTAGCCTTGGATGCTGTACACTCACATTTAACACAAAGCATGAGCTGTACACTCATTGAAACAAATACAACAAACAATAAATACAATACAAAAACGATTTTGCAGAAAATAATTCCTAAGAACCAAATATACAAAAAGAATTTGTTAAACTAGAATTTCTTTTAAGCAATTTGATCAATATCACTGAATTCTTTTCTATAACAATTATTTAGTCATTGTCAGTGTTTTTTATTTTTTTTATTTTTATTTTTTTAAACAAGTTGTGTATCCTGCTCAACAAAACACTGCCCTACCTGAGTAAAGTTAAGGCAATTATTATGTTAGGAAGTAACAGAGAAAAACCATTAGCATTTTATATGATGACAGACCAGGTTACATGTACAATAAAGATATATGGGCTAGTTTTGAACCAACATACACAGTTGAACATTAGTGCCATATATTATTTTCATTATATCTAGTAATACCAACAAATTTAACTAAATATACATACCGACTATTGGTGTGAAGTAGGCATTTTGTATATTAAATTCAACCCATTATATAATATTCTTAGCCAGTACAGGAATATGATCTATTATCTGGAATGTTTGAGACCTGTGGTTTTCCAGATAGGAGGTTTTTACATAATTTATCAATGTGGAAGATGGCCTTCCCATAATTTGGTGCTTTATGGATAATGGGTCTGGATCCCACACCTGTATACATATTTACCTTTATAGTTTCAATCAAACTAGAACTCTATAATTCCAAATTTAAAACATTTGATTTTGACTAGAAGATATGATCATCATTATCATCATTCCCCTCTGATATGTATATATATTATTTTTGCTGTAATTTGTAACTACTGTGTGTATAATATATATTACATATTTTAGAATTAAATATATCGTAACATTCAGGACCAATTCATACACATCATTAAAAGTCATCCTTGGCAGTCAACAAATATTTCAAAACCATTGTAAGTTTATGTAGTGTATATTCAATGGATTAAGGACTCTTACTTACAGTTACTAAGAAGATCAGGTAACTCACTTCATAAATAAACATTTTTGTTTACATTTTACCAATGGGACTCATAAAGGGTTATACAACAAACCATATGTGGATTTGAAAGCAAAACAAAATATATATACCATTCAATGCAAAGTATACAGAATCCGTAATTTAACAGCTGGATGTTTTTTAATTGTCTAATAGGTACAAAAAATAAGGGGAAAAAATTGCCAAAATTCATTTTTTTAGTGCATACTAGGCTGATAGATTCTACTTAGTTTTAGTAATTTAAAGGTATACCTTTTGTATAGTCAAACCACCAAATTAAAAACATTTATATTGCTACATTAAATACTTTCTCAAGTCAAATGAGATCACGTAACCATAGAATATTTAAACTTATAATCCATGTAAAGGCAAATTTCTTTTGAAAATCTTAATCACTTGCTACATTTTACATGTCATTATGCTACTCTTCTGCTTGTACACTAATGTAAAGGTTTTGCACAACTCAGACAATTATCTTTGGGAAGAAAAAAAAAATTGCTAGCCTTCCAAACTGTAAAAAAAAAAGTCCAAAAGGTAACCAGCACAGCCACATAAGCTTGCATACATATGTAAATATATGTTAAACTGGAGACTGTTAAATAATGGGAACAATAGTACACATCCCTTTAGTTAGACTATGCCTGGGAAGCCCCATTATGGATTCATTGATTTTCCTGCAAGCAAACTTAGGTATTGAAGACGTATTTTTATGAACATCTGTATCCATTATATGTCCCATTTGCTGTTAATTTCATAAAAATATTAATTCATGGTACTTGATTTCATTTACTTCACTGTTACAAGAAAATTCTTTACTGTTGCAAGAAAATTGCAAAACTTTAAGTTGCCCTTAGTTGGCAATAATATATCTGCTACCCATATTAAATGTATTTCCTTTTAAAGAATTCTCAAATTAGGATATAACTAAGAACAATCTGTATCAAACATTCTGACAATGAGGCTATATTACTAAAAGGCAATTGTCTACTTGATTAGAATTAATATTTCATAAATACAGGAATATTCATATCTTATGAACCATGTGTTGCTCTTGTAAGGACAGAAAAATGTAGTAATTTCCTATAAAGGCCTCCCATTCTCTTACTTTGGCTTTATATCCTGAAAAACAACACATATAATTAGCCTTAGCATTTACTCATCTCATTAAATTGATATTCCCATCTCTTTATCCTGCATTTAAACACATATAATACCTTTTTGAGTACAAACTTCATGTTTGAACAACAGCCATACTATAAACTGCAAAAAGAGTTTTTTTTTTGTTTGTTTTTTTAAGAAAGAAAACAGAAATAGCCACTACAGTGTCCTGATAAATATACACCTCCTTGATGCGAAGTTAATTCACCTTTTCTGAAAAACTAATAAACCCTATTGTATAACACTGTTTCAAATAAACATTTCTTTTCTTGTGGCCATATAATTTTTATACTGTACATATTAATTTGCTGTGCAATCTTTTATCACATTTTATTTACATTTAATTGCTAAGGCCCACAGTACTGACATTAATTACTTAAATAAGGCATTCTAATTCTGGCTTCAGGTCCATATATAAATTGTACTGTGTGATAGGGAAAATATACCGCAAAACCAATACCACAGTTTGGAAAAAGATATACCAAAAATGATAATCTTTTATGGTAATCTCTGGTTTAATATTGGATTCCTTTTTGCCATTCCAGACCTGAGCTGATAGAACAATCCCTTGTTTTTCCTGTGTTGTATCAATCTCCCCTGAATTTTTTTCCAAACGTGGTGTGCTTGTTTGCCTTTTAGCAAAGAGATTTTCAAAGCCATTTCCTTCTGCGGGACAATGGAGATCCTGTAAGATATTACTTTGACAGCATATACTGGTTAGGCATCTTGCTGTGGTGAATAAAGGAAAAGATGTAGATAATCCCATTGACCATGATTTAAACCCATTCACAGTATCAAAACTTTGGACCTGTATGTCATTTGTATAATCACAAGCATTTATAGTAGGTTCTGGAACAAAATTGTGAACCTTGTCTGGGGAAATAACATTTCCTATGCTAACATCTGAAACTTGAAACTGATCTTTTGAATAACACACTTGATCTCCATCTTTATTCTGTTTTTCTAACAATAGGCCCTTGATACTAGCAGATACATTGGGTAAGCTCGGTAACTGGGGGTGTATTACAGAATTGTCATTTTGTACACAAATTTCCCTAGGTTTATCTTTTGCAGGAAAATTTATTGTGTGATCAGATTCATTTATTTTGTTATTCCCTACTTTTTGCATGCAAAATGCTGGTCTGTTTTCTGCACTTTCCTTACAAGACTGACTGTTTAAATCTTGCAAATTCATTTTATTTTGGGGTAACTTTGTAAGTTCATTGCTGCTTCCTAAATTAAAACCATCCTCCATGCATAACAAATCTTTTTTACGAGTAACTGGTGAAAATGCTTCATATTCCCCACCAATATCTACTGTAGGGGCTACCTGTGTAATGATTTTCGTTTGCAGTACTTCCTCCTCCAACACAATTGGGCAATTCTCTGTTTGACTTATTGTGCCAATGGAAACACTAGGAATTCTTTGAGGCATGAAACTATGGGTTATATCATTCCCTGCATAGTCAGATACCTCACTAGATGCTACATAATTTTTCTGATCACTGAGATCACAGTTCCCTACATATTTCCTGTTCCGTCTATTATTACCCCTCCTGTATCTGCAATCTTTCTTTATGTGCCCAATTTTCCTACAAGCAAAACAAACCTGGTTTGTTTTGGGTATGTTGGCCTCTTTTAAGGTTAAAGAAGATGTAACAGCATTATGCTTTCTCCAGTCATTTAAAATATAGAGAAATTCAGGAAAAGTGCGTGCATTAGCAAGCAGGTTGCGTGTAATGAAATCCATGCCCTCATATTTCCCTGCAAGTATTCGTAACATTCTGGGGTCTCCTATCTCTAAATCTTGCCTGTGGGTAACCATACAAAATAATGCATGGTATGTTGTACAGAAAGCAAATGCATCTTCATTTTCTCCAGGGACAATATCATTTAAGAACGAAATATCAATAGCATCTACCCCTGGAAGAGCTAAAATCTGATTGCTGCGCTCCTCTTTATCAGCCCACCTGTTATCCTGCTGCCCAAGTGCTAATGCATTACTGTAGTGAGGAGGTAGCCATATTCTTAAAAGATAGCAGGCAGTCTGATCATCTAGACTGTACTGAGCCACAAATTGCTCAAATATTACAAGGTTATATGCAATGTGAACACTGGAATTAAAGGGAGTAATTAAGGATTTTATCTCCCTAGCATATCTTTTATGGGGCTCCTCCACTGTAAATGAAGAGCTATGTAAGTTGCTGGAGGGTGAGTGTCTAACACTACTGGTCACTGGATGTGCCACTTGTGCTGTATGTAGAGGGAAAAAACATTTACTGTCTTCCCATTCTGTCACAGCAGGCAAACTATTCTGATATTTACACCTTTCCTCACCCAGCTGCTCTGTAAGTGCTGCTATGGTTTGTCCTCTCTGTGTAAACTGTTCCCCTAGAATTTCAACTTCTTCTCTGTTAAGATGACACATTGGACAAACACCTTCAACTTTAAACTTTTCAGAAGAGACGTCTTGTTTGTTATTGTTAGGTACAATGTTATCTTTACTACTTTCTAATGATGTCTTATACTGAGACACAAGTTGAGCTAAATTACCAACATATTTCCTTTTCTTATGCAATGTTAATTTTCCTATTTTACTGTTTGCATTTTCATATTGATGTAACATATCATTTAACAATTCCAATGCATTTAAACTTTCCTTACACACATATTTAACTGTAGCATTATCTGCAAAATAACTTATAGCTTCCATCTCGTCTGCTAATTTCAAATCCTAAATTTGCTGATCTAGGTCCAAATATAGAATTTAAGGTCATACATCTGATTTCCAGAATCCTGACTTAGATTCTTTAATGCTTCTCAGAAGAAGGGTTCACTGCCTGGCTACGCCAATGTAAAAAGCCCCCCTAAATACCGGGTTATTGACTATAACTTGTCAGGCTTTCCTTGACTCTGAACACTGTATATATGTATATAAGCCCCCCTAAGTACCGGGTTAGCGACTTTAACCTGTCAGGCTTTGTTTAATAACACATATATTCTATCAGCCTGTGATAACATATCCATGACTCTGATATCTTATAAACATAGAACTTTAATTACTACAGTCAGTACAATCAAACAATATTATCAGTTACATTGAATCCTATAGGAAGAGAAGCATCCAGCATACAAGGCTTCTAATAAATATATTCTAACTATACTGCGCTACTGTCTGTGTGTGCATGTATAAGGTATGATGTCTGTGCAGCTATTCTTAAAGGTGTTTCTTCCAGATACATCACCTGTTCCTTGTTCCTTTCTTTCTTCTTCTGCTGCTCCACCAAGTGGAAGGGCTTCAAGTTATATCCACTTGCCCTCCATGACAACCAGGCCCCAGCCCCTCAATGTTTGCATGTAAACATCCCGTAACTAGAATGAAACACTGCCCTGTAGTAGTCGCTGTAGACCAAGGGATATTTCCCTTGCCATAGGTCTCCATTCATTTCCAATGACCTGTTATACTGAATGTCACACATAGCTGTCACTGTCCCATGGGATTTCCAAGCTTACCATATTCTTGATAAACCAGTTTTCTGGGAGATGGTCAATATTGTTTACATGGATTCAGTTGGGGAAGGTGACTCTCTTCTTTGTTTGTTTAGTGACACTGTCTTCCCAAACATCTCTTTGTTTATTGTTTGTGACAGTGACAGTTGGTAGCTGATTTCCAAAGATTGATTGGATACCTATCAATGTCTTTTTCACCAATATTATTCAATGAACATTGTCAAATATAACAAGCACCAATGCTTGCTTGGCTAATGCTATAATTTGGTGGTGTATATTGGTTTTTTAATACTATAAATATCTACTTGGATCAATAAAAAATTGACTTCATGAGTAACAATGACTTTGCCAGTCACTGGTTTCCTTTTTTTTATGCAGCTAAGGCAATCGGAGCCTCAGGACCTGTTAAAGTGCCATATGCCAAGTTCTTGATGTACCCAGAAGATCTCTTTGTTCTAGGATTGCCAGAAGGTGTCTCATTCCGACGGCCAAACTGCTTTGGAATCACAAAACTTAGAAGGATACTGGAATGCAGTAATGGCATTCAGTTTGTTGTAAAAAGGTAAAGTGAATGCTGTATACTTTTTAGCTGGTGTGGAAAGCTTGACCATATTGTCCTTAGTCTGCATTAATGTGTTCCTTACAGTTCATGGTTAACATTAATGGATCTTAGGAAGCATATTTGGTGAATATAGATGAGTTGTTAAGCTAGGAATACTACAGCTTGCTCTGACTGTCAATATGACAATATGACTGTCAGCAATTACAAACACCTTTAGACATACAGTACATATAACTTGTTGTTGGTCCAGACTTCTGAATAAATTGCATTTTTAATGACATTTTAATGAAATTTAAAAGTGGACCTATTCAGACCTATTTATAGTGGACCTATAAGAGTGGACCTATTCAGAAAATACAATTGTTTATGTTTTTTGAGCAGCTTGCCAGATTGTTGTGAAACTCACAAGCCATTGGGGCGTATTTATTATGCTGTGTAAAACTAATCTGCCAAAAAACGGAGTAAAAAGCTGTGTAAAATAAATGGAAAAGATCTCCGTCTGAACGCCGGATATTACGCCGTTATTTTCCATTAGTTCTGGTGGAAGAAAAAACGCGTAAAAAATGACGCCGATTTTACGCCGTTTTTACACGGCGAAGCCTGGCGATATGTGGCGAATTTTCTCGCCGTTTTTTACACAGCATAATAAATATGCCCCATTGGCTTGCTGTAGACCAATGATGGTAGAATGGTAGAAGCAACTTCTGATCTTTTTAAAACTATGTTTTGCCAAGGGCAAATGAGTTTTACATGGGATTTAGTCGTGTAGACATGCTTAGTTGTTCATGCCTTTGGTAAATCTATATTTCCATATTTATGGGTGGGCTATCCAAACAAAGTGGATAGCTATGAAATTCTAGTGCAGTCACACCACAGTTGATTGGGCAAAATTTAAAACCATGTTTACCCCAACAACAAGCACATAGTTTCTGATGACCAGGTTTTACAACATTATAGCCCACACTTCAACCTAGTGATCTATTTGACCAGTGCAATTTTCTAGTGAACAGACTTGTCTAAATTGCAAGATAGCTGTCTGACTTGCATATAAATTATTGCCCATGCATGGACAGCTTGGACAGCCTTTCATTTCCAGATGTGTGGTTCACACAATCTTACTTTAGGTACTGACATCTCTTGCAGTTCTCTTACTGACTCTTGAAAGAGAATCAAGGAACATTTTTGGGGCAGTGCATGTATTCTATTTTTAGATGTGTTGGATGTATCATTAGTAGTCAGCATTACTCTCCCAAGTACTAAATCTTTGGTAAATAATATGTGAGTGCTGTGCTGATTACTGAGTGCTTATTTACAAATGACTGTGCAATCAGAAACTATATTTAGCTGCAGATCCTATGAGGCAGCACTGTTTGTAATTACAGGCACCATGCTATTAATCATAGGGCAGCAGGGCTATAAAAGCAGCCTGATATCGCATTGTACTTTCCTCAGTACATATTTACTGTGAAAGCTAAACCAAATGTAATCTATAATTAAGACTCTATGGTTAAATGTAATCTTGCTTTTGCTGCGTTGTTGAGCTCTTAAATCAGTTATTCAGATTAATTGCTTGAGCATATGTAAAACTAACATACTAAGATATCGACTCAAATATTGTTATTCATTTAATATTTTGTGTTTTTTTTTTTTCCCTAGACCTGAGTTGATTTCTGAAGGACTGAAAGACTGTGTTGTAGACAGCCCTGGAAGTCTAGGTAGGGGGCTAGACAAAATGTAATTACAGTGGCAGGTGTATATAAGACCAAGCATGAAGTACAGGGCTTCCTTTGTGAATTTCATCTGCATATAAAACTTTGTGCCCTTAAAGTCTCCTGCATTTGAGCAAAATAAGATAAAAATAGGACCATGTACTGCTCACTGTATACCTTTGTTTTAACAAACAATACAATATGATAGCTGCAAAGGATACAGTGGGCAAAGACAGAGGTAGTAAAAGCCACTACACACCAATATGGTATATGCAAAACTTTGCCTAGTTTACGAATTGGGGCAAATTTTGGTAAGAGACTAGTGCTCTGCGATTATACTGACTTTTTGGGGAAAAAAAGTGTGTGTATATGGCAATGTGCACCCATTTCTTTGCAGTTTGCTCTCTGCCATTTTATCACAAGGCCTAGTTACACATGTCTCTGTTTTTTTAAGGGATCAATGATAAAAGTAATGAAGCTATATTAGATGAAACCAACAAGAGGCCTAATTTTCAAGGTAAAAATATTTTTCTGTTTTTTTTTTTTATATTATCTCTAAATGATGAACACAAACACATCATTGACCATGGGAGATTGTAAAGAATGTTAAAATATATAGAATCTAATTAACAATAGGGAATAACAGCATACTTTTATGTTACGCACTGGCTCTCCACTACTAGTGGACATGGAGCCCACTGTGCACCAGATGTGATGACACCAAGTTTACTGATCTGCTGTAAATGTGTAGAAGTTGCCCATCACTATGGAAGATTCCTTTGCAAAGTGGGGGAATGTAAAGTCCAGCCACATATTTAATGTACATATGTGCATTTCTTGGAGATTCGCTGTATTCTGTTAATGTTGTGTATTCTTAATAAATGCTGTACATATTTGTGACTGCATGCATTACTGAATTTCCTTTTCTCCCTTTAATTTCATTCTAGAGAGTTTTGATGCCAGACTTTCCCGCATTGATATTGCCAACACATTGAGGGAGCAAGTGCAAGACCTGTTTAATAAAAAATATGGTGAGAATCCATAGCATGCATTTTGGGGTATGATTGGATGTTCATGCTGAATCTTGCATGATGAGCTTAACTGCAGAAGACATAAAGATCCATCCTTGAAATGTAGCATTAAACAGATGAGTTTTAATCCTATGAATGGCAAGTAAAGATTAACAGTTTGGTTAAGTAACGTGCTTAGGTGTTTTGCTGTGTATTGTCTTCTGGAAACCATATGATAAGAAAGATTGATTTGTTCTTTCTTGGCTTTACCAAATTTAGTTGTATATTTTCTGTTGAGTGCTTGAGATTGTTTGTTTTCTTTCCCAGCTGTTTATTGTCATATGATGTTTGACTTAAAAATTATTCTGGCATGTGTAATTGAAATGCAATATTTGTTTATTTTAGGGGAAGCCCTAGGGATAAAGTATCCAGTCCAGGTTCCTTACAAACGCATTAAAAACAATCCAGGGTCAGTCATTATAGAGGGCCTTCCTCCTGGGATACCCTTCCGAAAGCCTTGCACCTTTGGGTCACAGAATCTAGAAAGGATATTAGCGGTGGCTGAAAAAATCAGATTCACAGTTACAAGGTATGTATCTGGTGAGGAAATTAGAAAAATATTATTAGTATTCTATTAGTTTAGTTGGCAAGGTTATTAATTAAACATAAAGCTGTATCTAAAAAAAAAATGTTTCTTTTGTTCATTAGGCCATTTCAAGGACTCATTCCAAGGCCCGGTAAGACTTAATTGGATTGAACTGTAATTTATTTTGCTGCTTTCTGGTATATCAGAATTATTTTTTACTATTAATTGCTAAAAACCTGGTAATACCTACCCAACTGCTAGAATCAGGCTGATTTAGGAGGCCATTTACTAACAGTCGTTTTTTGTTTTTCCGCCAATTGTGATTTTTAGTGATAAAAGTCGCAGAAAAAAAAGTTGCAACTTTTCTGAGATTTACTATGCGCCCAAACGGTTAAAAATCTCTATCTAACTATTTGCTAGCTAAAACTTTCCGAGATATTGTGGAAGTCAATGGTGGATGTACCTTCCCTTTCTTGAAAGTTCCTTTCCTTTGCTTCGGAACTTTAAAGGTTTTGGATTTGGGTTTTAGAAATGTCACACATTCATGGAAACAAGTTTATTCAAATTTTTAAAAATAAAATTACAAATGTTAGAGTTTTATAAATGTGCCCCTTAGTGTTCATGCCAGCTGTCAGATACAACAAAGTTCCCGTGCCAATAGAAAGCCTAGTTTTTTGTCTGTCTGTACATGGAAAAATCATTTTGATTCGCAATTATTGATTGATTTATATTTATAATTGTGTTTATTTAATATACTGGATATCATCACAAAGATTAAGTTTTTTATGGTTTTATAAAAATCTAATTTCAGATGATGAGGATGCCAACAGATTGGGAGAAAAGGTTATTCTCAGAGAACAAGTAAAGGAACTCTTTAATGAAAAATATGGTTAGTATGGTTAGTTAAACAATACTAATTGCAGTAAATGTGTTTTATTACCCTAAGACAGGGACCAGATTTTCTGGCAGCACTTAAATACTACAAGTGAATCCAAAAAGTGTTGGGTGAGGCATCATCTGGCTTCCACCTGCCTGCAGCCAAGACCCTAAATGCTTAGGCAACAATTTAAATATGACCTATTAGTTTCTATGGCCTCCTGAGATTACATTTTTTGTGCCAACCAATGGCTCAAGTAGCACATTGAGCAGGTAAAGGTGTAATGACAAAAGAGAGCTCTATAAACAAATCATTTTTTGCCCCGTAAAAGGGTGAAACAGTACTCTACTGCAAATAAACATGGTAGGGCTTCAAGGAGCATTACCTAGCAGTAATTATATATAAAAGCTCAACAGAGTCCATGTTGGCTTCCCCATAGCTTCAAAACTAAGGAAATGCAAATAAGTATGCTCTCACACAAAACCCTTGCCTATACACCAGATATTGACCTTATAGCTATTTTTACAGCACCTCTAAGAACAAAAAAGACATTTTCTCAAGCTGTAGAGTTTGTTGATATTAAAAGAAGCTGAATTAAATTTTGGTTCACTTGGCAGTTTGCCCATTGACTGAATGGGCATACCACTGAACAGTTTGGTGACACACAGAGTGGGCCAAATTAGGCAGTTTAACAATGTACTTAGCCGCTAATTTATCATCATCACTTATTTATATAGTGCCAGCAAATTACGTAGCACTTCAAAATAAATTTAAACAAACAGGGATCCTAAAAGTTTAACAAACAAGGGTATACAGAGTAACAATAGCAATAACAATAGGGCCCTGCTCACAAGAGCTTACAATCTACAGCGATTAGGGGTTTATGGCTTTAATAAAATTGTCCAGTTGGAATCTGCTTATTCCATGGCAGGGTCAGATGGTTTATAATCTGCCTGCCTGTAGTAAATTTATAAATGTATGTTTACTAAAGCAAAGAATCATCCTTCCACGAACATTTAAATTCTGCATTTTGCATGCTGCACTTAGTACAGTGCATACATACCATTCATCACAAATTCTGACTTTAGAGAACAAAGCCCTAGGGTATATCTAACTGTTTTTTTTGTCCTTTAGATCACTATATCTTTCAGAAAAATAATTTAGCGTATAGTTTTCCAGTACAGGTATGGGATCTATTACCTGGAATGTTTGTGACATAGGATTTTCCGGATAAGGGGTCTTTATATACTTGGGATTTCCATACCATAAGGCTGCTAAAGAAGAATCATTTAAACGTTAAATAAACCAAGTAGGATTGTTTACTACCAATATGAATTTATGCAGCTAAGTTACCATGAAGTACAAGGTATTGTTTTATTATTACAGAGAAAAGGAAAATAATTGTAAAACATTAGAACTATTTGCTTTTAATGAACTCTGTGGGAGATGGTGCTCCTGAGCTTTCTGGATAATGGATCCCATACCTGTACTCAAGAAAAAAAAAATGACTGTGCCTCATCTAAAAGCAATTGCAAAACTGATATCTGGAACACGCTAACCATATTATAAGTGCCAGTTCTTTTCTATAATCTTCCAGCCAGAAACACTGGGGTAAAACTGTATATTAGTGTTAATTGCCTATTTTTTAATTAATAATATCATATATTTATTTCTGTTATCACTTTGTAATGCAGGTAAAGCTCTAGGTCTGGACCAACCAGTGCTGATTCCGTACAAACTTATTAGGGATAATCCTGATGCAGTTGAAGTCCGAGGGCTGCCAAATGACATCCCTTTCAGAAACCCTAATACCTATGACCTTCATCGGCTTGAAAAAATTCTCAAAGCACGAGATCAAATCCAGATGGTGGTAATAAAACAGTTAGAGTAAGTGTATGACTTACTGTCATCTTTCAGGTCTTTTTAATGTTGTGGTTATGTTTGATTTAATTTGCTAAGTTCGAGTTTGATTATTATCTATAGGGCCGTTCATATTAGCAACTGCAATTGAACTAACTGCCCCATATCCGTCCCATAGCAGAAGTAAAAACACATTTCAGCAACCTGCATCTGGCTTGTTTAAGGCAGTTATATTTTAAATTGGTGTTAGTATTATGTAGACAGTTTTATTATGAGACAGTTTGCAATTGTTTTTCATTACTTCCCCTTTTATTGTTTTTCATTGTTCATATTTCATAGTTTTTAAAGTGATTTAGCTTTTTGTTCAGCAGCTTGTTTGTTTGGAATTTTAGCCACTATCTGTTTCAGTTTACTCTAGCAGCCAGGCAGTGGTTATTAGAGAAAGTGAAATTAGGCAGTGAAATTAGAGAAAGCAAGATGGAAAGGATATGGCCTGAACAGAAAGATCAATAAGAAAAAGTAACAATGAGAAATAAAGAAAATTGCTTTGAATGGGACATTCTATAACATATCAAAAGTTAACTTAAATGTAAACTAATAGCTCTGGTTTTATATCAAAGTCTTAGAAACTGATGCAGATTATCCATTACCCTTTAATGGCCGTGTACACATCCTTTATTTGGAAATAAGATTCTGTTTAGTACATTGTATCTATAGAAAGTAAAACTTGTTCAGGAAATCAAACACTTTTTTAATTGTGTTTCCATTAATCAGGAACATTATATGTTAAATAGATGCAAAGCACGCAACATCCATTAGCTGGCCTCTACAAATGGTGCATTAGAAGAGATAAACGTTTTTTACATGGCACATGTAGCAGAAGGCTTTGAATGCCTCCTGTTGAAATTTAGGCACACTCAAATTCCACATAAAAAGAAAAAAAAAAAGCCCTTGTGTAAGACCCCTAAACAGAAAATACCAAAAACAAATCTGAAATGGCAAGACTCAATGAAAGTTTTTTTTTTTAATTTTTAAACTGGCAGTATCAGACTTTATTTTGTACGTATGCATTCTCCAGAGAATCAAGAGAGCATTCACTCTACACTAGAATTATTAGAAATATATATATATTTAGTTTTATTATAAGATGTGACCTCTCCAGTAAATCTGGGGTGAACCAGAAGAGCAGTAGCCCACTAGATACAATGTCTTATCTTTTAATTCACCTTCTTATACTCATGTCACTTGATATTGCATTCCCCATTCCCCATTTTCCTTCTTTGTTGTACTAGTTTTCCTTTTTTTTTTTTGTTGCACTGTTCTCTATTTTTTCTGTAAATTGTTATACATTTGCCATAACTCCTTGTTCTAAACCTTTTACTTTTATATCTTAACACAGGCAATTTCCTGAAATCTGCACTGAACCCCCCAAAACAAGTAAGTTTCTTGTGCCAGAAAACTAAAAAAATATTTAGAATTACTGCTTCAATATAGAGGATTTATCAGAAAAAAAATACTGAAAATGAGCCCAATATAACACAAGTACAAAGAAATTTTGTAAGCAATTTATTAACTTATTGTCTTCATAACTTGCATGTGTTCTTTGTGTGGACCAAGGGGTTAAGTTAAGACACTGCTCCAGTATCCAGCACTTTATTAGAATCTAAAAGAAACACTGAGATGTTATCTTGCTTCTTTACTCATGAGATATAATAGGTGTATGTCTTGGCTTTTATTATAATCTTCACTTTCTAATTTGATAATCTATCTATAACTTGTTTCCCTAGGATATATTTATGTAAATATGTGTATTTTCACATACATAAGTACATACCTATTCCTGGTTATGAGGATTCATTGATAAAAGTTCACACATTTATTAACAAGCTGTTGACACACATTTACAGTAATGACAAATGTGCAAAATACAAAACAATCTATATAAATAAAGATACAAGATGGCAATCAGACCAGACCCTAGATCAAGTTGTAATAAGATCACTGTACTTGGTGTAAGGAAAGATCAAGGCTGAAATCCCTTTATTGTCTGGAAATAATAAATGGATTCCTGGAAATAGTAGCACACACCCTTCATTTAGATATCCACATCTAAAAATGTTAATAAAAACTATTAAAAAAGAAAATATGAGGACAAAGGCCCTTGAGTGTTTTTTTTACATTACAATTATTACTTTACATACAATATTATGATGGGAACTCCATAGATGCCATCATGTATATTGTATAATCATTCCTCTACACAACTGGAGATAGTAATATATTTAAGTTTAAAATGTCTGTGAATGCTCTGATAGATAAAGCAAGCAAATTTATTGGTGTCCTTTTGCTAGATTGCTGAGTAATAATTCAAAATAAAATGAAAACCATAAACAAGATAAAACACAACACTCCTTAAAAGAATCCCATTTACTTAACACAATAGTGTCAGGTACCATAATGAATGTCTTATCAGAAATGCTAACTACTCATGCATAAAGAGACTAAGCACTAATATATTGAATATGAAGCAAGGCAACACTTGGTTACTCTTAAATTAGCTTGCAGCTCATACAGTTGCAAGTAGACATTTAGCCTTAACACTGCCTTTAATATACAGACTGTAGAGCTGGGAAGCAGTATGAGAAAGAGAAGGAAGATTGTTTGAGTTAACATATATTTCCAGTACAGTATTTTAAAGCTATCTGTGATGGTGGACTTCCCTTTATTATGATTAATAACATTGCTTTCAAAGATGTAATTTTTTAAACTATTTCATTCAGAAAAAGCTAACTCTGGTCCCAAGCGAAAACGGAAAAGAGTGTCAGAAGGGAACTCGGTATCTTCAGCTTCTTCCAACTCTTCATCATCGTCCTCCTCCTCCTCCAACATGGATCCCATCTCCTCAGCACATCACATATCACTTGTGGTAAGCATATACAGGTCATCTAATTTCAGATGCATTTGATGACCATTTATCCATCATCACAAGTGATTCTTTTGGATCTTCACAACCATAATTGATCTATTTAGACCAGAATGGAGACATAAAAAGGGTTCACATAAGCCAGATAATTTAGGATTTTCAAGGTCCCCAGGGACCAGACAAACTAGGCAATAAATAATTATGTTTGCCATACCAGATTTTTCAGCAGTCAGCATATTAGTTTTGAAAAGCAAAACTTCCAGAGTGCATAGATGGTTATAGCTTACAGTCAGAAGAGCAACATTTAGGTATGAAGCCATAAGTCTATGTCCTTTCTATGGATGTTAGCGGTGATGGCACATTCTCACCTATTAACATGTTAGATGTATTATTAGTGCCGAGCATAACGTTAAATAGAATAGTCAGTTCTACATTAGAGCTAGTTAGGCCACACTTGATCACTGTAGGAGACATTTTATTAGATTTTGTTAATGAGCTGTATAGGTTTTATAATTATTTTATCAGATGTTTTTTTGTTGTTTTTCTTTTTTTAGCAATGGCCCATGTACATGTTGGATTATGGAGGGGTAAACATGCAGTTACCTGGCCCCATAAACTACTAGATCCTGGCTCCCAATTGGATGATCCAAAATATGTAAATTTTGTACAAACAAATGTATATGACATTATGCTATGATGCATTTTTGTTTTATTATTTTTACAGAATGTCTTTGCCTTCCAGGAATGCCTTTTTTTTTAATAAAAGGTGTTGACTAGGCTTGACCAGTAATTTTGTTGTTCTTTACACACCTCATCACACAATATGAATCTCATACAGAACAGAGAACCTGAGAAGCTGTGGTATTTATTTTTAAAGCCAAAAGCAAGTCAGCTCTGAAAAAAAGTTGTAACTAAGGCTTATGCCACATGTGGCGGATCCTCCTCCTGCGGATAAAGCAGGCAGAGAATCCCCTCTATGCTTAAATCAGCTCTTCTGTGTGTGAACCTGGAGCCACTGCATCGATCTGGTGCAGTAACATAGGGCATATTTTGGCTTTGAAACGTGGGAGTGTGAATTTAGCACTGAAATCCGCTCCATGTGCCTGCACTAAAGAGCACTTATTCAAGTGTAGGGGCCGAGAATCCACCACATGTGGCATATAGTGTGAAAAATGTCTGCCAGTATTTTATGATATACTGTATGTTGGTACGGAAGGTACTGATGTAAAAAGGTAAAGATTACTGTATGTACAGTAAATCCCTTCTTGGCATTCTCATATAAATAGATCAGGGCTAGTTCAGCATAAGGACCTGATGTCAATTGCCCTGGGCTTTGAACACTAAAGGTGGCTCCCAGAGAAAGAAGAGGAGATGGAGCAATCCCAATCCAGGGAACAGTACTGATGGCAAACAAAATGTTTGTTATGACATGGGCATTATTCTCTGTATTCTCTGACAACAACGTTGGGTAGAGAAAAATAGAATCCACTCACGGTTAATATTTGCAGTGAAATCTGGATAAATTGGAGTTTTGAGCATCCAAGTTTTATGGCTGTGTTATGGAGAGGATAAAAACAGACTGTCCAAGCTAAATTTAAATACATTGCAGGGATCAGTTTCTATAAAAATATAAGGGATTTGCCCAGGAGCAGAAACCCATAGCAACCAATCAGCAGGTAGAATTTACTGGTCACCTGTTTAAAAGCAAACATCTTATTGGTTGCCATGAGTTACTGCTCCTGTGCAAATTTAGTGCCTTTTATTATATAGAGGGGTGAGAGAGCAAACAAAAAAAAATACTTTTTTAGCCAACACTCCTAAATTAAAATGCCTAGAAATGTTGTACAGGTATAGGACCTGTTATTCAGAATGGTCAGGACCTGGGGTTTTCCAGAAAAGGGCTCTTTCTATAATTTGAATATTCATATCATGAAGGACATATAGGGGGGATTTATTAACATTGTGACAAAACTACGGTAATTTCCATGACAGTCATTTATCAAAAAATCCTAATTGAAAAAGCACAAGCGAAAAAAGATGCAAAAAACTGTGTCTTTTCCGATTTGTTGCATGAAAATCACAATTTTTTCGTATTGCCACACAAGCCAGCGTCAAGAAAACCAAACCTGAAAACCTCTAAAACCACAAAGCAAAGAAAGATCTTCCAACTGTAAAAGGGACATCTGCCATTAAGGAGGAAACCGCACTGACCTGTGGAATAAAGTGTATTAGTGCTGCGCCGGCATTTTACTTACTTTGTGACCGGTGTTCCTTCTGACAATCCCTGTTCGCACATGTGCAGTAGAGTAAACGTAGCAGATCTACCCTACTTTGCTTGCACAGACCTCAGGTAAGGAGATGCAGGTGCAGCCCTAAGGTAGCTATTCAATGGGCTGGTAACATTTTGGCACCCCCAGTGAAACAAAATTTACATTTCCTTAAAGCGTACACAAAAATTATTTAAACACAAATTAAACCCTACAGGATTGTTTTTCCTCCAATAAGGATTAACTATATCTTAGGATCAAGTACAAACTAATGTTTTATTATTACAGAGAAAAAGGAAATTTTGATTAAATGAGTTTGATTAAAATAAAGCCTAGCAGATGTCCTAACCATAATTCTGGGCTTTCCGAGTAATGGGTTTCTGGATAAAAGATGATACATATGATAAAGCAGATCAGGGAGACAAAATAGGTATGGCACTGCACTGTCTATTTATAATGGTGAATTACCCTATTGTATCACAATAAAAACAATCTAAGAAACTATGTAAAATGAAGGGGAAACCAGCACCTCTTATTGATGATATACAGTTATGTCCATAAATATTTGGACAGAGACAACTTTTTTTCTAATTTTGGTCCTGTCCATTACCACAATTAATTTTTTTAACTCAGATGCAATTGAAGTGCAGACTTTCAGCTTTAGTTCAGTGGGGTGAACAAAATGATTGCATAAAAATGTGAGGCCACTAAAGCATTTTTAACACAATCTCTTAATTTCAAGGGCTCAAAAGTAATTGGACAATTGACTCAAAGGCTATTTCATGAGCAGGTGTTGGCAAGTCCGTCGTTATGTCATTATCAATTAAAAGAAAAGTAACACTAACATTTTTTAAGTGAAAAAGCTAGTCTACCCTGCACCAATAACTTCCCTATCCTGCACACTACTTAGTATTTTCAATGCTTTAATAGAAAATACCTGTTAAAACTTGGCTTCCTGTCAATTGAACTAAGGTGAAACGGGAAAGGAAGGAGCCTAGCCTTCCTTCTGTATAGGAAGGGGTCAGGCTAGAATCGGTCAATCGATCGTCGCCTAGTTGATGCCTGCTCCTTCCTTCTCCATATCGGCTTAGTTCAATTGACAGGAAGCCAAGTTTTAACAGGTATTTTCTTTTAAAGCATTCAAAATACTAAGGGGTTTGCCGGATAGGGCAGTTATTGGTGCAGGGTAGAATAGCTTTTTCACTTAAAAAATGTTAGTGTTACTTTTCCTTTAAGCAGATAAAAGGCCTGGAGTTGATTTGAGGTGTGGTGCTTGCATGTGGAAGATTTTGCTGTGACCAAACAACATATGCGGTCAAAGGAGCTCTCCATGCAGGTGAAAGAAGCCATCCTTAAACTGCAAAACAGAAAAACCCATCTGAGAAATTGCTACAATATTAGGAGTGGCAAAATCTACAGTTTGATACATCCTGAGAAAGAAAGCTAGCACTGGTGAACTCAGCAGCGCAAAAAGACCTGGACATCCACGGAAAACAGCAGTGGTGGAAAGTAAATATAGAGGGTGCACTGCAAGGCATAAGCCTCAAGAATAAAAAAAGGCTAGATTGGACTAAAAAAGCCAGCACAGTTCTGGAAAATTCTTTGGACAGATGAAACCAAGATCAATCTATACCAGAATGAAGGCAAGTAAAAAGTATGGAGAAGGTGTGGAACAGCTCATTATCCAAAGCATATCATCTGTTAAACACGGTGGAGGCAGTGTGATGGCTTTGGCGTGCATGGCTGCCAGTGGCACTGGGATGATGATGTGACACAGGACAGAAGCAGCCGAATGAATTCTGAGGTATTCAGAGACATACTGTCTGCTCAAATCCAGCTAAATGCAGTCAAATTGATTGGGCGGTGTTTCATGATACAGATGGACAAAATATTCAAAATATATTAATATATAATTATAATCACGTGATTATAATTCCAATTACCATATACAAATGCAGAGTCTTTCCAGTCCAAAGGGGATGGGGTGTGTTTTTTTTAGGCAATATATGGAGGAAAATTGTGCAGTGGGCACAATAATGATGAAGAATATGTTGCCATACTGAGCCTGTTGAGCTACAAATAATGTTTTCCTGCAGGAAAGTACAGTGGCTTGCAAAAGTATTCGGCCCCCTTGAACTTTTCCACATTTTGTCACATTACATCCACAAACATGAATCAATTTTATTGGAATTCCACGTGAAAGACCAATACAAAGTGGTGTACACGTGAGAAGTGGAACGAAAATCATACATGATTCCAAACATTTTTTACAAATAAATAACTGCAAAGTGTGCATAATTATTCAGCCCCCTTTGGTCTGAGTGCAGTCAGTTGCCCATAGACGTTGCCTGATGAGTGCTAATGACTAAATAGAGTGCACCTGTGTGTAATCTACTGTCAGTACAAATACAGCTGCTCTGTGACGGCCTCAGAGGTTGTTAGGGTGGCTGCCTTGCAAATGGAAGGGTGCGAGTCCAAGCCCTGTTGCGGTCTCGTTAAGAATCCGCTTGCAAAAGGGAGATTTTGCCTTCAATTTCTGCTCTCCTCTTGGAATATCTTTGCTTCATTGTAAAGAGCCACCTGCCTTGAGTGCTTGCATGCCTCCTTTGGGCTTGGGGTTAAGGCGGCTGCCTTGCAAGCGGAAGGTTGTGACATCAAGTTCTGCTGTGGCCTCTTTGAGGTAACGTAGGTTCTGCTAACAACCAGAAGGTTGTGGCTTCAATTTCTGATCTCCTCTTTTTGAGATGCTTTGGCCCATCATGAAGGGCCATCTGCTACATAATTTCTTCACTTTGCTCTGCGATTTCAGCGTTGTGGTGGAAAAGGCAGCTGCCTTGTAAGTAGAAGGTTGTGAGTTTGGCACTTGGTTTGAAACTGTCTTTGGGATGCTTTTGTTTGAGTGATTTTGCTTCATTGTGAAGAGCCACCCGGCAACAAATTGACAAAGATGAGCGCACGTCACCGGCAGCCTAGAGGATGCTTGTGAAGGACCATCTGCCGCCAAATTTGCCAACCTAAGTGTGGGGCTTTAGCAATGTGATGACCAGCCAGGCTGTTTTATAAGAAGGTCGTGAGTTAAATCCCAGAGTCTTCCCACATCTGTCTTTTTAGGATGGTTTCCTCACAATTGCCTTGGTTCTTCATAAAGGACCTTTTGCCACAAAATGTGCCCAGCCAATTGTGAGTCTTCAACGACGTAGTGGCTTAAGTGGCTGCTTTGCTAGAAGCGGGCAGCAGGATGCATGGACTGGCATGGACTGACAGGGTGGCATAAATTGCATGTTCCAAGAAAATACCCCCCCCTGTCCACTTCTTGGAAACTTTCTTCCCAAGCCATGCTGGAACTACAGGAGAGCACTTCTAATTTGTGCCCATGGTGGTCCATTTCCTTTCATGCATGCCTGGTTTTCCTCCATGTGCATTTCCTTAGGTTTGACTCAATGCATGCCTCCTTCCTTTGGTTGCATTTCCTTGAGTTTGACTCAACGCATGCCTTCTTCCATGTGTGTTTCCTCGGGGCACCTTTCCAGCTCAGCCCCTGCCATGGACCTTGGGGCTGCGGCTTGCTTGGTTTGACTCAATGCACACCTTCTTCCTTTGATTGCATTTCCTTGGGCTTGATTTGATGCGACGCATGCCTTCTTCCATGTGTGTTTCCTCGGGGCACCTTTCCAGCTCAGCCCCTGCCATGGACCTTGGGGCTGCAGCTTGCTTGGTGTGGCGGCAGAGGTGGGAATTGAACTCAGGATGTTGTGCTCTGGGGGTGGTTACCTTGACCACTGCTCTACTTGTCCGGCCCCTATTTTACCTAGATACTGGTTTTCCCTTTCTAT
This sequence comes from Xenopus tropicalis, assembly GCF_000004195.4. Taxonomy (NCBI): domain Eukaryota; kingdom Metazoa; phylum Chordata; class Amphibia; order Anura; family Pipidae; genus Xenopus; species Xenopus tropicalis. Next base: position 100,727,211 of record NC_030678.2, on the reverse strand, counting down.
CTAATGAGCCAATCTTTCCTGCGGCTCCAGCACTGCCGTGCATATGTCTGTTTAATGGATGCTTTTTGTTTTCATTGGAAAGAGCCACCTGCTGGCAGAGGTGTGTTCCTCCTTTGGGCTCGGGGTTAAGGCGGCTTAACAGGCTGGTGGCTGGTTGAATCAACTTGCTTTCATTTCAACTAAAAAGGGATAAGTATTCTTTACTAACTTTATCAAAACCATTGTGTTTTTTTACTGTTGGGTTTTATTTATTTTTTTCATAAGTAATTGTTGTTTTTGGAGCTAATTTACAAAGTTTGTGGGATCCATAGGCTTACAGCAGGTTACATTCCCTTGTAATTACCCTCAGCTTGAGGAGGGTGGGGTTTGATTAGTTCACCTTTACAGACTGCATAAATAGAACCACAGGCACTCCAGTGGAGCTTGCTCTGGTGGTAGGTGCTCTGTAAGTGATTGCTCTTTAAGTGGGACTCTGTAAGTGGAATTATAAACTCAGGAGTTAAACACTAAGGGAGTTAAAAACAAGGTAAAACAAGGTATTTACTACAAGTCCTTACACCTATTTTTGTTTAACTGTTCTTGTAACTGGGAGAATGAGTGGTAGCAACATTGAAGGTCTGACACAGTGCACAGCCTGCCACATGTATGCAGTTGTGGAACAACAGTTCCAAAGTGCATACCTCTGTTGTGGATGTGAGCGATTTGCCACTTTAGAGGCTCGCGTTAGAGTCCTAGAGGAACACGTCGCAACACTGCGTTCAATCAACAATCTTGAGAGGGGTCTCTTGTTAACTGAACAAGAACTAGTGGGGTCAGATAGTAGGGGGGGAGGGGAGCAGCAAAAGGATGATAGGGCAGTAAGCTGGGTGACGGTTAGAAAATCTAGTGTGGGGAAAAGGAAAAGGGAGGCTGCTCCAGGGTTTGCGCATCCCAACAGATTTGCCAGATTGTGTGAAGAAGATGGGAGTGTGAACTCTGGATTGGCGGTTCTAGGTGAGGCTGATCTCTCTAACAGCCGGGAGACCAGTTTCACTAGTAGTGGTGGGGAGGAGAGCAGAGCTAGGCCTAAACAGATGGTGGTTATAGGGGATTCGATCATTAGGAAAGTGGACAGGGTAATCTGTCAAGCGGATCGCTTCAACCGGACAGTTTGCTGTCTTCCTGGTGCCAGGGTTCGGCATGTGGTTGATCGGGTTGACACATTATTGGGAGGGGCTGGGCATGACCCGGCTGTCTTGGTACATATCGGTACTAACGACAAAATGAACGGTAGGTGGGGGACTTTAAAGAGTGAGTTCAGGGATCTAGGCTCTAAGATTAGGCAAAGGTCCTCCAATGTCATTTTTTCGGAAATTTTGCCGGTGCCACGTGCAAGTTTAGGGAGACAGCGGGAGCTTAGGGAGCTAAATGCGTGGCTAAAGTCTTGGTGTAGGAAGGAAGGGTTTGGGTTCCTAGAGCACTGGGCTGACTTTTCCTTGGGGTACAATCTATACAGCCCTGACGGATTGCACCTCAATGGAAGGGGGTCTGCTGTGCTAGGGGAGAGAATGGTTAAGAGGTTGGAGGAGTGTTTAAACTAGACAAGGGGGGGGTGGGTGAGCTAGAATTCCATGGGAAAATTAGTGTAGACGGGGTAGGGGGACTAGCAAAGGGTTGTGGGGGAGGAGTGAGGGGGGCATATAGTTTATCAGATAAGGAGCTTCCGTTACAAGGAAAGCAGTCTCATAATTGCCTTAGCTCTAATTCTCCCTTAGCTAATGTAAACATCAGAGGGAGAAGTAATAATCTCCGCTGCATGCTGGCTAATGCGCGTAGCTTGTCGGGTAAATTAGGGGAGCTGCAAGCTATTGCATGTATTGAAAATTATGATTTAATAGGTATCACCGAGACCTGGTGGGATGATAAATGCGACTGGGCTGTGAATTTAAATGGTTATACACTTTTTAGGAGGGACAGAGAGATTAAAAAGGGTGGAGGGGTTTGTCTTTACGTAAAGTCAGACTTAAAGCCATGTAATAAAGACATTACCAATGAAAACGTCGAATCTCTTTGGGTAGAAATTTCAGTAGGGCTGAAGGTCACAAAGAAAATGATCATTGGTGTATGTTATAAACCACCCCGTATAGATGAGGGGGATGAGGCCCAGCTATTGTTGCAAATGGAGGAGGCTTCAAAACTGGGTCAAGTTGTTGTTATGGGGGACTTTAATTATCCGGACATTGACTGGAGTAATGGGGTGGCTAAGTCAGAAAAAGCTAGTAGGTTTGTAAATATGCTAAATGACAACTTTTTATTTCAGGCAGTTCAAGAACCCACTAGGAATGACGCTATTTTGGACCTGGTGATTTCTAATAATAATGAACTTATCTCTAACATTTGTGTGGGTGAGCATTTGGGGAACAGTGATCACAACATGGTCTCCTTTGAGATAATGCTGCAGAGACAGCTCTATAAGGGAGTAACTAAAACACTCAATTTTAGACGTGCAGACTTTGCCAGTATAAGGGCATCTCTGCAATGTGTCAACTGGGAAAGGCTTTTCATGGGGTTAGACACAGAAGGAAAATGGAACATCTTTAAAACATTGCTTTGTAGGTATACACAACAGTATATCCCCCTAGTAAGCAAGGAGAGGCATCGCAAAGCAAAACCTTTATGGCTGAATAAAAGTGTTATTGTCGAGGTTGGTAAGAAAAAACGTGCTTTTAGGGCATTCAAGTTAGCTGGGACAGCGGAAACTTTCATCAGGTACAAGGAAGCAAATAAAGCATGTAAAAAGCTATCAGGCAAGCTAAAATAGAGATGGAAAGGGATATTGCAGCTAGGAGTAAAAAGAATCCAAAATTATTTTTTAATTATGTGAATAGTAAAAAAATGAAGCAAGAAGGGGTGGGAACTTTATTATCACGGGGGGGTACGTTGGTTGATGAAAACGGGGAAAAAGCTGAAATTTTGAACTCTTATTTTTCATCTGTCTATACATCTGAGGAGCCAGATAATGAAGGCTTCCCTTGTAATATGCCCAGTTCTAGTAATTTAGCTACTGACGCATGGGTCACTCGGGAGGAAATTCAAAAGAGACTTGAACATGTAAAGGTAAACAAAGGTCCAGGGCCGGATGGGATTCATCCCAGGGTATTAAATGAGCTGAGCGCTGTGATTGCCAAACCTCTTCACCTAATTTTTCAGGATTCATTGAGGTCTGGCATGGTGCCAAGAGACTGGCGGATTGCTAATGTGGTGCCGTTATTTAAAAAGGGATCCCGTTCTCAGCCTGAAAACTATAGGCCTGTTAGTCTGACATCAGTAGTAGGAAAACTTTTGGAAGGGGTAATAAGGGATAGGGTACTTGAATACATTGCAGTTCACAATACTATTAGTTTGTGCCAGCATGGTTTTATGCGTAACAGATCTTGCCAGACTAATTTAGTTGCCTTTTATGAGGAGGTGAGCAGGAACCTTGATGCTGGAATGGCAGTTGATGTCATCTACTTGGACTTTGCTAAAGTGTTTGATACAGTACCTCACAGAAGGTTAATGATCAAATTAAGGAATATTGGCCTAGAACATAATATTTGTAATTGGATAGAGAACTGGCTGAAGGATAGAGTACAAAGAGTGGTTGTAAATGGAACATTTTCTAATTGGACCAGTGTGGTTAGTGGAGTACCGCAGGGGTCAGTCCTTGGGCCTTTGCTGTTTAACTTGTTTATTAATGACCTGGAGGTGGGCATAGACAGTATTGTTTCTATTTTTGCTGATGACACTAAATTGTGCAAAACTATAAGTTCCATGCAGGATGCTGCCGCTTTGCAGAGCGATTTGACAAAATTAGATAACTGGGCAGCAAACTGGAAAATGAGGTTCAATGTTGATAAGTGCAAAGTTATGCACTTTGGTAGAAATAATATAAACGCAAACTATCTACTGAATGGTAGTGTGTTGGGGGTATCCTTAATGGAGAAGGATCTGGGGGTTTTTGTTGATAACCAGTTGTCTAATTCCAGGCAGTGTCATTCTGTGGCTACTAAAGCAAATAAAGTGCTGTCTTGTATAAAAAAGGGCATTGACTCAAGGGATGAGAACATAATTTTGCCCCTTTATAGGTCCCTGGTAAGGCCTCACCTTGAGTATGCAGTGCAGTTTTGGGCTCCAGTCCTTAAGAAGGATATTAATGAGCTGGAGAGAGTGCAGAGACGTGCAACTAAACTGGTTAAGGGGATGGAAGATTTAAACTATGAGGTTAGACTGTCGAGATTGGGGTTGTTTTCTCTGGAAAAGAGGCGCTTGCGAGGGGACATGATTACTCTGTACAAGTATATTAGAGGGGATTATAGGCAGTTGGGGGATGTTCTTTTTTCCCATAAAAACAATCAATGCACCAGAGGTCACCCCTTTAGATTAGAGGAAAGGAGTTTCCATTTGAAGCAGCGTAGGTGGTTTTTCACGGTGAGGGCAGTGAGGTTATGGAATGCCCTTCCTAGTGATGTGGTAATGGCAGATTCTGTTAATGCCTTTAAGAGGGGCCTGGATGAGTTCTTGATCAATCAGAATATCCAAGGCTATTGTGATACTAATATCTACAGTTAGTACTAGTGGTTGTATTTATAGTTTATGTATGTGAGTGTATAGATTGGAAGGTGTGGGTTAGGTGTGCTGGGTTTACTTGGATGGGTTGAACTTGATGGACACAGGTCTTTTTTCAACCCTATGTAACTATGTACTATGTAACTATGCCTCGCAAACAGAAGGTTGCGAGTTCAAGTCCTGGTGCGGTGTCGTTGCGAAATATGATTTCCGTTTACAAACGGAAGCTTGCGGCTTCCATTTCTGCTTACTTCTTAGAATAAATTTGCTTCATCATAAAGAGCCAGCAGCCGACGGAGGTGCATGCCTCCTTTGGGCACGTGGTTAGGGTGGCTGCCTTGCAAATGGAAGTTCACGCGAGTTCAAGCCCTGTCGCGGTCTTGTTAAGATAACGTAAGTTCCGCTTGCAAAAGGGACATTTTGCCTTCAATTTCTGCTCTCCTCTTGGAATATCTTTGCTTCATTGTAAAGAGCCACCTGCATTGAGTGCTCGCATGCCTCCTTTGGGCTTGGGTTTAAGGCGGCTGCCTTGCAAGCGAAAGGTTGTGACATCAAGTCCTGCTGTGGCCTCTTTGAGGTAACGTAGGTTCTGCTAACAACCAGAAGGTTGTGGCTTCAATTTCTGCTCTCCTCTTTTTGAGATGCTTTGGCCCATCATGAAGGGCCATCTGCTACATAATTTCTTCACTTTACTCTGCAATTTCAGCGTTGTGGTGGAAAAGGCAGCTGCCTTGTAAGTAGACGGTTGTGAGTTTGGCTCTTGGTTTGAAACTGTCTTTGGGATGCTTTTGTTTGAGTGATTTTGCTTCATCGTGAAGAGCCACCGGGCAACAAATTGACAAAGATGAGCGCACGTCACCGGCAGCCTAGAGGATGCTTGTGAAGGACCATCTGCCGCCAAATTTGCCAACCTAAGTGTGGGGCTTTAGCAATGTGATGACCAGCCAGGCTGTTTTATAAGAAGAAGGTCGTGAGTTAAATCCCAGAGTCTTGCCACATCTGTCTTTTTAGGATGGTTTGCTCACAATTGCCTTGGTTCTTCATAAAGGACCTTTTGCCACAAAATGTGCCCAGCCAATTGTGAGTCTTCAACGACGTAGTGGCTTGAGTGGCTGCTTTGCAAGAAGCGGGCAGCAGGAGGCATGGACTGGCATGGACTGGCATGGACTGACAGGGTGGCATAAATTGCATGTTCCAAGAAAATACCCCCCCCTGTCCACTTCTTGGAAACTTTCTTCCCAAGCCATGCTGGAACTACAGGAGAGCACCAGGTGTCTCACTTCTAATTTGTGCCCATGGTGGTCCATTTCCTTTCATGCATGCCTGGTTTTCTTCCATGTGCATTTCCTTGGGTTGCATTTCCTTGAGTTTGACTCAATGCATGCCTTCTTCCATGTGTGTTTCCTCGGGGCACCTTTCGAGCTCAGCCCCTGCCATGGACCTTGGGGCTGCGGCTTGCTTGGTTTGACTCAATGCACACCTTCTTCCTTTGATTGCATTTCCTTGGGCTTGATTTGATGCGACGCATGCCTTCTTCCATGTGTGTTTCCTTGGGGCAGCTTTCCAGCTCAGCCCCTGCCATGGACCTTGGGGCTGCAGCTTGCTTGGTGTGGTGGTGGAGGTGGGAATTGAACTCAGGATGTTGTGCTCTGGGGGCGGTTACCTTGCCCACTGCTCTACTTGTCCGGCCCCCATTTTACCTAGATACTGGTTTTCCCTTTCTATCTAATGAGCCAATCTTTCCTGCGGCTCCAGCACTGCCGTGCATATGTCTGTTTAATGGATGCTTTTTGTTTTCATTGGAAAGAGCCACCTGCTGGCAGAGGTGCGTTCCTCCTTTGGGCTCGGGGTTAAGGCGGCTGCCTCGCAAACAGAAGGTTGCGAGTTCAAGTCCTGGTGCGGTCTCGTTGCGAAGATATGATTTCCGTTTACAAACGGAAGCTTGCGGCTTCCATTTCTGCTTACTTCTTAGAATAAATTTGCTTCATCATAAAGAGCCAGCAGCCGACAAAGGTGCATGCCTCCTTTGGGCACGTGGTTAGGGTGGCTGCCTTGCAAATGAAAGTTCACGCGAGTTCAAGCCCTGTCGCAGTCTCGTTAAGATAACGTAAGTTCCGCTTGCAAAAGGGACATTTTGCCTTCAATTTCTGCTCTCCTCTTGGAATATCTTTGCTTCATTGTAAAGAGCCACCTGCCTTGAGTGCTTGCATGCCTCCTTTGGGCTTGGGTTTAAGGCGGCTGCCTTGCAAGCGAAAGGTTGTGACATCAAGTCCTGCTGTGGTAATGTAGGTTCAGGTAATGTAGGTTCTGCTAACAACCAGAAGGTTGTGGCTTCAATTTCTGCTCTCCTCTTTTTGAGATGCTTTGGCCCATCAAGAAGGGCCATCTGCTACATAATTTCTTCACTTTGCTCTGCACTTTCAGCGTTGTGGTGGAAAAGGCAGCTGCCTTGTAAGTAGACGGTTGTGAGTTTGGCTCTTGGTTTGAAACTGTCTTTGGGATGCTTTTGTTTGAGTGATTTTGCTTCATCGTGAAGAGCCACCGGGCAACAAATTGACAAAGATGAGCGCACGTCACCGGCAGCCTAGAGGATGCTTGTGAAGGACCATCTGCCGCCAAATTTGCCAACCTAAGTGTGGGGCTTTAGCAATGTGATGACCAGCCAGGCTGTTTTATAAGAAGAAGGTCGTGAGTTAAATCCCAGAGTCTTGCCACATCTGTCTTTTTAGGATGGTTTCCTCACAATTGCCTTGGTTCTTCATAAAGGACCTTTTGCCACAAAATGTGCCCAGCCAATTGTGAGTCTTCAACGACGTAGTGGCTTGAGTGGCTGCTTTGCAAGAAGCGGGCAGCAGGAGGCATGGACTGGCATGGACTGACAGGGTGGCATAAATTGCATGTTCCAAGAAAATACCCCCCCTGTCCACTTCTTGGAAACTTTCTTCCCAAGCCATGCTGGAACTACAGGAGAGCACCAGGTGTCTCACTTCTAATTTGTGCCCATGGTGGTCCATTTCCTTTCATGCATGCCTGGTTTTCTTCCATGTGCATTTCCTTGGGTTGCATTTCCTTGAGTTTGACTCAACGCACGCCTTCTTCCATGTGTGTTTCCTTGGGGCACCTTTCGAGCTCAGCCCCTGCCATGGACCTTGGGGCTGTGGCTTGCTTGGTTTGACTCAATGCACACCTTCTTCCTTTGATTGCATTTCCTTGGGCTTGATTTGATGCGACGCATGCCTTCTTCCATGTGTGTTTCCTCGGGGCACCTTTCCAGCTCAGCCCCTGCCATGGACCTTGGGGCTGCAGCTTGCTTGGTGTGGCGGCGGAGGTGGGAATTGAACTCAGGATGTTGTGCTCTGGGGGTGGTTGCCTTGCCCACTGCTCTACTTGTCCGGCCCCCATTTTACCTAGATACTGGTTTTCCCTTTCTATCTAATGAGCCAATCTTTCCTGCGGCTCCAGCACTGCCGTGCATATGTCTGTTTAATGGATGCTTTTTGTTTTCATTGGAAAGAGCCACCTGCTGGCAGAGGTGCGTTCCTCCTTTGGGCTCGGGGTTAAGGCGGCTGCCTCGCAAACAGAAGGTTGCGAGTTCAAGTCCTGGTGCGGTCTCGTTGCGAAGATATGATTTCCTTTTACAAACGGAAGCTTGCGGCTTCCATTTCTGCTTACTTCTTAGAATAAATTTGCTTCATCATAAAGAGCCAGCAGCCGACGGAGGTGCATGCCTCCTTTGGGCACGTGGTTAGGGTGGCTGCCTTGCCAATGGAAGTTCACGCGAGTTCAAGCCCTGTCGCAGTCTCGTTAAGATAACGTAAGTTCCGCTTGCAAAAGGGACATTTTGCCTTCAATTTCTGCTCTCCTCTTGGAATATCTTTGCTTCATTGTAAAGAGCCACCTGCCTTGAGTGCTTGCATGCCTCCTTTGGGCTTGGGTTTAAGGCGGCTGCCTTGCAAGCGAAAGGTTGTGACATCAAGTCCTGCTGTGCGTAATAAGGTGTCACTGTGTCCAGAGGGCGGTATATCTTAGAGGTTCTGCTAACACCAGAAGGTGTGGGGCTCCCCCAAATTTCTAGGCTCTCAGCTACTTATTTGAGAATGCTTAGGCCGATCACAACGAACATGAGGCACGAAATAGCGTAGTGCACGCAGATATCGGATCATTCATTCATCTTGACCCCAAGGAGCTTATGCTCTCTGCACTTGCAAATTCCAAAGCGTAGTGGAATGAGGAGGATGTGCAAATTGAAAGGGCAGCTGTGTCCACTAGTAAGTAGAAACGGTTGTGAAGTACATTTGGCGCTTTCTCTTAGTTTGAAGAACGTCGTCGTTGGGCATAGGCTTTTTGTTTCCGGAGTTGCATTTGTGGCCTCTAGCGATGCGTGAAGAGCCTCCACGGCAATCAAATTGACAAAGAGAGTGCAGGAGCGGCACGCTGTCAACCGCGGCAAGTCCCTAGAGGGATAGCAAAATTGAGTGAGAGGGTGCGACCCCCATCTGCCGCCAAATTTGCCCCACAGCCGCATAAGGTGTGGGGCAATTAAGCAAATGTGAAATGCCAGCCATGGAAGCACGGCTAGTGTGTTATACAAGAGAGGTCAGATTGATGTTAAATCCCCAGAGTGCTTGCCACTCTCTCATTTTTGTAAGGTACTAGGTTTCTCACAATTGCACCCTCAGTGAAATGGGCTCCATCTATCCAATAACAGGACCTCTATGCCACAAAAGTGGTTGCAACACCAGTCGCACAACATGGATTGTGAGTACTTCAACGACGTAGTGGCTTGAGTGCCATGCTTTGCAAGAGCGGGCAACAGGAGGCATGAGACTGGCAATGCGATGGCTGGACTGACAGGGTGGCATAAAATGATGTTCCAAGAAAATACCCCACTCCCTGTACTAGGCATCATTGCATTTGGAAACAGGAAATTAATCTTGGCAGCCAAGCCTGCTGGAAACTACCAGGAGAGCTACCGGAGGTGTCCTCACCATAAATCTATATGACAGTGAGTGTGCCCAGTCAGGGCGCTCAGGTGCTCTCCAACGATAGTGATGCGGTGACCTTCTTACAGTCAGGCATGGTCTGTGGCCGTGTATAGGTTACCCGACCATCGCTGATCTGTCGCAAGAAGTGGCACAGGGGTGCTTTCGAGATTGGTGATTTGCTATGGATAGCCTCCAAACCGCTGCGGGATAAGTTTAGACTGCCACCAACGGAGTATCAAAATGCCAATGAACGATGTGAGAGCAAATCAGGATCCTGGCACCTCGCGAAAAGTGGGTTTCCCTGCAGTGGCTTCCTGCAATAGTGGCGGTCACGGTCCAATGTCGGTACATTCAGTAAAATCAACGATGAACTCAGCCTCTTGCGCGCAAAAGCCCGTAAATCTGCATCCTGTACAAGCCACTCAGTCCTACTAACGGTCAGTGTGATCCGAACTGCAGACAGCAATTGGAGCTTGGGACATCTGAATATTTCTTGCAGTGGCAGAAGGGATGTTCCGTTTAGTGCTCATGGGAGAGACCAAGGCAATTGCGGTGAGCAATAATTCCCACTTCTTGAAAACGACAAGCTAAGTGTGCGGCAAGACTCCTGGAATTCTACTCACGATTCTGCTATACAAACAGGCCTGGCTGGTCATCACATTGCTACACAGCCCGCACACTTAGGTTGGGCAACTCTTTCGAGCCGCTTAGATGGTTTCACTACTCTACAAAGCGATATACCCTTCGTGTAGGCTTTCGCCCGGGGCACTGTGCGCTCTCTATCTTTGTCAATCTTGGTTGACCCGTGGCCTGCTTTCACGATGAAGCAATCAACTCCAACAAGCATACCCATAGACAGTAATGTTATCAAGACCAGCACCAAGCATCAATCTTCTATCCACCACTGCGTCGGCATATCTCGTACAGCCAAGGACAGCCTTGCCCGGCCGTGTCTTATTCCCAAATGTCCTGCATCTTAATGTGATGGCTACGCTGTTAAATTGGCAGGTAGTTAAAGGATGAAGTATATTTATGTTACCAGGAATGGCCCTCATCATTGGAAATGGGAGCCACCTGCTGGCAGCGACCTAGAGAGCCATGTCCAGTCACAATAAGAGGTATGAGCGAGAATTTGCCAATTGTCCGGACAAGCATCAGG